>NC_090446.1:86834667-87445095 GCF_031143425.1 Pleurodeles waltl
CACTGATTGCTCTGTACATCTGCAATGACTTTCTGAAAGGATTCATCCGACTTAGTCGCTTGTATGATCTCCCCCATGGTCATTGGCAATGGACCGGATCTATCGGTCACATACCTGACATATTCCTCAGTCTCTTTCGCTTCTTCAACCTCTATCTCAGAAGCACTTCGGGGATGTCTCGACAGATAGTCAGCCGGGTTTTCGGATCCCGGACAATACTCCAATTGACACCGATAGTCTTGCAACTGCAGCATCCATTTCTCAATTCTTGGCGGAGGCTAGGATGCGGTTCCATTGAACAGAGGAAGCAATGGCTTATGGTCAGTGGTCACGACAAAAGGGCGGCCATACAAGTAAATATGGAAATGTTTGCAGCCCCAATGGACCGCAATCGCTTCTTTTTCGATTTGTGAATAGCGCTGTTCCGTGTCAGTTAGCGAACGGCTAGCATAAGCAACAGGAGCCCACATTTTCTCACCGTGTTCCTGCAGCAGCACAGCACCTAAACCCTTAGGCCCAGCATCTACAGCCACCTTGGTATTCCTTTTGGGATCAAAATATTTCAGGACAGTCTCGCTGGACAGAGCTTCTTTGATTTTGTTGAATGCGGTCTGTTCCGTAGACTCCCATTTCCACAACTCGGAGGCTTTGAGAAGATTCCTTAGAGGCTGTGTCAGTTTGGAGAAGTCTTTTATAAATCGACCACAGTAGTTCACCAGCCCTAAGAAACTTCTGACTTCCGTGACTGTGGACGGCGGGGGTGCCTCTTTGATGTCATTTACCTTTGCAGGATCCGGAGCAACCCCCTTTTCCGAGAACGTGTAACCAAAAAACTGTATCTTGTCTTTTAGAAATTCACACTTCTGTCGATGCAAGGTGAGACCAGAGTCCTGAATCCATTGCAGGACCTTTTGGAGCCGGGTGTTGTGTTCGGCAATGGTGGAGGCATGAACAAGGATATCGTCACTGACATTTATTGTCCTAGGCAAACCCACCAACAGCTCTTGGATAACATTTTGGAATACTTCCGCAGCACTGGATACCCCAAAACGTAGACGTTTGTAACTCCGAAGCCCTACATGGGTAGAGAAAGTTGTTAAGTACCGCGACTCCGGGGCCAACACCAACTGGTGGTATCCCGACCGGAGATCCAGCTTCGAGAACCACCTCGAATCACTGAGCTCTCCCAATATGTCATCAATCGTCGGGGTCATGTGTCTTTCCCTTTTGATAGCTGCATTTGGGAGTCGCATGTCCACACAGATTCTCACCTCGCCTGGCTGTTTGGGCTTCCGAGCCACGACAATGGGAGATACCCAGGGGGTGGGCCCGGAAACCTTTTCAATAATCCCAGCTTTCTCCAGATTACTTAGCTCTTTCTCCACATGAGGTCGGAGGTGGAATGCTACTCGCCGATGGCGGAGAGCCACTGGTTGTATCGTTTTATCAATGTGGAGCTTGATCTCTCTTCCCCGGAGACACCCGATGACATTAAAGACTCCGTCGTACAGGGCCACCAACTCCGTCACCGACTCTTGGTGTATGCTGAGCGCAAACTTCACTATTTGTAGTTCTTCCGCCGCCCGACAACCTAATAGCATGCCAGTCCCTCCCTCCGTCACGTATACTTTCGTTGACATGGTGTGTGACCCATGGGTGATTGTGGTCTGGAACATCCCTTTCAAGACTAGGGGAGTGCTTTGTCCATAGGCATATACCTTAACATTAGTCTTCGTTAGTGTCGGAGTCGGGGACATTTGGGAGTGTTCTTCCGCTGCCAGTAAGTTTATGGAGGCTCCTGTGTCAACTACAGCCACCTCTTCATGGATGCCCATGAATATCTGGCACCTTGGAAGCTGTGCTTGGCGATGGCTGGTAGGTGTGGCCGCGAATAGGGAGTGGACGACATGAATGACCGTTTCGTCATCATCCATGTTGCTCCCTCGCTCTGATTTTTCAGGAGGTGCATCTTCTAGCACGACGTTGACTGCTGCCCCTCGGGTGCCTTTGGACCTGCACACCTTCGTGAAATGATTCAGCTTCCCGCAGCTAGAACACACTTTTCCCCTTGCCGGACACTCGGAAGCTTGATGTGGCACTCCTCCACAGTATCCACACTGTCTGGGACGTGGATTACTCACTCTTTGTTGGGTTTTCTTCTGGAGTGCCATGACTGCATTGGTGACCTCTTCTTTTATGGGACGTTGCAATGCTGCCTCCATATGGGATGCCCTGGCTTTTGAGAGCTCCTTTGTTCGACCTAGCTGTAGAATGTCTGGTAGTGATTTTCCGGATTCCTCTAGGATGCATTCCCTGAGGGGGAGGGAGGCGCACCCTTGTATTAATTGTCCTCGGACTTCTTCAGTCTCATCATTAAACCTACATGTGCCCGCTAGTTCTCTTAGTCTTAGGTGAAACGCATCTAGTGACTCGTCCATTTGTTGCCTCGCTTGTCTAAATATAAACCTCTCGTAATCAGTATTAACCATTGGCTCAAAATGGCGGTTGAGGGCAGCTATGAGTGTCGTATGAGTTTTGGGCGCGTCCTCCACAAGGTTTTTTGATATTTTGTATATATCCTTACCACCTATGTGGATGAGCATGGCATGTTTTTGGTCATTTGCTACCTTCGTAGCTTCAAAAAATAGCAACACTCTTTCTACCCATTCTCTCCACTTGGGCGCTTGCGTAGAGGGAGCCCCTTCTACCACAAAGGGTTCTACTGGAGGTATTGCAGACATTGTGGGCTGGGGTGACGTTAGATGGATTGCTTGCCACTGTGCCTGTGATGAAATGCACCACCTGTTGTTCAGTTCTTGATTACTGGCTATGAGGAGGGACACTTGTACTCACTGTGTCCTTTGGTCTTCCTGGTTGGATGTGTGCTCTCTGCATCATATGTCAATCATGCTGGAAGAACTTCCTTCTTTGCACTTTGATTATTATTCCTCTTTTTTTTCCGTTTTCTTGTTTGTTCTGCTCATTTTTTTTTTTTCCACTGTCATTTCTTTATACCGCGCCCGCGCCGCACGAGCACCGCAATGTGTAATGCGGCCGCAGCGGGACTCTGGAGTATTGGCGTGGACCTGCCTCCCTCGTCGCCACTTTGTAGTGTTTAAAGCCCTGAAAAGGGCTTAAACACCGTTGGCAAGTCGCGCGACGATATTTGAAATGAATACACGACTCGTCTTTTTATGCACACGAGGCGTGGCCGGGTTAGGCCATGTAAGTCAGGAGCCCGTTTGACACGGGTCTCCGTAACACTTCTCCGGCTCCGAATGCCCCCAGGCCACGCCTCTTCTTTATTTTATAGCTCCGGGCCGGAGGCCTCGGAGCAAACCAAAACACTGCACACGCAGGTGGAATCCCTCGGAAACATACGGGGATCTAACTAATAACATTACCTAACCCTGAGACACCCCTCGGTTATGCGACCATGTCGACTGGCCAGTTACATCACTGGCCAGCGACATAACAAGTTTCACCCTGCAATCATTAGCACCTTCTAACAGTGTCAAAGTTGCAGTCCTTCAAGCATGTGACAAATAATGCAAGTGTGTTATTAGAATTCCGACGCTGAGTGAAATACACTGTATTTGCAGACCAAACTTTTCTGAGGCACACATGTTCTTTATGTTAGCACAGATTTCGATGTAACATTCATCAAATAAAAAAGCTTTTCAATGTTCCCCGGTCATGGGCGAACGAACACTCGCATGTCGGAGGGGGGAGGAGGGGGATCATTACTTATTTTAATTTCAAAAACAAAATCCTGATTTGAACTTTTGTTTCTGAACATTAAAGGAAATTTTAAGTGTGCCGCGTGGCACCGTAATTTTCATGCAGCAGCATGACTGACTTTTACCGCATTTACAGGAACTGTCGTGATGGCTGTTCCAGCAAATAAATACAAGAGATGTCTGCTTGGCCGTCGGACAGGTAGGTGGTCGGCGAAGTACCCTTGCCATGGTGCGAGTAAAGTACTCCGCCATGGCGATGGTACTAACACCGTCCGCCAACACTTAAACCAGACCCAAAATCTTGTAACACATCGAAGCGGAGGCCTCAGCTTCCTCAACTCATCAAGATGACACTGTGGTGGCACATCCACTGTTCAAGAGCGTAGTAATGCTGATAGCGCTGTAAGAGGGTTTGGACACTTCTAAATTCAGTCTAATTCCCAAAAGGCCATAATTCGAACTCTTTAGTAGCATTAAGTGGCGGACTCCCCCATACTTCAAGAATATTGTAGAGATCAATAGGGTGTGCCAACTTGTGGAAAGGAGAACCACCTTTACAAAAGTATACTGTCTCAGTAACCAAGTTGCAATCAAAAGAATGCTTCTTTTTTCAAACAGGGTGAATATCAACAGGAATGGCTCAGTCTTCAAGTCATGACATTTGATAGTGGCAGTTCTCAAAAGTACTTCTGGGACTCTTTGTCAGTCATGCCCACTGCTTCAGCTTCATCTGTTCCGAGAAACACACACTGGAAGCGCTCACACTTGTGAACAGGTGCATATCGTACAGATAGTAGACGCATATAGTAAAAGCTAGCACAGCACTGTCTTATGGCTATTGGTCACTAAAGGACAAGAAACGATACAAAACAAGGGAGCAGCCCATTTCTTTGCTGAGGGAACACGTCTCACAGCTGATTCCGTACACCTGACTGATATCTGATTACTACAGGTCTTATTCTTCAGAGACAAAGAAGTGCTGTAATAAAAGCACCACTAAGAATAAACAAATCAGGTGGAAATTGTAGCAGTGAAGACTGCGTGATGCTCTTTTATTCAGTAACTCTTCTGGGGCAAATGTTTATATACTATCACAACAGAGGGAAGGCAGCCCTAAGAAGACTTTAAAGACATTCTAACAAACAAATCAACTTCAGAGTTTACAAAAACAACTTACACGACCAAGCCCGGTCTAATCTGAACAAAATTACTAGACTTCTCCTAGGACAATGCCAGCTTGTACTTGAGTCAGAAGGTGTGAAATGTGTGGAACAACTGAACCCTCGTGTTCCAACATACCTAATTTGTAGTCTTACACTGGTAAGAATACGGTTTCATCCCAGGATAGACTGCTCAGGTACCACAAATAAGCCCTGCACTACTCCACTGGCAGTTTTCCCACAAAACCTGTGCCATTTCATAGATCGTGCAGAATGAATTCTCACATTTGGAACTCACTGATTGACAACGAAGGTGATTGGAAACTAGAGATTGTACTGTAAATGAAGTGCCTTCCTACCTTAACTTGCAGCTGTTAAAAGCACCAGTGAACCCTTTGCAGCACCTTCTGTTCTAATGCGACTTTTTCTGTTAAGTACAGATTTCTGTGAGGTCCAGCCAGGTAAGATTGTCTGCACGGGGAGGAGAAACACTTGTGCTATGAGGGTAGCCACGGAAGAGTTGCCAGAAAATTAAACTAACTCACACTTTGAATGAGCAAAGCAAGGATGACTGACCTTCCATAGAAGAATTCTATCTCTCGCTCACCCACCCTTTTCATCCTTCCAACCTTTCACACATCCACCCTTTTGCATGCCTTCCATCTACTAAACATTCCATTCATTAATTCGCACATCCCTCTATCCTTTCTCCAAACCATACATCCTTATATAACTCATCCATTCACCTTTTCTTCCACACCAATCCCTGCACATGACCATCCACTCTTCTATCCATCTAGCCAATCTTTCCCATTCCACTCACCGTTCATGGTTCCTCGTATATCTACTTCTTTCATTTAAGCTTTCCGCCTTCTCCCCTTCATCTATTCTATCTAGCTATCATTCACTACTTTCTCCACTTATTTTTCTTACCTTTTTCTCGCTCTCTCTTTTGATCTCTTTCTATCTCTCCATCCAGGGCCGGCCCTGTATACAGGAAAGGACACCCATGCTCCACAATTGGACTGCTTTCCCAGTGCAGATTAACGCAACACAGTGATTTGCGCTATGTTGTGTTACTATGGATTTATCAAGTTGGGCAAGGCCACACAAGGTGCTGCGAGGCCCAGGGGAGCAGGACCACCTCTCCTGGGTCTTGCACTGCTAGGCCATGACTGGGGACATACAGAAGTGGCACACCCCCCTAGGTTAGGCTTAGGATAAAGCACTCCCCTCCCATGGGCCTCGCAGCTCTCGACCAGGGTGGCGATGCCCAGGGGAGGTCACCACCACCCAACACCCTCTTCTGGGCTTGCAGTAATCGACCACTGCTGCGAGGCCAAAGAAGAAGACTCCATTACCCTGGGCTTTGCAGTACTAGACATCACTGTGAGGCCTGGGTTTTGGAGGGCACTACCCTAGGCCTCGTAGCTATGTTGTTGTGCTGCAACGCCCAGGGAATAACACCCCCATCCCTCGCCCGAACTGCTATAGCCTCAGGATGCTGTACTATCACTATTTGCATTGGTTCACATCAGGGGCAAGGCCATCAATAATGCAACAGGTTAACTGGCTCTGCCCCGCAGGCGTATTAGGTGACCAAACTATGCAATTTGTGGCTGTATTTACTGTTTAGCCAGTGATGAGGCTGAGAGGATGCTTTAACGTTGCACTTGGAAGATGGCACCATTGTTATGATACCTGATTCTCTTCTATGGGCCTCTCAGGCATATTCCAGGGTTGCAAAGCACAGGAGAGGCCCTTCTTCACTGAGCCACGCAGCTATGATTGGGCACTCAAGAGAGGGGGCGCCGGCTCATCGGCTTTGCAGAACTGAACCATAGCTGTGAGACTCATAGGGAGTGGTCTCTCTCAGATGTGTAGCCATCAATAGTGCAGCAGGCACAGTGGCACCAGGGCACAGGTATGTTACAGAGCCAATACCCCCCAAATATTAGCAATGTTTTACTGTCCAGTATCATTTGCTTGCATCATGACCCATGGCACCATTACTATGCTATTTTCTATTCTCCCATGCACTTCACAGCCATGATTCAGAGCTGAGATCCAGGAAAGGCCATTTCACTCCTAGGCCACACAGCAGTGGACCATGACTGCAAGGCCCAGAGGTGAATCCTCTGACGGGCGAACCTATCAACTGGGTGGCAAGCTTGGAGGCAGCAATGCCCTGTGGAGGTATAGGCCAAATGCATCCACATTATGACTGTTTCTGACTGTATTTCAGAGGGTGGGGGTACAATTAAACTTTCACCAGGGTCCACTAATCAACTGATATGCAACCAGGTCTCCACCACTGGGCCTCCCAGATGTGGTCCTCCACTGTAAGACCTAAAGAAGGTGGGCCTCGCAACACAGGACCATGACTGCAAAGTCCAGAGTATAATATCTCTCTCAGGGGCATTGCTATCAATAGCGTAGCAGTTGCAGTGGCGCCAGGGCCATGGGATAGTATGGGCCCAATTTACCAAAATGATTGGACAGAACAGAATGCCCATTTATCTTGCTTTCACCAGGGCTCATAACACTACTCCTATGCCACTGGCCTCTTTCTCCTGGGCATTCCATTCATTATCCAGTATTATGAGAACCAGGAGAGGCCCTCTTTCTTTGGACATCACAGTCCAGTGCTGTGAGGTCCAGTGAGATACTGTGGCAGGGTGCATAACTGTCCCTCATTTTAGAGGTTTGTCCTGTATTCTGCACTCCACATTTTTTTGCTCGCCAAGGGACTGATGTAGCCAAGAAGGCTAAAAAGTAGGTGATATAAAACAAACAAACCAGCTGGGACGGTTTGAGAAACACACCTCGATATCCCAACACTGACTCCGGAAACAACTGACATGCAGAGGTGCGAGGGGCTAGAATTTGTTAAAATGGTGACTGACAGGAATGACTAGTTGCACAGGAGGTACCCTACACATGCCACCTTATTTGAATGATTAGCTTCAAAGTCGTTAAAAAAGGAGAATTGTAAGATCTGAGATTGAAACATTCCAAAATGAGCAGGAATCCAGTCTAAAATCTTTACTTCAAGATAATGGCCTGTCAGCCCATGAGACACTGGTAGATAAAAAGGAAAAGAACCAGGAAGAACATGACTTACTCAAGATCAAACAATTTGGTTGAATAGAAGAATCAAGATCGCAAAACAGGGCTGCTTTTTTCAAGACACATAACTTTCAGACTGTGTCATGTGACTTTGCTTGTTTCAAGACACATCACTTTCCTGCTATGCCAGGTGTAATGGGAATTTGGTGATTTTTGGAAACACTCCATACAAACCTCTTCTTTGGGAAATCACAAGCATGCCAAGTGTCCTGCAAAGTAATAACGGGAAGTTGTCTGTTGTACTGGGGAAGGAACCCTATTGATAGGATGGGTGAGGGTGCAGTCTGTTCTTTACTTTTAGAAGTTAGGCATTGATTCTTGTCATCAAGGTCCCCTAGCCATGACTCAGTGCTGCAAGTCCAATGGGAATAAGGGCCCTCTCCACTAGGACTCGCCGTGTTGAACATGGGTGTGAGCCTCAGGGCAAGGTCCTACCTCCCTTATGCTTTACAGAAAATGTTAAGCACTGCAAGGATCGAGGGAAGGCTATACCCAAGCCCCACAGTGTTGGACCATGAGTGTGAGGTCTTGGGGAACGTCCTGGACTCTGCATCCCCAGTCAAGCATTACGAGACATAGAGAAGGGAGCCCCAGGTTTGCTTTTGATTACTTCTGAAGTTTAAACAATAATTTTCCAGTCTGCAAATTGGCAATGTTGTTCCTAGATCCCAGCCATCTGTGCACAAAATCCATGCCAACAGTTTGTTCTACAGTGACTTTTCATATTGCACGTAGCCATGTCCATTCAACAAATCTGTTATGTTTGTGTGAAGGAGTTACGAAACATTTAAATTATGTTACAAGACAACCCACATACTTTTACTAGACATGACTGCTTGAAATTGTACAATATATAAATTATACCAAGCATTTGACCTGGGTTGAATTGATAGTGTATATTGAACCGTAAGATATGCAATCTTCCAGTTTCCAACTTTCTTAACATACTTTATGTTGCTTTCTCACTTCCGATGTGCGCTGCTCTGGAGATAAAACATATGTTATGTTGTGCTATATTTATTTGTAGAGGGCATTTATGCTAAGCATCTTGGTGCTAAAGCAGTGACATAACTAGCCTAAAAGAGAGAAATAGTTTTTATTAGTTAAAAAGCCAAATTTTAATGGTTTTCCTCAATTTAATTAATAAAGGCTGTGAGTGAATGGTAGCTGGGTGATAGTTTCACAATATGGCAGCCCCAGTTGAGAAGGATCTTTCCCCCATACGTAGCAGTTCTCGTGGTACAGTTCTTTAGAACTGGTTGGTGGAACGTAATGTTTTGTTTGGCTGCAAAAAGTAAAACTTTGGAGGTTACAAAGAAAAGACAATAGGTGAAGTAAGATTTTATATATGATCAGAAGGGCTTTGAAGACAACTTTAGATTGAATGGTAGCCAGATATCCTGCACTGTTTAAATATTCCAAATATGAGGAAAGCAGTGGAATTTTACATGAGACGAAGTTGACAGATGAGTTTTCAGGATGACTAAATAAATGGCCTTATTGTAATCCAACCTAGATTGAATCAAGAAGCTTTCTAGTTTTATGTGCCAGCTGCGGTGGCTATATGTTAAAAGTTTATTTGAGATCCTGAGTTGTCCATAGCAGAAGCCAAACACTTTTCCCACTCATTTTTCCAGTGATAGACTGCTGTCGAGATGGATGCCCTTATTGCGCATTGTCCTTAGGTGAGCATGGCAGGGATGCATAAAGTCAGGCCAACAGGTCATAAGCCAGGAAGGAGATGCTTCGGCCTCAGCAGCACCTCTAGCTTTTTGGGATTTATCCCCATGAATTTAGGAGACATCCACTAGTGTGTTAAATTAAGATAGTTGGCAACGTCTTTCGATCTTGAGCAAGGTTCATATTTGTACTCTGGTTAGACAAGCCAAATATGATTTCATTGTCATCCACGTACATTATAAACTTGACTCCAGGTGTTGTAGGAGTGTGGTTTAAAAATCAGTGGGGACCAGATTTACCCCTGTACAACACTACAGTTTACTTCATTATGTGTGGAATGGAAAGCTGGTAACTTAATGATCTGCTGATGGTCAGATAGAAATTATGTAATCTGTTTGATAGCTTGGCAGCCCAGCCATATTTCTTCAAGTCTTTTTATGCTATAATGATTTATGCTAAAGGCTGTTGACATGTAAACACCCTGATTGTCAACCTGACGTTGATGATCACTCAAAACTAGTTGGATCACAAGTTCTGTACTGTGTCCTGTCCAGTATTCGGCATCGAGGATTCCAAAAGACTGCCCATTGACAAATTGCAGGGTCTGTTCAAAACACTGTTTTTCCAAACATTTTCCAAGGAATAGAAGGGAAATTGTTTGACAATTGTTGACATTTTCTGGGTTGAGTGTTTTTTTATAACGTTCACAATGAAATTTCAATTTTTCTATACAATGGTGAAAATACTTTGTCCTAAGAATATTTCAATAAGTCAAACAGGTGAGTTTTAAGAAAAGTGAAAAGAAGTTGGGCGTTCAAGGATGCCAACACAGTATCCCAGTACAGTTGGGGCACCAGGCAATACTAGAGGATGTGTGGTAAGTGGCAGCCCCCAGCTCCCAATATAAGGCATACAACAAAAAGCCGGCTCTGTGCAATTTTGGGGAGCCCAATACCTGCCATGGAGTAGTTTCAAGTACTAAAATGGGTTGGGTTTATCGCTGGTGGGTACAATAACGACTATGCTTGAGCGCTCCAAATTAAATAACTTGTCAATAGTACTTGCTATAAGGGCATACTACTACTGCCTGTTCTCTGTCTAAGAATACTCAATAAAATGTGAAATAGTCGTTCTCAAAACTTTTGAGAGTAGTACCAATGCGAACAGCCATCTGAATTAGCCTTGTGGGCTATTTTTCTCCAAAACAAAACATTAATCGTGTATTTCTCCAAAACCAATTATTTTAATGGAATTTTACCGACATTTATAGAATTCTATACTTCAAAGCAATCTTTTTCCACAAGAAATCTCCATGCTTCTTATTGTGATTTCAAATATTGTTTAAAAGAGGCGTTGTTGTCCCATAGATATAATAATATCTAATAATATGACTACTAGTACTAGACATGACCCCGTGCATTTCGAGCCAAGCAGGTTCTTCATCAGGGGAATATACTGTAAATAAACACATAACATCCACCAATCAGTCAAAATATAAACAGGAGCAACTGGCACCGCCAATGGCAGTCTACTTCCATATACCCCGACCCGAAGTTCCAAAGAATAGTACAAACCGATCCTGTGTCGCCTTCTACCAACTTCAGTAGTGACGTCCTTCCAAAACAACTTGATATGCCTCTCATCTGGTCTCTAATCAGCATGATGAATAGGTGGTCTATCAGTAGATTATATAGGCCAGACATCATCACCTGTATGTCTCCCAAGTACCCCGGTACTGTTACACGGGGAATGGAGAGTCTCTATCATTGTGCCCAGGTGACACCTATGGTAGTCCTGCAATTGATTACTGGGTTGTCAGTCAGCAGGGAGCAGGACTTATATATAGAGTCTAGGGACCTGTTGCTTTTCAAGAGTTGTCTCTCTATGGTGATCCGCGTGGGCGGATCTGGGGTCCTCGCAGCCACCAAGTAAGGTACGAGAGATGGTGCACCACATAATATCAAGACATGTGCGGTAGGTGTAGCTGCCCAGACTCAGTATAAGCACAGGGTTTGCCTACCTTTAATCGGGGTTGCATGCCTCTACAGATTAAAGATTTCATGGTGAGGAAAGTTCTTGCAAAGTCGCTTCAACCATGTCAAAGGAATAATAGTTTGTTGATGCCACCTCCTGTGATGTAATTTCCTGTGGACACCTTTATGCATATTAAGTGCCCTCTCTTGTTCCCTTTCTGCCTAGGGCCCCAAAAAATCTTAAAACCTTCTCTGTCCTTTGTTCCCATTTTCTTAAATCCCTCCTCTCTGTCTCCTTCACTTTACTTGGGTCATTTCAAAGCCCTTCACTCCCACCCTTTGGCCCTCCCAGCCCTCAATTAAATATTTATGAGCGTGTATGTGCCTGACAGCAGCTGTCAGCACTAACAGCAGTTTCTAGTGGGCCTAAGCTCACCCTCTAATCAGGTAAGTTCGGCAGAGCCCCTTCCGGGAGCTGATAAGTGGTGATACTGGTGAGCGGGTGGCTCACGAAGTCAAGACACCTCTTCATACTTGCTGTTGATACCCCGGATATTTCTGACTGGAAAAACGTTTCCGCGAACTGCCGCCTCCTGCTACGGCTTCCCTGCTGCGTGTGACCGTAACGGGGTGCCAGGCTATTTCCGCAGCAGGCTCATTTCCTCTCTGCGACACTCGTAATTCATAGGGCCGTCAATAAAGTCAATGGGCTGACAAGGTAGGCTCTATCCTGAAAAGGTCTCGCTTTGCCGCAACCGCGGGCATTACAGACATCTGATCAAGCGACTAATGCCTTCTGTGCGAGAGCGCGACTTCACGCGCACACCTGTAGGAATGTCAGTTAATTCAGTGACGCGCGGCCGCGTAGGCAAACAACGTGCTATACGTGACGTGAGCGCGCGTGCCATCGACGTTGGTGCCGTTTGGGATCCGTCATCGACGTTTGTGTGGTGAAATGGCGGCGTACTACCCAGGGCGCCTGAAGATGTCGCCTTTTCCCGTGGCCCTGAACAACAGTCAATGGTTGAAGTGCATAAAACTAAATATTGAAAGAGTGATCCTGAATACAGTGGTCTCGTAGTCAAAAACGTGGCTTAAAAAAAACGAACAGTTCTGCAAATATTTGCTTGACCTCTCATCCTCAGCTAAATACATAATAAGGAAATGCAGTCACTACAGATGCCTGGGCGTTACCAGCAAGTCACAGGACTAAGTAAGTGTGTAGAGGGCAACGGACCTAATTCAGACAGGAGACACCCACATTTTACATCCAAAAATGGCTTTATTTTACTTGTCTTCCGTCTAAACGTATCTGTGCTATCGTATACATCAATGGACAAAATATATTCCCTGATTTTTTTCTTATTTTTCAAAACTCCCACTCAACAGTTTTAAAATGTTGGCATTTACAATTGTGGGAGACAATGCCTTTAATTTATAATCCTACGAGGCCCCAGTATGCAACTGAAAGCACTGGGAAATGTATAAGTAATCATTTTTAAATTGTATTACACACTGTAGAAGAGAGATTGTTCCAAAATATTTCGTGTTTAAGATAAACAGATGCTTTCAATTTTTTTTTGTAATACTCAAGCAGACGGTACCCAATGGAAATCTTTTTTATACGTTTCTATTAAAAGGTTTCTTCTTTTATAATGTGGTTCTTGCTTGGCTTCAGGGGTGTAGCTTCGGGGGAGGGTGTGTGTGAGGTGTTACACCACCTTAATTAATATGTTTTGTATTAAATAGTTGGGTGAAGTTGCTTTCAGTCGGCATGGTGAGGGGTCTGCCAGATTTCACCTGAAATTTTTACACACAAAAACTCACACACATTCTCGCCTCTCTGTTTGGAAAGACTTAAAACATGATGGTTATTTCACAAAATAATGTACTTTAATTTACTTAGTATTCATATCAACCTGCATTTCTCCCCCTTTCCGCTGCCCTTTAAGGGACTTTTGTTTGTCATATAATGTATTTTAACTTTATATGGCAGCATGCTTGTCGGGAAATTTGAAGCTCATCCCCTCCACCCCCTCCACAACTCCCCAGTCTTACTGACCAAGCTACGCCGCAGCTTGGCTTTACAATACAGTAGACCACATCCTTCCCTTTCATCTAGAGGTGCTATGTGGTCGGTATAGGGACAGGAAAATCCCTAGATGGTGACAGAGAGGAGCAGCCAAAGCTTTACCCTGGTAGTCGTAAATATATGTGTGCCTGTGAGTGGTATAATCCATGGAGAATTGTGGGTTCCATATTGGAAACCCAGAGGCTTGGAAAGGCACTTAGGCATGTAATCCAGGACAGATTTCTGGATTGCCACATTGGTGAGAGGGACACATACTGGAAACAGGAAGAGCCAGTCTGTCTTGTGTATTTCAAAAGCACTCTTTAATTGTGGAAAGGGAAAGGTTGCATGTTAGTGAGGCCTGGGCACTTCTCACCAAGAGAATTGGGCTCTTAATTAAAACACTGCAGAGTCAGGGCATCATAGAGAGCAGGGCTGGTGCCTTTGTACCTTTTTGTTAGACATGTACCAGTGAGGCTGAGATTCCGGTGTCAGGTGTGATCCTGAAGGCACTGATCGTGAAGTCACTACCACGGCCTGTGTTGTGGGGCTGTCAAAAGTTGGAGTGGCTTCTCATGTGACAGGCTGCTTACTGAATAAAGGACAGAGCAGAGGAGTGGTCACTTCAAAGGAAGCAACACCCACCACAGAAATCTCAAAGAGTAAGACAGTAATTAACATCTGTGGCTGGAAATGGATTATAAAAAGGGAAGATTGAGTCTAGGAAATTATAAGTCATCTAGAGCTGTACATCAATGTGGATAAGCTTAACAAGGCTTCTGCCTCTTGTTACCAGGACTGGGTACCAAGATATACAATCCTGAGGGACTGCTGCACCGATCAAGCAATCTGCCCAAATGCTGCCTAAGTCAGCAGCCTGGTATTGTAGAGGAGGGTGCAGTAACAATAAGTTTTACTTCACCGATCAGGCCATTCGCCTGTGTGCTGCCTGAGTCGCTGACCCTGTATGATAAAGAGGGTCACAGTGAAGTCAGATTATCACTCTTCCTTTAGGGTTGTTTTCCTGCATGCCACCCAAGTTGGCTACCACGTATACTTGGGGGAGGGGGGGGGGGTGATGTGAAGAGCAAGGGCCAGCATGCTGGTGCCCTGCTGCAAAAAGTGAGGGCTCACTGCCCAAGCACGACATGCATCTGTGAAGAGCTGCAGGTTCTAACCTGTGCATCAAGAGTACTCGCTTGAACATTGGAAACCAAGTAACTACCCAAGACCTGCTGTCGGAATCAGTGTTATTTTCAGCATTACCTGAGGAGTGCAGTAGATACCCAGCTTCCTTGCTGGCAGCAGTGAGACTACAGCTGTTTTCCGGCACCCTCTCCAGTCAACGATGACACCAGACTGCTGAACACTCCCGGGGTCTTCCATATTGCAACACCAGCAGGTGTAAATAAGGCTGATCGCCAGGCTTCAAAGACTTGGGGGAACTAGTCCTGACTAATAGTGCACTGTGACACTTTGGCTTCTAAAAAGCCATTGTGGGACTTCTTAGACTCGTACTCATACTAGCGTGGCCTAACCTGAATGTTGCCTTATCTAAATGGGGAATAACCACTACCAGGAGAGAAGAAAGTGGGACTCAGGACTGTACCCGGTCAGTGCTAGGTTGGCCACCTTACAAAGACTCTGTATATCTTTTGTCTGTCATACTTAAATTTTGTCATAAAAGCAGGTATCAAGCTGAAAATGCATTTATTGGGGATGCTGAATATATTTTTGAGTGTTGTTCCCGTGTGGACGTTGCACCTACGAAACATCACCCTTTTCCCACCAGAAAAGCCTAGGACTACTCTACCCACACTACTACTGAGAATCAAGTGCAGAGGGGGTAGTACTTTACCTAGTTGCTTAGAACCTATAGTAGGTCAGGCCCCAGGACACCAGGAGTAAAAGGCCTCAACCCCCACAGTTGGGCCCAGTAGTTCCTGCTTGCCCCATGGCTCCCTGAAAGGGGGGTCTGACAGTTGGCATTAACAATTCAGGAACAGTTTTTTTTTTTTTAACTAAAAGACAGGGGAACTGTTTTTGTAAACATTAAAAAAAACCATTGTGAATGTCATTTCCAATAGATCCCGCCTGCTCCGCACCCCACTGGATGTGATGCACAGATCCCAAAGTATGAGGATATGCCAGAGGGAGTGCCTATCGAACCAATTCTGAAAGTATATGCTCATATGTTTTTGGGAAGTATGCCCAAGTCAAATAAAAAGTAGCCACACTGGGGAAAAGTTTATCTGTTTTCATGCTGGTAGCAGATAGTGATGTTTAGCCCCCTCACTGGTATTAGCATAAACACAAACCTTTCATATATAGAATAGGAAACTCCAGTCTTTATAATGTGAAAGCTATGCAGGCATAACATTTTGCCACGTAATACAGACTCTGCCTAGCGAAAGTTCCTGAGAAATTAAACTTCCTGTAATTTTCATCAATAAATACACATCCTAGGTGCCACCAAAAGCTACTGTGCATGTGTCTATGATTTTAGAAGCCTACTGGTTAAGCCCAAGTGGTTTCTATTACACTCTTTAGACCTTCTGTTATGGGTAGCTGACCCTAAACCTACCATTAGTGATTTATTTTATGTATGCAATTTTTTATAGCGTTGACAAAAACCCTTTGCCAAAACTGGAAGATCTATCAATACAAGTACAAAGTATGATAAATTACGCATCACAAAACACAAATTAACATAGGAGTAAAATGAGGACTGGAGGAGTATAACACAAGAAATATGAAGATCTCGATGGCACTATGATGCAAAGACCTAAAACAAACATGGGAACGCAATTCGGTGGAGGTAAAATATAATAGGTGAAATGAGAAAATATTACTGAGTGGAGGAAATGTTAATTAGCCCTGGGCTGAACTCGCCTGAAAAATGCCACAAGGTTTAGCGAACAGGGGTAATTTTGCTCGGCCACCCGGCTGTGCTCCTTGGTGCCAGTAAAAAGCAAGTGCGGATGGGACCACGAGGTCACATGCCATGCGGCCATTTAGGTTTACCTGTTCTTTGCATGATGCATGGCAGAGCTTGGGTAAGGCAGTGCCAGTGCAACTGCTAACTGCATACCTTGTGGTTACTGGCGCCACCAAGGGGTTCTGCCCTGCACTATTGTTTCAGAGACAGGGGTGGCCACACTCTTATTTTTTTGTGCAGTGTCATCTCCCTTCCATGCTGACAGCAGGCGGCAGGCCCGAGAGTGGGTATAGCCTGTGGAGAGCTGTGGGGGAGGGTGAGCCAGTGCAAGTGGAGGAAAACTGGAGCGTGGCGCACCTGGCAGCAGTTCGCGCCCTGCTGGGCCGACATCCTCGACCGGGAGCAGGACATGCTGGACCTGCTGGGCATCGAGGCTAGGGAGCTTGGTGAGTATATATTTATTTATTGTGTCCTACAATGCTAATATTTTTTTTTAAATTAGCATGTAGCTCATTCTCAGAGGTAAGTTAAGTTTACGCAACGTTACAAATATCATGTGATCCAATTTGAGCGAGCCAGATGCTCGGTGCTATTTAATTGTACTTGTCACAAGTGGTCCCCTTGGGGGAAGTATAGCCCTTGACTCCCGTTGCAATAATTTTTTTAGGAACACTTCATTCAAAAAATAATTACCTGTACATTCAATGTAATTTATCATACTTTTAACAGATCAACTTAAATAATGCAAACAGGTGCGCCTATAAGGTGACGGTGCAGTGCAAAGCGACAAAGTGAGTAAAAGGTGCACTGGTGCTATATTCATTCAGATATAAATGTGACTGTGTTTCCGGCAGCAGACCCAGTGGAAAACTCACCACAACATTGACACCAGCTCATAATTGAGCCAACAGCAATGTTGTGGTGCGTTGGGTACGACAGCACCCATCACACATTTCACTGTCCGTAATTCAGGCAGTGAAATGCGCAATGGGTCTGTCCATGGGGGCTCCTGGCGCCCCTTTTCCGCCAGACTTTGCATGGCGGTGAGACCGCCATGCAAAGGCTGGCGGAAAGGGGACTCATAATCCACGCTGCCCTGGCGGATTGAAACCGCCAGGCTGTCAACAGGTGGCAACATGGTAGTACCGGAGGTTGGACCGTGGCCCATCTCACGGTCATAATAGGGCGGTCCGACCGCCCTGTGTGCAGCGGCCCACTGCCATCGCGAGTGTGGCGGTCTTGTAATGAGGGCCTCCGTTTTTTTTAAGCATTCCAAAAATCAACATTTGCATTGGACCTAGGGGACCAGCAATATACTGCTACTGTGCCACTATATAATTTTAATGAAGTGTTTACAATTTGTCTTTTTTTTTTCTTTCTGGATATAGCTAATCCTGCTGGTCCACCACCACAACCAACACGGAAGGAGATAGCAGCGAGGCTGTGGCGGCAGAGGTTGGACTCCACCCAGTACCAACAGCTGGAGGAGGAGGAAGAAGGTGAGGCACATGCCCCTGTCCCGGGCCCCAGTTCCTCAAGCCAGCCTCCTGTGCCTCCATCCTCTGGGCTGCATCATTGCCAGGGCTGCCGTCAGCCGCTTATATCATTGCTGCTCCTCTCCCAGACCACCTGATTCAGTGCTGTGTGAGCTGGCACACTTGGCCCGTTGGATGGCATATCTTGAGACCCAGCAACAAGAACTGAGGACCCTCATAGAGAATGCCCTCTTCTGAGCCCTTTTTAGGGTCGAGCCTGTGAGTGCATGCGCTTGCGCATTCGTCTCATATGCGAGACACTCGTGTTCAGAAAAGGGCTTGGAGCCCACCTGTCCTCACAATTTGTTGGTTTGCGTGGCACTCTTATTTACAGCATTGTAATTCATTAAGGAATGTCTGGCATCGTTTCTGTTCCTCTGTGTGGAGCAAGGATCAAGCACTAATCGATTTCAACTTAATTAGTGCTAGTCCGCTGCTCCCAACGTGATCGAGGTACTATTATGTTCTAACGTCCAGTGCCCCGCAAACAGAAGGCTTGTGACTGGCAAAAATGTGCCCAGCAGGGCAAACAGAAGTGCAGAGTTTTATTTTTTAAAGCTAACTATATTTCATTTTGTTCTGTTATCTTTTCTCAGTTTCGCCTTATTTTTTGTTTATTTTTTTTGTTTTTGCTCATGGGTGCTAAGGTCAAAAGATGACAGTGAACTTTTTTTTAAAGCTGTTCCTCGATGTGCTTAAACAAAGCTAGGGCATCGTAAATAGCAGTGTTTCCGATGTCATTGTAGGCCTAAACATCCGTGTAAACCTGAGGGTCACAAGTTCAAAGTCTGGCAGCACTCAGGTAGCCTTTCATCCCTTAGAAGCTGTGAAGATCTGTATTTGTGCAAACAGAGTACTGTATAACCAAGCAGGTAGAACATTTGATGTTTTCAGACACAAAACACTCGGAAGGTAGAAGATTGGGAAAGCGGATGGAGTTTGGCCTGTGAATTGATTTTAGCGATAGGATTGTCCTCATGACAGGGTTGCATGAGTCATATCAAGTTACAAAAGAATGTTGAATCAAAGGGATTTATCATCATGAAAGCTACCTTCACAATTATTGTTGCTTCATTACTTTGTAATTCAAACTTCTGTCACTGCTCCCTTAATTTAAAACATAATTTCAAAGCGACCACGAGCCACTGAAAATACTGTTGGTGTTCAGACGTGCAAGCAGGGCTAAACAAGCATTGGCAAAAACAATAGGTCTGACCTTGGTAAACTCGTACAATGGTGATTTTTTTTTTATGGCAAGCATACGCAACAAAAGTATTAAGAACATAAAACGAGTTGGCTCAATGTGAAGTTTATAGGATTTCAGTAAAAAAGAAATGAAAAAATTGAGGGACCTTCGCATTAATTTTTTTACAGAGCTGTTCAAGTGCTTCTAGCAAAAAGGTGTACTTAGAACAGTTGTAAAAACTCATTTAGTTTTAATATGCTTCACATGGAAAGAGGATTGTTATTGGTGTACTAAAAATGTATTCTTGGCTTTCAATTACTTCTACCTGAAATATAGTTTAAACCCACAAGTGCAACTAAAAAATTACCCAAGGATAAAGAATGGAACGAAAAAGCATTAGCAAAGTAAATAATTGGCCCATCAATACTGACCCTGAAATGCGCTTTTTTTAGGAGAATGTGCACTTATGGTCAGGTAAAATAATGGCAGTCATATGGCAAGAGAACCAATGGTTAAAGTGGGCTAACCAGTCGACCCAAGGTCGAATAAGTGTGCTGTGGTGGGTGAAAACAAAGTGTGAGAGATATTTGAACAGACCAGCAAATAAAAACTTTTTACCTAAGATCATTTTTGTATGTATATTTGTATGTATTTTATTTATTACTGTTTTGTTAATGTGTCTGGTAAGAGAGCTAAATTTGTATCTAGGCCAGACCCGAGAACAAAAGCACATACTATCCTGATACTTATTATTATGCACTTTCTGTTGAAAAAGATACCCAAGTACTGAACCGTATCAAATAGTCTTGCTTGTGGCTCACAATCTGCAAATAAATATACATGATTGAATTGGTCTCAATTATTAACAATTATGCATTGATATAACTGTATGTTTGTACGACATTTTAGTACAGTTAAATAGTTTATAGAGCAGTGCTTTATTTACTCTAATACATCTATACATCTTTGTTTATTCAAGAGCTTAATGAAAAACATGAACAACATTTGCTATGTTTATGTTACACCATATGAAGTATTTTTTTGGTTATGTTCCATTATCATAAATTGAAAAGTCCATGGACAGAGCTTTGATGCTTCAACCTGTGCGTTGGAAATTGCCATTTCTGTAGGGTCATCCCCAGACTTTTTGGCGTCTGTCTCCCCTTTTTAGGTGGAGCACGCAAGCACTCTGACCTGTTGTAATATATCTGTGGGCTTTTAACCACGCCCACCGCACACCCATCACTTTCACTCATTTGTGGGCTTGTCTTTCAAAAATCCATTATTATCATTGGTCAGTGCTTTATGTTTGTCCCTCCTTTGGGCGGTTTGGTTACCACGTTGGACATCGACCCTGTTAAATGGATAATTGTACGATTGCAGATATGTTTGACTGCAAGTGGACTTCTTTTTGTGTGTCTCCTTCGCACTCATGGCGGCCTTGGCGTTTTGAATCGGCTCATTTATGTCAACTGTTTTACTTTTACTTTTCAATTTAAGTGGCAAGAAAAGTCCAGTTAGGAATTTACAACATTAACAGCACTAACTCGAGCAAATGCAAGACACATTGCATTGTAAACGCTTGTTTATTTTTTGTTTTGGTGGGAGGGACTTTTGTTGTGGATGGAGAGGTTGGGAATTGGGAAGGGATTCTGGTATTTTTGTTTAACTCATTGAGTTTAGTTTTTTTGGTCATTGGTTGTGGATGGGGGGATTTGTTTGGGGAGAGGTACGGGCCTGTTGTAGGTGAAGAGGGTGGATTTTCTTGAATCTGAAATTGATATAGGTTTATTCTTATACCTTATGCCTGGAATAGGTTTTTGTGCTTTACTTTGCACTGCTGCTGCAGCATGTTTTAATCCAATTATCAAGTGTATACCAGTTAGTTATAGTTAGTTATACCTTTCTCCTACTATCCTCTTTAACCATAGTGACTATTGGGGGGGTATGCTGCCTTCAACAACCACGATAAACAACAACTTACTTATCACCAGGAAGTTGGCTCTGTATGCACTATTTCAAAGTAAGGAATAGTATGCACAGAGTCCAAGGGTTCCCCTTAGAGGTAAGATAGTGGCAAAAAGAGATAATACTAATGCTCTATTTTGTGGTAGTGTGGTCGAGCAGTAGGCTTATCAAAGGAGTAGTGTTAAGCATTTGTTGTACATACACACAGGCAATAAATGAGGAACACACACTCAGAGACAATTCCAAGCCAATAGGTTTTTGTTATAGAAAAATATATTTTCTTAGTTTATTTTAGGAACCACAGATTCAAATTCTACATGTAATATCTCATTTGAAAGGTATTGCAGGTAAGTACTTTAGGAACTTTAAATAATCACAATAGCATATATACTTTTTACATAAAACACATTTAGCTGTTTTAAAAGTGGACACACTGCAGTTTTCACAGTTCCTGGGGGAGGTAAAGTAATGTTAGTTCTTGCAGGTAAGTAAACCACCTACGGGGTTCAAATTGGGGTCCAAGGTAGCCCACCGCTGGGGGTTCAGAGCAACCCCAAAGTCACCACACCAGCAGCTCAGGGCCGGTCAGGTGCAGAGGTCAAAGAGGTGCCCAAAACACATAGGCTTCAATGGAGGTAAGGGGGTGCCCCGGTTCCAGTCTGCCAGCAGGTAAGTACCCGCGTCTTCGGAGGGCAGACCAGGGGGGTTTTGTAGGGCACCGGGGAGGACACAAGTCAGCACAAAAAGTACACCCTCAGCAGTGCGGGGGCGGCCGGGTGCAGTGTGCAAACATGTGTCGGGTTTCCAATTGTTTTCAATGAGAGACCAGGGGGGTCTCTTCAGCGTTGCAGGCAGGCAAGGGGGGGGCTCCTCGGGGTAGCCACCACCTGGGCAAGGGAGAGGGCCTCCTGGGGGTCACTCCTGCACTGGAGTTCCGATCCTTCAGGTCCTGGGGGCTGCGGGTGCAGGGTCTTTTCCAGGCGTCGGGATTTCAGAGTCAGGCAGTCGCGGTCAGGGGGAGCTTCGGGATTCCCTCTGCAGGCGTCGCTGTGGGGGCTCAGGGGGGACAACTTTGGTTACTCACAGTCTTGGAGTCGCCGGAGGGTCCTCCCTGTAGCGTTGTTTCTTCACCAGTCGAGTCGGGGTCGCCGGGTGCAGTGTTGCAAGTCTCACGCTTCTTGCGGGGATTGCACGGGTCTTTAAATCTGCTCCTCTGGAAACAAAGTTGCAGTCTTTGTTGTACTCGGGAGTTTCTTGGTCTTTTGGAAGCAGGGCAGTCCTCTGAGGATTCAGAGGTCGCTGGTCCTGGGGAAAGCGTCGCTGGAGCAGTTTTCTTCTGAAGGCAGGAGACAGGCCGGTAGGACTGGGGCCAAAGCAGTTGTTGTCTTCTTCTCTGCAGGGTTTTTCAGCTCAGCAGTCCTCTTCTTCTTTAAGTTGTAGGAATCTGATTTCCTAGGTTCTGGGGAGCCCCTAAATACTGAATTTAGGGGTGTGTTTAGGTCTGGGAGGGCAGTAGCCAATGGCTACTGTCCTTGAGAGTGGGTACACCCTGTTTGTGCCTCCTCCCTGAGGGGAGGGGGGCACATCCCTATTCCTATTGGGGGAATCCTCCTTCTACAAGATGGAGGATTTCTAAAAGTCAGAGTCACCTCAGCTCAGGACACCTTAGGGGCTGTCCTGACTGGCCAGTGACTCCTCCTTGTTTTTCTCATTATCTCTCCTGGACTTGCCGCCAAAAGCGGGGGCTGTGTCCAGGGGGCGGGCATCTCCACTAGCTGGAGTGCCCTGGGGCATTGTAACACAAAGCTTGAGCCTTTGAAGCTCACTTCTAGGTGTTACAGTTCCTGCAGGGGGGAGGTGTGAAGCACCTCCACCCAGAGCAGGCTTTGTTTCTGTCCTCAGAGAGCACAAAGGCTCTCACCGCACGGGGTCAGAAACTCGTCTCTCAGCAGCAGGCTGGCACAGACCAGTCAGTCCTGCACTGAACAATTGGGTAAAATACAGGGGGCATCTCTGTGATGCCCTCTGTGTGCATTTTTTAATAAATCCAACACTGGCATAAGTGTGGGTTTATTTTTCTGAGAAGTTTGGTACCAAACTTCCCTATATTCAGTGTAGCCATTATGGAGCTGTGGAGTTCGTTTTTGACAGACTCCCAGACCATATACTCTTATGGCTACCCTGCACTTACAATGTCTAAGGTTTTGCTTAGACACTGTAGGGGCATAGTGCTCATGCACATATGCCCTCACCTGTGGTATAGTGCACCCTGCCTTAGGGCTGTAAGGCCTGCTAGAGGGGTGACTTACCTATGCCACAAGCAGTGTGAGGTTGGCATGGCACCCTGAGGGGAGTGCCATGTCGACTTAGTCATTTTCTCCCCACCAGCACACACAAGCTGGCAAGCAGTGTGTCTGTGCTGGGTGAGGGGTCCCTAGGGTGGCATAAGACATGCTGCAGCCCTTAGAGACCTTCCCTGGCATCAGGGCCCTTGGTACCAGGGGTACCAGTTACAATGGACTTACCTGGGTGCCAGGGTTGTGCCAATTATGGAAGCAATGGTACATTTTAGGTGAAAGAACACTGGTGCTGGGGCCTGGTTAGCAGGGTCCCAGCACACTTCTCAGTCAAGTCAGCATCAGTATCAGGCAAAAAGTGGGGGGGGGGGGTAACTGCAACAGGGAGCCATTTCTTTACACAAGCCCCCCCCCCCCCTCCCCCCCAGCCCACAGGCCAGGAGACTCAGCCAAAGCTGGGAGAGTCTTCCTAGTCTGTCAGGCGAGGAAGAGTAGAGGAAATAGGCTGGTTTGTTGCAGGGCCTACTCTGCTTTACATCCTCCTGTTCAGGTCATTCCCTCTGGGGAACTGACCCACTTCCACAGTGATAGGACCTAGTCTGAATTGCCTCTTGTCTGTGTCTTTAATGTCTCCACCCATTCTCTCTATTTTTTGGGTTAGAGGTATCCACCTCTGCTAATCTTATCTTAGCCAGGGTCACCCCTAGCTTACCCAAATAGGTTACCCAGAGCTGGAGTAACCCCACCATGACCAACAGGGTCAGGGGCCCTAACTTGCTATTTGGCATGGGGTCAGACCACCATGCCAAGGATAGTGCAGCCAGAAAGGCCAACACCCAGCAGAGGCCACTGACAGCTGTCAGTGCCCAGAACCACACCTTTAGCTCTTCACCTACAAGGGAAGGAGCTAAGTTAAAGGTTTCTTTGGGTTCAGGGTGCCTGTCTGCTGTATTAGAGTGGGGGGTTACCACATCTTGTAGTAAACACCCTTCTTCCACTCTTTCTTCTGTTAGCTGAGGAGCCACCCACTCAGGCTTAACAGTTGCCTGACTAGCCAGGACTTCTTGTGGGTCAGGTTGGACTTTATCAGTGCCACTTTTGGAGTTCTCCCCTACTGGAGCAGAATCTCCTTGGCTTGCTGGAACCTTGGCTAAAGGTTGTCCACCCTTCCTACACTGTTTTCTTTTCTTTTTCTTCTGCGGCCTGCTTGCAGTTACTGCAGGGGCAGAACCTCCAGAATCCTTGGGAGAGGACTGGCACTGGACCAGCTCCTCTCTTGGGCTCTGACTAACCTCTGCGTAGTCATTTCCAAGGAGACAATCAAGGGGGAGGTATGTACTGACTACCACCCATCTCCACCTAAAAGTCCCACCCACTTCTATGGGCACAAAAGCCACAGGCCTATCAGTGGCCCTGTCTGGGCTAACTCTTACTCTGGCTATCTCACCTGGGATGTACTGGTTTGAGAACACCAGCCTGTCATGCACAATAGTGTGACTGGCACAAGTGTCTCTCAGGGCAGTGGCTGGGATTCCATTCACCTGTAGGTGGTGGAAGTGTCTACTTCCCTCTGGAATCTCCAACTCACCTGTTGGGCCATTTTTCCAATTGAAGGCTATGAAGACCTCCTCTTCTGAGGAGTCATCCCCAATGGCTACACTGATTACCCCTGGGATTTTGCTAGGGGGTTTGTTTTTGGGACAAGAAGTGTCCTTGGTGTGGTGCCTTGTCTGTCTACAGTTATGGCACCATGCCTTAGTGGCATCCCAGTTCTTACCCTGGTACCCACCTTTGTTTTGGGTTGTGTCTTGGGGCCCACCCACCTGTTCTGGTTTTTGGGCGCCTACAGAGGACTCTTTTTCTTTGTTTCTAGTGTCACCCACTTTCTCCTGGGGAGGCTTTGTAACCCCTTTCTTTTGGTCACCCCCAGTGGAAGTTTTGGTTACCCTAGTCTTGACCCAGTGGTCTGCCTTCTTTCCCAATTCTTGGGGAGAAATTGGACCTAGGTCTACCAGATACTGATGCAACTTTTCATTGAAGCAGTTACTTAAAATGTGTTCTTTCATAAACAAATTATAAAGCCCAACATAGTCATGCACTTCATTTCCAGTTACCCAACCATCCAGTGTTTTCACTGAGTAGTCTACAAAATCAACCCAGGTCTGGCTCGAGGATTTTTGAGCCCCCCTGAATCTAATTCTATACTCCTCAGTGGAGAATCCAAAGCCCTCAATCAGGGTTCCCTTCATGAGGTCATAAGATTCTGCATCTTTTCCAGAGAGTGTGAGGAGTCTATCCCTACACTTTCCAGTGAACATTTCCCAAAGGAGAGCACCCCAGTGAGATCTGTTTACTTTTCTGGTTGCACAAGCCCTCTCAAAAGCTGTGAATCATTTGGTGATGTCATCACCATCTTCATATTTAGTCACAATCCCTTTAGGGATTTTCAACATGTCAGGAGAATCTCTGACCCTATTTAAGTTGCTGCCACCATTGATGGGTTCTAGGCCCATCTCTTGTCTTTCCCTTTCTATGGCTAGGATCTGTCTTTCCAAAGCCAATCTTTTGGCCATCCTGGCTAACTGGATGTCCTCTTCACTGGGATTATCCTCAGTGATTTCAGAGAGGTTGGTCCCTCCTGTGAGGGAAACAGCATCTCTGACTATTATATTTGGAGACAGGGCTTGAGAGGCCCTGTTCTCCCTAGTTAGGACTGGAAGGTGGGAATTTTCCTCCAAGTCACTATCTTCATCCTTTTTTGTTGCCATCCTCAGAGGGGTTGGCCTTTTCAAACTCCGCCAAAAGCTCCTGGAGCTGTAGTTTGGAAGGTCTGGGGCCCATTGCTAGTTTCTTTATTTTACAGAGTGACCTTAGCTCCCTCATCTTAAGATGGAGGTAAGGGGTGATGTCGAGTTCCATCACATTCACATCTGTACTAGACATTATGCTTCTAAAAGTTGGAATACTTTTTAAGAATCTAAAACTAGTTCTAGAATTTAATTCAAACTTTTACAAAACTTTTAAACTCTAAAAGAAATGCTAACAGGGACTAACACAAGGCCCTAGCAGGACTTTTAAAAATTGAGAAAAATAGTTAAAATTGCAAAAATCAATTTCTAATGACAATTTTTGGAATTTCTCGTGTGATCAGGTATTGGCTGAGTAGTCCAGCAAATGCAAAGTCTTGTACCCCACCACTGATCCACCAATGTAGGAAGTTGGCTCTGTATGCACTATTTCAAAGTAAGGAATAGTATGCACAGAGTCCAAGGGTTCCCCTTAGAGGTAAGATAGTGGCAAAAAGAGATAATACTAATGCTCTATTTTGTGGTAGTGTGGTCGAGCAGTAGGCTTATCAAAGGAGTAGTGTTAAGCATTTGTTGTACATACACACAGGCAATAAATGAGGAACACACACTCGGAGACAATTCCAAGCCAATAGGTTTTTGTTATAGAAAAATATATTTTCTTAGTTTATTTTAGGAACCACAGGTTCAAATTCTACATGTAATATCTCATTTGAAAGGTATTGCAGGTAAGTACTTTAGGAACTTTGAATAATCACAATAGCATATATACTTTTTACATAAAACACATTTAGCTGTTTTAAAAGTGGACACAGTGCAATTTTCACAGTTCCTGGGGGAGGTAAAGTAATGTTAGTTCTTGTAGGTAAGTAAACCACCTACGGAGTTCAAATTGGGGTCCAAGGTAGCCCACCGTTGGGGGTTCAGAGCAACCCCAAAGTCACCACACCAGCAGCTCAGGGCCGGTCAGGTGCAGAGGTCAAAGAGGTGCCCAAAACACGTAGGCTTCCATGGAGGTAAGGGGGTACCCCGGTTCCAGTCTGCCAGCAGGTAAGTACCGGCGTCTTCGGAGGGCAGACCAGGGGGGTTTTGTAGGGCACCGGGGGGGACACAAGTCAGCACAAAAAGTACACCCTCAGCAGCGCGGGGGCGGCCGGTTGCAGTGTGCAAACGCGTCGGGTTTCCAATTGTTTTCAATGAGAGAGCAGGGGGTCTCTTCAGCGTTGCAGGCAGGCAAGGGGGGGCTCCTTGGGGTAGCCACCACCTGGGCAAGGGAGAGGGCCTCCTGGGGGTCACTCCTGCACTGGAGTTCCGATCCTTCAGGTCCTGGGGGCTGCGGGTGCAGGGTCTTTTCCAGGCGTCGGGATTTCAGAGTCAGGCAGTCGCGGTCAGGGGGAGCCTCAGGATTCCCTCTGCAGGCGTCGCTGTGGGGGCAAAGGGGGGACAACTTTGGTTACTCACAGTCTTGGAGTCGCCGGAGGGTCCTCCCTGTAGCGTTGTTTCTTCACCAGTCGAGTCGGGGTCGCCGGGTGCAGTGTTGCAAGTCTCAGGCTTCTTGCGGGGATTGCACGGGTCTTTAAATCTGCTCCTCTGGAAACAAAGTTGCAGTCTTTGTTGAACAGGGCCGCTGTTCTCTGGAGTTTCTTGGTCTTTTGGAAGCAGGGCAGTCCTCTGAGGATTCAGAGGTCGCTGGTCCTGGGGAAAGCGTCACTGGAGCAGTTTTCTTCTGAAGGCAGGAGACAGGCCGGTAGGACTGGGGCCAAAGCAGTTGTTGTCTTCTTCTCTGCAGGGTTTTTCAGCTCAGCAGTCCTCTTCTTCTTTAAGTTGTAGGAATCCGATTTCCTAGGTTCTGGGGAGCCCCTAAATACTGAATTTAGGGGTGTGTTTAGGTCTGGGAGGGCAGTAGCCAATGGCTACTGTCCTTGAGAGTGGGTACACCCTCTTTGTGCCTCCTCCCTGAGGAGAGGGGGGCACATCCCTATTCCTATTGGGGGAATCCTCCTTCTACAAGATGGAGGATTTCTAAAAGTCAGTCACCTCAGCTCAGGACACCTTAGGGGCTGTCCTGACTGGCCAGTGACTCCTCCTTGTTTTTCTCATTATCTCTCCTGGATTTGCCGCCAAAAGTGGGGACTGTGTCCAGGGGGCGGGCATCTCCACTAGCTGGAGTGCCCTGGGGCATTGTAACACGAAGTTTGAGCCTTTGAAGCTCACTGCTCGGTGTTACAGTTCCTGCAGGGGGAGGTGTGAAGCACCTCCACCCAGAGCAGGCTTTGTTTCTGTCCTCAGAGAGCACAAAGGCTCTCACCGCATGGGGTCAGAAACTCGTCTCTCAGCAGCAGGCTGGCACAGACCAGTCAGTCCTGCGCTGAACAATTGGGTAAAATACAGGGGGCATCTCTATGATGCCCTCTGTGTGCATTTTTTAAGAAATCCAACACTGGCATCAGTGTGGGTTTATTATTCTGAGAAGTTTGGTACCAAACTTCCCAATATTCAGTGTAGCCATTATGGAGCTGTGGAGTTCGTTTTTGACAGACTCCCAGACCATATACTCTTATGGCTACCCTGCACTTACAATGTCTAAGGTTTTGCTTAGACACTGTAGGGGCATAGTGCTCATGCACATATGCCCTCACCTGTGGTATAGTGCACCCTGCCTTAGGGCTGTAAGGCCTGCTAGAGGGGTGACTTACCTATGCCACAAGCAGTGTGAGGTTGGCATGGCACCCTGAGGGGAGTGCCATGTCGACTTAGTCATTTTCTCCCCACCAGCACACACAAGCTGGCAAGCAGTGTGTCTGTGCTGGGTGAGGGGTCCCTAGGGTGGCATAAGACATGCTGCAGCCCTTAGAGACCTTCCCTGGCACCAGGGCCCTTGGTACCAGGGGTACCAGTTACAAGGGACTTACCTGGGTGCCAGGGTTGTGCCAATTGTGGAAACAATGGTACATTTTAGGTGAAAGAACACTGGTGCTGGGGCCTGGTTAGCAGGGTCCCAGCACACTTCTCAGTCAAGTCAGCATCAGTATCAGGCAAAAAGTGGGGGGGGTAACTGCAAGAGGGAGCCATTTCTTTACACTAACTTACTAACTAAACATGTTTACTTCACTCCATAGTTCTCAACTTAATGTATGTAGCAATGGCTGCTACTGCTCTCTCTTTGTTACTGCAGCATTTCCCAAGTTTCATTCTTAATAGTGGTGGTAGTGCGCTAACAGAGAAAGCATCACAAGTGATGACTCACTCCCACCTAGGTAAGCTCCAATTGTATGATTAATCAAAAGGATTATCAATCACAGGCAACTAATTTGAAATAAAAACACAGAGTTAGTGGGTTATACATTTCGATCATAGCTTTAGAAAGAATGAGACTAATAACACCATGACATAAGAAGTAAAACCATATATTATAACAAGAACTAGCAATAGTAAATGATTCTGAGCAATTAGGAGCCTGGAATTCAATTAAAAATAAAGTAACAAAATACTTGAGTCAGGAAAAGTGTTCGTACAGTCTGGAGTGGATAAGGTTAAACGTTTAAGTAACAGAAGGCCTGAATGATGATGTTAATGTTGACAAATGATGTTCTCCGACATCTAAAATACATGAACCCCTTTTATCCGTGGTTAGGTAAGAGGAGCTGGTGTGGGATAATGCTCAAGTAATAGAAGATCTTGCAGTGAGTTGGTGTCGCATTTACCCACATCCACCCAAGCAATCGCGTGATCCAGTTGGTGTAAATTAAGTCACACCTCAATAAATCACACAACCCAGGGGAAGAGGGTTGGGGTTTGAATGGATGGGAAAGAGGATTTGGGGAAAGGTGTGACAAAGAAAAACACTACACAACATAACAACAATATTCATCAGGGCGATCAGCAGCAAATCATCATCAATCTGTTGTGGAAGGAAATGAAGGCATGAACATGACACAGTTCAGTTAAATGCATTGCAAACAATCCTTCAGCCCCAGCGACCCAAGTCATTATCACATATCTAAATGTTCTGTCAACTAGCTTTGAAAAATACAAATGATGGAGTAGTGAAGTAAACCCACCAAGTTCTACAAATTATGAATGTTAAAAAAAAATTGATACTGTATTGCCAATGCATCTGTGTCATTCTTTGAATGTCTGTCACTCTTGGGTGCCTGGCTGAACCAGTCCAGTAGGTAAGCAGGAGTGTTGAGCTGTCCCCTTTCATGCAAGAGTGGAGAAGGCCTGCAGATTCTAAAGCAAACTGTATTCTAGAGTCAATGGGAAAGGCAGAAAGAAGGTAAGCTTCATGAAAAGTGTACCAGAAATCTCAGAGGTAGAGCAAGAACATAAGAGGAGTTTCATGTTTGAGCCAGCAGTGTAGCACACACACTCAACAGCATTTCCCAAATAAACATACCTCTTTCCAGTCCACAGAGCTGAGTATTAGGCCTCAGAGTCATCTACATCATGGTTTTCTTTTGAAGCTGATAACTGCCTTCTAGTGGCTGTTGAGGTGGTCCTGCCCGAGTCCTTCCATACGCCTACTGACTCCGAGTAACTCTGTCCCACAGCGAGGTAGAACTGTAGTGCACTGCTGTTGAAGAACAAGTAGGGAAACAGAATTGGAGTATTTTGTGAAGATTTGTGTTTGTTAACTAAAGTGACTGGTCTGGTCTCTGAGGAACCAGAAAAAAATAGTGGACCCTGCAGGTAAGTTTGGCTAGGTGTATAAGAGCTAATCACCTGCACAAAAAATGATCACCCATCAGGCCCCAAAATTGCAAATCATCAAAATCAAGTTTACTAATTAGTCGAACACCCTTCCTCATTGTCTGTCACCATATAAATCATCAAGCATCACTCACAATCACTCAATGATATATCATCACTCATTGGTGCAATAGTTACCTCTTCCAATCCAAGCATGGTGATAGGTACACAATTGTTTCTCCTCTTTGATGCCAGCAACCCTTTGGAATTTGACAGTCTTGTAAATCATTGATCTTCTGGGACTGCCCTGCTAGGTGATGGAGGAAAAGGGATAGGCAGGGGAGGGGGGAAGCGGGCAAACATTGTCTCCAATGTCCTGAAGGGAATAGGGAGGTTTCTTCACTGCACATTGGTCCAACTCCAATCCAGCCAAACAGGTGCCTAAAAATGGTGGGGCAGCATAACTCAGACACAAACATAATGTTCCGCTATCTATATAATTTTTTTGGCAAATAATTTTGATGATGATCAGTTAAAAAGTATTATGGTGGCATAGTTGGTCAGGAGAGTTTGTCCTCCAACTCATGTGTTTTTCCCAGAGGTTGTTCAGCTAACACACTTGAGTCTGACCAGTCATCCTCCTCCTGTGCTGTTTCAGAAACAGTGTAATTGTGTGGTATGAAGAATTGGCTCATTTTGATCATGGTCAATCCACGTTTTGAGGACAGACTCTCTGTGACAACTGAGGCAACTACACTGAACACACACTCAGTAGACACACTGGTTACAGACAAGCCAGATACTTTATTGCCAGTCTGCTGAGCTGTGGCTATTGGCCCATCTTGCATACTAATACACAAATGTGTTTTGATCCACATAGATCTCTTTTGCTTCACCTCTGCACTGGACTTAGGACCGGCCCCTTGAAACCAAGCCAATGCAGAGGGTGGACCCAGTTCTTCTGTTCCTGTTGTGGTTGTTGCCAGTGTTCTTGTTACTGGTGTTGGCTGCTGTGAGACAAGACTGCCCTCTGGAAGTTGAAGGCTGAACCCTAGCACTTCTGCTTGGTAGACGTTCTTCTTACAGATCTCTGGCTTTCTTAACAATACACATCTTGTATTTTGAAACATCCCCTTCAGTAAAAGGAATGAAAGTGGACAGAAATTATTTGTACAGTGAATCAAGTAGTGTTGCACAGATGTACTCTTTGGGCAACATGATGTCTTTTTGCAGCTTTGTTCTAACAGCCAAGTGAAGGATTAAACTCGCAAACAAGGTATGCGATTCTGCATTTTTGTTCACATCTGCAAGTGCCAACCTTTCAGACACTTTAACTGGTAGACATTGCAACGTGTAATAGTTTGAGTTCCAACTTGTTGACACCTCCTGTATGAGGGCTTTAACTAGTACTCTATTAGAATGCTGAATAATCCTCAACTGCTTCCACTTTAAGATCATTGCTGAAATGAGTGCAGATTCTTCTGCAGGTGGTCAGCATGTTGCTGACTATGTCACAACCAGGTTAATGCAATGTGCCAAACACAGGACCCTGAAATAGCCACCATCTGCCATGACCTTGACTAAATTACTGCCATTTTCCGAGACAACAAATCCAATTCAGAGACCTCTGGGTCACAGCCATTCATACACCTTGCTGTTTAAGTCTTCCAAAATGATTGCAGCTGTATAGGATTTCTTAATGGCAATCATGGCTACTGAGGCATGCTTCTGAACACCCTTAAAAGTATCTTCAGCACTGAGGGCTGTAGATAGCTGTTGCTTAACCCCTGCAAAAGAGATCCAGGCCAATATTTATACTTTATGACGGAAAACTGCGCCGGCGCAGTTTTGCGTCAAAATTATTACCGCCGGCTAACACCATTTCGGTGCGCCGTGCGGATGTCAAATTTATACTTTGACGCACGGCGGCGCAAACCACAGGTGTAAGTCATTTTTTTTTACGCACACCGCAGCGTCAAGTCATAAAGCAAAACGACGTTAACGTGGCGGAAATTACTGCGTGTCGATTTACGACACCACAAACCGGATATGCGGCGTGTTTTGAAGCAATGGAGTCAAAATTCCCAGCAAACACAGCCATTTCAGCAGAGGTGAGCCAAAATGGATCCCAGATGCCTGGATAGACCCCAGCACGATGACAACAGACCAAGAACCAGCCAAGAGGACCCACACAAGAACCAGGACAGTTTGAAGAAGAAAAGAAAGTGTTGCTTCAGTGCAGAGGAACAGAAAATTCTGGTGAAAGAGGTGACGGAACACCAGCACCAACTGTTTGTCACCTCAAAGTTGCCAATCAGTAGGAGAGAGGCAATATGGCAACACATTGTTGACAAGATTAACAGTGTGGCAGAAGTACACAGAACAGTCATCAAGTGTAAAAAACGCTGGCATGACTGCAAGTGCAGGACCAAGGAAAAGATGGCCAGGAACAGGAAGGCAGCACTGCAGACTGGAGGTGGGAGTCCAGCACACCAGGTGGCCCTGGACCACATGGAGAAGATGGTCGCAGCCGTCATCCCTGAGGAGATCGTCTCAGGGATTCAAGGACAGGACAGCGCAGACTTACCAGGAGACAACGCACATGCAGGGTAAGTCGCATGGGGAATTAAAATGCACTAATGTCAACTACAACTGGGGGGGGGATACCGACCACAAAATGCATGGAAGCCATGATATACATGGAGTGGCATGGGTAAAGGGGTATGGCATGGGGGCATGGCCTGTACAGAGAGAAGCTGGGGCATACCTTAACACAACACCAACAATAGTCCCATGGGGGTATGCTGCCATGCCAACGATGTAGCAAAGGTAAAGCCACGCCAGGAGGGAAGGGCACAATGTCAAACTGACATCCCGTCACACGTCAGCCACTATACCCCCTACATTAACTAGGGCCCAATTAACAACCTCTAGCCATACGGACAACAGGAATGTAACAGTGACAACAGTTGCCACTACCACCTCCGCTCTGTGTGCAGCTCAAGTAGCCAATGGCAGTAACGTCCCCATGGATCATACACACCTACATTAGTGGGTTGAGGATGACAACTTTAACAATCCCCTGAAACAAGACAAATGTTCCAGTCCTGTCAGTTGTGAATGCCCATAGTTCCCGCAAACATCAGCCAATGTCATCAACATTAGGAGCTACACAGCACTAACGTCACACCCATGCTGCATATGCCAGGGTCCATCCTGTGCGTGGGTCACAATGCAACATCCCAAATGTCATACTGCTCAGACAACAGCATTGAGGGGGAGGACACATGTAACTGGTCACTGACATAGACCTGCACAGTCAGAGGAGGAAATAGGACACTGCTATGACTATCAGGGAAATCCATTGTCCACACATTCCCCTACATCAGCTGTACACATTACCAATGCTAACATTCATATCTTGCCATTACAATGCTATGCATAGGATACGCTACATTTCAACTACATATAAGTGGATGTGAATGATCAGAGGCTGTGGCAGGTCCAGATTGTTAAGTGTGCTGCTAGTGCCATCAGAACACCCACAGCCAGTGAAAGGCCTCGCCATTAGAATGGATGTAGACGTAGGGTTGAGTAGGACAAGAAGGTGGCAATTCACTATTTGGCCTAAAATAACACTAGAGGAAATGATGCCGACAAGTCAAAAAACTTACCACAATACATGTGACATGCAGGTGGGGCATAGGCCTGGGAGAATGCCCATCTGAAAGACTGGAGCAATGAACAGGAAACAAGATCACAATGTGAAATCATCACAAGGCAGGCATGTCACATCACTAATGCCACAACACAGACACACTCATTGTACCCTATTTCATTGCAGAGGACGATGGATCTCCTGCAGATATGCCTGTCCAGGACTACCCTGATGACATGGTGTAGGAAGTTGGCTCTGTATGTGCTATTTCAAAGTAAGGAATAGCATGCACAGAGTCCAAGGGTTCCCCTTAGAGGTAAGATAGTGGCAAAAAGAGATAATACTAATGCTCTATTTTGTGGTAGTGTGGTCGAGCAGTAGGCTTATCAAAGGAGTAGTGTTAAGCATTTGTTGTACATACACACAGGCAATAAATGAGGAACACACACTCAGAGACAATTCCAGGCCAATAGGTTTTTGAATAGAAAAATATATTTTCTTAGTTTATTTTAAGAACCACAGGTTCAAATTCTACATGTAATATCTCATTTGAAAGGTATTGCAGGTAAGTACTTTAGGAACTTTGAATAATCACAATAGCATATATACTTTTACATAAAACACATTTAGCTGTTCTAAAAGTGGACACAGTGCAATTTTCACAGTTCCTGGGGGAGGTAAAGTAATGTTAGTTCTTGCAGGTAAGTAAACCACCTACGGGGTTCAAATTGGGGTCCAAGGTAGCCCACCGTTGGGGGTTCAGAGCAACCCCAAAGTCACCACACCAGCAGCTCAGGGCCGGTCAGATACAGAGTTCAAAGTGGTGCCCAAAACACATAGGCTTCAATAGAGAGAAGGGGGTGCCCCGGTTCCGGTCTGCCAGCAGGTAAGTACCCGCATCTTCGGAGGGCAGACTAGGGGGGTTTTGTAGGGCACCAGGGGGGACACAAGTCCACACAAAAAGTACTCCCTCAGTAGCGCGGGGGCGGCCGGGTGCAGTGTGCAAACTAGCGTCGGGTTTCCAATGGGAGTCAATGGGAGACCAAGGGGTCTCTTCAGCGGTGCAGGCAGGCAAGGGGGGGGCTCCTCGGGGTAGCCACCACCTGGGCAAGGGAGAGGGCCTCCTGGGGGTCACTCCTGCACTGGAGTTCCGATCCTTCAGGTGCTGGGGGCTGCGGGTGCAGGGTCTTTTCCAGCCGTCGGGATTTTAGAGTCAGGCAGTCGCGGTCAGGGGGAGCCTCGGGATTCCCTCTGCAGGCGTCGCTGTGGGGGTCAGGGGGGACAACTTTGGTTACTCACAGTCTTGGAGTCGCCGGAGGGTCCTCCCTGTAGCGTTGTTTCTCCACCAGTCGAGTCGGGGTCGCCGGGTGCAGTGTTGCAAGTCTCACGCTTCTTGCGGGGATTGCAGGGGTCTTTAAATCTGCTCCTCTGAAACAAAGTTGCAGTCTTTTTGGAACAGGGCCGCTGTCCTCGGGAGTTTCTTGTTCCTCTTGAAGCAGGGCAGTCCTCTGAGGATTCAGAGGTCGCTGGTCCTGGGGAAAGCGTCGCTGGAGCAGGTTTCTTTAGAAGGCAGGAGACAGGCCGGTAGGTCTGGGGCCAAAGCAGTGGGTGTCTTCTTTTCTTCTTCTGCAGGGGTCTTTCAGCTCAGCAGTCCTCTTCTTCTTGTAGTTGCAGGAATCTAGTTTCCTAGGTTCTGGGGAGCCCTTAAATACTAAATGTAAGGGTGTGTTTAGGTCTGGGAGGGCAGTAGCCAATGGCTACTGTCCTTGAGGGTGGGTACACCCTCTTTATGCCTCCTCCCTGAGGGGAGGGGGCACATCCCTATTCCTATTGGGGGAATCCTCCTTCTACAAGATGGAGGATTTCTAAAAGTCAGAGTCACCTCAGCTCAGGACACCTTAGGGGCTGTCCTGACTGGCCAGTGACTCCTCCTTGTTTTTCTCATTATCTCTCCTGGACTTGCCGCCAAAAGTGGGGGCTGTGTCCAGGGGGGCGGGCATCTCCACTAGCTGGAGTGCCCTGGGGCATTGTAACACGAAGCTTGAGCCTTTGAAGCTCACTGCTAGGTGTTACAGTTCCTGCAGGGGGGAGGTGTGAAGCACCTTCACCCAGAGCAGGCTTTGTTTCTGTCCTCAGAGAGCACAAAGGCTCTCACCGCATGGGGACAGAAACTCGTCTCTCAGCAGCAGGCTGGCACAGACCAGTCAGTCCTACACTGAACAATTGGGTAAAATACAGGGGGCAGCCCTAAGATGCCCTCTGCGTGCATTTTTTAATAAATCCAACACTGGCATCAGTGTGGGTTTATTATTCTGAGAAGTTTGGTACCAAACTTCCCAGTATTCAGTGTAGCCATTAAGGAGCTGTGGAGTTCGTTTTTGACAGACTCCCAGACCATATATTCTTATGGCTACCCTGCACTTGCAATGTCTAAGGTTTTGCTTAGACACTGTAGGGGCATAGTGCTCATGCACCTATGCCCTCACCTGTGGTATAGTGCACCCTACCTTACGGCTGTAAGGCCTGCTAGAGGGGTGACTTACCTATGCCACAGGCAGTGTGAGGTTGGCATGGCACCCTGAGGGGAGTGCCATGTCGACTTAGTCGTTTTCTCCCCACCAGCACACACAAGCTGGCAAGCAGTGTGTCTGTGCTGGGTGAGGGGTCCCTAGGGTGGCATAAGACATGCTGCAGCCCTTAGAGACCTTCCCTGGCATCAGGGCCCTTGGTACCAGGGGTACCAGTTACAAGGGACTTACCTGGGTGCCAGGGTTGTGCCAACTGTGGAAACAACTTTACATTTTAGGTGAAAGAACACTGGTGCTGGGGCCTGGTTAGCAGGGTCCCAGCACACTTCTCAGTCAAGTCAGCATCAGTATCAGGCAAAAAGTGGGGGGTAACTGCAACAGGGAGCCATTTCTTTACACATGGATGACGAGCTGACAAACATCAGCCACCAGACCCTCCAAGATGTCCTTGGAACCCTCCAGACCCCACCTTCTGTCACAAGGAGGAGCTCAGAACAAGCAGCCATCACAGAGGACCCACCCACAACACCAATTGTAAGACCTGCCAGCTCCAATACAGCTGAGGACTCAGATGACACAGGCACCAGCTTTGAGAGAACTGTAGTCGGAGTACAGTGGGAGCTGGCCAAGGAGGTGCAGGTGGGGATGCAAAATATGGCAGCCAGCCTAGAGGTGGTGCGTTCATGCATGATGTCAACTGAAGAACAGGCAGCAGCTATGCAAGGGTGAACAACTATCTTGCAGGAACTTGAAACAAGGTTGAAGGAAATCAGCACAGCTGTGATACAGTTGACCCAACACCTACAACATCAATCCTTTCAACGTGTGCACAAATGCAACATTGAACCCCTCAGGGCCAACCTGGCTGCCTACCATTGTAATGTGGCTGCTATCTCAAGAACCAGCAGATCCTCCTTGCAGCAGTACTGCCCTTAAGATCTTCACAGGTAGCAGCGACCGGGATGTCTGACTCCACGTCTTCTAACACTGAGGTGTGTGTTGCCCCTTCACAACCACCACCACCAAGGACAGATGAGGCAACACACACATCAGAAGAAGAAGACGTGGAACGGATCACCTTCACACAGAAAAGTACCCGGAAGCACTAGTCCCTGCCACATGGCCAACTATTACCAAGGTCAAGCGCTTTGTAACATGCCAGTCTTACAACAACTGTACTCAATGACTGTTCTGCAAACCACTGTATAACTTGTCAGCCTGCCCACTGCTTGTCTCTCACTTACTCATTGGCAAATCCTGTCCCTCTGCACTGTCTGACACATCACCCCAGCATGTCAAATGCATTTTCCTTTAGCACTTGTGTAGGATCACAATGGAAGATGTCACTATAATGGACTCACAATCATGGACAATGTACATATAGCACTTTTCAATAAATAGCACTTACACAACCACTTTGTCTCTGTGTAATGTGACACATCAGCTGTGCAGTAGATCACTGCATTTTGCCTCCTGTCAAATTACATAGCTTGTCAATACAACTGTCCTGAAATTATGTAGTCTGATACCTATGCACAGTGGCCTGGATTGCACCATACTATGCCCGTCCTGAGGGTAATATCTAATGAAAAGAGAAACCATACACCATAATGCTGTGTTATACAGAATAATGCTTCCTCAAGGAATATCAAAGCCATCAAATAGTGGCAGCAAAATGTAGCCACCATGCAATACTAACACATATAACAGTGCCCACAAATCTAAGTAAACAGTCCACAAACTGCATGAATGAAGGTGTCTGAGTTTACATCCAAATAAGTAATCATGCTGAACAGTGTCACAAATGATCTCTGTGAGTCATGAACACTATACTACAAGAGTGCTTACTACCACTCAGCTAATAAGGGTTTCCTTGAACATCACACTGCAGTCAGACATAACACAGTGTCCCCAATACCAAATCTGGAAGCACTGTTTGTGACTTTGAAAACATACTTAATGAAAAAAACACGGGATCCATAGTAACTGTGATTGGTGGTTGCAATGAATGGTGGAATCTTTGCAAGGTAGTTCTGGGGTAGCTGCCAATCTTACAGCTCAGTTGGGATTTGTTCGTAGCATAGGACACAAATGTAATAGAACAGAATTCATGTACACTTATGCCAAGGCCCTGATCTACAAGCATTTCACATATACTGTAAAGGGTTCACTACATATTTATTAAACAGTAATAACAGAAGAGGAAACTTGGGGAAAAGTCTTACCTACCCTAATCTACCCTAACTACTCACAACTATCCCTAACTAACCTAACCTAAACTTACTTATCACATGTAACAAAACGTTCTAAACATCAACCCCACCCACCCCCCTTATGAGACGGGACACACGGAGGACAACAGATACTAACCTAAACACATAGGGGGTCATTCTGACCCTGACGGTCATCGACCGCCAGGGTCAACGACCACGGAAGCACCGCCAACAGGCTGGCGGTGCTTCCTTTGTGGTCGCCCAGCCGGGTCCGGCGGTTTCCCGCCGGATTTCCCCCAGCTGGGGGAATCCTCCATGGCGGCGCTGCTTGCAGCGCCGCAATGGGGATTCCGACACCCGTTCCCGCCAGCCTGTTTCTGGCGGTTTTCACCGCCAGAACAGGATGGCGGGAACGGGTGTCGTGGGGGCATGGGCAGTGCAGGGGCCCCCTAACAGGACCCCAGCAGGATTTTCACTGTCTGCTTTGCAGACAGTGAAAATCGCGACGGGTGCAACTGCACCCGTCGCACCCCTGCAACACCGCCGGCTCCATTCGGAGCCGGCTTCAATGTTGCTGGGGCTTTCCCGCTGGGCTGGCGGGCGCTCTTTTGGAGGGCGCCCGCCGGGCCAGCGGGAAAGTTGGAATGGCCGCCGCGGTCTTTTGACCGCGGAGCGGTCATTCGGCGGCCACATTTTGGCGGGCGGCGACCGCCGCCCATCAAAGTCAGAATGAGGGCCATACTATCCTAACCTAAACAAATATATATATATTTTTCTAAACACACAAGAACCCCAACATACCCAGACACACACCCACCCACACACACACTCAAAAAGAAAAAATTTAAATAATCATGACCCCCACCCACTAACACTAACTAAACTAACAGCCTATACTAACCTAACACTAAGCCCCCTAAGCCCACTACGTATAAGAATAAGGAAAGAGGAGGGAGGGGAGGGAATCATGTCCATCAACAAAGTCTAGAGGTTGGCCCTCCGGAGGGTCCGCTTAATGGACCGCACACGTCTGTTGATATGGCGAACATCCCGCCGCAGGTGACTCATTTTCCTGAGGACACGGTCCATTTTGTGCTGCATGTCCACAAAAGCAGCAGGGTCAATTGTTGCAGCTGGGGTGGCCTGGGTACCAGCTGAGGACGTGTGTGGCCGTGTATTGTCAATGCCTGTGGGCTGCCCTGAAGGTGGTCCACTGCTAGGGCCTGGAGCACTTGCAGATGTTGTTGGGCCAACGATCCCAGCTGTGGGTGGTGCCACCTGGGTAGTAGTGGTGGTCGTGCTGGTGGTGGCTGTGGTGGGCAAAGTAGGGCCACCCTGTGGGAAAGCCATGCAGGCTCCGGAGGCACGTTTGGTCATGTATCTTCGGGCCCTCCTTCTGTACCCCGACTCTACCAGCAGTATATGCTGGTAACGCATTGCCCGCCTCTGGAATTCACGGACCTGGATGGGTGTCATATTAGCAGCTGTGAAGACAAAGGAAAAAACTTACATTAGGAACTGCATTGTGTGAAATGGCACGATAAGTAAATCAGAAAGTACATCTATTGTACTTGTAACAGCTCCTATCATCATACGGATCATTGAATGTCCCTGAGGAAGTACATGGCAGGCCAGCCTACAAAGGTCGTATCACACATAGCACACCTAAACCCTACAAGATGGGTAACAACTAGCATGATTTTGGCATCAGAGTTCTGCCAGTTGTCCGCTAAGAATCATGCAGCACATCCTCCGCCAATGCCAGGGCTACAAATGTCAGTGTACGGGATGGAAATCTAGGGCCACATGATCTGCAAGTTGTAAATGGACTTGCTAGTATAGTACTCATGTGCTATACCTGAATATGTATACTAGGTTCCGACCAAAGATTCACTGATTTACATGTCTGTGTAACATACTTGTATCGCCAGTCCTAGATACACTATTCACAAACCCATGCCTGTGTTTGAGGGTGGGGGGAGGGTGGAGAAACAACTAACAATTTCAAACAATATGGACACCCAGGAAGCTTATGAAAGCTGGACATGTGTTTGGCTCAACACACACACCACAGGTAAGGTGTATCTACAAATAGAAGACAGCAAACCCTTGACCAATCCCAGCTCCACACATGTCTTACAATGCAGTCCTTTGTCCACATCATATACTTCCAGTAAGCCATGACTTACAACAAACACAGAGTTGCAAGGACACCCCTGTCCATGATTTACATGCACACCTAGGCCATTGCACTCAAGTGCCACATACTTGTAGCACTACATGTGGAGCTACATGCTGCTAGGAAGTTCAACCTACAGATTCATAAATACATTAGTGAATAGGGAAGCAGAAGTCTGTGGGTAAGCATTTTGCAGCCCCATTCTGGGAGAATCTGGGTCTGACAGGCTGACTAAATCTGAGATTAGGTCCAGTGCGACTCTTGTTGATACAAGTGTTATCCACATGACTCAACCCAATTCACATTGTGGGGCCTACAGGAATGACCTAGAATCCCTAGATAAGACAATAGGATAAGCATTGGCAAACTCCAAAATGCTGAAAAAATGAAATCCCACTCATGGAACAAGACAAATGATGGGCCAGCGCATCACACCTTGCTATTTGTTCAACACACAGGAGTCCATCACACATCACCAGCAAACACAACACATAACAGACATATCATCACTTACTGGAGTTGTCAGGGTCTTCAAATGAAGCCACCTCACCCACATTGTAGGGTGCGGGTCCACCTGTAAGGAATGGAAGGAAGAAATGTGCTCAAAATCTGTGCAATGACCAACAATTCCAAAGACAAAAACTATGTGTAAGATTACATAAGTAAGTAAAGCCACTCAGACATGATGATACTGCATCCGATATAGCACGGCTAACATATACATACCATGGGTCTCCTGTGACATTTACACACATATCTGCACACATGCAGTGGCCCTAACTATCATGTGGTGGCAAACATGCTCCTTCATTAGTGAGCAGACATAATAATGGAGTGTATTCGTCTCATCATGTGCATCCAATAGAGACATCCAAAGCCTGTTTCTTTGAGGAGTGCATTACCAGTCAAACAGCCATTGTGGCCATGACAAATGTATGACACATAGGTACAATGTACAGAGGGGCAGGAACATTTGTAAGCCCTCATGTTGTTACAGTTTCTTCATTTGATGTGGCCCAGCTATGATGAGTTGCTCTAACCACAGAGATATGAACCCATGTGCATACCTTTGGCCTGCCATCCCTAAACGAAAGGTGGAACAACAAATACCAAATACCAGTGTAAGATGTTAGCTGAGGGCACCTTGCACTTTTTACTTATGTTTCCAAATCCAGATCTGACATGTATCCAAAATTATGAAGGACCACAATAATCCCTAACATTCATAGAACTTCCGTGAACGCTTTCCTTACACACTCACCAGACACACATGAGACATATGTGTGGGCCACATTGCTATCATCAATTGACGTGAAGCCTGCACTCATTTTCTGCATCATGTAGTGTTCCTAGCTGTTGCGTCAACAAAGGTCAGTAATATTTTGGAAAATCTATACCTCACTGGCAAATGTGACCTATAAAGACATGATTGGCTCCTAATTTGTGTTGCTGTCTGACACAAAGGCGGCACCAACTTACATTAAGCAAAAGTATTCAGTAAGTTTGCAGAGCACCTGCTTCCTGACAGCTAGCAATTGTGGTACTTCACATAGTCCATCAATGACCCTGTATGTTTCCAAAGCATTCCACACACTCAACAACATAGCCGGCAGATATTGTACAAATCATCTGATGTCACTACAGAGCTTTTAATCGTGCACATTTACATGATTTGTACTCACCAACAGGGCCACCAATCACTATTCCCAGGTGGTCCAGCAGATCTTGCTCCCTGGAGCTGAGGTCAGCCCAGGGGTGCTTCAGCTGGTGGTCATTCCTCTGGCTCCGATATACGCGCTGCAAGTGATGAAGGTCCTTTCCCCACTGGATTCTACATGCCTTGGTGTGATACCCCTGTATCACCCACCCCCCTGCCTCAATCATAAGTGGGAGGAAATGGCACACCAGCCATATAAACCCCCCAAGCTCCTCCTCACCCATCTTGCCAAGACGTGGCCTACCCAACATCTTAGCACCGAAAAAAGGGAATAGGGGATAAAGAAGAACAAAGGAGAGAAGGGGGAAAGTAGAATAAGAAAAACGTAAACTTAACAACTAAAAGAGCCCAACTATCCCTAAACTAACACTAACCACAACAGACTCCCAAAAACAACAAAGACAGTACAATACTGGACAATAGTACACACTAAACACTCATACAGTATACAACAACAATTTTAGATAACAAACTAACAAGTAATGGAGCACACAAGAGATAAAAACTATTTCACTGGACAAAACTCAGAACACAGTCACACAGTCTAGAAGAATCACAGACTGCAAAGTGAAAGTGAAAGTACCCCCACTGTACATAATCTGTAAATAGGATATCCTATTACATAACTTCCTGAATAAATTGGCCGCCGTTTTTATCGTTATGCGTCATAATTTTTGACGCATACAATATGTATTTTTTCGACACACAGGAGTAAAAATTAGGCCGCATCCATATATTTGAAAATAGTCTAACACTTAACCAATTTTAAGGGCATTATGCGTCATTTTTCGTGCATGAGCGTCATTTTTTGACGCGTATGCGTCAAAATTTCAGGGCAGTAACTGGGTTTGGGTCATTTTGCCATTTAATTGTAATGTTACATTTGTGACACAACTGAGATAGGCTGATTGCACCCACTTTGGTGTTGACGGTGTATGGTCACATGTGAGACATCATACTGCTGCGGACCATGATCCGCTACTTCCTTAACAGGATTCTCACGCTTGGCTGACGCACTAGATGGCCATATGTGTGGCCTACATATATGTATTGCACAAATTGAGCATGTTTGGCATCAGGAGAGGATAGCAAGGTGACGCACATAAGTACAATACCTCAATGCCTATGGCTCAATGTGTATGCATTGGCTACTAATGTAGTTGTCGACCCAGTGTGTGTGCATCACAAGATGCATTATTGAAAATATGCTTGTATGAATGTGAAGTCAATGTGTCCAAAACCTTAGATGCAAGTCAGTGTGGAAATGAAAGAGGACATGTGCTAGTCATAAATGTAGCAACATCTGTTGTGTGCACTTCCAAGATTTTGGGTAACGTAGACACCACAAATGACAAATCATGAAACGGATAGATGGCAGACGCTTGTTCATGTCAATGGTCCAAAAGTTGCCCATCCCATGTCCTAGAAATTTGGTAACTGCTTCCTAGGTACTTGTTGGTGAACCCACCGTGAATCTGGCACATGTACAGACTAAGTGGGTACCATGTTATTGGCACAGACAGCCAAAGGTGACCCCCAACTGTTATATCACGCCACAGTTGTGTTCATATGACTGAGCCACAGACCTCCAGTGGCAGTGGTGGACCAGCAGATGAGGCAGCACATGGCCACATATTTCCAGTGATCAATTGCACAGAGGTGTCTGGTTCATGTGTGTGGTCCAATATTGATCCAGTATATTTTTAGGGGTGTATGTTGTCACAGTTACGTCCAGGTCTCATCATGAGTCAGTGGCGGCTATTTCTGTATCTACTGGGTAACCTTCAGAGATCAATGTTAGTAAAGTCGATGAGGACATGAGAACCTACATGGGGATGGTCCCACCCTGTCACTGCAGACGTGTTATGAGACTGTCAACAGGACAACCTTGGTGTGCTGAGTGAGATCATATCTTAGGAGTCATGTTCCGGCAGGTGTCATTACAGCATTTGTACACAGGTTGGCCTGTAAAGTTCCCACTGCATCTGGAAACATCATAGCCTCTGTGTTGATTAATCTTGCAGCTATTCAGCATGCACAGCCCATCAATATGTTGTAAGCAATGTGATTCAGCGTGTGAACTGTCAGGGTCCTAACATGTGTGGACTTTTCATGCACATTATCAGAGGTAGCTGGTTCTGCTGGAGGCACCATACCCAGTCCCTGCATACGGCCATGGTACACTGTCACACTTTGTCGTTCATGCATACATGAGACCCAGACAAGAGATAGGTCATGATTTTGGTATTCAAAGACAATTTTACAAATATGGTACAATTAAAATGCAGATGATGCTATACAATGTATTTGGATATGCATTGAGGAAGCACATGACATAATACCCCCTGAGGAATGTGAGGTTTGGTAAAGCAAGTGTGGTACATATGTAGCCACAAGGAGCCTTTAGGGTAACGCACAGACAGGTGCCAGTCAGGCTGACAGGATGCAGGGTCAATCAGGATCCATCAATTTCACAAGGTACATACTCAGTGGTCTGACTAAGACTGGTCGGAGGAAGAACAAGACAGTTGACATGGAAAACTGGGAAGCAATCTACAGGTGATAACAGGGCTTAGAAACTACAAGCCAGTGTATTAATTGACCTGACGTCTATGCAGTCAGATGTACTATGACAATGGCATAACATAAGAAAGGGTGTAGCACACTGAATTACTATTGTTAGTCTGTGTGTGTAGAGTAGGGAATATCGGGGCACACATATTACCATTCCAGGGACCTCTTCAGACAGGTGGGTTGAGACCAGGAGCATGGGTGTGTCCGGAGTTAGGAAATGGGCTGACATGTACATGGAATGTCATGTGCGCAATGCTTGTCATAGGTATGGCACTTGTGCTGTCTATGTTCTGCTTCCAGGGAACTCTAGTCACAGATAGTCCTTGCAAAGATAGGTGCTGTACGACTTACTGCTGTCATGGGTCTGGTCATACATTCCTGTTACCAATGCAATAGCACATCCACTGCCTCATGTATGAGGCTTTTTTTTGCCTTACTGGCTGATGGTGTCTTAGTTGTGTGCCATATGCTGCGATGAACCATGTTGCCAACATGTATGTGTGAAATAGGTGTGGTCCTCTGCTATTGCCCTTCAAAGGTGAAATGTACAGGATATATGTCATTTACAGTGTGTGTGTATGTGACTGTTGTATAATACGCATCACAATTGCTCAGGAAATTTCTGTGTCCTGATCGGTATATCAGCAATGCTCCATGAGGCTACACTCTTATTCTGATAGTTAGATATAAAGGTGAGCACATATGATTAGCCATACCATGATATGGTGATTATTATTGGTGTTTATTTACATTAGTTAATACAGTGGTGATGGTGAGTTGTTTTAAAAGAAATTGTTCACTATATGTTGGCACCTACGCAATCCAGCAGCTGTGTTTTGTTGTTCCCCCTCATGCTGCAGGCCAGCATCCTCCTCTTCCTCCTCTTCAGGCATTTGTGGCTTTGGTTCTAAGAGGGGAATGTTCCTTCGTATACAAATGTTGTGCAGGATGGCACATGTTAGAATGATCTTACAGACCATTTCTGGTGAATATAGGAGGCTGCCACCACTGATGTCGAGGCACCTGAATCTTGACTTGAGGATGCCGAAGGTCCTCTCGACTATGCTGCGTGTCCTCCTATGTGCGTCATTGTAGGCATGCTCTGCTGCAGTGCTTGGGTTGCCAAATGGTGTCATAATCCATGGCTGGATCCCATACCCCTAATCAACTCAAGAAGAAAATGAATGGGATCATGTTGATGTAGCTTGCCCCATTGATATCACCTTGCATGGCAGTAGTTGTCTTGTGTTGTCTGTGACTCTTTTGTGTTATTGTGTTCCTTCCTAGGCTTGTAGGATGTACCATCTGCATTGTGTTGTTTCCTTGGCTGAACAAGTGTTTGCCTGCTGACCGGTTGTCAGCAGTATGTTTGGGTATTTGCAGTACAGTGTGCACTCCCTAGCATTGTGACTTGTGATACAGGTGTCCCTGTGTCTTCACTTGGGGTGAGATGATAGTTCCATACACAGATTCATTTTGACAGTGGTGGTAACACGTTAGCATCTATGTTCCCTGGACATCCCATATCTTTAGACTTATGCAATGGATTCATTTAAACATCAGTGAGACGCTTACATTTTGCAAGGTGACAATTAGCCAAACCTCTCCATACGTTGTGATCATTGATGTCTTAACATTTGACTGTACACTAATTTCTGATGTGTGACAGGTTCACTGCAGACCTATCAAACATGGCTAGCGATGTCACGACCTCTGTGTGTTCCTGTCCACATGTTGCTGTCGTGGGGTATGTGTTGTGTGTCCTAGAGGGTTGCTGTGCAGTGTGTATCTAAGTAGGTTTTTGTACTTACCAACAAGTAGTCCATTTCCATATCGTCCATCCTGGAAGTGTTGATTGATGGTAGAGTGATGGTGTAGGAAGTTGGCTCTGTATGTGCTATTTCAAAGTAAGGAATAGCATGCACAGAGTCCAAGGGTTCCCCTTAGAGGTAAAATAGTGGTAAAAAGAGATAATACTAATGCTCTATTTTGTGGTAGTGTGGTCGAGCAGTATGCTTATCCAAGGAGTAGTGTTAAGCATTTGTTGTACATACACATAGACAATAAATGAGGTACACACACTCAGAGACAAATCCAGCCAATAGGTTTTGTTATAGAAAAATATCTTTTCTTAGTTTATTTTAAGAACCACAGGTTCAAATTTTACATGTAATAGCTCATTTGAAAGGTATTGCAGGTAAGTACTCTAGGAACTTTGAATCATTACTTTAGCATGTATACTTTTTACATAAAACACAATAAGCTGTTTTAAAAGTGGACACAGTGCAATTTTCACAGTTCCTGGGGGAGGTAAGTTATTGTTAGTTTCAACAGGTAAGTAAGGCACTTACAGGTTTCAGTTTTTGGTCCAAGGTAGCCCACCGTTGGGGGTTCAGAGCAACCCCAAAGTTATCACACCAGCAGCTCAGGGCCGGTCAGGTGCAAAGGTCAAAAGGTGCCCAAAACGCATAGGCTATAATGGAGAGAAGGGGGTGCCCCGGTTCCAGTCTGCCAGCAGGTAAGTACCAGCGTCTTCGGAGGGGAGACCAGGGGGGTTTTGTAGGGCACCGGGGGGGAAACAAGTCCACACAGAAAGTACACCCTCAGCAGCGCGGGGCGGCTGGGTGCAGTGTGCAAACAAGTGTCGGGTTTCCTTTAGTTTTCAATGGGAGACCAATTCAGCGATGCAGGCAGGCAAGGGGGGGGCTCCTCGGGGTAGCCACCACCTGGGCAAGGGAGAGGGCCTCCTGGGGGTCACTCCTGCACAGAAGTTCCGTTTCTTTAGGGGCTGGGGGCTGCGGGTGCAGGGTCTTTTCCAGCCGTTGGGAAATGGAGTTCAGACAGTCGCGGTCAGGGGGAGCCTGGGGATTCCCTCTGCAGGCGTCGCTGTGGGGGTTCAGGGGGGACAACTTTGGTTACTCACAGTCGTAGAGTCGCTGGAGGGTCCTCCCTGAGTTGGTTGTTCTCCACCAGTCGAGTCGGGGTCGCCGGATGCAGTGTTGCAAGTCTCACGCTTCTTGCGGGGAGTTGCAGGGGTCTTTAAATCTGCTCCTTGTAACAAAGTTGCAGTTCTTTTGGAGCAGTGCCGCTGTCCTCGGGAGTTTCTTGTCTTTTTCGAAGCAGGGCAGTCCTCAGAGGATTCAGAGGTCGCTGGTCCCTTGGAAAGCGTCGCTGGAGCAGGTTTCTTTGGAAGGCAGGAGACAGGCCGGTAAGTCTGGGGCCAAGGCAGTTGGTGTCTTCTGTTCTTCCTCTGCAGGGGTTTGTCAGCTCAGCAGTCCTTCTTCTTGTAGTTGCAGGAATCTAAAATCTTAGGTTCAGGGAAGCCCTTAAATACTAAATTTAAGGGCGTGTTTAGGTCTGGGGGGTTAGTAGCCAATGGCTACTAGCCCTGAGGGTGGGTACACCCTCTTTTTGCCTCCTCCCAAGGGGAGGGGGGCACATCCCTAATCCTATTGGGGGAATCCTCCATCTGCAAGATGGAGGATTTCTAAAAGTTAGAGTCACTTCAGCTCAGGACACCTTAGGGGCAGTCCTGACTGGCCAGTGATTCCTCCTTGTTGTTTTCTTTGTTTCCTCCAGCCTTGCCGCCAAAAGTGGGGGCCGTGGCCGGAGGGGGCGGGCAACTCCACTAAGCTGGAGTGTCCTGCGGTGCTGTGACAAAGGGGTGAGCCTTTGAGGCTCACCGCCAGGTGTTACAGCTCCTGCCTGGGGGAGGTGTTAGCATCTCCACCAAGTGCAGGCTTTGTTACTGGCCTCAGAGTGACAAAGGCACTCTCCCCATGGGGCCAGCAACATGTCTCTAGTGTGGCAGGCTGCTGGAACCAGTCAGCCTACACAGATAGTCGGTTAAGTTTCAGGGGGCACCTCTAAGGTGCCCTCTGTGGTGTATTTTACAATAAAATGTACACTGGCATCAGTGTGCATTCATTGTGCTGAGAAGTTTGATACCAAACTTCCCAGTTTTCAGTGTAGCCATTATGGTGCTGTGGAGTTCGTGTAAAACAGACTCCCAGACCATATACTCTTATGGCTACCCTGCACTTACAATGTCTAAGGTTTTGCTTAGACACTGTAGGGGTACAGTGCTCATGCACTGGTACCCTCACCTATGGTATAGTGCACCCTGCCTTAGGGCTGTAAGGCCTGCTAGAGGGGTGACTTATCTATACCTGCATCGGCAGTGAGAGGCTGGCATGGCACCCTGAGGTGAGTGCCATGTCGACTTACTGGTTTTGTTCTCACCAGCACACACAAGCTGGCAAGCAGTGTGTCTGTGCTGAGTGAGGGGTCTCCAGGGTGGCATAAGACATGCTGCAGCCCTTAGAGACCTTCCCTGGCATCAGGGCCCTTGGTACCAGAGGTACCAGTTACAAGGGACTTATCTGGATGCCAGGGTGTGCCAATTGTGGAATCAAAAGTACAGGTTAGGGAAAGAACACTGGTGCTGGGGCCTGGTTAGCAGGTCTCAGCACACTTTCAATTCAAAACATAGCATCAGCAAAGGCAAAAAGTCAGGGGGTAACCATGCCAAGGAGGCATTTCCTTACACAACCCCCCCCCAAACGAAAGAGGATGAGACTAACCTTTCCCAAGAGAGTCTTCATTTTCTAAGTGGAAGAACCTGGAAAGGCCATCTGCATTGGCATGGGCAGTCCCAGGTCTGTGTTCCACTATAAAGTCCATTCCCTGTAGGGAGATGGACCACCTCAACAGTTTTGGATTTTCACCTTTCATTTGCATCAGCCATCTGAGAGGTCTGTGGTCAGTCTGAACTAGGAAGTGAGTACCAAAGAGGTATGGTCTCAGCTTCTTCAGGGACCAAACCACAGCAAAGGCCTCCCTCTCAATGGCACTCCAACGCTGCTCCCTGGGGAGTAACCTCCTGCTAATGAAAGCAACAGGCTGGTCAAGGCCATCATAATTTGTTTGGGACAAAACTGCCCCTATCCCATGTTCAGAGGCATCTGTTTGCACAATGAATTGCTTGGAGTAATCTGGAGCTTTTAGAACTGGTGCTGTGCACATAGCTTGCTTCAGGGTGTCAAAGGCCTGTTGGCATTCTACAGTCCAGTTTACTTTCTTGGGCATTTTCTTGGAGGTGAGTTCTGTGAGGGCTGTCACAATGGATCCATATCCCTTCACAAACCTCCTATAGTACCCAGTTAAGCCAAGGAATGCCCTGACTTGAGTCTGGGTTTTTGGAGCTGCCCAGTCCAGAATAGTCTGGATCTTAGGCTGGAGTGGCTGAACTTGGCCTCCACCTACAAGGTGTCCCAAGTAAACCACAGTTCCCTGCCCTATCTGGCATTTGGATGCTTTGATAGAGAGGCCTGCAGATTGCAGAGCCTTCAAAAACTTCTTCAGGTGGACCAGGTGATCCTGCCAGGTGGAGCTGAAGACAGCAATATCATCAAGATAAGCTGCACTAAAGGATTCCAATCCAGCAAGGACTTGATTCACCAACCTTTGGAAGGTGGCAGGGGCATTCTTTAAACCAAAGGGCATAACAGTGAACTGATAATGCCCATCAGGTGTGGAGAATGCTGTCTTTTCTTTTGCTCCAGGGGCCATTTTGATTTGCCAGTACCCTGCTGTTAAGTCAAAGGTACTTAAGAATTTGGCAGCCCCTAATTTGTCTATTAGCTCATCAGCTCTAGGAATGGGATGAGCATCTGTCTTGGTGACAGAGTTGAGACCTCTGTAGTCCACACAAAACCTCATCTCTCTCTTTCCTTCTTTGGTGTGAGGTTTGGGGACTAAGACCACTGGGCTAGCCCAGGGGCTATCAGAGTACTCAATTACTCCCAATTCCAGCATCTTGTGGACTTCCACCTTGATGCTTTCCTTAACTTGGTCAGACTGTCTAAATATTTTGTTTTTGACAGGCATGCTGTCTCCTGTGTCCACATCATGGGTACACAGGTGTGTCTGACCAGGGGTTAGGGAAAAGAGTTCAGCAAACTGCTGCAGGACCTTCCTACAGTCAGACTGCTGTTGGCTAGAGAGGGTGTCTGAGTAGATCACTCCATCTACTGAGCCATCTTTAGGGTCTGATGAGAGGAGATCAGGGAGAGGTTCACTCTCAGCTTCCTGGTCCTCATCTGTCACCATCAACAGATTTACATCAGCCCTGTCATGGAAGAGCTTAAGGCGGTTCACATGGATCACCCTCTTGGGGCTCCTGCTTGTGCCCAGGTCCACCAGGTAGGTGACCTGACTCTTCCTCTCTAGTACTGGGTAAGGGCCACTCCATTTGTCCTGAAGTGCCCTGGGAGCCACAGGCTCCAGAACCCAGACTTTCTGCCCTGGTTGAAATTCAACCAGTACAGCCTTTTGGTCATACCACAACTTCTGGAGTTGTTGGCTGGCCTCAAGGTTTTTACTTGCCTTTTCCATGTACTCTGCCATTCTTGAGCGAAGGCCAAGTACATAGTCCACTATGTCTTGTTTAGGCTCATGATAAGGTCTCTCCCAGCCTTCTTTAACAAGAGCAAGTGGTCCCCTTACAGGGTGGCCAAACAGAAGTTCAAAGGGTGAGAATCCTACTCCCTTCTGAGGCACCTCTCTGTAAGCGAAAAGCAGACATGGCAGGAGGACATCCCATCTCCTTTTGAGTTTCTCTGGGAGCCCCATGATCATGCCCTTTAATGTCTTGTTGAATCTCTCAACAAGGCCATTAGTTTGTGGATGATATGGTGTAGTGAATTTATAAGTCACCCCACATTCATTCCACATGTGTTTTAGGTATGCTGACATGAAGTTGGTACCTCTGTCAGACACCACCTCCTTAGGGAAGCCCACTCTGGTAAAGATACCAATGAGGGCCTTGGCTACTGCAGGGGCAGTAGTCGACCTAAGGAGAATAGCTTCAGGATACCTAGTAGCATGATCCACTACTACTAGGATGTACATATTTCCTGAGGCTGTGGGAGGTTCTAGTGGACCAACTATGTCCACACCCACTCTTTCAAAGGGGACCCCCACCACTGGAAGTGGAATGAGGGGGGCCTTTGGATGCCCACCTGTCTTACCACTGGCTTGACAGGTGGGGCAGGAGAGGCAAAACTCCTTAACCTTCTGGGACATATTGGGCCAGTAGAAGTGGTTGACTAACCTCTCCCACGTCTTGGTTTGTCCCAAATGCCCAGCAAGGGGAATATCATGGGCTAAGGTCAGGATAAACTCTCTGAAACTCTGAGGCACTACCACTCTCCTAGTGGCACCAGGTTTGGGATCTCTTGCCTCAGTGTACAGGAGTCCATCTTCCCAATAGACCCTATGTGTTCCATTTTTCTTGCCTTTGGACTCTTCAGCAGCTTGCTGCCTAAGGCCTTCAAGAGAGGGACAGGTTTCTTGTCCCTTACACAACTCTTCCCTTGAGGGTCCCCCTGGGCCTAAGAGCTCAACCTGATAAGGTTCCAGCTCCATAGGCTCAGTTCCCTCAGAGGGCAGAACTTCTTCCTGAGAAGAGAGGTTCTCTTTTTGGTGTTGTGTTGCAGCTGGTTTCCCAGCTGACTTTCCTTTCCTCTTGGTAGGCTGGGCCATTTTTCCAGACTCCAGCTCTACTTTTTCACCCTGTGCCTTGCACTGTGCCCTAGTCTTGACACACACCAGGTCAGGGATACCCAGCATGGCTGCATGGGTTTTCAGTTCTACCTCAGCCCATGCTGAGGACTCCAGGTCATTTCCAAGCAAACAGTCTACTGGGTTATTTGAGGAGACCACCACCTGTTTCAGGCCATTGACCCCTTCCCACTCTAAAGTTACCATTGCCATGGGATGTACTTTAGTCTGATTGTCAGCATTGGTGACTGGATAGGTTTGTCCAGTCAGGTATTGGCCAGGGGAAACCAGTTTCTCTGTCACCATTGTGACACTGGCACCTGTATCCCTCAGGCCCTCTACACTTGTCCCATTAATTAAGAGCTGCTGCCTGTATTTTTGCATGTTAGGGGGCCAGGCAGCCAGTGTGGATAAATCCACCCCACCCTCAGAGACTAATGTTGCTTCAGTGTGACACCTGATTTGCTCTGGGCACACTGTTGATCCCACTTGGAGACTGGCCATTCCAGTTTTAGCTGGATGGGAGTTAGAAGTGGTATCTTTCTTGGGACAGGCCTTGTCTCCAGTTTGGTGTCCAGACTGACTACAGTTACGACACCAGGCCTTTTTGGGATCAAAGTTTTTACCCTTGTACCCAGAATTGTTTTGTGAAGAGGCTCTGGGCCCACCCTCCTGTGCAGGTTTTTGGGGGCCTGTAGAAGACTCTTTACTATTTTTGTTTTTGGCTGTCTCACCACCTTTCCCCTGGGGGGGTTTTGTGACCCCTTTCTTTTGGTCACCCCCTGTGGAAGTTTTGGACACCCTAGTCTTGACCCAATGGTCCGCCTTCTTTCCCAATTCTTGGGGAGAAATTGGTCCTAGGTCCACCAGATGCTGATGCAGTTTATCATTGAAACAATTACTTAATAGGTGTTCTTTCACAAATAAATTGTACAGCCCATCATAATCATTTACACCATTGCCTTGAATCCAACCATCTAGTGTTTTTACTGAGTAGTCTACAAAGTCAACCCAGGTCTGGCTCGAGGATTTTTGAGCCCCCCTGAATCTAATCCTATACTCCTCAGTAGAGAATCCAAAGCCCTCAATCAGGGTACCCTTCATGAGGTCATAAGAGTCTGCATCTTTTTTAGAGAGTGTGAGGAGTCTATCCCTACACTTTCCTGTGAACATTTCCCAAAGGAGAGCACCCCAGTGAGATTTGTTCACTTTTCTGGTTTCACAAGCCCTCTCAAAAGCTGTGAACCATTTGGTGATGTCATCACCATCTTCATATTTAGTTACAATCCCTTTGGGGATTTTCAACATGTCAGGAGAATCTCTGACCCTATTTATGTTGCTGCCACCATTGATGGGTCCTAGGCCCATCTCTTGTCTTTCCCTTTCTATGGCTAGGATCTGTTTTTCCAAAGCCAATCTTTTGGCCATCCTGGCTAACTGGATGTCCTCTTCACTGGAGTTATCCTCAGTGATTTCAGAGAGGCTGGACCCTCCTGTGAGGGAGCCAGCATCTCTGACTATTATTTTTGGAGTCAGGGCTTGAGAAGCCCTGTTCTCCCTAGATAGGACTGGTGGAAGGGATTCTTCCTCCAGTTCACTATCATCCTACTCTGTGTTATCCACAGAGGGGTTGGCTCTATCATACTCTGCCAACAGCTCCTGGAGCTGTACTTTGGTAGGTCTGGAGCCCATTGTTATTTTTCTTATGTTACAGAGTGACCTTAGCTCTTTCATCTGGAGATGGAGGTAAGGTGTGGTGTCGAGTTCCACCACATTCATCTCTGTACTAGACATTATTCTTCTAAAAGTTGGAATGCTTTTAAGAATCTAAAACTAGTTCTAGAATCTAATTCAAACTTTTACAAACTTTTAAACTCTAAAAGAAATGCTAACAGGGACTAACACAAGGCCCTAGCAGGACTTTAAAGAATTTAGAAAAATTTCAAATTGCAAACAATCAAGTTCTAATGACAATTTTTGGAATTTGCCGTGTGATCAGGTATTGGCTGAGTAGTCCAGCAAATGCAAAGTCTTGTACCCCACCGCTGATCCACCAATGTAGGAAGTTGGCTCTGTATGTGCTATTTCAAAGTAAGGAATAGCATGCACAGAGTCCAAGGGTTCCCCTTAGAGGTAAAATAGTGGTAAAAAGAGATAATACTAATGCTCTATTTTGTGGTAGTGTGGTCGAGCAGTAGGCTTATCCAAGGAGTAGTGTTAAGCATTTGTTGTACATACACATAGACAATAAATGAGGTACACACACTCAGAGACAAATCCAGCCAATAGGTTTTGTTATAGAAAAATATATTTTCTTAGTTTATTTTAAGAACCACAGGTTCAAATTTTACATGTAATAGCTCATTTGAAAGGTATTGCAGGTAAGTACTCTAGGAACTTTGAATCATTACTTTAGCATGTATACTTTTTACATAAAACACAATAAGCTGTTTTAAAAGTGGACACAGTGCAATTTTCACAGTTCCTGGGGGAGGTAAGTTATTGTTAGTTTCAACAGGTAAGTAAGGCACTTACAGGTTTCAGTTTTTGGTCCAAGGTAGCCCACCGTTGGGGGTTCAGAGCAACCCCAAAGTTATCACACCAGCAGCTCAGGGCCGGTCAGGTGCAAAGGTCAAAAGGTGCCCAAAACGCATAGGCTATAATGGAGAGAAGGGGGTGCCCCGGTTCCAGTCTGCCAGCAGGTAAGTACCCGCGTCTTCGGAGGGCAGACCAGGGGGGTTTTGTAGGGCACCGGGGGGGAAACAAGTCCACACAGAAAGTACACCCTCAGCAGCGCGGGGGCGGCCGGGTGCAGTGTGCAAACAAGCGTCGGGTTTCCTTTAGTTTTCAATGGGAGACCAAGGGGTCTCTTCAGCCATGCAGGCAGGCAAGGGGGGGGCTCCTCGGGGTAGCCACCACCTGGGCCAGGGAGAGGGCCTCCTGGGGGTCACTCCTGCACAGAAGTTCCGTTTCTTTAGGGGCTGGGGGCTGCGGGTGCAGGGTCTTTTCCAGCCGTCGGGAAATGGAGTTCAGACAGTCGCGGTCAGGGGGAGCCTGGGGATTCCCTCTGCAGGCGTCGCTGTGGGGGCTCAGGGGGGACAACTTTGGTTACTCACAGTCGTAGAGTCGCCGGAGGGTCCTCCCTGAGTTGGTTGTTCTCCACCAGTCGAGTCGGGGTCGCCGGGTGCAGTGTTGCAAGTCTCACGCTTCTTGCGGGGAGTTGCAGGAGTCTTTAAATCTGCTCCTTGTAATAAAGTTGCAGTTCTTTTGGAGCAGTGCCGCTGTCCTCGGGAGTTTCTTGTCTTTTTCGAAGCAGGGCAGTCCTCAGAGGATTCAGAGGTCGCTGGTCCCTTGGAAAGCGTCGCTGGAGCAGGTTTCTTTGGAAGGCAGGAGACAGGCCGGTAAGTCTGGGGCCAAGGCAGTTGGTGTCTTCTGTTCTTCCTCTGCAGGGGTTTGTCAGCTCAGCAGTCCTTCTTCTTGTAGTTGCAGGAATTTAAAATCTTAGGTTCAGGGAAGCCCTTAAATACTAAATTTAAGGGCGTGTTTAGGTCTGGGGGGTTAGTAGCCAATGGCTACTAGCCCTGAGGGTGGGTACACCCTCTTTGTGCCTCCTCCCAAGGGGAGGGGGGCACATCCCTAATCCTATTGGGGGAATCCTCCATCTGCAAGATGGAGGATTTCTAAAAGTTAGAGTCACTTCAGCTCAGGACACCTTAGGGGCTGTCCTGACTGGCCAGTGACTCCTCCTTGTTGTTTTCTTTGTTTCCTCCAGCCTTGCCGCCAAAAGTGGGGGCCGTGGCCGGAGGGGGCGGGCAACTCCACTAAGCTGGAGTGTCCTGCGGTGCTGTGACAAAGGGGTGAGCCTTTGAGGCTCACCGCCAGGTGTTACAGCTCCTGCCTGGGGGAGGTGTTAGCATCTCCACCCAGTGCAGGCTTTGTTACTGGCCTCAGAGTGACAAAGGCACTCTCCCCATGGGGCCAGCAACATGTCTCTAGTGTGGCAGGCTGCTGGAACCAGTCAGCCTACACAGATAGTCGGTTAAGTTTCAGGGGGCACCTCTAAGGTGCCCTCTGTGGTGTATTTTACAATATAATGTACACTGGCATCAGTGTGCATTCATTGTGCTGAGAAGTTTGATACCAAACTTCCCAGTTTTCAGTGTAGCCATTATGGTGCTGTGGAGTTCGTGTAAAACAGACTCCCAGACCATATACTCTTATGGCTACCCTGCACTTACAATGTCTAAGGTTTTGCTTAGACACTGTAGGGGTACAGTGCTCATGCACTGGTACCCTCACCTATAGTATAGTGCACCCTGCCTTAGGGCTGTAAGGCCTGCTAGAGGGGTGACTTATCTATACCTGCATAGGCAGTGAGAGGCTGGCATGGCACCCTGAGGGGAGTGCCATGTCGACTTACTCGTTTTGTTCTCACCAGCACACACAAGCTGGCAAGCAGTGTGTCTGTGCTGAGTGAGGGGTCTCCAGGGTGGCATAAGACATGCTGCAGCCCTTAGAGACCTTCCCTGGCATCAGGGCCCTTGGTACCAGAGGTACCAGTTGCAAGGGACTTATCTGGATGCCAGGGTGTGCCAATTGTGGAATCAAAAGTACAGGTTAGGGAAAGAACACTGGTGCTGGGGCCTGGTTAGCAGGTCTCAGCACACTTTCAATTCAAAACATAGCATCAGAAAAGGCAAAAAGTCAGGGGGTAACCATGCCAAGGAGGCATTTCCTTACAGATGGAAGATGAATGAGTCATATACACTCCCAGGATACTTTGCCACGATGTTGGTGATCAATCCTTGGTGATTGACAATGGCCTGCACATTGATTGAATGTGTGTGCTTCCTATTGCGGTAGAGGTGTTCAGTTGCAGCAGGTGGCACAAGGCGTACATGTGTGCAGTCAATGGCACCAAAGACGTGTGGGGATCCATTAATGAGGTAAAATCCCTGTTTTGTCTCCTGCTTCTTCTGCAGTGTGTTTGGGAAGCAGATGTGGTGGGGTGTGAGTCCAATGATGGCATCCAGCACTTTGGGCAAGAAGGCAGAAAATGATGGCTGTGATATTCCGGCAACCAGGGTGCCAGTGCTTTGAAAGGAGCCACTTGCCAGCATGTGTAGTACAGCTAGCAGCTTGGTTTCTGTTGGGATGGTGCGGGGTATCAGCAAGGTGGGTGCCAACTGTGGCTCTATGTTGCGCAGCAGCTGCTGAATGGCCTGCCAGTTCAACCTGTACCTCTGGATGATGTCATGTTCCCTGAGGCCATGAAGGGTTGTTCTGGTGTGGAATATTCTCTCCTGCCTTCTGCGCTGCCTTTGGGGTCCCTGCTGGTGTTGTGGTAGCTGCTGTTGTTGTTGCTGTGCTCTGCGTCTGCGTCTGCGTGCACGCTGAATGAGTAGCACCTCCATGTCTCACTTTTGCTGCTCTGCTGTTGCTTCTGTGTGTTCTGATTAAATACAGATGTGTTTGCCCCATTTTAACGCCTGCCCTGACCCACGCGTTAATTTTTGCCGCAGATCGGGCTGTGCGTCCTTTTCCAACTCCGCCTCCCGGCCGTGCGGCATTTTTGCCTGGAAGCATAAATACGACGCACAGCCGTTTAAGTCATTTTTTGGAGGGGAACGCTTACCTTGCATATGATTAATGCAAGGCGGTTTCCCGCATCCAGAAAATGACGCATACTGCGGGATTTTGACGTCCGCGGGCGTCAAAGTTTAACTATGGGGCAATGTTTGCGCAGAATGTGCGTCAAAATTTTTGACGCACATTCGGCGCAGACGGAGTACAAATATGCTCTCCGGTGTGCATTACACATGTAATCAGTTGCTTGACAACTGGTACACTCGTCTGACTTCAGGTGAATAGTGTGAATAGCACTTTGCTGCAAAGCATATCCAACCAATTGCAGCACACTGTGGTGGAGTGTTGGAACAGCAACTCTGGCAAAATAGGTCAGACAGGGAAATTTCCATTTCGGGCGGATGGATGCACAAATTCTAAAAATCCCACTCCTTCCACAAAAGACAAAGGGAGGAGGTCCAGCCCTAACATTTTAGCCAATTTACCATTGTACAAATGTGCTGCTGGGTACTTGCAGTCTAAGGGCCCCTCACCCCCCAAACATGCCCTTAAAAGTAACCAGGAATTGCTTCTTTCCTGAGGTCACTGATGCAGGCAGCTTCTGAGAAGTAGGAGGTGGTAGACTCAATGTGCATCTTGGGGCAGTCACTCTATGCTGTAGTGTCTCCACCTGACGGTTATGCCGTTTCGAGGTTGCTGAGGCGGGTGATACTGGTGCACTGCTGGGGACAGGACTTCTTTGCATAAAGATGTCACCCTCTTCTTACTCATCACCCCCCAGTGTTATTGCAGCTGATGATTCCTTGCTCCCCACCTTCACCACCACCATTTCCATTAATTTTATTTAAGGTGCTCTTCCGACTGCATTGTGTGATGGTTTTTCATATGGATCGTTTGGCCTCCTGTACCACTGTGTGAACCAGGTTCACTTCGACGAACAGTCGCATTGCAAATGGACCATATTGCAATGTTATCCTCCTGCTTGCTAATTGTATAAAAGTCCCAAACTGGTTAGGAGAACTTTCGTAGTATGCCTGTGCCAATGCCTGATGAAGAACTGGAGGTTGGTGGGTGTCATTGATTGCCTCTCTGCAGTGCATACTTCCTCTGAGGTAGGGGTAGTTGCAGGTCTCAGTAGAGACCTTACAAATAAAGGAGCTGGTGCTGGCTGTGGTACCAGTGACACATCCCTCAAAGCAGGTTGAATATGCCGGATGATGTTGGTCTCCTCTGGGCCAGCTTTCATAACAGTGACTGGCTCATCATCCTCCTCATGCCCTTCCAATAATCCTAAGGCTTTCAGGAACTTTTCTTCTCCCTTGCCTCTCCTGGCATGTCTAGGACTCTGCCGGATCCATTCCTTGTCCAAATCATGAGAAGAGGTGCTTAGAGAAGATGGTGGAGTACCCTTCCTTTTCTCTTGCTGGAGATCTGGGAGCCAATTATTCTAAAAGAGGAGGCTCTCACTCGGCAGGAAGCTCAAACTCCTGTTCTGCTCCAATTTCAAGAAGATATACTATTGCTGGCTGCGACTGCTGTCTATGTTGCTCTGTTTCCTGAAATGATTAAGTACTATTTTGCAAAAGGAACAAATCCAATTCAACGCTCTGTTCATCGGCATCACCATGATTACAGTGGCTGCCTCGCTGACAGACATGGGCTTGGGTTTAGGTTGGGGTGGTGCAGTTGATGCAGGAGTGCTGCTCCCAGTTTCCTCCTGGGAGGCCAGTGGGGAAAGAACAAGTTTCCAGAAAAAATATTGTGGTCTGCACACCAGTGGGGAAAGCTGCTTCTTCTCACTTGCCACTTTCTTGGCAGCACCTTCCTTTGGGGCCATCTTAAAGCTGTCTGTTGGCAGTAGCACTGAGCGGCACAAGCAGATGTGATTGAAGGACTGATGTCACATGTTGTGTGGTCTCGTGTCTTTGTACAAGCCTTCTGTCTGGCAGTACTGTGGGTTATGTTTCTTCTCTTGTGCACCTAAAAGCAAATAAGCAAAAAAAAACATTTAGTAACGTGACATTGTTGATGTTTGAATTAGTACAGACAATATATTTTATTGTGTTTGGTTACTTAAGTTATTAGCCTAAATAATTAAAAATATTTCCAACCATTTTAAAATTTAACCACACCACCATAACATAAAATGTCATATCCAAACAGGTTACCAACACACAGATGTAACTCTGATTTGTGTGCATCTCTTCTAAAGGAGAGAGGTGGCAGTCTGGGAGGTGTGGGGAAAATTGAATAATCCTTAAAAAGAAGGCTGGTGTGTGCCTATGGCAGGAAAAGGGGTCCATGGGGGAATGGAATAATCCTGAAACAATAAATGATGCTGGTGTGTGTGCAGTGCCCTTACTATGGCAGGCAGGTGGTCTGGGGGAAATGGAATAATACCTAAAAAAAATGAATGCTGTTGTGCACCTGGGTGCCTGTGGCAGTCAGGGAGTGGATGGATGGAGGCAAAATGCAAAACAAAAATTAAAAAAAGAAATTAAAACAGTTGAAAAATTAAAATTAATACAATTTAAAATAATAAAATAAAAATTGAAATAAGAAATTAAATAAAAAAATGAAAGTAAAAAATTGAAATAAATTTAAAAATTGAAATTATTTGCTGATGTTTGTACTACAGAAATCCCTCGGGAGGAAAGGTTGATGCAGACCTCGAGTCTTGGAATCCTCTGCGTTGGCCTGGGCACCCACACTTTAGTCTTTAACCCCTTGCATCACAATTCTTCATAACATAGGCCACCAACACTGTCTTTGACGTAGTTCTAAAGTTTTACCACTCAAGGATAACCTGATGTAGGTACCACGTGGCACCAGTGATAAACCAGAAGCTGTAGTTCTTTAGTTGGTACAAATAGTTTTTATAATGGTAATCTAGAAAGTGTCCTTTGTAATTGATTTAGTTCCACCAATTTTGTTTTTTGAACATACGAAACCTTGTTGAACCTTTTTTTTTTTTAGAAATGTTTCTTGGTCTGCTGCCCTATAACTTGACGTGGGTTTGAAATACAGACTCTTGATTCTTCTTAAGTACTTTCATTGGTTTCTTGTCTGGTTGAATGGTAAGCTTTCTTGTTTTCAGCTCCAGGTCTTATCTCATTATAAAAATCAAATTCAGCAAAGAATAGTATGCAACACAATTGTCCAGGAGTCTACAAGCGGGAAAACAGCGTGAATTGAAGGTTGCGGTGGGTCTGGGAACACAGTTATATGTTTGTCTTCCAGTAGGTAGTGATGGGCCTGATTAATCCATTAACCAGATGTAGGAAGTTGGCTCTGTATGTGCTATTTCAAAGTAAGGAATAGCATGCACAGAGTCCAAGAGTTCCCCTTAGAGGTAAAATAGTGGTAAAAATAGATAATACTAATGCTCTATTTTGTGGTAGTGTGGTCGAGCAGTAGGCTTATCCAAGGAATAGTGTTAAGCATTTGTTGTACATACACACAGACAATAAATGAGGTACACACACTCAGAGACAAATCCAGCCAATAGGTTTTGTTATAGAAAAATATCTTTTCTTAGTTTATTTTAAGAACCACAGGTTCAAATTTAACATGTAATATCTTGTTTGAAAGGTATTGCAGGTAAGTACATTAGGAACTTTGAATCATTTCAATTGCATGTATACTTTTCAAGTTATTCACAAATAGCTACTTTAAAAGTGGACACAGTGCAATTTTCACAGTTCCTGGGGGAGGTAAGTTTTTGTTAGTTTTACCAGGTAAGTAAGACACTTACAGGGTTCAGTTCTTGGTCCAAGGTAGCCCACCGTTGGGGGTTCAGAGCAACCCCAAAGTTACCACACCAGCAGCTCAGGGCCGGTCAGGTGCAGAGTTCAAAGTGGTGCCCAAAACGCATAGGCTAGAATGGAGAGAAGGGGGTGCCCCGGTTCCGGTCTGCTTGCAGGTAAGTACCCGCGTCTTCGGAGGGCAGACCAGGGGGGTTTTGTAGGGCACCGGGGGGGACACAAGCCCACACAGAAATTTCACCCTCAGCGGCGCAGGGGCGGCCGGGTGCAGTGTTAGAACAAGCGTCGGGTTCACAATGTAAGTCAATGAGAGATCAAGGGATCTCTTCAGCGCTGCAGGCAGGCAAGGGGGGGCTTCCTCGGGGAAACCTCCACTTGGGCAAGGGAGAGGGACTCCTGGGGGTCACTTCTGCAGTGAAAGTCCGGTCCTTCAGGTCCTGGGGGCTGCGGGTGCAGGGTCTTTTCCAGGCGTCAGGACTTAGGTTTCAGAGAGTCGCGGTCAGGGGAAGCCTCGGGATTCCCTCTGCAGGCGGCGCTGTGGGGGCTCAGGGGGGACAGGTTTTGGTACTCACAGTCGTAGAGTAGTCCGGGGGTCCTCCCTGAGGTGTTGGTTCTCCACCAGCCGAGTCAGGGTCGCCGGGTGCAGTGTTGCAAGTCTCACGCTTCTTGCGGGGAGTTGCAGGGTTCTTTAAAGCTGCTTCTTGGAACAAAGTTGCAGTCTTTTTGGAGCAGGTCCGCTGTCCTCAGGAGTTTCTTGTCGTCGTCGAAGCAGGGCAGTCCTCAGAGGATTCAGAGGTCGCTGGTCCCTTTGGACGGCGTCGCTGGAGCAGAGTTCTTTGGAAGGCAGGAGACAGGCCGGTGAGTTTCTGGAGCCAAGGCAGTTGTTGTCTTCTGGTCTTCCTCTGCAGGGGTTTTCAGCTGGGCAGTCCTTCTTCTTGTTGTTGCAGGAATCTAATTTTCTAGGGTTCAGGGTAGCCCTTAAATACTAAATTTAAGGGCGTGTTTACGTCTGGGGGGTTAGTAGCCAATGGCTACTAGCCCTGAGGGTGGGTACACCCTCTTTGTGCCTCCTCCCAAGGGGAGGGGGTCACAATCCTAACCCTATTGGGGGAATCCTCCATCTGCAAGATGGAGGATTTCTAAAAGTTAGAGTCACCTCAGCTCAGGACACCTTAGGGGCTGTCCTGACTGGCCAGTGACTCCTCCTTGTTATTCTCATTATTTTCTCCGGCCTTGCCGCCAAAAGTGGGGGCCGGGCCGGAGGGGGCGGGCAACTCCACTAGCTGGAGTGTCCTGCGGCGCTGTGACAAAGGGGTGAGCCTTTGAGGCTCACCGCCAGGTGTTACAGCTCCTGCCTGGGGGAGGTGTTAGCATCTCCACCCAGTGCAGGCTTTGTTACTGGCCTCAGAGTGACAAAGGCACTCTCCCCATGGGGCCAGCAACATGTCTCTAGTGTGGCAGGCTGCTGGAACTAGTCAGCCTACACAGATAGTCGGTTAAGTTTCAGGGGGCACCTCTAAGGTGCCCTCTGGGGTGTGTTTTGCAATAAAATTTACACTAGCATCAGTGTGCATTTATTGTGCTGAGAAGTTTGATAACAAACTTCCCAGTTTTCAGTGTAGCCATTATGGTGCTGTGGAGTTCGTGTAAAACAGACTCCCAGACCATATGCTCTTATGGCTACCCTGCACTTACAATGTCTAAGGTTTTGCTTAGACACTGTAGGGGTACAGTGCTCATGCACTGGTTCCCTCACCTATGGTATAGTGCACCCTGCCTTAGGGCTGTAAGGCCTGCTAGAGGGGTGTCTTACCTATACTGCATAGGCAGTGAGAGGCTGGCATGGCACCCTGAGGGGAGTGCCATGTCGACTTACTCGTTTTGTCCTCACTAGCACACACAAGCTGGCAAGCAGTGTGTCTGTGCTGAGTGAGAGGTCTCCAGGGTGGCATAAGACATGCTGCAGCCCTTAGAGACCTTCCTTGGCATCAGGGCCCTTGGTACTAGAAGTACCAATTACAAGGGACTTATCTGGATGCCAGGGTCTGCCAATTGTGGATACAACAGTACAGGTTAGGGAAAGAACACTGGTGCTGGGGCCTGGTTAGCAGGCCTCAGCACACTTTCAATTGTAAACATAGCATCAGCAAAGGCAAAAAGTCAGGGGGCAACCATGCCAAGGAGGCATTTCCTTACACAACCCCCCCCCAAACGAAAGAGGATGAGACTAACCTTTCCCAAGAGAGTCTTCATTTTCTAAGTGGAAGAACCTGGAAAGGCCATCTGCATTGGCATGGGCAGTCCCAGGTCTGTGTTCCACTATAAAGTCCATTCCCTGTAGGGAGATGGACCACCTCAACAGTTTAGGATTTTCACCTTTCATTTGCATCAGCCATTTGAGAGGTCTGTGGTCAGTTTGAACTAGGAAGTGAGTCCCAAAGAGGTATGGTCTCAGCTTCTTCAGGGACCAAACCACAGCAAAGGCCTCCCTCTCAATGGCACTCCAACGCTGCTCCCTGGGGAGTAACCTCCTGCTAATGAAAGCAACAGGCTGGTCAAGGCCATCATCATTTGTTTGGGACAAAACTGCCCCTATCCCATGTTCAGAGGCATCTGTCTGCACAATGAACTGCTTAGAATAATCTGGAGCTTTTAGAACTGGTGCTGAGCACATTGCTTGTTTCAGGGTGTCAAAGGCCTGTTGGCATTCCACAGTCCAGTTCACTTTCTTGGGCATTTTCTTGGAGGTGAGTTCAGTGAGGGCTGTCACAATGGATCCATATCCCTTCACAAACCTCCTGTAATACCCAGTCAAGCCAAGGAATGCCCTGACTTGAGTCTGGGTTTTTGGAGCTACCCAGTCCAGAATAGTCTGGATCTTGGGTTGGAGTGGCTGAACTTGGCCTCCACCTACAAGGTGGCCTAAGTAAACCACAGTTCCCTGCCCTATCTGGCATTTGGATGCCTTGATAGAGAGGCCTGCAGATTGCAGAGCCTTCAAAACCTTCTTCAGGTGGACCAGGTGATCCTGCCAGGTGGAGCTAAAGACAGCAATATCATCAAGATAAGCTGTGCTAAAGGACTCCAAGCCAGCAAGGACTTGATTCACCAACCTTTGGAAGGTGGCAGGGGCATTCTTTAAACCAAAGGGCATAACAGTAAACTGATAATGCCCATCAGGTGTGGAGAATGCTGTTTTCTCTTTTGCTCCAGGTGCCATTTTTATTTGCCAGTACCCTGCTGTCAAGTCAAAGGTACTTAAGAATTTGGCAGCACCTAATTTGTCTATGAGCTCATCAGCTCTAGGAATGGGATGAGCATCTGTCTTGGTGACAGAGTTGAGCCCTCTGTAGTCCACACAAAACCTCATCTCTTTCTTTCCATCTTTGGTGTGAGGTTTGGGGACTAAGACCACTGGGCTAGCCCAGGGGCTGTCAGAGCGCTCAATTACTCCCAATTCCAGCATCTTGTGGACTTCCACCTTGATGCTTTCCTTAACATGGTCAGACTGTCTAAAGATTTTGTTTTTGACAGGCATGCTGTCTCCTGTGTCCACATCATGGGTACACAGGTGTGTCTGACCAGGGGTTAAGGAGAAGAGTTCAGGAAACTGTTGTAGGACTCTCCTGCAATCAGCTTGCTGTTGGCCAGAGAGGGTGTTTGAGTAGATCACTCCATCTACTGAGCCATCTTTTGGGTCTGATGACAGAAGATCAGGGAGAGGTTCACTCTCTGCCTCCTGATCCTCATCTGTTACCATCAACAGATTTACATCAGCCCTGTCATGGAAGAGCTTAAGGCGGTTCACATGGATCACCCTCTTGGGGCTCCTGCTGGTGCCCAGGTCCACCAGGTAGGTGACCTGACTCTTCCTTTCTAGCACTGGGTAAGGGCCACTCCATTTGTCCTGGAGTGCCCTGGGAGCCACAGGCTCCAGAACCCAGACTTTCTGCCCTGGTTGGAACTCAACCAGTGCAGCCTTTTGGTCATACCAAAACTTCTGGAGCTGTTGGCTGGCCTCAAGGTTTTTGGTTGCCTTTTCCATGTACTCTGCCATTCTAGAGCGAAGGCCAAGTACATAGTCCACTATGTCTTGTTTAGGCTCATGAAGAGGTCTCTCCCAGCCTTCTTTAACAAGAGCAAGTGGTCCCCTTACAGCAGTGGTTCCCAATCTGTGCGCTGCGGCTCGCTGGTGCGCCATCAAAACTAGCCAGGGGCGCCGCACACAGTTTGGGAACCACTGAGCTATTTATAGCCCTTGGGCCAGTTCGTACAAAATAAAACTACTCAGTTGTAGCAGCTCTTTTTTAATTTTGTCCTTGAGCGCCCTCTGGTGGTTAAACACAACTAAAGGGATTCTACATTTCACAATATTTAAACAGTTATGTTATAACTACATAAAAATGAGACCTGCCCATTTTACTAGGGTTACCGTCAACCAATATTTTCCCCTTACTAAAAAACCCTATGCATGCTGTAATTAAACAACTGTTACATTTTTATTTTTTACAGTTATATATAGAATTACAATACCTTCATTGGCGTCATCCCAATTCTTTTCAGGGAGAAAAATGGATGTACTCCCTAGGCCAGGCTTACATCCCCCACCCGCCAACAAAAAGTAACATAATGGGGAGCCGCAGCCAGTGGCCAATAGATCAAGGGAGCCGTGGGTCGAAAATGTTTGGGAACCACTGCCTTACAGGGTGACCAAACAGAAGTTCAAAGGGTGAGAATCCTACTCCCTTCTGTGGCACCTCTCTGTAAGCAAAAAGCAGACATGGCAAGAGGACATCCCATCTCCTTTTGAGTTTTTCTGGGAGCCCCATGATCATGCCTTTTAATGTCTTGTTGAATCTCTCAACTAAGCCATTAGTTTGTGGATGGTATGGGGTAGTGAATTTGTAAGTCACTCCACACTCATTCCACATGTGTTTTAGGTATGCTGACATGAAGTTGGTACCTCTGTCAGACACCACCTCCTTAGGGAAACCCACTCTGGTAAAGATACCAATGAGGGCCTTGGCTACTGCAGGGGCAGTAGTCGACCTAAGGGGAATAGCTTCAGGATACCTAGTAGCATGATCCACTACTACTAGGATGTACATATTTCCTGAGGCTGTGGGAGGTTCCAGTGGACCAACTATGTCCACACCCACTCTTTCAAAGGGGACCCCCACCACTGGAAGTGGAATGAGGGGGGCCTTTGGGTGCCCACCTGTCTTACCACTGGATTGACAGGTGGGGCAGGAGAGGCAAAACTCCTTAACCTTCTGGGACATATTGGGCCAGTAGAAGTGGTTGACTAACCTCTCCCACGTCTTGGTTTGTCCCAAATGCCCAGCAAGGGGAATATCATGGGCTAAGGTCAGAATAAACTCTCTGAACGACTGAGGCACTACCACTCTCCTAGTGGCACCAGGTTTGGGGTCTCTGGCCTCAGTGTACAGGAGTCCATCTTCCCAATAGACCCTATGTGTTCCATTTTTCTTGCCCTTGGACTCTTCAGCAGCTTGCTGCCTAAGGCCTTCAAGAGAGGGACAGGTTTCTTGTCCCTTACACAGCTCCTCCCTTGAGGGTCCCCCTGGGCCTAAGAGCTCAACCTGATAAGGTTCAAGCTCCAAAGGCTCAGTTCCCTCAGAGGGCAGAACTTCTTCCTGAGAAGAGAGGTTCTCTTTTTCTGACTGTGTTGCAGTTGGTTTCCCAACTGACTTTCCTTTTCTCTTGGTAGGCTGGGCCATTCTTCCAGACTCCAGCTCTACTTTTTCACCCTGTGCCTTGCATTGTGCTCTTGTTTTTACACACACCAGTTCAGGGATACCCAGCATGGCTGCATGGGTTTTTAGTTCTACCTCAGCCCATGCTGAGGACTCCAGGTCATTTCCAAGCAGACAGTCTACTGGGATGTTTGAGGAGACCACCACCTGTTTCAGGCCGTTGACCCCTCCCCATTCTAAAGTTACCATTGCCATGGGATGTGCTTTAGTCTGATTGTCAGCGTTGGTGACTGTATAAGTTTTTCCAGTCAGGTATTGGCCAGGGGAAACCAGTTTCTCTGTCACCATGGTGACACTGGCACCTGTATCCCTCAGGCCCTCTACACTTGTCCCATTAATAAAGAGCTGCTGCCTGTATTTTTGCATGTTAGGGGGCCAGGCAGCTAGTGTGGCTAAATCCACCCCACCCTCAGAGACTAGAGTAGCTTCAGTGTGGACCCTGATTTGCTCTGGGCACACTGTTGATCCCACTTGGAGACTAGCCATTCCAGTGTTACCTGGATTGGAGTTTGGAGTGGAACTTTTCTTGGGACAGGCCTTGTCTCCAGTTTGGTGTCCAGACTGACTACAGTTTCGACACCAGGCCTTTTTGGGATCAAAGTTTTTACCCTTGTACCCAGGATTGTTTTGTGAAGAGGCTCTGGGCCCACCCTCCTGTGCAGGTTTTTGGGGGCCTGTAGAAGACTCTTTACTATTTTTATTTTTGGCTGTCTCACCACCTTTCCCCTGGGGAGGTTTTGTGACCCCTTTCTTTTGGTCACCCCCTGTGGAAGTTTTGGACACCCTTGTCTTGACCCAATGGTCCGCCTTCTTTCCCAATTCTTGGGGAGAAATTGGTCCTAGGTCTACCAGATGCTGATGCAGTTTATCATTGAAACAATTACTTAGCAGGTGTTCTTTCACAAATAAATTGTACAGCCCATCATAATTACTTACACCACTGCCTTGAATCCAACCATCTAGTGTTTTGACTGAGTAGTCTACAAAGTCAACCCAGGTCTGGCTCGAGGATTTTTGAGCCCCCCTGAATCTAATCCTATACTCCTCAGTGGAGAATCCAAAGCCCTCAATCAGGGTACCCTTCATGAGGTCATAAGATTCTGCATCTTTTCCAGAGAGTGTGAGGAGTCTATCCCTACACTTTCCTGTGAACATTTCCCAAAGGAGAGCACCCCAGTGAGATCTGTTCACTTTTCTGGTTACACAAGCCCTCTCAAAAGCTGTGAACCATTTGGTGATGTCATCACCATCTTCATATTTAGTTACAATCCCTTTAGGGATTTTCAACATGTCAGGAGAATCTCTGACCCTATTTATGTTGCTGCCACCATTGATGGGTCCTAGGCCCATCTTTTGTCTTTCCCTCTCTATGGCTAGGATCTGTCTTTCCAAAGCCAATCTTTTGGCCATCCTGGCTAACTGGATGTCCTCTTCACTGGAGTTATCCTCAGTGATTTCAGAGTTGTTGGTCCCTCCTGTGAGGGAACCAGCATCTCTGACTATTATTTGTGGAGTCAGGGCTTGAGTAGCCCTGCTCTCCCTAAGTAGGACTGGAGGGGGGGAATTTCCCTCCAAGTCACTATCTTCGTCCTCTGAGTTGCCACCCTCAGAGGGGTTGGCCTTTTCAAACTCTGCCAAAAGCTCCTGGAGCTGTACTTTGGTAGGTTTGGGGCCCATTGTTATTTTCTTTAGTTTACAGAGTGACCTTAGCTCTCTCATCTGTAGATGGAGGTAAGGTGTGGTGTCGAGTTCCACCACAGTCACATCTGTGCTAGACATTTTGCTTCTAAAAGTTGGAATACTTTTTAAGAATCTAAAACTGGTTCTAGAATCTAATTCAAACTTTTACAAACTTTTAAACTCTAAAAGAAATGCTATACAGGATCTAACACAAGGCCCTAGCAGGTCTTTTAAGAATTTAGAAAACTTTTCAAATTGCAAAAATCCATTTCTAATGACAATTTTGGAATTTGTCGTGTGATCAGGTATTGGCTGAGTAGTCCAGCAAATGCAAAGTCTTGTACCCCACCGCTGATCCACCAATGTAGGAAGTTGGCTCTGTATGTGCTATTTCAAAGTAAGGAATAGCATGCACAGAGTCCAAGAGTTCCCCTTAGAGGTAAAATAGTGGTAAAAATAGATAATACTAATGCTCTATTTTGTGGTAGTGTGGTCGAGCAGTAGGCTTATCCAAGGAGTAGTGTTAAGCATTTGTTGTACATACACACAGACAATAAATGAGGTACACACACTCAGAGACAAATCCAGCCAATAGGTTTTGTTATAGAAAAATATCTTTTCTTAGTTTATTTTAAGAACCACAGGTTCAAATTTAACATGTAATATCTTGTTTGAAAGGTATTGCAGGTAAGTACATTAGGAACTTTGAATCATTTCAATTGCATGTATACTTTTCAAGTTATTCACAAATAGCTACTTTAAAAGTGGACACTTAGTGCAATTTTCACAGTTCCTGGGGGAGGTAAGTTTTTGTTAGTTTTACCAGGTAAGTAAGACACTTACAGGGTTCAGTTCTTGGTCCAAGGTAGCCCACCGTTGGGGGTTCAGAGCAACCCCAAAGTTACCACACCAGCAGCTCAGGGCCGGTCAGGTGCAGAGTTCAAAGTGGTGCCCAAAACGCATAGGCTAGAATGGAGAGAAGGGGGTGCCCCGGTTCCGGTCTGCTTGCAGGTAAGTACCCGCGTCTTCGGAGGGCAGACCAGGGGGGTTTTGTAGGGCACCGGGGGGGACACAAGCCCACACAGAAATTTCACCCTCAGCGGCGCGGGGGCGGCCGGGTGCAGTGTTAGAACAAGCGTCGGGTTCACAATGTAAGTCAATGAGAGATCAAGGGATCTCTTCAGCGCTGCAGGCAGGCAAGGGGGGGCTTCCTCGGGGAAACCTCCACTTGGGCAAGGGAGAGGGACTCCTGGGGGTCACTTCTGCAGTGAAAGTCCGGTCCTTCAGGTCCTGGGGGCTGCGGGTGCAGGGTCTTTTCCAGGCGTCGGGACTTAGGTTTCAGAGAGTCGCGGTCAGGGGAAGCCTCGGGATTCCCTCTGCAGGCGGCGCTGTGGGGGCTCAGGGGGGACAGGTTTTGGTACTCACAGTCGTAGAGTAGTCCGGGGGTCCTCCCTGAGGTGTTGGTTCTCCACCAGCCGAGTCGGGGTCGCCAGGTGCAGTGTTGCAAGTCTCACGCTTCTTGCGGGGAGTTGCAGGGTTCTTTAAAGCTGCTTCTTGGAACAAAGTTGCAGTCTTTTTGGAGCAGGTCCGCTGTCCTCGGGAGTTTCTTGTCGTCGTCGAAGCAGGGCAGTCCTCAGAGGATGCAGAGGTCGCTGGTCCCTTTTGACGGCGTCGCTGGAGCAGAGTTCTTTGGAAGGCAGGAGACAGGCCGGTGAGTTTCTGGAGCCAAGGCAGTTGTTGTCTTCTGGTCTTCCTCTGCAGGGGTTTTCAGCTGGGCAGTCCTTCTTCTTGTTGTTGCAGGAATCTAATTTTCTAGGGTTCAGGGTAGCCCTTAAATACTAAATTTAAGGGCGTGTTTAGGTCTGGGGGGTTAGTAGCCAATGGCTACTAGCCCTGAGGGTGGGTACACCCTCTTTGTGCCTCCTCCCAAGGGGAGGGGGTCACAATCCTAACCCTATTGGGGGAATCCTCCATCTGCAAGATGGAGGATTTCTAAAAGTTAGAGTCACCTCAGCTCAGGACACCTTAGGGGCTGTCCTGACTGGCCAGTGACTCCTCCTTGTTATTCTCATTATTTTCTCCGGCCTTGCCGCCAAAAGTGGGGGCCGGGCCGGAGGGGGCGGGCAACTCCACTAGCTGGAGTGTCCTGCGGCGCTGTGACAAAGGGGTGAGCCTTTGAGGCTCACCGCCAGGTGTTACAGCTCCTGCCTGGGGGAGGTGTTAGCATCTCCACCCAGTGCAGGCTTTGTTACTGGCCTCAGAGTGACAACGGCACTCTCCCCATGGGGCCAGCAACATGTCTCTAGTGTGGCAGGCTGCTGGAACTAGTCAGCCTACACAGATAGTCGGTTAAGTTTCAGGGGGCACCTCTAAGGTGCCCTCTGGGGTGTGTTTTGCAATAAAATGTACACTGGCATCAGTGTGCATTTATTGTGCTGAGAAGTTTGATACCAAACTTCCCAGTTTTCAGTGTAGCCATTATGGTGCTGTGGAGTTCGTGTAAAACAGACTCCCAGACCATATACTCTTATGGCTACCCTGCACTTACAATGTCTAAGGTTTTGCTTAGACACTGTAGGGGTACAGTGCTCATGCACTGGTACCCTCACCTATGGTATAGTGCACCCTGCCTTAGGGCTGTAAGGCCTGCTAGAGGGGTGTCTTACCTATACTGCATAGGCAGTGAGAGGCTGGCATGGCACCCTGAGGGGAGTGCCATGTCGACTTACTCGTTTTGTCCTCACTAGCACACACAAGCTGGCAAGCAGTGTGTCTGTGCTGAGTGAGAGGTCTCCAGGGTGGCATAAGACATGCTGCAGCCCTTAGAGACCTTCCTTGGCATCAGGGCCCTTGGTACTAGAAGTACCAATTACAAGGGACTTATCTGGATGCCAGGGTCTGCCAATTGTGGATACAACAGTACAGGTTAGGGAAAGAACACTGGTGCTGGGGCCTGGTTAGCAGGCCTCAGCACACTTTCAATTGTAAACATAGCATCAGCAAAGGCAAAAAGTCAGGGGGCAACCATGCCAAGGAGGCATTTCCTTACACCAGATAAATATGCAGATAGGATCTTTGATGAGAATTTTCATTATAGATAATAGCAATTGGGCACCTTACCTTACTTTCAGGAACTAAGGGCCAGATGTATGAAAAAATCCTTTTGCGATTCGGAAATAGCGATTTTTAAGAAATCGCTATTTCTGAGTCGCAAAATGCTATGTATCATATTTGCGATTCGGTAATAACGATTTCTTAAAAATCGCAAATGCAAATACCGAATCGCAAATTGCGATACAGCCCCCATTCGCACCTATGGGCCTGTTGGCCCATATTTGAGAATTTTTTGCATTTCCCAAATTGCGAATTCCTAACTGGAATTCGCAATTTGGGAAATGCAAACTCCAGGGTGCTGGGGGCCTAAGGCCCCCTCTGCTGAACCCCAAAACAATTATGGAAGACATGTAAGGTGCACACATGCCAAAAGGGCAAGTGTGCGTTACACGTCAATTTAAAAAAATGCCAATTCGCATTAAGGAATTGCTTCATACATGTGCTTAAGAAATTGCGATTCTCCAAATGGGGTCGCAATTTTAAGGAAACGCTATTTTAGCAATTCCTTTAAATTGCGTTCAGAATGCCTTTCATACATTCTGAAAGTCCTTTTGCATTCGCAAACGGGCATTCGCACTGTTTGCGAATGCAAAAAGGCTTGATACATCTGGCCCTAAGTGCTACTATGGCATTGTGGGACCTGCACATCTTTCTCAGCTACGTTATCTACTTTGTGACTCCCTGCTAAGGACTGATCTGGTGGTGAAAGCGAATCGCAGAGACGTTTTAGGCAGGGAATGCAAGGTAGGCACAGACCTGTTAAAGCTACAAGGCGGCAGGCAAACTAGAACCCTGTAGCATACGCCCATTATTATCTAGATCAGGAACAATACTCCCCAGATGAGAGTCACATCCCAGTAGATAACTTACTTTGCTCGTCCGAGATGTAGCAAGGAGATTCCAGGGAGACATTCACCAGGCATGTAAAGATGTTATGAGGGTCACCGCTGCAAATGGCATAAAGCTGAATCAATGCTGCAAGCAGAAGGAAAGCGGGTGTGAAAACCCTTAAAACAGATAAAAAAAACTAGGTGCTGTGACTAAACATGATCGAAGCATGTTCCAGTTCATATTGTCTGGTGTAACTGGTGGCGAGGATCTGGAACGAGCATAGATAGGGAGGAGGTGTGCGTCATTTCAAACGTGTATGTTTTCACATTTCACCTCGAGGTGGCAATGTGGTCACGCGTTGAGAATGGAACGAACCAGGACGTGGGCATAGTACTTTTTTTTGTTTTTTTTGTTTTATATAGCCCGAACTCGACGCGAAGGTATTGGGGTGCTTCACATGAGCACCAGTTACCTTACACAAGGACACATTCATTTTTCGGCAGGCACGGGGAAATTGAGGGGCATATTTATGAAAAGTGGCGCTGCACGTAGCGCAGTGCCACTTTTCCTGAGCCCCTTAGTGCCTCCACTAACACGGCGCACCATGGTGGTAGTTAGGGAACTAGAGCCAGAATTTCTAACGCTAGTTCGACGCTTTGCAGGATTAGGGTAAAAAAAATTGATGCTAATCCTGCAAAGCACCTAGAGGCCCATTGTAACCAACGGGAGCCTCCTTTTAACGCCTACTCATAGCAGGCGTTAAAAGTGCTGAAAAAAAATGAAGCAAAGAAAGCTCTTAGATTTCTTTGTGCCATTTTTATGCTCCCCCTAACAGGGGTACGCCACCTTGGCATACATTATGTCTGGCGCATGCATTGCGCCACTTTGTAAATATGGCACAGCGTTTTTGGCCATCTAATGCCACATTGGCGTCAAAAACATGACCCAGAATGCCGCCAGGCCCTCTTAAATATGGGCCTGAGTGATTTGCCTAGAATCACATTATTTTTAGCCCATACTGAGACTCGAACCTGGTTCCCTAGCTCCAAGGTCGACAGCTCTTGCTGTTAGGCCACATAATGTTAGAAACAGTGTATGTAACCTTCCTGTTAAAACCTAGGACACTTGTGAGAGGGGTTGGTTGACAGATGTATTTCAGAAGTTACTTTCTGCCATTAGATAGTTATCCTTATAAGGATTTAATCAGCAGTTCAGTCCCACTGAGGCCTCCGCTCATTTTTTCAGAACACATTCCGCTCACTAGTATAAATATGGGGCCGTGCATTTATCCAGAGGTGGATTCCTTTATTTTACTAGCAGAAACTGTTCCCTCTGCACGGGAAAGAAAAACGCCAGCTCACAAGTCAATGCCAAGTAATTGCAGTGCTGCATGGTCAGCATGCTAGAGCCACCCAGGCAGTCACTTATAGGGCAACCAATGAGTCAGACAGAGGGAGGCACAAGCTGCCCCTACAAGCAGTAAAGGGTGTGGTGTTCAATAGCTCAATGTCATTCTATCACACACTCTTTACTCACCACTGCAACTTACATTTTAGATTGTTCAGATAAAATGAGTTAAAACATGCCACTCTCCGATCATCACCACAAGCATCACTTCCAACTTTACAGCAGTGGCCCCAAGGTTCTCTGCTGGTCACATGTCTCTGGGGGTCTATTCCACGAGTAAAGCTGGCAGGGGTTCATTTATATATTTTACTTGTTAAAGTGTTTTATAAGCCACTACACGTTGCTGTAGGTGCCCGACAATAAAAACAGTGAACATCGCAAGCAGAGAGGTCAGGGGTTTAGAGTTCAGTCTCATGAAACCTATATTTATTTCGGGTCCCCAGACACAACACTCAGGCCAGGATTACTAAAAAGTGGCACTGCGTCACTTTAGAATTTCAGGATCCGCCAAATTTACTAAAATACAGCGCACCACTGTGTTTCCTCCTGCGTCAGCGCTAAATTTAGCTCCCAACGCAGACATCCTTGCACTATAGTGCAAGAGTGTCTGCGTTGAGGGGATTGATTGTTTATGCGCAGGAATATGTTCCTTTCTGCACATAAACAATCTACAATGGCGATTTGGCAATTCTATGTGTGCATTCTGCAGCAGCCATAGAAGTAGCAAATCCTCATTTTTTAATTATTGTTTATGGTAGGAAGGAACACCTTCCTACACATAAACATTAATTCATGGCCTTTTGCTCTTTCTATGTGTGCTGTAGAATGCAGCACACATGAAAAAAGCAAAAACAAGGAGGAATAAAAGTGTTCCTTCTCATTGTCCCAGGGCTGGTGTTAGTTTTTGATGCTGTGTAGGAAGCTGACCTGTGTGTGTGGTGGGTACCTAAGGTACCTATACATTATACCAGGTCCAGGTATCCCATATCAGTGAAGTGTAGGCAGTATCTAGAAGCCAGGCTCTCTATAGGTAGCTGTGGATGAGCAGCCAAGGCTTATCTGGGAGACATGCAAAGCTCATGCAACACCACTGTAGTCACACAGAAAAGTGTGTTATTTTTAGTCCCAAAATACCACAAAGTACTAGAAGGGCAACCTTCCAATAGGCCGTAAGTAATACACTAATTGTATACACTAGTAAATAGCAATAGGCATAGAAAAGGTGAGAAAACAGTGCAAATGCAGTTAGAAAACAGTGGCCCTAGGGGGAGCCCAAACCATATACTAAAAAAATGGAATGCGAACAAAGGACCCCCACTTAGGTAAGTGGAATGTGTAGAGGGGAGATGGGAGTACTAGAAAACCACAGAAGTAAGTAAGAAAGGTCCCCCCAGCGACCAGTAAAGCAGGAGTATATCACTGGAATGTCCCCAAACCACCCAGAAGGAAGGAAAAGAAGATACCAAAGACAAGACTGCAAGAAAACAGCAACAGACTCCTGGAGAGGAAGACCTGTGGAGAAATAGAACCAAGTCCAAAAGTCACAGTGGAGTCCAGGAGTAGTAGGTGCTAATACCCACCCAGCTGTACTTGCAGGAGTTGGTCGACGGTAATGAAGAGAAGGTCAGCACTGCAGAAGAGTTCCTGAGAGATGCAGAAGATGTTCCATGCTGGAATGAAGATTGCAGGTGGGTGTTGGTGCAGGAATCCCATCAACAAGCCTTGGCAAAGGCAAATTTGCAGTTAGTGAACAAGTGGTGCTGCTGGAGACCAACAATTCCCAGGAGCACTCAGCCCAGGAGAGGGAGTCAAGAGGGACATTCAGCAACACAGAGAGTCTACAGGAGTAAAGGCAGCACCCACAGGAGTCCCACAGGAAGGGGACACAGGAGTTGCAGAAGGCCCCACGCAGCATGACTGAAGAAGGGTAGCATGCCGCAGGAGAACCACGCAGAGAGTTGTGCGTCGCAAGGAGGTGTGCTGGGGGCTGGTGCTACACGAAGCTTGAAGATTCCTTGGAGGAGATGCAAACAAGCCTTTGCATCTGTAAGAGACGCAGTGCACAGGTGTACTGTCCTGCATCAGGAGGCAAGGACTTACCTCCACCAAAGTTGAACAGCAGGCAGGGAGGACCAAGAGAACTACCCCGGACCACCACCTGTGATGCAGCCTCCAAGCAACTCAGAATGAGAGGAGATGCACACAGCTGGTCGGCAATGCAGCAGGTGCCTGCAGATGCAGGGGAGTGACTCCTTCATTTCAAGGGAGATTCCTTCTCCCTTCTCATGCAGACTGAAGACTTTCCGCCCTCAGAGGATGCACAGCTGGGGAAATGTTGCAGAAGCTGGAAGGAGCCATAGAAACAATGTTGCAAGTAGAGTCTTCTTTGTAGATGTAGATTGTTGGTTTCTGGAGGGTCCAGTCACGGTTCCATTGGCTAGAAGTCAAAGTGGAGGTTGCAGAGGAGTTCTGCTGGAATCTTGAAAGCCGAATCTGAGGACCCACCCAAGAGAGATCCTAAATAGCCCTAAAAGGGGGATGGGTCACCTAGCCAGACGACCACCTATCGGTGGGGCTTTGACGTCACTTGCCTGGCCTCTCAGATGTTCCCAGAGGTCCCTGCCAGCCTTGGATTCAAGATGGCAGAACCCAGGGACCCTCTGGAGGAGCTCTGGGCACCACCCCTGAGGTGGTGATGGACAGGGGAGTGGTCACTCCCCTTTTCACTGTCCAGTTTCGCACCAGAGCAGGGACTGGGGGTCCCTGAACCGGTGTGGATTGGTTTATGCACGGAGGGCACCAAATGTGCCCTTCAAAACATACCAGTGGCTTGGGGGGGCTGGGGGGACTACCCCTCCTAAGCCAGTTGCACCTATTTCCAAAGGGAGAGGGTGTTACCTCCCTCTCCCAAAGGAAATCCTTTGTTCTGCCTTCCTGAGCTTGATCAGATCAAGCAGCACAAGGGCAGATACCTGTCTGAGGGGTGGCAGCAGATAGGGCTGCCCGGAAAACCCAAGAAGACTGGTGGTAGCAATGCTGGGGCTCCTCTAAGGAGGTGCCAGCGTGCATGGAATCATAATTCCAAATGCTTGCAACAGTATTGGGGTTTGATTCCAACATGTTTGATACCAAATATGCCTAGGTTCGGAGTTACTATTATTAGATGGACATAGGTAGTGACCTATGTCCATTACCCGCATAAAATGGCGTGCCCGAACTCTAGAAGTCCAGGAGAATGTAAATGGAGTTCATGGGGACACCTCTGCTAGTGCAGGGGTGCCCTCTCACACAAGTACGTGCACCCTGCCCTCTGGGCCAGGAGGACCTGCCATTGAGGTGACTTAGAGTGACCTGGAGCAGCGACCTGGTAGTGAAAGGGTGCATGTACTCTTTCAGGCAGGCTGCAATGGCAGGCCTGCAGAACACTTTGCATGGGCTCCGTATGGGTGGCATAATAGATGCTGCAGACCATATGGATCGCCTGGTACCCCAATGCCCTGGGTACCATATACTAGGGACTTACATGGGAGCACCAGTATGCAAAATGTGGTGTGAAAAAGGTTCCAGCAATCGTGTTTAAAAGGAGAGAGCATAATCACTGGGGTCCTAATTAGCAGGATCCAAGTAAAAATAGTCAAAAACACTGACAAACCGACAAAAAGTGGGGGGTAACCATGCTAGAAAAAGGCTACTTACCTACACGCTTCCACAGATGTATGCCTTCTTGTAAATCTGGGGCAGCATCAAAAGCAATGGGTGCTGCGGTGGAACACCCAAAGCAACACCCATTGCATGACCCTCTGGCGCAGGAAACTGCGTTGGAGGGGCCCATAGTTAAAACGTGATGCTCTGGTGGTGCCAGGGCCTTGTAAATCTGGACTTTCGGGGCTTATTTACAAGCCCCTTGATCCGCTGGTTTGTCACTTTTTGTAAGGTGAAAAAGTGACGCAGTGACAGCTGCAAGGGGTTTGTAAATTAGTGTATCCAAGGCCCCTGAAATAATGTTGCAGTACATGAATATTCGGGCAGGGTTGACTAAATTACGTGGCAAGGGAAGTCAAATTAGGAGACATCTCTTTCTTTTATAAACAACGCTGTAGAATACAATAGTACATTTGATATTTATATTGATATTTGATGTTTATTATGTAGGTGTCACACTTGTAGGTAGTTAGGGATTGATGGCATGAAATCTTCTCAGAAGATGCAGCATATTTGTGATTATTCTAAAGTCTGAATGCCCTATTGAAGTAACTGCACAGTCGAAAACCGTGTGATGCGATCATTGATTAATTCTTGTATATTGTGAAACAAAAACATCATGAGAAAAGGAATCATTCTGTCAACTCTGCTTGGCTTACATTTAAGTGTTTATGATGCAGCTTGCTTGTTGCAGACAAATGCCCTTAACTAGACTATCAATTTGGAATCCTTATTCTCTCTGGGCAACATTGTCACAGTTTTATATTGCTGATTAAAGCAAATAATAGCTGAAGTAGACTAGTTAAATTTCATAAAGCATCTGGAGTGGCATGGCATTTCGTGCAACAATTATAATAGCATCTAATGGGTTCGAGCTAAAAACAAATAATTTAGTAGATGTGGATTATGCGGAAAGGGCAAAACCTTGTCTTTAGGCTTAAAACTGTGCGGCTGCACAATCACGTTTAACTAGCCGACAACTGATTTGACCCTGACACGGTAGAGCCAGCAGGGAGACTGTGACCACCTTTTCACGGTTCGGAAGACGTGCATCAGGAATAACCGATGTACAAGACCAACATTAGGGAAGCATTTTAAACCTCTTGTTTGGCTAGGCTTACCGGTCAGAGACAACATAGAAGTGTCCTAGTGGAAGTACAAGAGCATCTTCATGTGTATCGTCTCTTTGATAATGATCTCCATGACCTCTTGAGTGGTGGTAGTGTTCATGGATTGGTACCCACCAGGAGGGTAGTGTAAGACGAAGCCATAGAACAGAAGCTGGACTGCAGAACCGATGGAGCATTACATGTTCAATTATCACTGGGAGTAGCAGTAAACTCACGAGTCTTCTGCCATGGCCAGGAAGCACCTTCTGTTGTATTAGGATCTTCCACTGTCTACAGCTTTAGGCTCACATTAGGAAGAACCTAGTGAGCCTCTGATGGATTTTTGAGAAAGCTCAGACTCTTCCGAGAAGAGGCTTTGGCAGCAACATAGAAGAGTATCATATTTGGTCCACTTTAAGGTCTCCAGCCAAAGGCAAGGATGAAACATCACTGGGTTAAAGAGGCTAAGAGTGGCTTAGTGCTCAGGACTATCTCCCGAAGACTCTGGGGGCTTAAAGGACCTCAGGTGTGTTCGCTGGTTGTAAGCCTCGGGGCATGGAAGTACTTGTGAAAAGATGGGTGTAAGGGATTAGCTGATTCTTCCTCAGAGGACATTTACAATTGCCCATTTATTTTCCCAGTTCCCTGGATGGAGGAACTGCTTCATGGTCTTTGAGTGGACAGGGGAAAGCAGTTCCACAAGAGTGGCCTCTAGTGAGGGTAGTGCCCATCAATGGAAGGTAGTCATTCTAGAGAGACAGCAGATCTCACTGCGTCTAGATTTGTGGAGGATTTTAGATTGTATGGGCCTGATTTATGAAAAGTTAGCGCCGCCATTGCGTCATTTTTTGATGCAAAAGTGGCGTAAACGTACAAAATATAAGTACGTTTGCGCTGCTTTTGCTAAAAAAAATAACACAAAGGCAGCGCTAACTTTTCATAAATCAGGCCCTATGCGGTTTAATAGAAAAAGGCTTTATTTGAATAACGTTACCGAGAATCAGTTTCAGCTAAACTGATTAATGAAAGTGTCCAATTTGAATGGCACTATGCATTTTGTAGAAACCAATTCAAGGGGTTCCCTTTTAACTTGATTTTCCATGGTTTATTGTTTAACTTGTAAATGCCACTAATCTTGAAAAACAGTTCTCTCAGTTGACCATTTTTCAAGGATTACATATCTTCTTTGCCCTATACATATCTGTACACACATATATATATATATATATATATATATATATATATATATATATATATACATTTATTGCACAGATAGCAGTATTCTAAAACCCCTTCGATCATAGGATAGGGAACCATGAAATGTGAAAAATATTTCACTATTCCCTTTGAAATATGGATTTTGTCACTAAAATGAAACCCGCCAAACCACTCTGAGAGCTTTACCATTGCCGGGGCTACTAGGCTAATATTGCATGAATGATCACATTAAGAAGCAAGGTTATCTAAGTTATTGTTGTGAAAAATTGCTAATTCTGATGGATACAACTACCTGTGGATTCCTCACCTAATGAATACTCCCATGGCGCCAGCATTCGACGGAAATCTTCTTCCTAGTCTCTGCACGTCGACGAGGACGTCACTCTAGCCCACGCGACGCCGTCTGACGTCATACAGGCAATAAGAGGTCCTCGCCGACGTGCCGACGTCAGTTCCCTTTTTTCCGTGCATTCGAAACGGTTATCTTCGAGGGAGCTACTGTTACTTTAGTAGTTACAGTGTATTTTCTGCTGCGTAGTTCTTCTCTGCGGTAACAATGTCTCAGAGAAAGTCGGGTTTCAAGCCCTGTCGAGAGTGTGGGGGCAAGATGTCCGTTACAGATCCTCACTCCGACTGTCTCTGGTGTTTGAGCTCCGACCACGACGTCGTGACTTGCGATTCATGTCAGCACATGAATCCGAAGGCCCTCAAAGAACGTGAGGCTAAACTATTCCTGGCGAAGTCGAAGAGAAAGGAAAAACAAACTGTTTGGAGCAAAGGCAGATTCGGCCTTGGAGCGATTTAAAGAGAGCAGGGCCACAGCCAAATCGTTAGGGCTGCAAGCTCCTTCTTCCTCTGCCTCTTCCAGGTTTTTCAGGAGGTTTCGTGGATTTGGGCGTGGCTCTTCCTCCTCTTCCTTTCGGGGGAGGTTCCAGCAACCCACCTCTTCCCACCCCTATAGATCATTTAGAGGGAGAGGTAGGGCCCGCACCAGAGGAGCCTCTCAACAGCACTCTGCCTCTTCCTCGTCCTCTGGAGGGGTGCAGCAGGGAAAGCAGCCTTAGGCTTCCACCATTTCCCACTCACTCCTCTCCTGTAGGGGGAAGATTATGGCATTTTCTCCACAAGTGGGGGACTATTACAACGGACACTTGGGTTATCAGTATTGTGGAAAAAGGCTACACCCTTCCCTTTCGGGAGTTTCCGCCCCCCCCCTCCCGCCCCGCCCATCTTATTGTTCAGAAGAACATCTCCTGTTGCTAGAACAGGAGGTTCAAGTCCTCCTTTCAAAGGGCGCGGTGGCGTTGGTCCCAGAGCAGGAAAGGGGTCGAGGTTGTTACTCAAGGTACTTCCTGATTCCCAAGAAGGATGGTCGGTTGAGACCGATCCTGGATCTGAGGATCTTGAATTGGTTCCTCAATCAGGAAAAGTTCAAGATGTTGACCCTAGCCCAGGTGCTTTTGGCGTTGAACAAAGAAGATTGGATGGTGTCTGTCGACTTGCAGGATGCTTATTTTAATATTCCGATACTCAAGTCACACAGGAAGTATCTCCGGTTTGTGGTAGGGTCGCAGCACTATCAGTTTGCAGTCCTTCCGTTTGGTCTTACTTCAGCACCTCGAGTCTTCACGAAGGTGATGTCAGTGGTTGCGGCAGAGCTCAGAAGGAAGGGGATAGCAGTATTCCCTTACTTGGACGACTGGTTGATCAAAGCCAAGTCCCCGGAGCTTGTGTCGTATCATCTGCAGTCAACAACCCAGTTGTTGTTCGACCTGGGCTTTTCGGTGAACGTGCCCAAATCTCACCTGGAGCCCTCTCAGCGCCTCCTGTTCATAGGGGCAGTACTGGATACAACATTGAATCGAGCCTTTCCTCCGCCTCAGCGGGTTCAAGATATTCAGGAATTGGTTCCAATGTTTCGAAATGGAGCGGTAGTTCCAGTCCTCAAGGTCCTTCGTCTGCTCGGTCTGTTTGCCTCCTGCATACTGTTGGTCACGCATGCTCGCTGGCACATGAGGGCTCTTCAGTGGTGCCTCCGAAGGCAGTGGTCTCAACATAAGGGAGATCTAGAAGGTGCGGTCAAGATCTCCAGAGATGCTGCTGTGGACTTGAAGTGGTGGATTGCGAGCAACAATCTTTCACAAGGAAAGGCGTTCGCGCAGTCGCCACCAGTGGCCACGGCCATAACGGATGCTTCCACTCTAGGGTGGGGAGCTCATCTGGGGGATCTGGAGATCAAAGGACTTTGGTCTCCAGAGGAACAGATGTTTCATATCAATCTGTTAGAGTTACGGGCTGTACGTCTGGCTCTCAAGGCCTTCCTCCCTTCCCTTCGTGGTCAGTCGGTACAGGTCCTGACGGACAATTCTACCACGATGTGGTACATAAACAAACAGGGAGTAGTAGGGTCGTACCTTCTCTGCAGAGAAGCTCTTCGACTATGGTCCTGGGCAAAGGACCATCAGATTTGCTTGGTAGCAAATCATTTGGCCGGGGTCTTGAATGTACGTGCGGACAGTCTCAGTCGCCAATTCTCGGCCGACCACGAGTGGCGTCTACATCCAGATCAAGTCCGTTTAATCTTTCAGATGTGGGGGTTTCCTCGGATAGATCTGTTTGCCACTCGGGAGAACGCGCATTGTCCGTTATTCTGCAGCCTCCAGTATCCGTTGCAGGGAGCATTGGGGGACGCGTTTCTGATAACCTGGTGCGACCAGTTGCTTTACGCGTTTCACCCCATACCCTTGATTCCTCGAGTGTTGAGGAAGATTCGCCAAGACCGGGCCCAAGTCATCTTAATAGCTCCGGATTGGCCAAGGAGGGTGTGGTACTCCGACCTTCTCCAACTCTCGCTGTGCCCTCCGCTCCGTCTCCCTCTCAGGGCAGACCTCCTCTCGCAGTCGCAGGGGCAGGTTTTACACCCCAACCTCCAGAGTCTACACCTACATGCCTGGAGATTGAACGGGGCAACCTGAGTTCCTTCTCTCTCCCGCCTGATGTAGTGGATGTTATATTAGCGGCCAGGCGACACTCCACTAAATCTATCTACGCTAATAGGTGGTCTAAATTTGTTATGTGGTGTGGAGAGAGACAGATTGATCCCTTACAAGCTCATCTGTCGGACGTTTTGTCTTTTGCTCTGTCTCTAGCGCAGAAAGGTTGTGCAGTGGCTACCATTAAGGGTTATTTGTCGGCTTTGTCAGCCTTCATTTGTCTTCCAGACCAACCATCGTTATTTAAATCCCCTATTGTTCTCAGATTCTTGAAAGGTCTTCTAAATAAATATCCTCCAAAACCATTCGTTATGCCTCAATGGGATTTGTCCTTGGTCCTCACTTTCCTTATGGGGTCCCCTTTTGAGCCTATGCATTCTTGCCCCTTAAGGTATTTGGTTATTAAAACAGTCTTCCTGGTGGCTATAACATCTGCAAGGAGAGTGAGTGAGTTGCAAGCCTTATCGGTAAAACCCCCTTATACAACTTTTTATGGGGATAAGGTGGTGTTGAGGACCAAGGCTGCTTTCCTCCCGAAGGTTGTTTCACCCTTCCATTTGGCCCAGACAATTACTTTGTCCACGTTCTATCCTCCGCCTCATCCTTCAAAGGAGGAAGAGAGACTACATCGCTTGGACCCAAAGAGGGCGTTAAGCTTCTACATTGATAGAACAAAGGACTTCAGGCTGGAGGATCAGCTGTTCATCGGATACGTGGGCAAGAGGAGAGGAAAGGCAGTCCACAAGAGAACACTCTCCAGGTGGGTTGTTCTTTGCATTAAAATCTGTTACTCTTTGGCAAAGAAGGATCCTCCTGATGGCATTAGAGCTCATTCCACCAGAGCTAAGTCGGCCACTTCGGCCTTGGCCAGGGGTGTTCCTGTGGTCGACATCTGCAAGGCCGCAACTTGGTCGTCCCTTCACACTTTTGCGAAACATTACTGTTTGGACTCTGAGGTCAGAAGGGACGGCCATTTTGCACGGTCAGTGCTGCAGGATTTCTTGGTTTTACCATTTCGGCACCCACCACCGGGAGTGGTACTGCTTTGGGACTCTATTCATTAGGTGAGGAATCCACAGGTAGTTGTATCCATCAGAAGAACGAGTTACTTACCTTTGGTAACGACTTTTCTGATGGATACATTAGCTACCTGTGGATTCCTCTCGTTCTTCTGTAGCAATATTATTTTCAACCACTTAAGCTAGAAACAACTTTTGTGAAATCTGCAAATTCTGTGCCAAATTATGTGGCAAATGCAGTTAATCCATAACTGTAATGAAAACACATACACAAATACATCTATATATTCTCACCGTTGCCCATTTTCTATTGCCCAATTTTTCATAAAAGAAAAACAAAACCTAAACATGTTATTTCTGATTAGTGCATATTGTTAGCTGCACTTTGAAGAACGCAGCTACTTCAGGCTAACTACCCCAAAGTATACATATAATGGAAAAAATATGTAAAGGGTGACATTTGTAATATTTACCTATCTCAATGTTCTGAACACATTAGAAAAATGCACAATCTTCAGCCTCTTTCTTTGTCACCCAAACCCCTTGATGACAATATTATCTCAGTTTATGAGTTAGCATGTATATGGAAAATGTCACTTACCCAGTGTACATCTGTTCGTGGCATGAGACGCTGCAGATTCACATGCTTTGCACATCCTGCCATCTAGTGTTGGGCTCGGAGTGTTACAAGTTGTTTTTCTTCGAAGAAGTCTTTTCGAGTCACGAGATCGAGGGACCCCTCCCCTTTCGGCTCCATTGCGCAAGGGCGTCGACACCATCTTAGATTGTTTTCCCCGCAGAGGGTGAGGTAGGAGTTGTGTATTATAGTAATAGTGCCCATGCAATGGAGTAAACATGTATGTACATGATGTAGTTTAAGGTTATATATTTACAAATTTACAAATGTTCAAGATCAACTTCGAAACGGCTACAGGCTCCCGGGGAGGCGGGTGGGCGCATGAGAATCTGCAGCGTCTCATGCCACGAATAGATGTACACTGGGTAAGTGACATTTTCCGTTCGATGGCATGTGTAGCTGCAGATACACATGCTTTGCATAGACTAGTAAGCAGTTATCTCCCCAAAAGCGGTGGTTCAGCCTGTAGGAGTTGAAGTTGTTTGAAACAAAGTTCGTAGTACTGCCTGGCCTACTGTGACTTGTTGTGCTGTTAACACATCCACACAATAGTGTTTGGTAAACGTATGAGGCGTACACCATGTGGCTGCCTTACATATTTCAGTCATTGGAATGTTTCCTAGAAAGGCCATAGTAGCACCCTTCTTTCTAGTTGAGTGTGCCTTTGGTGTAATAGGCGGTTGTCTCTTTGCTTTAAGATAACAGGTTTGAATGCATTTAACTATCCATCTAGCAATGCCTTGTTTGGAAATTGGATTTCCTAAATGAGGTTTTTGGAAAGCAACAAATAATTGTTTTGTTTTCCGAATTTGTTTGGTTCTGTCAATGTAGTACATTAATGCTCTTTTGATGTCTAATGTATGTAGTGCTCTTTCAGCTACAGAATCTGGTTGTGGGAAGAACACTGGTAGTTTAACTGTTTGATTCAAGTGGAACAGTGATATGACTTTTGGTAAGAATTTTGGATTTGTCCGTAGAACTACTTTATGCTTGTGTATTTGAATAAATGGTTCTTGTATGGTAAATGCTTGGATTTCACTTACTCTTCTTAGAGATGTGATGGCAATTAGAAATGCAACTTTCCATGTTAAATATTTGTAAGGAAATGCCTCCTTGGCATGGTTGCCCCCTGACTTTTTGCCTTTGCTGATGCTATGTTTACAATTGAAAGTGTGCTGAGGCCTGCTAACCAGGCCCCAGCACCAGTGTACTTTCCCTAACCTGTACTTTTGTATCCACAATTGGCAGACCCTGGCATCCAGATAAGTCCCTTGTAACTGGTACTTCTAGTACCAAGGGCCCTGATGCCAAGGAAGGTCTCTAAGGGCTGCAGCATGTCTTATGCCACCCTGGAGACCTCTCACTCAGCACAGACACACTGCTTGCCAGCTTGTGTGTGCTAGTGAGAACAAAACGAGTAAGTCGACATGGCACTCCCCTCAGGGTGCCATGCCAGCCTCTCACTGCCTATGCAGTATAGGTAAGACACCCCTCTAGCAGGCCTTACAGCCCTAAGGCAGGGTGCACTATACCATAGGTGAGGGTACCAGTGCATGAGCATGGTACCCCTACAGTGTCTAAACAAAACCTTAGACATTGTAAGTGCAGGGTAGCCATAAGAGTATATGGTCTGGGAGTCTGTCAAACACGAACTCCACAGCACCATAATGGCTACACTGAAAACTGGGAAGTTTGGTATCAAACTTCTCAGCACAATAAATGCACACTGATGCCAGTGTACATTTTATTGTAAAATACACCACAGAGGGCACCTTAGAGGTGCCCCCTGAAACTTAACCGACTGTCTGTGTAGGCTGACTAGTTCCAGCAGCCTGCCACACCAGAGACATGTTGCTGGCCCCATGGGGAGAGTGCCTTTGTCACTCTGAGGCCAGTAACAAAGCCTGCACTGGGTGGAGATGCTAACACCTCCCCCAGGCAGGAGCTGTGACACCTGGCGGTGAGCCTCAAAGGCTCACCCCTTTGTCACAGCCCAGCAGGGCACTCCAGCTTAGTGGAGTTGCCCGCCCCCTCCGGCCACGGCCCCCACTTTTGGCGGCAAGGCTGGAGGGAACAAAGAAAGCAACAAGGAGGAGTCACTGGCCAGTCAGGACAGCCCCTAAGGTGTCCTGAGCTGAGGTGACTCTGACTTTTAGAAATCCTCCATCTTGCAGATGGAGGATTCCCCCAATAGGGTTAGGATTGTGACCCCCTCCCCTTGGGAGGAGGCACAAAGAGGGTGTACCCAACCTCAGGGCTAGTAGCCATTGGCTACTAACCCCCCAGACCTAAACACGCCCTTAAATTTAGTATTTAAGGGCTACCCTGAACCCTAGAAAATGAGATTCCTGCAACTACAAGAAGAAGGACTGCCTAGCTGAAAACCCCTGCAGAGGAAGACCAGAAGACGACAACTGCCTTGGCTCCAGAAACTCACCGGCCTGTCTCCTGCCTTCCAAAGATCCTGCTCCAGCGACGCCTTCCAAAGGGACCAGCGACCTCGACATCCTCTGAGGACTGCCCCTGCTTCGAAAAGACAAGAAACTCCCGAGGACAGCGGACCTGCTCCAAGAAAAGCTGCAACTTTGTTTCCAGCAGCTTTAAAGAACCCTGCAAGCTCCCCGCAAGAAGCGTGAGACTTGCAACACTGCACCCGGCGACCCCGACTCGGCTGGTGGCGATCCAACACCTCAGGAGGGACCCCAGGACTACTCTAAGACTGTGAGTACAAAAACCTGTCCCCCCTGAGCCCCCACAGCGCCGCCTGCAGAGGGAATCCCGAGGCTTCCCCTGACCGCGACTCTTTGAATCCTAAGTCCCGACACCTGGGAGAGACCCTGCACCCGCAGCCCCCAGGACCTGAAGGACCGGACTTTCACTGGAGGAGTGACCCCCAGGAGTCCCTCTCCCTTGACCAAGTGGAGGTTTCCCCGAGGAACCCCCCCCTTGCCTGCCTGCAGCGCCGAAGAGATCCCTAGATCTCCCATTGACTTCCATTACAAACCCGACGCTTGTTTCTACACTGCACCCGGCCGCCCCCGCGCTGCTGAGGGTGAAATTTCTGTGTGGGCTTGTGTCCCCCCCGGTGCCCTACAAAACCCCCCTGGTCTGCCCTCCGAAGACGCGGGTACTTACCTGCAAGCAGACCGGAACCGGGGCACCCCCTTCTCTCCATTCTAGCCTATGTGTTTTGGGCACCACTTTGAACTCTGCACCTGACCGGCCCTGAGCTGCTGGTGTGGTGACTTTGGGGTTGCTCTGAACCCCCAACGGTGGGCTACCTTGGACCAAGAACTAAGCCCTGTAAGTGCCTTACTTACCTGGTTAACCTAACAAATACTTACCTCCCCTAGGAACTGTGAAAATTGCACTAAGTGTCCACTTTTAAAACAGCTATTTGTGAATAACTTGAAAAGTATACATGCAATTTTGATGATTTGAAGTTCCTAAAGTACTTACCTGCAATACCTTTCGAATGAGATATTACATGTAGAATTTGAACCTGTGGTTCTTAAAATAAACTAAGAAAAGATATTTTTCTATACAAAAACCTATTGGCTGGATTTGTCTCTGAGTGTGTGTACCTCATTTATTGTCTATGTGTATGTACAACAAATGCTTAACACTACTCCTTGGATAAGCCTACTGCTCGACCACACTACCACAAAATAGAGCATTAGTATTATCTCTTTTTGCCACTATCTTACCTCTAAGGGGAACCCTTGGACTCTGTGCATACTATTCCTTACTTTGAAATAGTGCATACAGAGCCAACTTCCTACATTGGTGGATCAGCGGTGGGGTACAAGACTTTGCATTTGCTGGACTACTCAGCCAATACCTGATCACACGACAAATTCCAAAATTGTCATTAGAAAATCATTTTTGCAATTTGAAAGTTTTCTAAATTCTTAAAAGTCCTGCTAGGGCCTTGTGTGTTAAGTCCCTGTTTAGCATTGTCCTTTTAGAGTTTAAAAGTTTGTTAAAAGTTTGAAATCAGATTCTAGAAACAGTTTTAGATTCTTTAAAAAGTATTCCAACTCTTAGCAGAATAATGTCTGATACAGAGATGCAGGTGGTGGAACTCGACACCACACCTTACCTCCATCTTAAGATGAGGGAGCTAAGGTCTCTCTGTAATATAAAGAAAATAACCATTGGCTCCAGACCTACCAAAATTCAGCTCCAGGAGCTGTTGGCAGAGTTTGAAAAAGCCAACCCCTCTGATGATGACATCACAGAGGAAGAAATTAGTGACTTGGAGGCCAATGTCCCTCCTCCAGTCCTAAATAGGGAGAACAGGACCCCTCAAGTCCTGTCTCCAACTGTGTTAGTCAGAAATAGTGAGTCCCTCACAGGAGGGTCCCACATTTCTGAAATCACTGAGGATGCTCTCAGTGAAGATGACCTCCTGTTAGCCAGGATGGCCAGAAGATTGGCTTTAGAGAGACAGCTCCTAGCCATAGAAAGGGAAAGACAAGAGATGGGCCTAGGACCCATCAATGGTGGCAGCAATATAAATAGGGTCAGAGATTCTCCTGACATGTTAAAAATCCCCAAAGGGATTGTGACAAAATATGAAGATGGTGATGACATCACCAAATGGTTCACAGCTTTTGAGAGGGCTTGTGTAACCAGAAAAGTGAACAGATCTCACTGGGGTGCTCTCCTTTGGGAAATGTTCACTGGAAAGTGTAGGGATAGACTCCTCACACTCTCTGGAAAAGATGCAGAATCTTATGACCTCATGAAGGGTACCCTGATTGAGGGCTTTGGATTCTCCACTGAGGAGTACAGGATTAGGTTCAGGGGGGCTCAAAAATCCTCGAGCCAGACCTGGGTTGACTTTGTTGACTACTCAGTGAAAACACTAGATGGTTGGATTCAAGGCAGTGGTGTAAGTAATTATGATGGGCTGTACAATTTATTTGTGAAAGAACACCTGTTAAGTAATTGTTTCAATGATAAACTGCATCAGCATCTGGTAGACCTAGGACCAATTTCTCCCCAAGAATTGGGAAAGAAGGCGGACCATTGGGTCAAGACAAGGGTGTCCAAGACTTCAACAGGGGGTGACCAAAAGAAAGGGGTCACAAAGACTCCCCAGGGGAAGGGTGATGAGACAACCAAAACTAAAAATAGTAAAGAGTCTTCTACAGGCCCCCAAAAACCTGCACAGGAGGGTGGGCCCAGAGCCTCTTCACAAAACAATGGGTACAAGGGTAAAAACTTTGATCCCAAAAAGGCCTGGTGTCATAGCTGTAAACAGCATGGACACCAAACTGGAGACAAGGCCTGTCCCAAGAAAGGTTCCACTCCAAACTCCCATCCAGGTAACACTGGTATGGCTAGTCTCCAAGTGGGATCAACAGTGTGCCCAGAGCAAATCAGGGTCCACACTGAAGCTACTCTAGTTTCTGAGGGTGGGGTGGATTTAGCCACACTAGCTGTCTGGCCGCCTAACATGCAAAAATACAGACAGCAACTCTTAATTAATGGGACTAGAATAGAGGGCCTGAGGGATACAGGTGCCAGTGTCACCATGGTGACAGAGAAACTGGTTTCCCCTGGCCAATACCTGACTGGAAAAACTTACACAGTCACCAACGCTGACAATCAGAAAAAAGTACATCCCATGGCAATGGTTACTTTAGAATGGGGAGGGGTCAATGGCCTGAAACAGGTGGTGGTCTCCTCAAATATCCCAGTGGACTGTCTGCTTGGAAATGACCTGGAGTCCTCAGCATGGGCTGAGGTAGAACTAAAAACCCATGCAGCAATGCTGGGTATCCCTGAACTGGTGTGTGTGAAAACCAGAGCACAATGCAAGGCACAGGGTGAACAAGTAGAGCTGGAGTCTGGAAGAATGGCCCAGCCTACCAAGAGGAAAGGAAAGTCAGTTGGGAAACCAACTGCAACACAGCAAAAGAAAGGGAAACTCTCTTCTCAGGAAGAAGTTCTGCCCTCTGAGGGAACTGAGCCTTTGGAGCTTGAACCTTATCAGGTTGAGCTCTTAGGCCCAGGGGGACCCTCAAGGGAGGAGCTGTGTAAGGGACAAGAAACCTGTCCCTCTCTTGAAGGCCTTAGGCAGCAAGCTGCTGAAGAGTCCCAAGGCAAGAAAAATGGAACGCATAGGGTCTATTGGGAAGATGGACTCCTGTACACTGAGGCCAGAGACCCCAAACCTGGTGCCACTAGGAGAGTGGTAGTGCCTCAGCTGTTCAGGAAGTTCATCCTAACATTGGCCCATGACATTCCCCTTGCTGGACATTTGGGACAAACCAAGACGTGGGAGAGGTTAGTCAACCACTTCTACTGGCCCAATATGTCCAACATGGTTAAGGAGTTTTGCCTCTCCTGCCCCACCTGTCAAGCCAGTGGTAAGACAGGTGGGCATCCAAAGGCCCCCCTCATTCCACTTCCAGTGGTGGGGGTTCCCTTTGAAAGAGTGGGTGTGGACATAGTTGGTCCACTAGAACCTCCCACAGCCTCAGGAAATATGTATATCCTGGTAGTAGTGGATCATGCTACCAGGTATCCTGAAGCTATTCCCCTTAGGTCGACTACTGCCCCTGCAGTAGCCAAGGCCCTCATTGGTATCTTTACCAGAGTGGGTTTCCCTAAGGAGGTGGTGTCTGACAGAGGTACCAACTTCATGTCAGCATACCTAAAGCACATGTGGAATGAGTGTGGAGTGACTTATAAATTCACTACACCATACCATCCACAAACTAATGGCTTGGTTGAGAGATTCAACAAGACATTAAAAGGCATGATCATGGGGCTCCCAGAAAAACTCAAAAGGAGATGGGATGTCCTCTTGCCATGTCTGCTTTTCGCTTACAGAGAGGTGCCACAGAAGGGAGTAGGATTCTCACCCTTTGAACTTCTGTTTGGTCATCCTGTAAGGGGACCACTTGCCCTTGTTAAAGAAGGCTGGGAGAGACCTCTCCATGAGCCTAAACAGGACATAGTGGACTATGTACTTGGCCTTCGCTCTAGAATGGCAGAGTACATGGAAAAGGCAACCAAAAACCTTGAGGCCAGCTAACAGCTCCAGAAGTTTTGGTATGACCAAAAGGCTGCACTGGTTGAGTTCCAACCAGGGCAGAAAGTCTGGGTTCTGGAGCCTGTGGCTCCCAGGGCACTCCAGGACAAATGGAGTGGCCCTTACCCAGTGCTAGAAAGGAAGAGTCAGGTCACCTACCTGGTGGACCTGGGCACAAGCAGGAGCCCCAAGAGGGTGATCCATGTGAACCGCCTTAAGCTCTTCCATGACAGGGCTGATGTGAATCTGTTGATGGTAACAGATGAGGATCAGGAGGCAGAGAGTGAACCTCTCCCTGATCTTCTGTCATCAGACCCAAAAGATGGCACAGTAGATGGAGTGATCTACTCAGACACCCTCTCTGGCCAACAGCAAGCTGATTGTAGGAGAGTCCTACAACAGTTTCCTGAACTCTTCTCCTTAACCCCTGGTCAGACACACCTGTGTACCCATGATGTGGACACAGGAGACAGCATGCCTGTCAAAAACAAAATCTTTAGACAGTCTGACCATGTTAAGGAAAGCATCAAGGTGGAAGTCCACAAGATGCTGGAATTGGGAGTAATTGAGCGCTCTGACAGCCCCTGGGCTAGCCCAGTGGTCTTAGTCCCCAAACCTCACACCAAAGATGGAAAGAAAGAGATGAGGTTTTGTGTGGACTACAGAGGGCTCAATTCTGTCACCAAGACAGATGCTCATCCAATTCCAAGAGCTGATGAGCTCATAGATAAATTAGGTGCTGCCAAATTCTTAAGTACCTTTGACTTGACAGCAGGGTACTGGCAAATAAAAATGGCACCTGGAGCAAAAGAGAAAACAGCATTCTCCACACCTGATGGGCATTATCAGTTTACTGTTATGCCCTTTGGTTTAAAGAATGCCCCTGCCACCTTCCAAAGGTTGGTGAATCAAGTCCTTGCTGGCTTGGAGTCCTTTAGCACAGCTTATCTTGATGATATTGCTGTCTTTAGCTCCACCTGGCAGGATCACCTGGTCCACCTGAAGAAGGTTTTGAAGGCTCTGCAATCTGCAGGCCTCTCTATCAAGGCATCCAAATGCCAGATAGGGCAGGGAACTGTGGTTTACTTGGGCCACCTTGTAGGTGGAGGCCAAGTTCAGCCACTCCAACCCAAGATCCAGACTATTCTGGACTGGGTAGCTCCAAAAACCCAGACTCAAGTCAGGGCATTCCTTGGCTTGACTGGGTATTACAGGAGGTTTGTGAAGGGATATGGATCCATTGTGACAGCCCTCACTGAACTCACCTCCAAGAAAATGCCCAAGAAAGTGAACTGGACTGTGGAATGCCAACAGGCCTTTGACACCCTGAAACAAGCAATGTGCTCAGCACCAGTTCTAAAAGCTCCAGATTATTCTAAGCAGTTCATTGTGCAGACTGATGCCTCTGAACATGGGATAGGGGCAGTTTTGTCCCAAACAAATGATGATGGCCTTGACCAGCCTGTTGCTTTCATTAGCAGAAGGTTACTCCCCAGGGAGCAGCGTTGGAGTGCCATTGAGAGGGAGGCCTTTGCTGTGGTTTGGTCCCTGAAGAAGCTGAGACCATACCTCTTTGGGACTCACTTCCTAGTTCAAACTGACCACAGACCTCTCAAATGGCTGATGCAAATGAAAGGTGAAAATCCTAAACTGTTGAGGTGGTCCATCTCCCTACAGGGAATGGACTTTATGGTGGAACACAGACCTGGGACTGCCCATGCCAATGCAGATGGCCTTTCCAGGTTCTTCCACTTAGAAAATGAAGACTCTCTTGGGAAAGGTTAGTCTCATCCTCTTTCGTTTGGGGGGGGGTTGTGTAAGGAAATGCCTCCTTGGCATGGTTGCCCCCTGACTTTTTGCCTTTGCTGATGCTATGTTTACAATTGAAAGTGTGCTGAGGCCTGCTAACCAGGCCCCAGCACCAGTGTTCTTTCCCTAACCTGTACTTTTGTATCCACAATTGGCAGACCCTGGCATCCAGATAAGTCCCTTGTAACTGGTACTTCTAGTACCAAGGGCCCTGATGCCAAGGAAGGTCTCTAAGGGCTGCAGCATGTCTTATGCCACCCTGGAGACCTCTCACTCAGCACAGACACACTGCTTGCCAGCTTGTGTGTGCTAGTGAGAACAAAACGAGTAAGTCGACATGGCACTCCCCTCAGGGTGCCATGCCAGCCTCTCACTGCCTATGCAGTATAGGTAAGACACCCCTCTAGCAGGCCTTACAGCCCTAAGGCAGGGTGCACTATACCATAGGTGAGGGTACCAGTGCATGAGCATGGTACCCCTACAGTGTCTAAACAAAACCTTAGACATTGTAAGTGCAGGGTAGCCATAAGAGTATATGGTCTGGGAGTCTGTCAAACACGAACTCCACAGCACCATAATGGCTACACTGAAAACTGGGAAGTTTGGTATCAAACTTCTCAGCACAATAAATGCATACTGATGCCAGTGTACATTTTATTGTAAAATACACCACAGAGGGCACCTTAGAGGTGCCCCCTGAAACTTAACCGACTGTCTGTGTAGGCTGACTAGTTCCAGCAGCCTGCCACACCAGAGACATGTTGCTGGCCCCATGGGGAGAGTGCCTTTGTCACTCTGAGGCCAGTAACAAAGCCTGCACTGGGTGGAGATGCTAACACCTCCCCCAGGCAGGAGCTGTGACACCTGGCGGTGAGCCTCAAAGGCTCACCCCTTTGTCACAGCCCAGCAGGGCACTCCAGCTTAGTGGAGTTGCCCGCCCCCTCCGGCCACGGCCCCCACTTTTGGCGGCAAGGCTGGAGGGAACAAAGAAAGCAACAAGGAGGAGTCACTGGCCAGTCAGGACAGCCCCTAAGGTGTCCTGAGCTGAGGTGACTCTGACTTTTAGAAATCCTCCATCTTGCAGATGGAGGATTCCCCCAATAGGGTTAGGATTGTGACCCCCTCCCCTTGGGAGGAGGCACAAAGAGGGTGTACCCAACCTCAGGGCTAGTAGCCATTGGCTACTAACCCCCCAGACCTAAACACGCCCTTAAATTTAGTATTTAAGGGCTACCCTGAACCCTAGAAAATGAGATTCCTGCAACTACAAGAAGAAGGACTGCCTAGCTGAAAACCCCTGCAGAGGAAGACCAGAAGACGACAACTGCCTTGGCTCCAGAAACTCACCAGCCTGTCTCCTGCCTTCCAAAGATCCTGCTCCAGCGACGCCTTCCAAAGGGACCAGCGACCTCGACATCCTCTGAGGACTGCCCCTGCTTCGAAAAGACAAGAAACTCCCGAGGACAGCGGACCTGCTCCAAGAAAAGCTGCAACTTTGTTTCCAGCAGCTTTAAAGAACCCTGCAAGCTCCCCGCAAGAAGCGTGAGACTTGCAACACTGCACCCGGCGACCCCGACTCGGCTGGTGGCGATCCAACACCTCAGGAGGGACCCCAGGACTACTCTAAGACTGTGAGTACAAAAACCTGCCCCCCTGAGCCCCCACAGCGCCGCCTGCAGAGGGAATCCCGAGGCTTCCCCTGACCGCGACTCTTTGAATCCTAAGTCCCGACACCTGGGAGAGACCCTGCACCCGCAGCCCCCAGGACCTGAAGGACCGGACTTTCACTGGAGGAGTGACCCCCAGGAGTCCCTCTCCCTTGACCAAGTGGAGGTTTCCCCGAGGAACCCCCCCCTTGCCTGCCTGCAGCGCCGAAGAGATCCCTAGATCTCCCATTGACTTCCATTACAAACCCGACGCTTGTTTCTACACTGCACCCGGCCGCCCCCGCGCTGCTGAGGGTGAAATTTCTGTGTGGGCTTGTGTCCCCCCCGGTGCCCTACAAAACCCCCCTGGTCTGCCCTCCGAAGACGCGGGTACTTACCTGCAAGCAGACCGGAACCGGGGCACCCCCTTCTCTCCATTCTAGCCTATGTGTTTTGGGCACCACTTTGAACTCTGCACCTGACCGGCCCTGAGCTGCTGGTGTGGTGACTTTGGGGTTGCTCTGAACCCCCAACGGTGGGCTACCTTGGACCAAGAACTAAGCCCTGTAAGTGCCTTACTTACCTGGTTAACCTAACAAATACTTACCTCCCCTAGGAACTGTGAAAATTGCACTAAGTGTCCACTTTTAAAACAGCTATTTGTGAATAACTTGAAAAGTATACATGCAATTTTGATGATTTGAAGTTCCTAAAGTACTTACCTGCAATACCTTTCGAATGAGATATTACATGTAGAATTTGAACCTGTGGTTCTTAAAATAAACTAAGAAAAGATATTTTTCTATACAAAAACCTATTGGCTGGATTTGTCTCTGAGTGTGTGTACCTCATTTATTGTCTATGTGTATGTACAACAAATGCTTAACACTACTCCTTGGATAAGCCTACTGCTCGACCACACTACCACAAAATAGAGCATTAGTATTATCTCTTTTTGCCACTATCTTACCTCTAAGGGGAACCCTTGGACTCTGTGCATACTATTCCTTACTTTGAAATAGTGCATACAGAGCCAACTTCCTACAATATTGCATTTCATATGAGTGCATGGGCTCAAAAGGTGGCCCCATGAGTCGTGTTAAGACAATGTTGAGGTTCCATGAAGGAACTGGTGGTGTTCTTGGTGGTATAATTCTTTTTAGGCCTTCCATAAAGGCTTTAATGACTGGTATCCTAAACAGTGAAGTTGAGTGGGTAATTTGCAGGTAAGCTGAAATTGCAGTAAGATGTATCTTAATGGATGAAAAAGCTTGTTTTGACTTTTGCAAATGTAGCAAGTAGCTTACGATGTCTTTAGCAGATGCGTGTAAAGGTTGAATTTGATTGTTATGGCAATAATAAACGAACCTTTTCCACTTATTTGCATAGCAATGTCTAGTGGTTGGTTTCCTTGCTTTTTTATGACTTCCATACATTCTTGTGTAAGGTCTAAGTGTCCGAACTCTAAGACCTCAGGAGCCAAATTGCTAGATTCAGCGATGCTGGATTGGGGTGTCTGATCTGTTGATTGTGTTGAGTTAACAGATCTGGTCTGTTTGGTAGTTTGATATGAGGTACTACTGAGAGGTCTAGTAGTGTTGTGTACCAAGGTTGTCTTGCCCAAGTTGGTGCTATGAGTATGAGTTTGAGTTTGTTTTGACTCAACTTGTTTACCAGATATGGAAGAAGTGGGAGAGGGGGAAAAGCGTATGCAAATATCCCTGACCAACTCATCCATAATGCATTGCCCAGAGACTGATCTTGTGGGTACCTGGATGCGAAGTTTTGGCATTTTGCGTTTTATTTTGTTGCAAATAGGTCTATTTGTGGTGTCCCCCAATTTTGGAAGTACGTATGTAGTACTTGGGGGTGAATCTCCCATTCGTGGATCTGTTGGTGATCCCGAGAGAGATTGTCTGCTAACTGATTCTGAATCCCTGGAATGAATTGTGCTATTAGGCGAATGTGGTTGTGTATCGCCCAATGCCATATTTTCTGTGTCAGGAGACACAACTGTGTTGAGTGTGTCCCTCCCTGTTTGTTTAGGTAATACATCGTTGTCATGTTGACTGTTTTGACAAGAATGTGTTTGTGGCTTATTATTGGTTGAAATGCTTTTAACGCTAGAAATACTGACAATAGTTCTAGGTGATTTATGTGAAACTGTTTTTGCTGAGTGTTCCATTGTCCCTGAATGCTGTGTTGATTGAGGTGTGCTCCCCACCCTATCATAGAGGCATCTGTAGTTATTACGAATTGAGGCACTGGGTCTTGAAAAGGCCGCCCTTGGTTTAAATTTATATTGTTCCACCATTGAAGCGAGGTGTGTGTTTGGCGGTCTATCAACACTAGATCTATAAGTTGACCCTGTGCCTGTGACCATTGTGATGCTAGGCACTGTTGTAAGGGCCGCATGTGCAATCTTGCGTTTGGGACGATGGCTATGCATGAGGACATCATGCCTAGGAGTTTCATAATTATTTTGACTTGTATCCTTTGGTTTGGATACATGACCTGTATTACATTGTGAAATGTCTGTACCCTTTGTTGACTTGGAGTGGCAATCGCTCTTGCTGTGTCGATTGTTGCCCCTAAGTATTGCTGTGTCTGACACGGCTGAAGGTGTGACTTTGTGTAGTTGATTGAGAAACCTAGTTTGTGTAGGGTTTCTATGACGTACTTTGTGTGTTGTGAACACCGTTCTAGTGTGTTGGTTTTGATTAACCAATCGTCTAGGTACGGGAACACATGTATTTGCTGCCTTCTGATATGCGCAGCTACTACTGCCAGACATTTTGTAAAGACTCTTGGCGCAGTAGTTATTCCGAATGGCAACACTTTGAATTGGTAGTGTACCCCTTGGAATACAAAGCTTAGGTACTTTCTGTGTGAAGGATTGTAAGGAAATGCCTCCTTGGCATGGTTGCCCCCTGACTTTTTGCCTTTGCTGATGCTATGTTTACAATTGAAAGTGTGCTGAGGCCTGCTAACCAGGCCCCAGCACCAGTGTTCTTTCCCTAACCTGTACTTTTGTATCCACAATTGGCAGACCCTGGCATCCAGATAAGTCCCTTGTAACTGGTACTTCTGGTACCAAGGGCCCTGATGCCAAGGAAGGTCTCTAAGGGCTGCAGCATGTCTTATGCCACCCTGGAGACCTCTCACTCAGCACAGACACACTGCTTGCCAGCTTGTGTGTGCTAGTGAGGACAAAACGAGTAAGTCGACATGGCACTCCCCTCAGGGTGCCATGCCAGCCTCTCACTGCCTATGCAGTGTAGGTAAGACACCCCTCTAGCAGGCCTTACAGCCCTAAGGCAGGGTGCACTATACCATAGGTGAGGGTACCAGTGCATGAGCATGGTACCCCTACAGTGTCTAAACAAAACCTTAGACATTGTAAGTGCAGGGTAGCCATAAGAGTATATGGTCTGGGAGTCTGTCAAACACGAAATCCACAGCACCATAATGGCTACACTGAAAACTGGGAAGTTTGGTATCAAACTTCTCAGCACAATAAATGCACACTGATGCCAGTGTACATTTTATTGCAAAATACACCCCAGAGGGCACCTTAGAGGTGCCCCCTGAAACTTAACCGACTGTCTGTGTAGGCTGACTAGTTCCAGCAGCCTGCCACACTAGAGACATGTTGCTGGCCCCATGGGGAGAGTGCCTTTGTCACTCTGAGGCCAGTAACAAAGCCTGCACTGGGTGGAGATGCTAACACCTCCCCCAGGCAGGAGCTGTGACACCTGGCGGTGAGCCTCAAAGGCTCACCCCTTTGTCACAGCCCAGCAGGGCACTCCAGCTTAGTGGAGTTGCCCGCCCCCTCCGGCCACGGCCCCCACTTTTGGCGGCAAGGCTGGAGGGAACAAAGAAAGCAACAAGGAGGAGTCACTGGCCAGTCAGGACAGCCCCTAAGGTGTCCTGAGCTGAAGTGACTCTAACTTTTAGAAATCCTCCATCTTGCAGATGGAGGATTCCCCCAATAGGGTTAGGATTGTGACCCCCTCCCCTTGGGAGGAGGCACAAAGAGGGTGTACCCACCCTCAGGGTTAGTAGCCATTGGCTACTAACCCCCCAGACCTAAACACGCCCTTAAATGTAGTATTTAAGGGCTACCCTGAACCCTAGAAAATTAGATTCCTGCAACTACAAGAAGAAGGACTGCCCAGCTGAAAACCCCTGCAGAGGAAGACCAGAAGACGACAACTGCCTTGGCTCCAGAAACTCACCGGCCTGTCTCCTGCCTTCCAAAGATCCTGCTCCAGCGACGCCTTCCAAAGGGACCAGCGACCTCGACATCCTCTGAGGACTGCCCCTGCTTCGAAAAGACAAGAAACTCCCGAGGACAGCGGACCTGCTCCAAGAAAGGCTGCAACTTTGTTTCCAGCAGCCTTGAAAGAACCCTGCAACTCCCCGCAAGAAGCGTGAGACTTGCAACACTGCACCCGGCGACCCCGACTCGGCTGGTGGAGATCCAACACCTCAGGAGGGACCCCAGGACTACTCTGATACTGTGAGTACCAAAACCTGTCCCCCCTGAGCACCCACAGCGCCGCCTGCAGAGGGAATCCCGAGGCTTCCCCTGACCGCGACTCCTTGAACCCAAAACCCGACGCCTGGGGGAGACCCTGCACCCGCAGCCCCCAGGACCTGAAGGACCGGACTTTCACTGGAGAAGTGACCCCCAGGAGTCCCTCTCCCTTGCCCAAGTGGAGGTTTCCCCGAGGAACCCCCCCCTTGCCTGCCTGCAGCGCTGAAGAGATCCCTAGATCTCCCATAGACTAACACTACAAACCCGACGCTTGTTCTAACACTGCACCCGGCTGCCCCCGCGCCGCTGAGGGTGAAATTCCTGTGTGGGCTTGTGTCCCCCCCGGTGCCCTACAAAACCCCCCTGGTCTGCCCTCTGAAGACGCGGGTACTTACCTGCTGGCAGACTGGAACCGGGGCACCCCCTTCTCCATTGAAGCCTATGTGTTTTGGGCACCACTTTGAACTCTGCACCTGACCGGCCCTGAGCTGCTGGTGTGGTAACTTTGGGGTTGCTCTGAACCCCCAACGGTGGGCTACTTTGGACCAAGAACTAAGCCCTGTAAGTGTCCTACTTACCTGGTTAACCTAACAAATACTTACCTCCCCTAGGAACTGTGAAAATTGCACTAAGTGTCCACTTTTAAAACAGCTATTTGTCAATAACTTGAAAAGTATACATGCAATTTTTATGATTTAAAGTTCCTAAAGTACTTACCTGCAATACCTTTCGAATGAGATATTACATGTAGAATTTGAACCTGTGGTTCTTAAAATAAACTAAGAAAAGATATTTTTCTATACAAAAACCTATTGGCTGGATTTGTCTCTGAGTGTGTGTACCTCATTTATTGTCTATGTGTATGTGCAACAAATGCTTAACACTACTCCTTGGATAAGCCTACTGCTCGACCACACTACCACAAAATAGAGCATTAGTATTATCTCTTTTTACCACTATTTTACCTCTAAGGGGAACCCTTGGACTCTGTGCATGCTATTCCTTACTTTGAAATAGCACATACAGAGCCAACTTCCTACAGTGGGTGAGGAGTTTTAATTGTTCTTGTTAGTGTATGGGGAGCCAGGGTAGCTCCATCAGGTGTGATGTGATGTGAGAGCTGCGTGGGAGAAGTGATTCTGGCCATAGAGTCTGAATGGTCTGTAGCCTTTGGGCGAGTTTTTGTTGATCTCTGGCATAGAGGGTTTCCCATTGTCCTGCTTGCTTGTGACAAGGGATTGTGACTGTTTTTGGAGTACTGATTGGGAGCCATTTAAAAATCTTCTTCAGCATTGTCATGGTGTGAAGGCATAAGGCAGTGACAGCATTGACTAGGTCGTTCATGTTGAGTTTACTGTCAGTTATGATCCTGAGGTTCTTTGATGTTGGAGCTGGGGTTTATGTCGGTCCTACCTCTGTGGGACACCATGTGGAGTCCCACAGGGAAGTGCTGTTCCTGGAGATTATGATTCCAGTCTGTTCAGCTTCAGACAGTTGGTCTTTATCCAGTGATCGATTTCAGTCATGCAGGCAGTGAACTTGATCCTGGTACTAAGCGTTTTGTCCGTAAGGGAGAAAATGAGCTGTGTGTCATCAGCATAAGAAAGGATGTAGATGTTGCTGGCAAAAGGGATCTTGTATGCTTTGAAGAGGGGTGGGCTCAGGGAAGATCCTTGCCAAAACTTCAAAATGAGGTCGCTGGCATCCGAGGTATGGTGTGAGGCTATTTGACTGGCTCCTTCAAGTCACGGAGGAGCAGATTCATTGGAGTACTTATCCTTGTATTCCGAAGTCATGTAGGTGTTGGATGAGGATGGTGTAGAAGACCATGTTAAAAGCTGCAGAGAGGTCCACAAAGATAAGGGCTGCCATGTCTTTGCTCTCCAGTCATATAGATGTCATCTGTGGGGGCGATGAGGGCAGTTTCTATGCTGTGGTTTAGTCTGAAGCCTGACTGAGTGGTGTTGAGGAGTTGGGGCTCGTGGAGGTATTTGGTGAGGCGTCTTGATTTTCTCTAAGACCTTGACAGGAATGGCAGTAGAGCGATTGGTCTGTAGTTGGCGAGTGTTGAAAGGTCCGTGGAGGGTTTCTTCAGCAATAAGACAGTTGCATCTTTCCAAGCATCTGGGAAGCTTGCTAAAGAAGTTGAGGCATTAAGAATGGGTGTGAGCATGGTGCTGATGGCTTGCAGGTGGAGCAGGGGTCTGATGGAGCACCTGAGTTGATGGACATCATGGTGGAGGCAGTTACTTATGGGGTGATGATGGGCCATGTGGTTTGGATACGATTCAGAGGCATTTGGCGAGGTCTGTCAGGCCTGGTTGCAGTTGCTGTAAATGGCAGTGATTTTGTTGCTGGAGTATTGAGATTGTTGTAGAGGTCCTGTTAGTGAGTAATGGAATTGTGGGTGGCCACTAGTGAGGTGAAATCCTTCATGATGATGATATCGTCTTTGCTTCTGTGGTTGCTGGAATTGATGTAGTCTGCCAAAGTGTCACGTTCGGTAGCTGTACCATTTGGTGGTAGCATCTCAGGGTGGATTTGAATGTGCTCCTATTTGCATTGTCCTGGGTTGTTCTCCAATTGCTTTCCAGTTGTTTGCAGTGGCGCTTCATCAGTCTGAGTTTAATTGTTGTACTGCTGTGTTTGAGGGGGCCAGGGAGGCAGTGCAGGAGGTCATCCAATTGTTGAAATTCTTGATGGCTTTGGGGAGGCTGTGGCTTTGTTTGTGTCGGTAGGTCTTGGTAGCGGTGTTCCAGTCCCGGTCAGTGATGCTGTTCCAGTGTTCCTGTGGGTTGGTTTGACAGCGGTGCATGTATGTGTGGACCAGGACGGAGATGCTATAGGTGGTGTAGGAAGTTGGCTCTGTATATACTATCTTGAAGTGAGAGATAGTGTGCGCAGAGTCCAAGGTTCTCCTTAGAGGTAAGATAGTGGCAAAACTAGATAATTCTAATGCTCTATTTTGTGGTAGTGTGGTCGAGCAGTAGGCTTATCAGAGGGTAGTGTTAAGCATTTGTTGTATACACACAGGCAATAAATGAGGAACACAAACTCAAAGACTTAACTCCAGGCCAATAGTTTTTATATAGAAAAATATATTTTATTAATTTATTTTTAGAACCACAAGTTCAAGATTTGAAGTAAATACGTAAAATGCAAGATACTCCACAGAGGTAAGTTAGGAACTTTGAATTAGAGCAATAGCATACACAGTTTTAGTAAAAATGGCAATAAGCTTATTTTAAAAGTGGACACAGAGCAAAAATCAACAGTTCCTGGGGGAGGTAAGTAATGGTTAGTTTGTCAGGTAAGTAAGACCTTACAAGTCTAAGTTCCTGGGCATAGGCAGCCCACCGGTGGGGGTTCAAGGCAACCTCAAAGTTACCACACCAGCAGCACAGGGCCGGTCAGGTGCAGAGGTCAAAGAGGAGGCCAAAACACATAGGTGCCTATGAAGAACAGGGGTGCTCCGGTTCCAGTCTGCCAGCAGATAAGTATCCGCGTTTTCTGAGGGCAGACCAGGGGGTTTTATAGAGCAGTGGGGGGGACACAAGTAGGCACATAGTACACACTGTCAGTGGCACTGGGGCGGTTGGGTGCAGTGTGCAAAGCAGGTGTCGGGTTTTGTATAGGATTCAATGGAGGGACCCAGGGGTCACTCTAGCGGTGCAGGCAGGGCACCAGGGGTGCTTCTCGGGCCAGCCACCGACTGGGCTAGGCAGAAGGTCACCTGGTGGTCACTCCTGCACTGAAGTTCGCTTCCTTCTGGTCCTGGGGGCTGCGGGTGCAGAGCTTGGTGCAGGCGTTGGGTTCCTTGTTACAGGCAGTCGCGGTCAGGGGGAGCCTCTGGATTCTCTCTGCATGCGTTGCTGTGGAGGTCCAAGGGGGTCGTCTCAGGCTACTCACGAGGTCGCAGTCACCTGGGAGTCCTCCCTGTGGTGTTGGTTCTCTGGAGCTCGAGCCTGGGGCGTTGGGTGCAGAGGATGAAGTCTCATGCTTCCGGCGAGAAGAGTGAAGTCTCTAGAAGTTGCAAGAAAGTTGCAAAAGTTGTTTCTGTTGTTGAGCAGAGCCGCTACTCACGGGAGTTTCTTGGTCCCTTGGTTCAGGGCAGTCCTCTGAGGCTTCAGAGGTCGCTGGTCCCTGTCGGATGCGTCACTGTTGCAGTTTTCTTCGAGTCAGGAGACAGGCCGGTAGGGCTGGGGCCAAAGCAGTTGTCGTCTCTGCAGGGCTTTCAGGTCAACAGTCCTTCTTGTTTCAGGTTGCAGGAATCTGATTTCCTGGGTTCTGGGGTGACCCTAAATACTAAATTTAGGGGTTTGTTTAGGTCGGGGGGGCAGTAGCCAATGGCTACTGTCCTTCAGGGGGGCTACACCCTCTTTGTGCCTCCTCCCTGAGGGGAGGGCGGCACATCCCTAATTCTATTGGGGGAATCCTCCAAACTTAAGATGGAGGATTTCCAAAGGCAGGGGTCACCTCAGCTCAGGACACCTTAGGGGCTGTCCTGACTGGTGGGTGACTCCTCCTTGTTTTTCTCATTATCTCCTCCAGCCTTGCCGCCAAAAGTGGGGCGGGCATCTCCACTAACTGGGATGCCCTGGGGCGCTGTAACAAAAGGGGTGAGCCTTTGAGGCTCACCGGCAGGTGTTACAATTCCTGCAGGGGGAGGTGAGAAGCACCTCCACCCAGTACAGGCTTTGTTACTGGCCACAGAGTGACAAAGGCACTCTCTCCATGTGGCCAGCATCTCATCTGGGTGTGGCAGGCTGGCAGAAACTAGTCAGCCTAGCACTAGGAGTCAGACTGGTATTCAGGGGGCATCTCTAAGATGCCCTCTGGGTGTATTTTACAATAAATTCCACACTGGCATCAGTGTGCCCTTATTGTGCTGAGAAGTTTGATTCCAAACTTCCCAGATTTCAGTGTAGCTATTATGGACCTGTGGAGTTCGTGTTTGACAGACTCCCAGACCATATACTCTTTATGGCTACCCTGCACTTACAATGTCTAGGGTTTTGCTTAGACACTGTAGGGGCATAGTGCTAATGCACATATGCCCTCACCTGTGGTATAGTGCACCCTGCCTTAGGGCTGTAAGGCCTGCTAGAGGGGTGACTTACCTATGCCACAGGCAGTGTGAGGTTGGCATGACACTGAGGGGAGTGCCATGTCGACTTAGTCATTTTCTCCCCACCAGCACACACAAGCTGTGAGGCAGTGTGCATGTGCGGAGTGAGGGGTCCCTAGGGTGGCATAAGACATGCAGCAGCCCTTAGAGACCTTCCCTGGCAAGGGACTTATCTGAGTGCCAGGGCTGTGCCAATTGTGGAAGTAAAGGTACAGTTTAGGGAAAGAACACTGGTGCTGGGGCCTGGTTAGCAGGGTCCCAACACACTTTCAATCATAACTGGCATCAGCAAAAGGCAAAAAGTCAGGGGGTAACCATCCCAAGGAGGCATTTCCTTACAGGTGGTCAGGGCATGGTCTGGCCAGGAGACAGGTGTGGGTTCTCCATCTTGGATTTTTGTGAAGATTATGAAAATAGGGTCCAATAGGTGTCCTGCAGCATGGGTAAGTCCCTTACTTGTTGGGTGAGGCCTAGGCTTCCAAGGTCTTTGATGAGTGCTTTTGAGTTGGGGTCATTATGGTCTTCCAGATGGAAGTTCACTTTTCTGAGTAGGATGTAATTGCTAGTGTAGAGAGTGAGTACTGCAAAGAGGTCTGTAATGGTGTCGGTAAAGTTTGTGCATGGTTCAGGTGGCCTGTAGTTGAGAGTGCCACTTAGGGTGAAATTGTCCATGATGTAAAGCTTGAAAGATCGGAGTTCCTTGTTGGAGGATAACTTGTCCGTTAGGGTGGAGCAGCTGAGGAGCTTTTGTGGATGGTGGCAATTCCACCTCCAAGCTTATAAAGTATGACTTGCCTGGTGATTTTTTAGCTGGGAAGCCAGCAAAGGAAGGAAAAGTGTGTTTGGTGAGTGAGCAGGTGCTGAGGAACATGCATGTGAACGTGGAGTATTGTGTAGGTGGTTGCAGGATTGTGTTACAGAGTGAGGTGTTGAGTGCTGTCAGTGTGTGTGTGGTGTGTGTTGGGTGTTGGTAAGTCCATAGAAACTTGCAGGAAGGGTAGGGTAACACACCCTCAGTGTTGTATGGTGGAGTGAGGGAGCAGCATGGAGACTGGCTGCCAGGGTTAATGGCGTGAAGGGCTGTAGCGACAGGAGGGTCGAGGACCAGGGTTCCTCTAGTGTTGGGCTCAAAACTTACAACTTGTTTTTCTTCAAAGAAGTTTGAGTCACAAGACATTTTTGACTCTACCCTTTGACCACAGTGCACCAGCACACTGGCTGCACCGCATATTGTGTTCTGCTAAGTGGGCAAAGAGTGTAAGTGGAGTGCTGTGTCAAAGAAAGAGTGTGGTGTGCATTTTAAAGAGAGTTAAAATATCTATGATCATAGTTTACTTCCGGGGAGGAGTTTGGTCACGTGACTCTATAGCATTACATGCTATTAACAGCAAGTGTCACGCTAAGTAACATTTTCTGTTATGACGGGTGGCTGTAGATACACATGCTCCCGCTCTAAAGTTGTCACTAGTAAGCATATGACACAGATGTTTGAAAAAGTGTCCTTAAGACTGCTTGACCAACTAAAGCCTGTTGGACGGGCAAGAATATTGACATTAGAGATGGCACAACACCTCTGTAGCCTGACGGAGGCTACAACTTAAAAAAAAAATAATGCTCTCTTGACCTTCAGAAGAATGCAAACTCCTCCCGTGGAGAAGATGGCCCCCAGGCTTTCTCTTCTTAAGCAGAAGGAATGTTGGCAGGCCCAGCTTCCTCCTCCTTCCTGACTTGTTCTGAAAATGCTGGGTGTCTCCGATGAGGCTTGCTTTTGCATTGTGTGGTAATCTGTGCCTCATGCCTTAAGGTTTTTTTGCAGCGAAAGGCGAGGCAGGCATCGCACGAAGTCTTCACATGTTTGGGGTAGACAGAGGTTGCAGACCTCGTGATGTTCACTCCAGGGGACTTTGGTGTTGCACCTAGGGTAGAAGTGGGAACACTGCCCTAGCTGCTTTCTCAAAGAAGCTTCAGCAAAGAAGAGAGGATGTTGGCTTGAGGCAACGATGCGTCAAACGGCTTCCGCTGTTGACCACTGGATCTGACGTCCTTGTGTCACAAGAAGGAGCTTTCATCAGCACAGCATCGCAGGATTTTGTTTCAGTGGGAATTGGGAGCTGATGGAACCCAGAAGAAAGACCTGGTGCGTATCACCGCATCTATCTCAGAGTAATGTTCTGGAACCTCCAAGCCAAATGGCGAGAGAAAACAAACTGAGGTGGGGCCAGTGTGAAGGTGCATTGTGGAAAATGGTTGGAGTCACAACAGGTCTAATGACTTGAAATTCTTGTATGAAGAAAAGTTGAAAATGTGAGGGCCCAACATGAGATAGAAGTATGCAAAGCATGTGTATCTACAGTCACACATTCTACCAAGGGATATATATCTTGTAAGTTCATCATATCTGCCATTTTTTTTCCAAAATTATATAGAGGCACAGTCGTTATGTATTTTCATTAAAATATACTTTAGTTAGAAAATCATTGCTGAAAGCCCATGAATTGTTTTAGTAGTTGTTGGGAAATTGGGAAAGTTTATCATTTTTAAAAAACGTTGGCCCATATTTATACTTTTTTAGCGCCACATTTGAATCATTTTTTGATGCAAAAGCGGCGAAAACTTACAAAATACAATTATATTTTGTAAGTTTGCTCCGCTTTTGCATCAAAAAATTACGCAAATGCAGCATTAAAAAAGAATAAATATGGGCCTTTGTTCCATAAGTTGGAAATTGATAGAGGGATGCTACTTTTTTCCTTTAAAATGGTTCCTTTATCTTTTGGATTTATTTGTTTCCAGATTTAAAGATCCTGTTTGTAGTGCACTGACCAATACTTAGCTCTGCTTAACTTGTATACAGAAGTATCTCTTAACTTGCACCCCACATTGTATGCTTAAATCAGCTCCTCTGGAAAGCACACATCAGTGGAAAACATTTCTCCAGTATTGGGTCTTTCATAGATTCGCAAGCTTGAATCATCCCCATCGTCGAAGAGGGAGCCCCATGGTACCTTAAAATAGCAGTTTAAAGAAACTTTCCATAGAAAACAATCTTAAAGTACATTCACTTTTATAGCTTTTTTGCATTATTAGAAAAAACCCAAGTCCAGCCAATCAGGCGACAGCACCCTCTAGAACCCTCAGCACAAAAGCTCCACTCTCTCAGATTTTCTACCGCATGTCGTGCGAAGAGAGTCTCCCTGAGGTCTGCTCAGTTTTTCCTCAGATATTACTAAAGAAGGGCTCTTCAGATCCTGCAAAACCTGTAGGAAGAAGAAACTACACGTGGATGATCCACATAAAAGCTGCCTATGCTGCCTCCATCCAGACCACAAACCTAAGGACTGTAAGGTATGCAGAACTTTCTCTACCAAGACCCCTAGAGATAGAGAGGCGAGGCTTCTTTTGTGGTAACAGAAATCCAAGTCACAAACAGAAATCTCCTCAGATGAAAGTTATACCTCTTCTCACTTTAAGAAAAGGGCAATGCCTTATGGCCAGGGGACCTCTGAGGCAGCTAGAAAAGCCCTTAAAACTCACCACCATAGGCTCTCGGGCAGTGGCAAAAAGGAGAAATCGGTAAAAGTCTCCACAAAACCTTCTTCTGAGCCCTCAGCTTCATCTGTGAGGCCTTCAGCACATTCTTCCATACTGTTGATTTCGTCGATGGCGATGGTAACGACTGCGTCATCGATGAGACCTCCGACAATGACTATGATTGTAGTGTATAAACCTTTCCATTTTGCTGAAACGCAGGCGTGTATAGTGAGTTTTCTGGCCTCTTATTGAATAGTCATACATTCCTCTTGAAAGTTAAGGTAGCTAAACTCTAGCAACTCAGTTGCCTGATTGTGCTCATCTGGGACTATGAGTTGACCTTGATGATGGTGAGAAGGTACAGCCTGATTGCTTCTCATTGGGACTGATTGACATCTCTAGGAGCATTAGGTAGCAGGTCTGCTTGTCCAGGTTGGCACTCCTAGGATGAGGGTCATGGACACTTGCTTCATCTTCCTTATCACGTACAGGATGAGGAAAAGAGGTGGAAAAGTGTAAGCAAATGTGTCTGACCAGTTCATCCATAGTGCATTGCTGATGGACTCTGGGTGCAGATACTAGGCAATGAGACTCTGCCATTTAGGGCAGTGGCGAACAGGTCTGTTGTGGTAGTTGCCCAGTGTTTGAAGCATTTTTGGAGGACTTGCGGGTGGAGTTCCCATTCATGGACATCTTGGTTAGTCTGCAGAGGTGATCTGTAAAATCGTTCTCTATTCCTGGGAGATGCAGTGAATGTTTTTTTTAGGTGTCTTATGCCAGATCTCCTGTGTCATGTAAGAAAGCTTGCCCATCTAACCCCACTTCTGGATGTCGATCATAGCTGTCATGTTGTCTAATTTTATGATTACCTTTTTCGCCTCATAGAAGTTGGAGAAAGCCTCTGAATGCTACCTTGGTGGTTAAAATTCTGCATGGTTGATGTGACAGCCCCAGTGCTTTGGAGCCCAAGCGCCTTGAATTGTCATCTGGTGGATGTAAGCTCCCTACCTGACCAAAAAGGCATCACTGGGGATGGTCACCTGTGGAAGGAGTTCTAGGAATTTCCTGCAGAGTAACAGGTTGTTGCTGTTCCACTGAAAGGGAGAATGCTTGGACTTGATCGTTACCAGCACTGCATCCTCCCAATGCCTTTCCGCTTCTGTCCACTACCATGAGAGGCACTCTTGTACTGGGCGCATGTGTATCCTGGTGTTTGGTGCAGTCACTATACCCAAAGCCATCATTCCAAAACAGTTCCAAAAGAGGCAGGAGATTTTGGAATGCTAATATCCTCAATTGCTTGAAATATGCTTTGTCTGTTTCCGCATTTAGAATAGAACTGACAAAGGGCTGAATGTGTTGGTGTTGAAGATGTGACTAATGCATTGATGGTAAAAGCTAGGTTGTGAAGTAAAGGCACTGCTAGCTCAGTGCATGCTAAGCACTGTGTTTACTGATGCTCTTTATCAACCAATTGCCTAAAGATGGAAACATGTGAATGGCATTCCTGTGCATATGGCCTATGACTCCCAGACACTTTGTAAACACCCTTGGAGCTGTAGTAACTCCAAAGGGCACCACATTAAACTGGTAGTGTCTTCCACTTACCTCAAAGCAAGTCCACTGGGTGTATAGGGATGGGGGTATGGGCTTTTCAGGTCCAGCACCGACATAAAGTTGCCTTGGCGCTGCAGTGGGGATGACACCTTGTAGGGTGACCATGTGAAACCATTCTTCAGAGATTAACTTTGTTTAATGGTTGGAGGTCGATCAGACGGACTGAGCCATCTTTTTTTTTTTGGAAGGACAAAATCAAGGGAGTGCATCCCTTCTCCTCATTGGTTCTTTGATGCCCTTTGTTAGGAGTGCCTGCGACTTTTCCTTCAGAAGAGGAAGGTGATCTGAACCCAGTATATGATGGTGTGGGAAGGGAGGGGGGTTGAAATTCCAGGCAGTACCTTTCTCTCGCAATTAGAGAGCACCCACTGGTCTGATGTAATGCTTTTCCAGTGTGACAGAAAATGCATAATCCTTCATCCCCACAAATGTGATGGGGAAAGGAAGGGCAGTCACTGTTATGTAGCAAAGAAACTACTGCGGTGCAGCCGCCACATTTCACACTCCCATTGCCTCTCTAGGCTTCCCTTTAATAGGATTTAGACCAGAGATACTCAAAGTATGACCCTTGGGCCGCATGCGGCCCTCCTGACCTTTCCATGCGGCCCCTGGTCAACAGCAGCACTGGGCTGCTGTTTACTCGACTCAGCACAATGATTAAAAAGATGTTAAATAATTAGGCAAGCCTTCATTTAAACATTAATTGAAGGCAAAGAAAGGCAGTAACTAGGTTGTCATGCACCTTTAACTTTAGAAACACCTTCATATTTAAAGACCTATTGCAGCAAAAGTGTAAAACATGATAAGGTCTCTTAAAAAAAAAAAAAAAATTGTATTTCATTAACATGCAGAGATGTTTCCCCTTAGTACATCAGATTATATCAGTGCATTGAGAAATATTTTCTTTTTAAGCGACTGTTTTCAAACATAAATTCAAAAACATTAATATCCCCCCTGCCCCCACAATGAAACCAATGCCAGCAGTGAACTGAGGCAAATCAGTTGTCACCCTTTGGATGGCCTGGGTTCCTATTATACATGAACAACATTATAGTTTATTAAATCAAACACAGGAGAAGGTTTTAGACATTGCATATCCTGAAGTCATGTATTTTGAGGTTTCATTACATGCAATAATGAAGAAAAAGGAGGAAAGGTGAAATAAAACAATTGCCTAGGATCATACAATTTGGTAAAGTGGGGACGCACGGATTAATCGCAGGTTTTATGATTTCACATTGTGCAGTTCAGCCACTAAATGTATATTCTTCACTTCCCCTACGTCCACCATACTGCCAGCCCCCAGCACTCTTTATCCCCCCTTTCACTCACCCCCACAAACCTGCACCCTGCTAGCATCCATGCTGCCCTCGGTCACATTACTAACAAAAACTTGTGGCACCTGGGAAGGTTTGAGAGTATCCATGATTTACACTGTTTGGAGGCCTAAAAGCGTTGCTGGTAGGACTGATAGGAGGATCTCTGCTAAATAGGAAGATCTCTGCTAAAAGGCTCCTTCAAGGTGTCCCGTGGGAAGTAAGGTCTACCTGGGTTGGAGTTGACATCCTGTGTGTCTGGTGGCGGGGAATGTGGAGGCAAAGGAGAAGGTTGCGGAGGAGGTGTGGTAGTGGTGGAAAGCGTGTAAGGCTAAAAGCGGCTTGTCTAAACCTTTTGAGGCTTGATAGTGTAGCGGAATGAAATTAGATTCTTCCTCCAAGGCAAGGTGTCTCTTTTCCGGAAGGGAGATAAGTCCTGGAGCCAGACCCTGGGCCAGTACTTTGCCATGGTGATTAAGGAGTTTCTTCTGTTTTTCATACAGGACAGCTTGAAGTTTTTGAAGATTGACCCCGCTGAGTTGTTAAACCTCGAAGGAGCCTTCTGCTCTGACTTTGGTTAGTGATGCTGGTTTCTGATGGCTTCAGTACAGAGTGAGGCTTTTAGGTAACAAGAGTGCGATGGATATGGTCGGGGTTCTGTGTCCTCTGGTGGGGCTTTACTCAACATCAAAAAAGCCTTTGGAATTTACAATGTATCCGCTGAAGGTTAGGGACTCAAATGTTTATGCCTCTTTCAGCTCAGCTGTGGGCTCGATGCCTGATTCCTGTGGGATTTGGCTGCTTAGTGCTTGAAGGTGACCTTGAGGCTCCACTGTTGTGTTGCACATGGTGTAACCCTGGTCTTCTGCCCCGAGCCTGATGCATTATGTGGTGCTTGGTTGAGGATATAGATCTCCCAGTCGAAGTCAGGGGACTCGGAGAGCAGGGCCTTGCTGTCTTCTTGTTTCTGCCCCTGGGAAACACAGAAAGGATATGCTTTTTTATATAGTGGTGGTCAATAGTGCAGAAGAACACCCTGACAGGACATTGAGTGTTAAGAGTAAGCCTTGACTGTGCTACCTTGACAGAGTTAAGTGAGGAATGGGAATAACTTGGTTTTCCAGGTGGAGTGCACTATTACAAAGGGCCTGACACTCCTGTGCTGAGCAATATTGACCACATAGGGCACTGCCTAGTAACAACCAACTGCTCCAGGTACCGTAGAAGGGCCTTGTGAGAGAACCCGCTGGGTGCAGCAATGATTGAATGCGAACTGTCCGAGCCCTAGGCCTTGGGGAGTGATTGAAAAGATGGAGGTGTCCAGAACTGGATTGGAGCTGTGCTGTTAGAATGTCCACAAAACTGGAAAACATTTATGATTACCGAAAGGCGATGCAATACCATACTAGTGCCAGACACTGCCCTTTTCAAGTGCTACTTAACAATAACACACACTGACAGCCGCCTGCAGCATCCAGTACTCAAACACAAAACTTGTTGCTTTGACTCACATATAAACAGCATCCCCGACAGACCTACCTGTGCAGCTCAGAGGTGTCCCAGGAACTCGCAGAGCGGTGTCACATCTCAATGTTCCCTCTCTGCGATATGATGCACACTGTTACTCGGGGTAAAAGCAGCCCACCCATACCAGAAACAGATGACAGGAAGATTAGTCACATTTGTCCAATTAGAGGCGAGGCCAGTGCTTTGCTGTGATATGTATATTTGTACACTTTATTAACATTTCTAGGTACACTGTAACACGCCGCATACGGCTCAGCAAAGCTTACAAGTGCTTCCAGGCAGTTTGCAGAATCCACTGGGGCAATTGGCAAGATCTCTCTCTCTTTGGGAAACGAAGGAAGAACGTTCTTCCTCTAAAGGGTGGTGCTAGTTAATGAGACGTGAGATTTAAGAGATCGCACAAATATGGTAGACAGGAAGACCCCCCCCTCTCTCTCTCTCTAGGATGAAATACGAATAGCGCTGACTATGGGGTGAGCAAGCATCTTTTTCATGATTAAGATAGGAAGATGTCACTCTCGAACCATTCTCCTGCCTCACGTACTTCTCTTTCTCTCTCTCACTCTCTAAAAGACAAATACATATCTACTCTGAAAGCCTGTGTATGAAACTTTTATTTCACCATCCACTTGTACTTCCCACTCCCTACATCTTCTCTCACTATTGTTTGAATCCCCTTCTTTCATGCTTTTCAAGTCTCCATTAACGGCAAAGTATAAATGCATCATTTACACATTTTACGATTCCTAATAGAGGGGCAAATAAACCTACCTCATGAATATTAATGAGGGAGGCTTTGGTTTGCGACCCACTGGGAATCGCAAAGATCAAAGAGATGGTGGTCTCCTGGGGTCAGCAGACCACCATGTCTGTAATTGTTTTTGAATAAAGCAAACGTTAATTTTTTAAATGCAGCCCTTTTTCCTTAAATAAAAACAGGATGCATTTAAAAAAGAAAAATGAAAAGTTTACTCTTCATTTTTAAAGAGTAGGCAGTAGTTGGTGGGACCACTACCTGCTCTTAAAAAATGCTTTTACAAACATTCACAAAGAGGAAGGGTGACCCATTTGCGTATGGACAGCCCCAAATCAAATTTGGCGGTAAATTGCAAATCTTTTGCATTCCATTTTGGTTGCAAAACATTTACACATACCACTGCAATTCGGTATTAGAAAGGGACATCGCAAAGACGTCCCTTCCTAATACCGAATCGCAAACCCAATTTGCAATTCGGTAATAGGCTACCGAATTGCAAATAGAATTTTCTACATACCAAAGTGCGTTTTTTGTTTTATCAAACGGGCCGTTTCTGTGAATCGCCCCATTTGCGACTGGCAAAAAGGTTTGTACATGTGGTCTTTTCTGTTGTAGGCTTTCCCTCTCCCTGTCATTTCTATCTCAGTCACCCTTCTTCTCTTGCCTTTTCTTTCCCTGGCCGCCTTCCTCCCCTCCATTTAGTATTTCCTGTCTGTCTGCCCTCTCTCCTTTCTCTCCCTGGTCTCCATCGCAGCTGCCAAGTGGCCCCATGCTTTGTGTGCTACCTTTAGCAAGACCAGACTTTTTAGACAACGATACTTTGCATTTTGCACCGTGAAAACCTATAGTTTTAACGGGTAAAGTGAAAGTGTAAGTCCATGATTACAAATTGCTTTTGGGTAAAAATCCCAAGATAGAGCGAGGTTGTTACACACGAGATGGGGACATTTTATAAGTATACACTTTCCCGGCACAGGCTTGTAATCGTCCGACGCTTCCTTGACCCAAAAATCACAGCTGAGACGTCAATTCACAGACTAAATACAAGCTTCATACTGTCCCATAACAAAGCAATACATCAGGCTGAGGAAGGTGTCCTCTCTTCAGAAAGTACTCGATCATGGGGGTGTGGAACCAATTTCCAGTGAGTTACAACTCTGTGGCTTACTTCCGACGTCGACAATGGGGGCCAGGCCAGTAGCAGCAAGGATTTTAGCAAAAGGCTGGGGCCTTAACAGGGAACGGTATTTAGGAGCAACCAGGATGATGTCATCCAACCACACCGATGTGCATCTTCAGGAAGGCACGATACTCTGGCGGCTTGGAAGACCAACAGCATTCTGCAAGCATATACATGGAAAGCATCCTTTTTTTGTGAGTGTGACCGCTTCCTCATCCTTTATGTAAATGGAAGTACGTGTCCCTTCCACATCTGAATATTAAAGCTAGTGCAGTTCTTAGACCTGTTGTCCCCCTTAACGCCAGTTTGAAAGCCAGGTGTGATAGTGAAAGTTTGTCACAGTAAACATACTGTAAATTCAGTTTATACCCGAACACGTATCTGCTCCTATGGTTCCAGATTTGTGTGCTTACCTGGCACAGCATGTACACACAATCAGTATTCAACGTGCCTACACGCAATTGGATGAGGATTCACAATAAATATGTGGAAGTCACGACTCAAAGGAGTTTACAGGTAACCACACCTTTACTTTAAAATCTCTTCTGCATGCCTATTTTGTAATGGCAATAGGGGGCTGCAGTAAACATGTTCCATTGCACTTTGGAGCGAGGTCTGCATTATATCAAATATGCAGACAATAAAAATAAGGCGATCTGCTGCATAACATTTCGAATGTCGTACTATACAAGATAATTTGTCAATCACAGAGCCTACAGACAAACATCGCAGGCCACCTTGCCAACACAGCTGCAGCAATTCAGTGAAAAAAGTGCTCAACGGTAGACAAAGCCAAGATGCGAGTTAAAATGTAATTATGGCGTGAGGTGAAACCAACAGGGCTGCGCCAACTGTAGGGCCTAGACCAGGCGACAAGAGCTGCTCCAGCACGTAGTTTAGGTACATAGCCTACATGATGTCAAGGTATCATCAACTGGTATGGCCATTTCCAATCAAATTTGGCAATCAACTTGATTTATCTTCATCCACAAAGGACAGAACTTTTTGAAGGACAGTGTAAAAATAATGTCTTATGTATCGTCTCTTCCACGTTCCTTTCAGCTTGTCCATTTGCCTCTTTTACTTCTACTTCTCTTTATCGATACTCTCTTCTTCCTATTTCTGAATTTCTGTAAGATATTCTCTTTGCACCTTATCTTTTTCTCTCACCCTCTCCTCTTGCCCTCCCTCTTTACCTCTAGCTATAGTCTCCTTCTCCACCCTCTCTATTCTGTACTTTCCCCTCATCTGTCATTCGTTTCAGTTTATCAGTACTGATCTTATAACACACTAAGGCCCATATTTATACTTTTTTAGCACTGCATTTGCGCCGCTTTTTGACGCAAAAACGGCGCAAACTTATAAAATACAATTGTATTTTGCAAGTTTGCGCCGTTTCTGCTAAAACAAAATGACGCACGTGCGGCGCTAAAAAAAAGTATAAATATGGGCCTAAGAGATTAGACAAGAGGAGCTTTAATTGAGGGTAAGGGAAAAAGGAGAGAAGGAAAGTGAGATACAAAGAAGGCAGGCAGTGGAAATTAGGATAAATGGATAGAAAGGAAGTGGTAGGAGGGAAGGGAATGAACAACACTAGGAAGAGAGCACAAGAGGGAAAAACAGAAAATAAGACAATATAATGGATAATACAGAAAATTAAATGGGAGGCTTCGTAAATGGGAGTGAGGGAGAATAAACATGGTGGGGAGGAGGAAGAAAGGTATCAGGCAGGGATAAATATTGTGGAGATTGGCAATTTGCCTGTGCAGCTATCCCAAACCCAGCTCCTAATCCCTTTATCAGCTTCCCTTTCTTGGGTGTAATTCGGGCCCGAGGGATGAAGAGCCCTGCTCTGTATATGGTTTGTGCATGGATGTGATTTGTTACTGCAGAGTAGAAAAAGGGCTTGACTTGCCCCACATAGTTAAAAAAATGTCAATTCCTACTCTGGCAGTCCAACCCGATGAGGACCTTGACTCCGTCTTAAATCTATGGCCATGTTTCACAACTTAATCTAATCTTGGCACCTAAAAATGGGCCTCAAGACATCAGCCAACCACCTGACCTTAACCTCATCTTTGGACAACAGTTGGTCCCTGGTACCTTAAGTGTGCCTCTGGTCCCCCACCAAGTTTAGGACACAGGGGCCTCTTGAACCTAATCACTGGCAGATATCAAGGCCTCCACCAGGACACAAGACTCAGCTGACTTTCAGGACTTAAACTGGGTGCCAGTACTTAAAGTGGGGGCAAGGACTTCAGCAAAAGACCAGGACCTCACGAGTGGCTCAGGCCCTCCACCTGTCCTCTGGAGTTAAGAGTTGACTTCAGGACCTCAAGTGAGACTTAGAAACTTGACCAGTGCTCAGAATCTGGTCTGAAGCTCCAGGCCTGAGATTATGGATAAGATGAGGTCTCTACCCTGGAGTGGTATTGGGAACAAAGCAAGCTCTTTCCATGACAACACATAATGATCAATGCTTAGTAATAAATAGGGAGAATTCTCAGCATTGCTCAGAAACAATGCTCAGTGATACACATTCAGGAAGAATCCTCAGAGATACTCTGGAGAAAAAAAACGTTGTGATACTTATGACTCCTCAACGATCCCCATATGGAATCCTTAACGATAGTTTGGAAGCATTGCTTAGTGATACTGTTGAGGTACTCCCTGTGGTCACTCCTTAATGCTATGGAGGAAAAATCCTCAGCTGTTTTTATCATTGAATCTTCAGCTTTATCTGGATTGTACCATCAACAATACTCAGAAGAAAATCCTCTTCAATACTCGTGAGAGAATTCTTGGCAATACTCAGGAGAGAATCCTCAACAATACTGTAAGAAATTCTCAGCAGAGCTGAGGTGAGGATCATTAACTGTACTCAGAAGGGAAATCGTCTGTTATAGTTCAGTAAACATCCTTGGCAGGACCCATGAAAGACCTCAGAGATATTTAGAAGGAAGACCTCCAGAAATGATGTCCCTTCATTCTTTGGCCAAGAATCCCAGGATGTGCAAGTCTATGTTCCCCTCTGGAGGCTGATCCTCTTGCTGTGTACCTCATCTCGTGGAGCTTTCGGAAGGCATATCACGGTCCGAGTTCTCTGTGTCCTCATTGGCTCCTGACTCACTGCTGGTGGCTGATGCGATAGAGGGAGATTGTCTGTGGAAAAAGAGAGAGAGGGAGAGAGGTAAACATGTGATACTTTCTGAATTTTCAATTTTATTTAAGAATTCTTCGTAAGGGAATAAACCTCCAGCTATAGTATTACTATGAAAGCACTTAGGACCTTATTTAGAGGTCTCAGTATTAGGAGATAGGTGAACAAAAATAAAAAAAAGCTGATTTCCTGGCCGCACACCTCCTTGATGTATACCTCATTTACAAGTGGGAGCACAGCAGTTTTCCCAATGGCAGAACTGTCTCAGTCACTGCTGTGGGGAAAACCTTTACAGAGAGGCATCAATTAATTGTACATAATGTCATGGGGCCAACCTACATAGCATGGCCCGCCAACACCCCGTTTGTAGGCTTTTTTCTTGTACTGACTTGCTGTAATCACCATTGCCATCCCTGGCAGTAAAAATTCCCAAATGTCCCCCATGCTTGGAGAGGCAACTTCTAAAGTATTTGGGGCATTCATTTTTTTAAGTTAGGAAAGACAAACCTCTGTGTTGGTGTCTGTCTTAGGTAAATAAAAAATGTGGCATCACAGCAAGGTAGACCACTGTCACTTTTTCCTTTAAAAGAGACTTCTGTCATGAAGGCAGGAGACGCTTTGGTGAAACAAATACTGATGCAGCGGGAAACTTTGAATTTGGCGAGGTGAGGAGTGGTGCCACCACTGCCACAGTCTTTTGGCAGCCCACCTGCCAAACGCTAAATGAGACCCTTAGAAGTTTATCTTTCTAACAGATACATTTCTGGTTTCATGGTCTCTCTTTAGCATAAAGTTGTTTCTTTGATTACACTGGAGATATACAGATGTAGAAGCGATTGAGCAAGACTTTCATTTGAATTTAAGTTATGTTTGAGGTAACATGAAATTATGGGTGCTCTCCATAGGCCATCTTTAGTACTTTAATCAATACTGTGTACACAAAAACTGAAATCCATGCCAAGAAATCCCTGGATAAAACTCAAGAGGATCTGCACTGGTCTGGAAGCTGGTCACAACCAGATGTACAGCATTGTTTGTCGGGATTAGTATTTGAAGTCAAGTGAGTTCTCGATTGGAGGTACCTACAAGCCAACTCCAAGCTACAAACCCTTGAGCAATCATTTTGACAAGGGACCTTCTGCATATATCAGCTTGCTGGACGAAAAAAGCTTGTGTTCAAACCGATCTGAATATTTTTTAGTCTAAAAGTGGTTCAAACAAGGTCTGGATTTCTAGGTGCCTGAAACATGCGCAGAACAAACGAGGTTCAGATGTACAAAGGGTTTTAACCTTTGCAAACCCTCTGATTTGGTGAGTCAGGAGGTTTGTGAGTGCCAAAACCTTTTTTCAAATGTACCAATCCCATCTAGCCATCCAGAAAAGGTTTTCCGAATCGGTAAATGGGTTAAGGAAACCATACCGAATCCTTATTTGGAACAGCTATCTTCAGGGCATCCCTTCACAATACACATTACTTATGGTATGCATTAATGTTTTGCGACTGAAATCCAGTCACAAAACATTCACATCTTACCAACTACACAAAGGTAGTGGCAACCCATTTACAAACGGGAAGGGGTCCTGAAGGGATCACTTCCTATTTGTAAATGTTGAAAAAATATGTTTTAGGAGTAGGTAGCAGTCTGGTATTTCTTTAAGGAAATCGACCTAAATTAAAAAAAAAAAATTATATCTTTATTTAACAGCAATCACAGAGCTGGTGGTCTGCTGAACACAGCATGACTTCATCCCTGTGATGACAATGAATTGTAGTGAGTCGGAATTAGTAACCTACCTTATTAATGTGCATGAGGTCGGTCGGGGTCCGACCCTCAACTAATGTTTTTTAACAACCAATGTACTAGTACTTTGGTCGGTTCTTAAAATGTTTAGTGGTCGCCAACAGCGAACAGTATTTTGCAACCATATATTACTACATAAGACACATAGGGGGTCATTATGAACACAGCAGGAATCCCCGCCGTGTTAATGCTGGCGGTCTTATCACAGACCGTCTGCCCCTTTGAGACCCCGCCGGACGAATAATAAACATTCTACTGGGCCGGGACATTGCCGACAGCTCAATATGGAGCCGTCGTTAATGCCCATGTGCGGCAGGTGCAGCAGCACCTGTTGCGCAGATCACTGCCCGTAAAATATTTTCCCAAATCAGTGCACGTTATTACAAATAAATGGAAATTTTCACAAACAAATCTACATTTGTGCAGTATCTGCATACCACCACATTCATAGGATTTAACCAAACATGTTCAAAGTGGACTCCTTTGACTAGCTAAAGAGGTCAGGGGGTAGGTGAGGGACACATTCATTAAAAATGAACTATTACTTGGCCTGGAGTCCAACATAGGCTTTTAAAGAAACTTGATACTTCACTATCCTTTAAAACTTCAATTTCTGATACAGACTTCTAGCCACAGATTCCTCACTTATTGAATATTTACAGGCATCAGACTAGTTCCAGAAAAGTTTTTGCAGCTCCTCAGCGTGTCAGTATGTGGCACCAAGCGCTCCATAGTGACGCCGTTCTGCTCTGGGAATGAAGTGTGAAGTTCTTGCCACCAGGCTCCAATCCTGCATGCTAACATCTGTTCCTTTCTTTTCACGCCACCGACACCGATCTGAAACCCGCTCTCTCGTCTGTCAAAGACACTTACCTCGATATTTTCAACATTTTCTCCAGGGAGCAAGTGATGTCACCTGCTAAAACAACAGGCTTTTAGAACTTTAGGGACTGTCGCAAACAAATATCTGTGACAGATCCCCATTAAGGGTGCTTGTGGTTTTTGGGGTCGAACCACCACGCTAAGGCCTGTAGTGATTGCACGTTGACAAACCAGAGGGACGTCTGGGACCGTGAGGCGAAAGTTTACATCGGCAAGCATAAGAAGACTCCTCACTGAGACCATTCTAAGTTGCGGTCCAAATCCAACTTTCGGGCCCGTTCCCACTCCGGGAGTCACAGAAGCTGCTCCCGAGGCAGGTCTTCATCACAATTCAAATTGCCCTGTAGAAACACTGGATACTGAAGCGGGATTAGGACCCCTCGTGCCACTCACATTCACCTTCGCAGGGGTAGGGGAGGTGCCAACGCTCTCAATTCTATGTCAGGACTGGAGGCTTCAGATTATACTTCTCTTTCTTTACTGTCGTAAAGTACAACATAATAAAACTTTAAACTACATATCCCATGAGCCCCAGCCCTTAACTGTCCAATTACAAGGCGTCCTAGCTCTATATAATCCTGAATCAACAAAGTCCTTCCTCTTTCTTTGCTGCTGCAGCCAAGATAAGTACAATGTAATTTATTTAATTACTGTTTAATCGCGTAGCAGCTCTTTTTTTTAAGCACAAGTTTTATTGCTTGATGACAAACAGTTTTTTTGTGCTTCCCAGTTTATTAGCTAGAACGCTTTGTGGAGGGGGGCTGGGAGAGCGTCTTCTCCGTAGAGGACGTAGTTCTCTTTATATTTCACTGCTCGCGCATGCTCTTGAGAGCTGAATTGGAAAATCTTTATCCTTCTGAACGGCAGATCGTGCGCTGGTGTGTACCGGCTGTATTTCTGGTCCCAGAATGCCCGACGGGGCAAAAAAAACAAGAGAAGGCTTTGCCTAGAATAATGCAGGAACTCCCTCCACGTTTAAATCTACAAATTTGATAATATTGTGTGTTTTGGTTCCTCCTAACACACTTAAATTATAATACCTGCTTGGGGCAACCCCCCTGAATCCCTCCCTCTCCTCATTAACAAGCATATGCCGATGAGGAGGATCCTCAGTTTGATCTGCAGGAAAATCAAGAAGAATATCAAATGGGAAGGCGTCTTGTGGAAGCACTAAGTTATCATGTGCAAGATTACGTGAATTGGGCATTAATCAAGGCCCTTAAACCCTTTACTCAATCATTGGTGAGATTTGGCAATTGAGAATTGCCTGGAGGCTCCAGTCAAAATGTTTCCCAGGTACCCCTTCAAGAATCTGAGTACCAGTTGAGACTCTCGGTTGGTGGTTCTTCATCCGCTGATATTTTAGCGCAGATGACAGCCTCTGTAATCAGAGATCATGAATATCGAAGTGCTGACTTTGAAGTCCCTTCGGGGATTAAATTGGTTCCTCGTTCAGGAGATACCTCCTTCGACAATTCCGCTCATGCCACAGATTCTGACAAATCTGATGATGAACCTTGCAAAAAGAAGCGAAAATCACACCATTCCTCTACTGAGGTACCAGAAGCTGCAGGGCGCAATCTGCTTTTTGAGCCAGAGAACATCATTCATCTCAGGTCCATTGAGTGGGTTCCTTGCGCAGAAGTAGCCCATTATGTCCAAGAGAAATTGCGCAAGAGCTTCAAACGTGATGTTAACAACACCCTACGTTCAGAGTGTCCTCGTCTGTCTCTGCTTGGTAAAGTGGTAGTGTAGGAAGTTGGCTCTGTATGCACTATTTCAAAGTAAGGAATAGTATGCACAGAGTCCAAGGGTTCCCCTTAGAGGTAAGATAGTGGCAAAAAGAGATAATACTAATGCTCTATTTTGTGGTAGTGTGGTCGAGCAGTAGGCTTATCAAAGGAGTAGTGTTAAGCATTTGTTGTACATACACACAGGCAATAAATGAGGAACACACACTCAGAGACAAATCCAGGCCAATAGGTTTTGTTATAGAAAAATATATTTTCTTAGTTTATTTTAAGAACCACAGGTTCAAATTCTACATGTAATATCTCATTTGAAAGGTATTGCAGGTAAGTACTTTAGGAACTTTGAATCAGTACATTAGCATGTATACTTTTTACATAAAACACATTAAGCTGTTTTAAAAGTGGACACAGTGCAATTTTCACAGTTCCTGGGGGAGGTAAAGTTTTGTTAGGTTTCACAGGTAAGTAAGTCACTTACAGGTTTCAGTTCTTGGTCCAAGGTAGCCCACCGTTGGGGGTTCAGAGCAACCCCAAAGTCACCACACCAGCAGCTCAGGGCCGGTCAGGTGCAGAGGTCAAAGAGGTGCCCAAAACAAATAGGCTTCAATGGAGAAAGGGGTGCCCCGGTTCCGGTCTGCCAGCAGGTAAGTACCCGCGTCTTCGGAGGGCAGACCAGGGGGGTTTTGTAGGGCACCGGGGGGGACACAAGTCAGCACAAAAAGTACACCCTCAGCAGCGCGGGGGCGGCCGGGTGCAGTGTGCAAACACGCGTCGGGTTTTCTATGGTTTTCAATGAGAGACCAAGGGATCTCTTCAGCGGTGCAGGCAGGCAAGGGGGGGGCTCCTCGGGGTAGCCACCACCCGGGCAAGGGAGAGGGCCTCCTGGGGGTCACTCCTGCACAGAAGTTCCGTTCCTTCAGGTGCTGGGGGCTGCGGGTGCAGGGTCTTTTCCAGCCGTCGGGATTTCAGAGTCAGGCAGTCGCGGTCAGGGGGAGCCGGGGGATTCCCTCTGCAGGCGTCGCTGTGGGGGCTCAGGGGGGACAACTTTGGTTACTCACGGTCTTGGAGTCGCCGGAGGGTCCTCCCTGAGGTGTTGGTTCTCCACCAGTCGAGTCGGGGTCGCCGGGTGCAGTGTTGCAAGTCTCACGCTTCTTGCGGGGAGTTGCAGGGGTCTTTAAATCTGCTCCTCTGTAACAAAGTTGCAGTTCTTTTGGAGCAGTGCCGCTGTCCTCAGGAGTTTCTTGACTTTCTTGAAGCAGGGAAGTCCTTAGAGGATTCAGAGGTCGCTGGTCCCTTGGAAAGCTTAGCTGGAGCAGGTTTCTTTGGAAGGCAGGAGACAGGCCGGTAAGTCTGGGGCCAAAGCAGTTGGTGTCTTCTGTTCTTCCTCTGCAGGGGTTTTTCAGCTCAGCAGTCTTCTTCTTCTTGTAGTTTCAGGAATCTAAAGTCTTAGGTTCAGGGGAGCCCTTAAATACTAAATTTAAGGGCAGGTTTAGGTCTGGGGGGTTAGTAGCCAATGGCTACTAGCCCTGAGGGTGGGTACACCCTCTTTGTGCCTCCTCCCAAGGGGAGGGGGTCACATCCCTAATCCTATTGGGGAATCCTCCATCTGCAAGATGGAGGATTTCTAAAAGTTAGAGTCACTTCAGCTCAGGACACCTTAGGGGCTGTCCTGACTGGCCAGTGACTCCTCCCTGTTGTTCTCATTATTTTCTCCGGCCTTGCCGCCAAAAGTGGGGGCCGTGGCCGGGCAACTCCACTAGCTGCAGTGTCCTGCGGTGCTGGAACAAAGGGGTGAGCCTTTGAGGCTCACCGCCAGGTGTTACAGCTCCTGCCTGGGGGAGGTGTTAGCATCTCCACCCAGTGCAGGCTTTGTTACTGGCCTCAGAGTGACAAAGGCACTCTCCCCATGGGGCCAGCAACATGTCTCGGTTGTGGCAGGCTGCTGGAACCAGTCAGCCTACACAGATAGTCGGTTAAGGTTTCAGGGGGCACCACTAAGGTGCCCTCTGGGGTGTATTTTACAATAAAATGTATACTGGCATCAGTGTGCATTTATTGTGCTGAGAAGTTTGATACCAAACTTCCCAGTTTTCAGTGTAGCCATTATGGTGCTGTGGAGTCCGTGTTTGACAGACTCCCAGACCATATACTCTTATGGCTACCCTGCACTTACAATGTCTAAGATTTGGCTTAGACACTGTAGGGGCACAGTGCTCATGCACTGGTGCCCTCACCTATGGTATAGTGCACCCTGCCTTAGGGCTGTAAGGCCTACTAGAGGGGTGACTTATCTATACTGCATAGGCAGTGTGAGGTTGGCATGGCACCCTGAGGGGAGTGCCATGTCGACTTACTCGTTTTGTTCTCACCAGCACACACAAGCTGGCAAGCAGTGTGTCTGTGCTGAGTGAGGGGTCCCCAGGGTGGCATAAGATATGCTGCAGCCCTTAGAGACCTTCCCTGGCATCAGGGCCCTTGGTACCAGGGGTACCAGTTACAAGGGACTTACCTGGATGCCAGGGTGTGCCAATTGTGGAATCAAAAGTACAGGTTAGGGAAAGAACACTGGTGCTGGGGCCTGGTTAGCAGGCCTCAGCACACTTTCAATTCAAAACATAGCATCAGCAAAGGCAAAAAGTCAGGGGGTAACCATGCCAAGGAGGCATTTCCTTACACAACCCCCCCCCCCCCCCCAAACGAAAGAGGATGAGACTAACCTTTCCCAAGAGAGTCTTCATTTTCTAAGTGGAAGAACCTGGAAAGGCCATTTGCATTGGCATGGGCAGTCCCAGGTCTGTGTTCCACTATAAAGTCCATTCCCTGTAGGGAGATGGACCACCTCAACAGTTTTGGATTTTCACCTTTCATTTGCATCAGCCATCTGAGAGGTCTGTGGTCAGTCTGAACTAGGAAGTGAGTACCAAAGAGGTATGGTCTCAGCTTCTTCAGGGAACAAACCACAGCAAAGGCCTCCCTCTCAATGGCACTCCAACGCTGCTCCCTGGGGAGTAACCTCCTGCTAATGAAAGCAACAGGCTGGTCAAGGCCATCATCATTTGTTTGGGACAAAACTGCCCCTATCCCATGTTCAGAGGCATCTGTCTGCACAATGAACTGCTTGGAGTAATCTGGAGCTTTTAGAACTGGTGCTGTGCACATAGCTTGTTTCAGGGTGTCAAAGGCCTGTTGGCATTCTACAGTCCAGTTTACTTTCTTGGGCATTTTCTTGGAGGTGAGTTCTGTGAGGGCTGTCACAATGGATCCATATCCCTTCACAAACCTCCTATAGTACCCAGTCAAGCCAAGGAATGCCCTGACTTGAGTCTGGGTTTTTGGAGCTGCCCAGTCCAGAATAGTCTGGATCTTAGGCTGGAGTGGCTGAACTTGGCCTCCACCTACAAGGTGTCCCAAGTAAACCACAGTTCCCTGCCCTATCTGGCATTTGGATGCCTTGATAGAGAGGCCTGCTGATTGCAGAGCCTTCAAAACCTTCTTCAGGTGGACTAGGTGATCCTGCCAGTTGGAGCTAAAGACAGCAATATCATCAAGATAAGCTGCACTAAAGGACTCCAACCTAGCAAGGACTTGATTCACCAACCTTTGGAAGGTGGCAGGGGCATTCTTTAAACCAAAGGGCATAACAGTAAACTGATAATGCCCATCAGGTGTGGAGAATGCTGTTTTCTCTTTTGCTCCAGGTGCCATTTTGATTTGCAGTACCCTGCTGTTAAGTCAAAGGTACTTAAGAATTTGGCAGCACCTAATTTGTCAATCAGCTCGTCAGCTCTAGGAATGGGATGGGCATCTGTCTTGGTGACAGAATTAAGGCCTCTGTAATCCACACAAAACCTCATCTCTCTCTTTCCTTCTTTGGTGTGAGGTTTGGGGACTAAGACCACTGGGCTAGCCCAGGGGCTGTCAGAGTACTCAATTACTCCCAATTCCAGCATCTTGTGGACTTCCACCTTGATGCTTTCCTTAACTTGATCAGACTGTCTGAAGATTTTGTTTTTGACAGGCATGCTGTCTCCTGTGTCCACATCATGGGTACACAGGTGTATCTGACCAGGGGTTAGGGAAAAGAGCTCAGCAAACTGTTGTAGGACCTTCCTACAGTCAGCTTGCTGTTGGCCAGAGAGGGTGTCTGAATAGATCACTCCATCCACTGAGCCATCTTTAGGGTCTGATGAGAGGAGATCAGGGAGAGGCTCACTCTCAGCTTCCTGGTCCTCATCTGTTACCATCAACAGATTCACATCAGCCCTGTCATGGAAGAGTTTTAGGCGGTTTACATGGATCACCCCCTTGGGGCTCCTGCTTGTGCCTAGGTCCACCAGGTAGGTGACCTGACTCTTCTTTTCCAGGATTGGGTAAGGCCCACTCCATCTGTCCTGAAGTGCCCTGGGAGCCACAGGCTCCAAAACCCAGACTTTCTGCCCTGGTTGAAATTCAACCATTGCAGCCTTTTGGTCATACCAAAACTTCTGGAGCTGTTGGCTGGCCTCAAGGTTTTTACTTGCCTTTTCCATGTACTCTGCCATTCTTGAGCGAAGGCCAAGTACATAGTCCACTATGTCTTGTTTAGGCTCATGAAGAGGTCTCTCCCAGCCTTCTTTAACAAGAGCAAGTGGTCCCCTCACAGGGTGGCCAAACAGAAGTTCAAAGGGTGAGAACCCTGCTCCCTTCTGAGGCACTTCTCTGTAAGCGAAAAGCAGACATGGCAGGAGGACATCCCATCTCCTTTTGAGTTTTTCTGGGAGCCCCATGATCATGCCCTTTAATGTCTTGTTGAATCTCTCAACAAGGCCATTAGTTTGTGGATGATATGGTGTAGTGAATTTATAAGTCACTCCACACTCATTCCACATGTGTTTCAGGTATGCTGACATGAAGTTGGTACCTCTGTCAGACACCACCTCCTTAGGGAAGCCCACTCTGGTAAAGATACCAATGAGGGCCTTGGCTACTGCAGGGGCAGTAGTCGACCTAAGGGGAATAGCTTCAGGATACGTAGTAGCATGATCCACTACTACTAGGATGTACATATTTCCTGAGGCTGTGGGAGGTTCAAGCGGACCCACTATGTCCACACCCACTCTTTCAAAGGGGACCCCCACCACTGGAAGTGGAATGAGGGGGGCCTTTGGATGTCCACCTGTCTTACCACTGGCTTGACAGGTGGGACAGGAGATGCAAAACTCCTTAACCTTCTGGGACATGTTGGGCCAGTAGAAGTGGTTGGCTAACGTCTCCCACGTCTTGGTTTGTCCCAAATGCCCAGCAAGGGGAATATCATGGGCTAAGGTCAGAATAAACTCTCTGAACGCCTGAGACACTACCACTCTCCTAGTGGCACCAGGTTTGGGATCTCTTGCCTCAGTGTACAGGAGTCCATCTTCCCAATAGACCCTATGTGTTCCATTTTTCTTGCCTTTGGACTCTTCAGCAGCTTGCTGCCTAAGGCCTTCAAGAGAGGGACAGGTTTCTTGTCCCTTACACAACTCTTCTCTTGAGGGTCCCCCTGGGCCTAAGAGCTCAACCTGATAAGGTTCCAGCTCCATAGGCTCAGTTCCCTCAGAGGGCAGAACTTCTTCCTGAGAAGAGAGGTTCTCTTTTTCTTGTTGTGTTGCAACTGGTTTCCCAGCTGACTTTCCTTTTCTCTTGGTAGGCTGGGCCTTTCTTCCAGACTCCAGCTCTACTTTTTCACCCTGTGCCTTGCACTGTGTCCTTGTCTTGAGACACACCAGTTCAGGGATACCCAGCATGGCTGCATGGGTTTTCAGTTCTACCTCAGCCCATGCTGAGGACTCCAGGTCATTTCCAAGCAAACAGTCTACTGGGATATTTGAGGAGACCACCACCTGTTTCAGGCCATTGACCCCTCCCCACTCTAAAGTTACCATAGCCATGGATGTACTTTAGTCTGATTGTCAGCGTTGGTGACTGGATAAGTTTGTCCAGCCAGGTATTGGCCAGGGGAAACCAGTTTCTCTGTCACCATAGTGACACTGCCACCTGTATCCCTCAGGCCCTCTACACTTGTCCCATTAATTAAGAGCTGCTGCCTGTATTTTTGCATGTTAGGGGGCCAGGCAGCCAGTGTGGCTAAATCCACCCCACCCTCAGAGACTAATGTAGCTTCAGTGTGACACCTGATTTGCTCTGGGCACACTGTTGATCCCACTTGGAGACTGGCCATTTCAGTTTTAGCTGGAGTGGAGTTAGAAGTGGTATCTTTCTTGGGACAGGCCTTGTCTCCAGTTTGGTGTCCAGAGTGACTACAGCTACGACACCAGGCCTTTTTGGGATAAAAGTTTTTACCCTTGTACCCAGGATTGCTTTGTGAAGAGGCTCTGGGCCCACCCGCCTGTGCAGGTTTTTGGGGGCCTGTAGAAGACTCTTTACTATTTTTGTTTTTGGCTGTCTCACCACCTTTCCCCTGGGGAGGTTTTGTGACCCCTTTCTTTTGGTCACCCCCTGTGGAAGTTTTGGACACCCTAGTCTTGACCCCATGGTCCGCCTTCTTTCCCAATTCTTGGGGAGAAATTGGTCCTAGGTCTACCAGATGCTGATGCAGTTTATCATTGAAACAATTACTTAATAGGTGTTCTTTCACAAATAAATTGCACAGCCCATCATAATTACTTACACCACTGCCTTGAATCCAACCATCTAGTGTTTTTACTGAGTAGTCTACAAAGTCAACCCAGGTCTGGCTCGAGGATTTTTGAGCCCCCCTGAATCTAATCATATACTCCTCTGTGGAGAATCCAAAGCCCTCAATCAGGGTACCCTTCATGAGGTCATAAGATTCTGCATCTTTTCCAGAGAGTGTGAGGAGTCTATCCCTACACTTTCCTGTGAACATTTCCCAAAGGAGAGCACCCCAGTGAGATTTGTTCATTTTTCTGGTTACACAAGCCCTCTCAAAAGCTGTGAACCATTTGGTGATGTCATCACCATCTTCATATTTAGTTACAATCCCTTTAGGGATTTTCAACATGTCAGGAGAATCTCTGACCCTATTTATGTTGCTGCCACCATTGATGGGTCCTAGGCCCATCTCTTGTCTTTCCCTTTCTATGGCTAGGATCTGTCTTTCCAAAGCCAATCTTTTGGCCATCCTGGCTAACTGAATGTCCTCTTCACTGGAGTTATCCTCAGTGATTTCAGAGAGGTTGGTCCCTCCTGTGAGGGAGCCAGCATCTCTGACTATTATGCTTGGAGTCAGGGCTTGAGAGGCCCTGTCTTCCCTAGATAGGACTGGTAGGGGGGAATCACCCTCCAAGTCACTATCATCATCCTCTGTGTTGCCATCCTCAGAGGGGTTGGCCTTTTCAAACTCTGTCAACAGCTCCTGGAGCTGTAGTTTGGAAGGTCTGGGGCCCATTACTATTTTCTTTAGTTTACAGAGTGACCTTAGCTCCCTCATCTTAAGATGGAGGTAAGGTGTGGTGTCGAGTTCCACCACATTCATCTCTGCACTAGACATTATGGGCCTGATTCTAACTTTGGAGGACGGTGTTAAACCGTCCCAAAAGTGGCGGATATACCACCTACCGTATTACGAGTCCATTATATCCTATGGAACTCGTAATACGGTAGGTGGTATATCCGCCACTTTTGGGACGGTTTAACACCGTCCTCCAAAGTTAGAATCAGGCCCTATGCTTCTAAAAGTTGGAATACTTTTTAAGAATCTAAAACTAGTTCTAGGTTCTAATTCAAACTTTTACCAAACTTTTAAACTCTAAAAGAAATGCTAAACAGGATCTAACACAAGGCCCTAGCAGGTCTTTTAAGAATTTAGAAAAAATAGTTCAAATTGCAAAAACAATTTCTAATGACAATTTTTGGAATTTGTCGTGTGATCAGGTATTGGCTGAGTAGTCCAGCAAATGCAAAGTCTTGTACCCCACCGCTGATCCACCAATGTAGGAAGTTGGCTCTGTATGCACTATTTCAAAGTAAGGAATAGTATGCACAGAGTCCAAGGGTTCCCCTTAGAGGTAAGATAGTGGCAAAAAGAGATAATACTAATGCTCTATTTTATGGTAGTGTGGTCGAGCAGTAGGCTTATCAAAGGAGTAGTGTTAAGCATTTGTTGTACATACACACAGGCAATAAATGAGGAACACACACTCAGAGACAAATCCAGGCCAATAGGTTTTGTTATAGAAAAATATATTTTCTTAGTTTATTTTAAGAACCACAGGTTCAAATTCTACATGTAATATCTCATTTGAAAGGTATTGCAGGTAAGTACTTTAGGAACTTTGAATCATTACATTAGCATGTATACTTTTTACATAAAACACAATAAGTTGTTTTAAAAGTGGACACAGTGCAATTTTCACAGTTCCTGGGGGAGGTAAAGTTTTGTTAGGATTCACAGGTAAGTAAGTCACTTACAGGTTTCAGTTCTTGGTCCAAGGTAGCCCACTGTTGGGGGTTCAGAGCAACCCCAAAGTCACCACACCAGCAGCTCAGGGCCGGTCAGGTGCAGAGGTCAAAGAGGTGCCCAAAACACATAGGCTTCAATGGAGAGAAGGGGGTGCCCCGGTTCCGGTCTGCCAGCAGGTAAGTACCCGCGTCTTCGGAGGGCAGACCAGGGGGGTTTTGTAGGGCACCGGGGGGGACACAAGTCAGCACAAAAAGTACACCCTCAGCAGCGCGGGGGCGGCCGGGTGCAGTGTGCAAACACGCGTCGGGTTTTCTATGGTTTTCAATGAGAGACCAAGGGATCTCTTCAGCGGTGCAGGCAGGCAAGGGGGGGGCTCCTCGGGGTAGCCACCACCTGGGCAAGGGAGAGGGCCTCCTGGGGGTCACTCCTGCACAGAAGTTCCGTTCCTTCAGGTGCTGGGGGCTGCGGGTGCAGGGTCTTTTCAAGCCGTCGGGATTTCAGAGTCAGGCAGTAGCGGTCAGGGGGAGCCGGGGGATTCCCTCTGCAGGCGTCACTGTGGGGGCTCAGGGGGGACAACTTTGGTTACTCACGGTCTTGGAGTCGCCGGAGGGTCCTCCCTGAGGTGTTGGTTCTCCACCAGTCGAGTCGGGGTCGCCGGGTGCAGTGTTGCAAGTCTCACGCTTCTTGCGGGGAGTTGCAGGGGTCTTTAAATCTGCTCCTCTGTAACAAAGTTGCAGTTCTTTTGGAGCAGTGCCGCTGTCCTCTGGAGTTTCTTGTCTTTCTTGAAGCAGGGCAGTCCTCAGAGGATTCAGAGGTCGCTGGTCCCTTGGAAAGCGTCGCTGGAGCAGGTTTCTTTGGAAGGCAGGAGACAGGCCGGTAAGTCTGGGGCCAAAGCAGTTGGTGTCTTCTGTTCTTCCTCTGCAGGGGTTTTTCAGCTCAGCAGTCTTCTTCTTCTTGTAGTTTCAGGAATCTAAAGTCTTAGGTTCAGGGGAGCCCTTAAATACTAAATTTAAGGGCGTGTTTAGGTCTGGGGGGTTAGTAGCCAATGGCTACTAGCCCTGAGGGTGGGTACACCCTCTTTGTGCCTCCTCCCAAGGGGAGGGGGTCACATCCCTAATCCTATTGGGGAATCCTCCATCTGCAAGATGGAGGATTTCTAAAAGTTAGAGTCACTTCAGCTCAGGACACCTTAGTGCTGTCCTGACTGGCCAGTGACTCCTCCTTGTTGTTCTCATTATTTTCTCCGGTCTTGCCGCCAAAAGTGGGGGCCGTGGCCGGAGGGGGCGGGCAACTCCACTAGCTGGAGTGTCCTGCGGTGCTGGAACAAAGGGGTGAGCCTTTGAGGCTCACCGCCAGGTGTTACAGCTCTTGCCTGGGGGAGGTGTTAGCATCTCCACCCAGTGCAGGCTTTGTTACTGACCTCAGAGTGACAAAGGCACTCTCCCCATGGGGCCAGCAACATGTCTCGGTTGTGGCAGGCTGCTGGAACCAGTCAGCCTACACAGATAGTCGGTTAAGGTTTCAGGGGGCACCACTAAGGTGCCCTCTGGGGTGTATTTTACAATAAAATGTACACTGGCATCAGTGTGCATTTATTGTGCTGAGAAGTTTGATACCAAACTTCCCAGTTTTCAGTGTAGCCATTATGGTGCTGTGGAGTCCGTGTTTGACAGACTCCCAGACCATATACTCTTATGGCTACCCTGCACTTACAATGTCTAAGGTTTGGCTTAGACACTGTAGGGGCACAGTGCTCATGCACTGGTGCCCTCACCTATGGTATAGTGCACCCTGCCTTAGGGCTGTAAGGCCTACTAGAGGGGTGACTTATCTATACTGCATAGGCAGTGTGAGGTTGGCATGGCACCCTGAGGGGAGTGCCATGTCGACTTACTCGTTTTGTTCTCACCAGCACACACAAGCTGGCAAGCAGTGTGTCTGTGCTGAGTGAGGGGTCCCCAGGGTGGCATAAGATATGCTGCAGCCCTTAGAGACCTTCCCTGGCATCAGGGCCCTTGGTACCAGGGGTACCAGTTACAAGGGACTTACCTGGATGCCAGGGTGTGCCAATTGTGGAATCAAAAGTACAGGTTAGGGAAAGAACACTGGTGCTGGGGCCTGGTTAGCAGGCCTCAGCACACTTTCAATTCAAAACATAGCATCAGCAAAGGCAAAAAGTCAGGGGGTAACCATGCCAAGGAGGCATTTCCTTACAGGTAGACACCCCAGAATTGGACCTTAACATGGCTACTTTCCTGTGCAAATGCGCTAAAGACCCTAAGAAAGGTCTCGATCGCACCTGGCGCGGATGTAAGGACAAATTATTAGATTTATCCGGTCCTCTGACAAGGGTACTGGTACTTGCTGTCCAGGCGAAGGAAAATAATTCTTCCTTAGATCCCGAAGACTTTCTGGAATGGGTGCAACGGGCTACCTGCATGCTTGGCAACGCCAACTGCGCCATGTCTGCAGAACGGCATAAATCTTTCCTCATGAGAATCGATTCAAAATTAGCTGATTTGGCATCTAAGGTGGCGGGGTCCTTAGCTAATGGCCTTTTATTTGGAGATAAGTTAGTTAAAGAACCTGAAAAGTATTTGGCCATCTTTTCAGCCTTGGCCATCTTTTCAGCCTTGGATAAGGCCCAAACGTCGATTACTAAAGTCTTCAATAATGCCCTTTTTTATCAGGGCCCAGGGTTATAGAGGTCGAATTCCAGGCCGAGGTTTCCAACAGACCTTGAGAGCCACTTACAGAGCTAGAAGTTCTTCCTTAAACTTCTACCCCACTAGATAGAGGAGGTCGAAGGAGGTCCTGCAGAGGAGGTTACCAAGGAGGATCCACTGCAACAGATGCCAGGTTTGCAGGTAAATTTGATTCCAGATTCCAAAGTCTCTTTGGGGGGATAATCCAGTTATTTGTGGACAAATGGGCGACCATTACACAAGACCCTTGGGTACTGCAGACAGTTCAGGGCTTTCATCTGTTGTTTTATTCTTCTCCGAAGCAGTCCCTTCCTCCAAATCCACTTCTTTTTTCCCAAAACGAGAGAAGATTCATAACCCACGAAGTCAAAGCTCTGGTTCGAAAAGGTGCTACAGTAGAGACCATCCCTCAGCCTCAGGTTTTGTCAGCACAGTGTTCCTTCTACAGAAAAGGGGAGGAGGTTCTCGCCTTGTTTTGAACCTCATAATGTTCAATTCTCGGATAGTTTACTGCCATTTCAAAATGGAGGGTATCCATCTACTCAGGGATCTGTTACAAGAGAAAGATTGGATGGTACACCTCGAAATAAAAGATGCTTATCTGTCCATCCCAATTTTTCCACCCCATTGACGATTCCTTCAGTTTCAATGGGGTCAGAGGTATTACGAATTCACAGCCCTACCTGTTGGTCTGTCCTCGGCTCCTTGGTGTTTCAAGTTGCTCCGCGCCGTTGTCTAGTATCTCAGAGAATGTGGGTGAGACTGATTATTTATCTCGACGATATTCTAATCTTGGGATAGAGCACAGAACTTGCCATGCTTCACCTCTACTGAACAATTCAGTTGCTTCAGGATTTAAGATTCATAGTCAATCACAAAAAGTCAAGCCTATCCCCGTCTCAGACAATAAACGTTTTAGGTTTTCAGATAGATTCGATCAACGCTCAATTGAAGCTTCCCCTTCCCAAACGGAATTCTATCAAGAAGGAGTTGAGGAAAGCCCTTGCCTCCCGGAGTACATCATTGAGGATTCTGGCTTGTCTAGCGGGTCTCCTGGCATCGTCTATTCAGGCCATATTTCTGGGAACCCTTCATTATCGGGCACTGCAACGCCTGAAGATTTAAAATCTTCAGAAAAGGTTAGCTTACTCAGAACAGATCACGCTATCGACAGAGGTCAGGACAGAAATTTCATGGTGGGTAGATCATATGGTTCCTGGAACGGCAAAGCCATATTTGTGTCTCAACCAGAGGTGATCATAGAATCGAATGCCAGCAGTTAGGGGTGGGGAGCTCGACGTGGGCCAGTAGAGACGGGGGCTGTTGGTCTCCAGAAGAGCTCCGCTATCACATCAATTGTCTAGAACTCTTAGCGGGAGCGTTTGCGATCAAGTCCTTGTCTCTCAATGGGGTGCAATGTTGTATTCTTCTGAAAATGGACAGTGTCTCAGCGGTCCGTTACATTAATCGCCTGGGGGGCACGAGGTCCAAACTTCTGACGGAGATAGGCAAGGATCTCTGGCATTATTGTCTAGACCGCCAAATTTCAGTAATGGCGGTATACATTCCAGAAGTCTCCAATGTGAGAGCGGACTAGAATTTGAGATTCCTTTGGGACTCCAGTGATTGGAGGTTACATCCCAGGATTTTTCAGGCCATCAATCTAAGTTGGAGTCCGTGTCTGATAGACCTTTTTGCCTCCAGACTGAATGCACAACTCCCGATATTCTTCAGTTGGAGGCCGATCCTTTGGCGAGGAATTGGTATGCATTTCTACAATCTTGGTCACTGAGGACCCTATATGCGTTCCCTCTGTTTTGTATGATTCCAAGAGTTTTGGTCCAGATCAGACAGGAAAAAGCAGAAGTAATTTTAGTATCTCCCTGTTGGAAGGCCCAACCCTGGTTCCCAGAGGCGATGATATTGTCATGCGATCTCCCAGCTTCTATCCGGTCCTTCCCAATGCTATTGCTGGACCCAGCGGGTTGTCCTCATCCAATGGTGATTTACACCTTCTGGAGTGTCTTTTACTGTATCTAAACATACTAAAACTGCATCACATTGTGTTTCCTATCCTGCTTTTCCTCACAATCATAAGTTGTGTGTAGTCAAATGTTTGAAAGCATACGAAGATTGTACTCGAGAATTTAGGTGAGATTCTTCAGGTCAATTACTTATTTCTTTACAGAAACCTTTCCGCCGATCTCCTCTGCAACTTTGGCCTGTTGGGTTAAATGGTTATTATCAGAAGTGGATATAGGTACCAGTCTTTTTGGAGGTCACTTTGTCCGAATAGAACAACTTTAAACTAGAATAATCCGAAGCCTCCGGTCCTGATATAGAATTAAAAGATTTCTAGCTATCACATCAAGAATTTCAGATTCTATTAAGGACATGGAGGCGGGAATTATCCCACCCAATATCATTCATATATTTTATAATTGGTTGGTGTTTTTTTTGTCGTGGTATTATTCCATATTTTTCTATTCCTTAGGCAATGACGGCAAAGCTGCTTGAATTTTACGCTCTGGAGGAGTGAATGGTGAAGTTTGTTTCTATCTCCAAGGACATGGTTCAGCTTCTGAAGGCTGGTGTGGTTCCTGACTGTTGGACTTTTGTTATCGTAAGCTCCGCTCTTGGCAAAGAAATAGGAAGGACTTTGTTGATTCAGGGTTATATAGAGCAAGGACACCTAAGGGCTGGGGCTCATGGGATATGTAGTTTAAGGTTTTATTGTGTTGTAATTGGCTGCTGTGCTTTACGTCAGTAAAGAAAGAGAAGCATAATCCTCGCCTCTGTGTCATTAATAGAATCTAAAATTCTTGACGCAATAGCTATAAAACCTTTAATCTTGCTTCTGGAGTCACCTGATTTTGGGGCCGAGATGGGTGACCATTCTAAGGAGTCAGATACCCCCATTGATGCAGAGGTTCTGGTGGGTTGGGCCCAAAAGGCCATAGGTCAGTTGGGTAATGCTAACATTGCTATTTCAGCAAACGCCGCAGATCTATCCTCATGAAATTGGATCCCAAATTGACGGACTTGGCCTCATTGGATCCCGGTCCGATTGCTTAGGGCCTCCTTTTTGCAACCCCCTTTTTGAAGGACCTATATAAATTTGTAGCTACGTATACCAACTTGGACAAGGCCCAGGGATCTTTTAAAAGGTCTTCGGACACTTTTTGGCAGGGCTGGATGCTTTCGAGGGCGAGTGTTCGGTCAGGGATACCAACAAGGCCCGCACAGGGAATATTATCAAAAAAGTAGAGGTGGGTACCAGGATCAAGCCTCCACCTTCTACCAATCGAGAACCTGAAACTTCAGAGGCGGTTTCCGAAAAGGACGATTCAGGGGCCCCCAAGGCTCCTTTCAAGACTAACTCCACAGGTGAGAATTATACCTTTATCAGAGGTGTTATTGGTGAAAGGACACAACTATTAATGCATAACTGGCAGAGAGTGTTACAAGATCCATGGGTTTTTGAAACTATACAAGGTTTCAAATTAGAGTTTTACGAAACTCCAGTACAAACATGTTCCCCACACACGATGTATTTTTCGCATCTAGATCAAACCTTCATCGCTTCAGAAATTCAAATGCTCTTGCAGAAAGATGCGATAGAGGTGAACGCCTTGCACCCAAACGGTTTAATCAGCTGCATTTTCCTTGTCGAAAAGAAAGGAAGCAGCTCAAGGCTGGTGCTAAATCTTCAAGAATTCAATCAGTGGATACTTTATCATTATTTCAGGGTGGAATGGATTCACCTTTTAAGGGATATCCTTCAGGAGGGAGACTGGATGGTACGCTTTGATCTAAAAGATGTCTATCTATTCCTATTTTTCCTCCACACCAACTGTAGGAAGTTGGCTCTGTATGTGCTATTTCAAAGTAAGGAATAGCATGCACAGAGTCCAAGGGTTCCCCTTAGAGGTAAAATTGTGGTAAAAAGAGATAATACTAATGCTCTATTTTGTGGTAGTGTGGTCGAGCAGTAGGCTTATCCAAGGAGTAGTGTTAAGCATTTGTTGTACATACACATAGACAATAAATGAGGTACACACACTCAGAGACAAATCCAGCCAATAGGTTTTGTTATAGAAAAATATCTTTTCTTAGTTTATTTTAAGAACCACAGGTTCAAATTTAACATGTAATATCTTGTTTGGAAGGTATTGCAGGTAAGTACATTAGGAACTTTGAATCATTTCAATTGCATGTATACTTTTCAAGTTATTCACAAATAGCTATTTCAAAAGTGGACACAGTGCAATTTTCACAGTTCCTGGGGGAGGTAAGTTTTTGTTAGTTTTTCCAGGTAAGTAAGACACTTACAGGGTTCAGTTCTTGGTCCAAAGTAGCCCACCGTTGGGGGTTCAGAGCAACCCCAAAGTTACCACACCAGCAGCTCAGGGCCGGTCAGGTGCAGAGTTCAAAGTGGTGCCCAAAACGCTTAGGCTTCAATGGAGAGAAGGGGGTGCCCCGGTTCCAGTCTGCCAGCAGGTAAGTACCCGCGTCTTCGGAGGGCAGACCAGGGGGGTTTTGTAGGGCACCGGGGGGGACACAAGCCCACACAGAAATTTCACCCTCAGCGGCGCGGGGGCGGCCGGGTGCAGTGTTAGAACAAGCGTCGGGTTAGCAATGGAAGTCACGAGAGATCAAGGGATCTCTTCAGCGCTGCAGGCAGGCAAGGGGGGGCTTCCTCGGGGAAACCTCCACTTGGGCAAGGGAGAGGGACTCCTGGGGGTCACTTCTGCAGTGAAAGTCCGGTCCTTCAGGTCCTGGGGGCTGCGGGTGCAGGGTCTTTTCCAGGCGTCGGGACTTAGGTTTCAGAGAGTCGCGGTCAGGGGAAGCTTCGGGATTCCCTCTGCAGGCGGCGCTGTGGGGGCTCAGGGGGGACAGGTTTTGGTACTCACAGTCGTAGAGTAGTCCGGGGGTCCTCCCTGAGGTGTTGGTTCTCCACCAGCCGAGTCGGGGTCGCCGGGTGCAGTGTTGCAAGTCTCACGCTTCTTGCGGGGAGATTGCAGGGTTCTTTAACGCTGCTCCTTTGGATAAAGTTGCAGTCTTTTTGGAGCAGGTCCGCTGTCCTCGGGAGTTTCTTGTCGTCGTCGAAGCAGGGCAGTCCTCAGAGGATTCAGAGGTCGCTGGTCCCTTTGGAAGGCGTCGCTGGAGCAGAGTTCTTTGGAAGGCAGGAGACAGGCCGGTGAGTTTCTGGAGCCAAGGCAGTTGTTGTCTTCTGGTCTTCCTCTGCAGGGGTTTTCAGCTAGGCAGTCCTTCTTCTTGTTGTTGCAGGAATCTAATTTTCTAGGGTTCAGGGTAGCCCTTAAATACTAAATTTAAGGGCGTGTTTAGGTCTGGGGGGTTAGTAGCCAATGGCTACTACCCCTGAGGGTGGGTACACCCTCTTTGTGCCTCCTCCCAAGGGGAGGGGGTCACAATCCTAACCCTATTGGGGGAATCCTCCATCTGCAAGATGGAGGATTTCTAAAAGTTAGAGTCACCTCAGCTCAGGACACCTTAGGGGCTGTCCTGACTGGCCAGTGACTCCTCCTTGTTATTCTCATTATTTCCTCTGGCCTTGCCGCCAAAAGTGGGGGCCAGGGCCGGAGGGGGCGGGCAACTCCACTAGCTGGAGTGTCCTGCGGTGCTGTGACAAAGGGGTGAGCCTTTGAGGCTCACCGCCAGGTGTTACAGCTCCTGCCTAGGGGAGGTGTTAGCATCTCCACCCAGTGCAGGCTTTGTTACTGGCCTCAGAGTGACAAAGGCACTCTCCCCATGGGGCCAGCAACATGTCTCTAGTGTGGCAGGCTGCTGGAACTAGTCAGCCTACACAGACAGTCGGTTAAGTTTCAGGGGGCACCTCTAAGGTGCCCTCTGGGGTGTATTTTGCAATAAAATGTACACTGGCATCAGTGTGCATTTATTGTGCTGAGAAGTTTGATACCAAACTTCTTAGTTTTCAGTGTAGCCATTATGGTGCTGTGGAGTTCGTGCAAAACAGACTCCCAGACCATATACTCTTATGGCTACCCTGCACTTACAATGTCTAAGGTTTTGTTTAGACACTGTAGGGGTACCATGCTCATGCACTGGTACCCTCACCTATGGTATAGTGCACCCTGCCTTAGGGCTGTAAGGCCTGCTAGAGGGGTGGCTGACCTATACTTGCATAGGCAGTGAGAGGCTGGCATGGCACCCTGAGGGGAGTGCCATGTCGACTTACTCGTTTTGTTCTCACTAGCACACACAAGCTGGCAAGCAGTGTGTCTGTGCTGAGTGAGAGGTCTCCAGGGTGGCATAAGACATGCTGCAGCCTTTAGAGACCTTCCTTGGCATCAGGGCCCTTGGTACTAGAAGTACCAGTTACAAGGGACTTATCTGGATGCCAGGGTCTGCCAATTGTGGATACAAAAGTACAGGTTAGGGAAAGAACACTGGTGCTGGGGCCTGGTTAGCAGGCCTCAGCACACTTTCAATTGTAAACATAGCATCAGCAAAGGCAAAAAGTCAGGGGGCAACCATGCCAAGGAGGCATTTCCTTACACAACCCCCCCCCCAAACGAAAGAGGATGAGACTAACCTTTCCCAAGAGAGTCTTCATTTTCTAAGTGGAAGAACCTGGAAAGGCCATCTGCATTGGCATGGGCAGTCCCAGGTCTGTGTTCCACTATAAAGTCCATTCCCTGTAGGGAGATGGACCACCTCAACAGTTTTGGATTTTCACCTTTCATTTGCATCAGCCATTTGAGAGGTCTGTGGTCAGTTTGAACTAGGAAGTGAGTCCCAAAGAGGTATGGTCTCAGCTTCTTCAGGGACCAAACCACAGCAAAGGCCTCCCTCTCAATGGCACTCCAACGCTGCTCCCTGGGGAGTAACCTCCTGCTAATGAAAGCAACAGGCTGGTCAAGGCCATCATCATTTGTTTGGGACAAAACTGCCCCTATCCCATGTTCAGAGGCATCTGTCTGCACAATTAACTGCTTAGAATAATCTGGAGCTTTTAGAACTGGTGCTGAGCACATTGCTTGTTTCAGGGTGTCAAAGGCCTGTTGGTATTCTACAGTCCAGTTCACTTTCTTGGGCATTTTCTTGGAGGTGAGTTCAGTGAGGGCTGTCACAATGGATCCATATCCCTTCACAAACCTCCTGTAATACCCAGTCAAGCCAAGGAATGCCCTGACTTGAGTCTGGGTTTTTGGAGCTACCCAGTCCAGAATAGTCTGGATCTTGGGTTGGAGTGGCTGAACTTGGCCTCCACCTACAAGGTGGCCCAAGTAAACCACAGTTCCCTGCCCTATCTGGCATTTGGATGCCTTGATAGAGAGGCCTGCAGATTGCAGAGGCTTCAAAACCTTCTTCAGGTGGACCAGGTGATTCTGCCAGGTGGAGCTAAAGACAGCAATATCATCAAGATAAGCTGTGCTAAAGGACTCCAAACCAGCAAGGACTTGATTCACCAACCTTTGGAAGGTGGCAGGGGCATTCTTTAAACCAAAGGGCATAACAGTAAACTGATAGTGCCCATCAGGTGTGGAGAATGCTGTTTTCTCTTTTGCTCCAGGTGCCATTTTTATTTGCCAGTACCCTGCTGTCAAGTCAAAGGTACTTAAGAATTTGGCAGCACCTAATTTGTCTATGAGCTCATCAGCTCTAGGAATTGGATGGGCGTCTGTCTTGGTGACAGAGTTGAGCCCTCTGTAGTCCACACAAAACCTCATCTCTTTCTTTCCATCCTTGGTGTGAGGTTTGGGGACTAAGACCACTGGGCTAGCCCAGGGGCTGTCAGAGCGCTCAATTACTCCCAATTCCAGCATCTTGTGGACTTCCACCTTGATGCTTTCCTTAACATGGTCAGACTGTCTAAAAATTTTGTTTTTGACAGGCATGCTGTCTCCTGTGTCCACATCATGGGTACACAGGTGTGTCTGACCAGGGGTTAGGGAGAAGAGTTCATGAAACTGTTGTAGGACTCTCCTACAATCAGCTTGCTGTTGGCCAGAGAGGGTGTCTGAGTAGATCACTCCATCTACTGAGCCATCTTTTGGGTCTGATGACAGAAGATCAGGGAGAGGTTCACTCTCTGCCTCCTGATCCTCATCTGTTACCATCAACAGATTTACATCAGCCCTGTCATGGAAGAGCTTAAGGCGGTTCACATGGATCACCCTCTTGGGGCTCCTGCTTGTGCCCAGGTCCACCAGGTAGGTGACCTGACTCTTCCTTTCTAGCACTGGGTAAGGGCCACTCCATTTGTCCTGAAGTGCCCTGGGAGCCACAGGCTCCAGAACCCAGACTTTCTGCCCTGGTTGGAACTCAACCATTGCAGCCTTTTGGTCATACCAAAACTTCTGGAGCTGTTGGCTGGCCTCAAGGTTTTTGCTTGCCTTTTCCATGTACTCTGCCATTCTAGAGCGAAGGCCAAGTACATAGTCCACTATGTCTTGTTTAGGCTCATGAAGAGGTCTCTCCCAGCCTTCTTTAACAAGAGCAAGTGGTCCCCTTACAGGGTGACCAAACAGAAGTTCAAAGGGTGAGAATCCTACTCCCTTCTGTGGCACCTCTCTGTAAGCGAAAAGCAGACATGGCAAGAGGACATCCCATCTCCTTTTGAGCTTTTCTGGGAGCCCCATGATCATGCCTTTTAATGTCTTGTTGAATCTCTCAACTAAGCAATTAGTTTGTGGATGGTATGGTGTAGTGAATTTGTAAGTCACCCCACACTCATTCCACATGTGTTTTAGGTATGCTGACATGAAGTTGGTACCTCTGTCAGACACCACCTCCTTAGGGAAACCCACTCTGGTAAAGATACCAATGAGGGCCTTGGCTACTGCAGGGGCAGTAGTCGACCTAAGGGGAATAGCTTCAGGATACCTAGTAGCATGATCCACTACTACTAGGATATACATATTTCCTGAGGCTGTGGGAGGTTCTAGTGGACCAACTATGTCCACACCCACTCTTTCAAAGGGGACCCCCACCACTGGAAGTGGAATGAGGGGGGCCTTTGGGTGCCCACCTGTCTTACCACTGGATTGACAGGTGGGGCAGGAGAGGCAAAACTCCTTAACCTTCTGGGACATATTGGGCCAGTAGAAGTGGTTGACTAATCTCTCCCACGTCTTGGTTTGTCCCAAATGCCCAGCAAGGGGAATATCACGGGCTAAGGTCAGAATAAACTCTCTGAACGACTGAGGCACTACCACTCTCCTAGTGGCACCAAGTTTGGGGTCTCTGGCCTCAGTGTACAGGAGTCCATCTTCCCAATAGACCCTATGTGTTCCATTTTTCTTGCCCTTGGACTCTTCAGCAGCTTGCTGCCTAAGGCCTTCAAGAGAGGGACAGGTTTCTTGTCCCTTACACAGCTCCTCCCTTGAGGGTCCCCCTGGGCCTAAGAGCTCAACCTGATAAGGTTCAAGCTCCAAAGGCTCAGTTCCCTCAGAGGGCAGAACTCCTTCCTGAGAAGAGAGGTTCTCTTTTTCTGACTGTGTTGCAGTTGGTTTCCCAACTGACTTTCCTTTTCTCTTGGTAGGCTGGGCCTTTCTTCCAGACTCCAGCTCTACTTTTTCACCCTGTGCCTTGCATTGTGCTCTTGTTTTTACACACACCAGTTCAGGGATACCCAGCATGGCTGCATGGGTTTTTAGTTCTACCTCAGCCCATGCTGAGGACTCCAGGTCATTTCCAAGCAGACAGTCTACTGGGATGTTTGAGGAGACCACCACCTGTTTCAGGCCATTGACCCCTCCCCATTCTAAAGTTACCATTGCCATGGGATGTGCTTTAGTCTGATTGTCAGCGTTGGTGACTGTATAGGTTTTTCCAGTCAGGTATTGGCCAGGGGAAACCAGTTTCTCTGTCACCATGGTGACACTGGCACCTGTATCCCTCAGGCCTTCTACACTTGTCCCATTAATAAAGAGCTGCTGCCTGTATTTTTGCATGTTAGGCGGCCAGGCAGCTAGTGTGGCTAAATCCACCCCACCCTCAGAGACTAGAGTAGCTTCAGTGTGGACCCTGATTTGCTCTGGGCACACTGTTGATCCCACTTGGAGACTAGCCATTCCAGTGTTACCTGGATTGGAGTTTGGAGTGGAACCTTTCTTGGGACAGGCCTTGTCTCCAGTTTGGTGTCCAGGCTGATTACAGCTACGACACCAGGCCTTTTTGGGATCAAAGTTTTTACCCTTGTACCCAGGATTGTTTTGTGAAGAGGCTCTGGGCCCACCCTCCTGTGCAGGTTTTTGGGGGCCTGTAGAAGACTCTTTACTATTTTTATTTTTGGCTGTCTCACCACCTTTCCCCTGGGGAGGTTTTGTGACCCCTTTCTTTTGGTCACCCCCTGTGGAAGTTTTGGACACCCTAGTCTTGACCCAATGGTCCGCCTTCTTTCCCAATTCTTGGGGAGAAATTGGTCCTAGGTCCACCAGATGCTGATGCAGTTTGTCATTGAAACAATTACTTAACAGGTGTTCTTTCACAAATAAATTGTACAGCCCATCATAATTACTTACACCACTGCCTTGAATCCAACCATCTAGTGTTTTTACTGAGTAGTCTACAAAGTCAACCCAGGTCTGGCTCGAGGATTTTTGAGCCCCCCTGAATCTAATCCTATACTCCTCAGTGGAGAATCCAAAGCCCTCAATCAGGGTACCCTTCATGAGGTCATAAGATTCTGCATCTTTTCCAGAGAGTGTGAGGAGTCTATCCCTACACTTTCCTGTGAACATTTCCCAAAGGAGAGCACCCCAGTGAGATCTGTTCACTTTTCTGGTTACACAAGCCCTCTCAAAAGCTGTGAACCATTTGGTGATGTCATCACCATCTTCATATTTAGTTACAATCCCTTTAGGGATTTTCAACATGTCAGGAGAATCTCTGACCCTATTTATGTTGCTGCCACCATTGATGGGTCCTAGGCCCATCTCTTGCCTTTCCCTTTCTATGGCTAGGATCTGTCTTTCCAAAGCCAATCTTTTGGCCATCCTGGCTAGCTGGATGTCCTCTTCACTGGAGTTATCCTCAGTGACTTCAGAGTTGTTGGCCCCTCCTGTGAGGGGACCAGCATCTCTGACTATTATTTGTGGAGTCAGGGCTTGAGAGGCCCTGTTCTCCCTAAATAGGACTGGTAGGGGGGAATTTTCCTCCAAGTCACTATCTTCATCCTCTGTGTTGCCATCCTCAGAGGGGTTGGTCTTTTTAAACTCTGCCAACAGCTCCTGGAGCTGTAGTTTGGAAGGTCTGGGGCCCATTACTATTTTCTTTATTTTACAGAGTGACCTTAGCTCCCTCATCTTAAGATGGAGGTAAGGTGTGGTGTCGAGTTCCACCACATTCATCTCTGCACTAGACATTATGCTTCTAAAAGTTGGAATACTTTTTAAGAATCTAAAACTGGTTCTAGAATCTAATTCAAACTTTTACCAAACTTTTAAACTCTAAAAGAAATGCTAACAGGGACTAACACAAGGCCCTAGCAGGACTTTAAAGAATTTAGAAAACTTTTCAAATTGCAAAAATCAATTTCTAATGACAATTTTGGAATTTGTCGTGTGATCAGGTATTGGCTGAGTAGTCCAGCAAATGCAAAGTCTTGTACCCCACCGCTGATCCACCAATGTAGGAAGTTGGCTCTGTATGTGCTATTTCAAAGTAAGAAATAGCATGCACAGAGTCCAAGGGTTCCCCTTAGAGGTAAAATAGTGGTAAAAAGAGATAATACTAATGCTCTATTTTGTGGTAGTGTGGTCGAGCAGTAGGCTTATCCAAGGAGTAGTGTTAAGCATTTGTTGTACATACACATAGACAATAAATGAGGTACACACACTCAGAGACAAATCCAGCCAATAGGTTTTGTTATAGAAAAATATCTTTTCTTAGTTTATTTTAAGAACCACAGGTTCAAATTTAACATGTAATATCTTGTTTGGAAGGTATTGCAGGTAAGTACATTAGGAACTTTGAATCATTTCAATTGCATGTATACTTTTCAAGTTATTCACAAATAGCTATTTCAAAAGTGGACACAGTGCAATTTTCACAGTTCCTGGGGGAGGTAAGTTTTTGTTAGTTTTTCCAGGTAAGTAAGACACTTACAGGGTTCAGTTCTTGGTCCAAAGTAGCCCACCGTTGGGGGTTCAGAGCAACCCCAAAGTTACCACACCAGCAGCTCAGGGCCGGTCAGGTGCAGAGTTCAAAGTGGTGCCCAAAACGCATAGGCTTCAATGGAGAGAAGGGGGTGCCCCGGTTCCAGTCTGCCAGCAGGTAAGTACCCGCGTCTTCGGAGGGCAGACCAGGGGGGTTTTGTAGGGCACCGGGGGGGACACAAGCCCACACAGAAATTTCACCCTCAGCGGCGCGGGGGCGGCCGGGTGCAGTGTTAGAACAAGCGTCGGGTTCGCAATGGAAGTCAATGAGAGATCAAGGGATCTCTTCAGCGCTGCAGGCAGGCAAGGGGGGGCTTCCTCGGGGAAACCTCCACTTGGGCAAGGGAGAGGGACTCCTGGGGGTCACTTCTGCAGTGAAAGTCCGGTCCTTCAGGTCCTGGGGGCTGCGGGTGCAGGGTCTTTTCCAGGCGTCGGGACTTAGGTTTCAGAGAGTCGCGGTCAGGGGAAGCCTCGGGATTCCCTCTGCAGGCGGCGCTGTGGGGGCTCAGGGGGGACAGGTTTTGGTACTCACAGTCGTAGAGTAGTCCGGGGGTCCTCCCTGAGGTGTTGGTTCTCCACCAGCCGAGTCGGGGTCGCCGGGTGCAGTGTTGCAAGTCTCACACTTCTTGCGGGGAGATTGCAGGGTTCTTTAACGCTGCTCCTTTGGATAAAGTTGCAGTCTTTTTGGAGCAGGTCCGCTGTCCTCGGGAGTTTCTTGTCGTCGTCGAAGCAGGGCAGTCCTCAGAGGATTTAGAGGTCGCTGGTCCCTTTGGAAGACGTCGCTGGAGCAGAGTTCTTTGGAAGGCAGGAGACAGGCCGGTGAGTTTCTGGAGCCAAGGCAGTTGTTGTCTTCTGGTCTTCCTCTGCAGGGGTTTTCAGCTAGGCAGTCCTTCTTCTTGTTGTTGCAGGAATCAAATTTTCTAGGGTTCAGGGTAGCCCTTAAATACTAAATTTAAGGGCGTGTTTAGGTCTGGGGGGTTAGTAGCCAATGGCTACTAGCCCTGAGGGTGGGTACACCCTCTTTGTGCCTCCTCCCAAGGGGAGGGGGTCACAATCCTAACCCTATTGGGGGAATCCTCCATCTGCAAGATGGAGGATTTCTAAAAGTTAGAGTCACCTCAGCTCAGGACACCTTAGGGGCTGTCCTGACTGGCCAGTGACTCCTCCTTGTTATTCTCATTATTTCCTCCGGCCTTGCCGCCAAAAGTGGGGGCCGGGGCCGGAGGGGGCGGGCAACTCCACTAGCTGGAGTGTCCTGCGGTGCTGTGACAAAGGGGTGAGCCTTTGAGGCTCACCGCCAGGTGTTACAGCTCCTGCCTGGGGGAGGTGTTAGCATCTCCACCCAGTGCAGGCTTTGTTACTGGCCTCAGAGTGACAAAGGCACTCTCCTCATGGGGCCAGCAACATGTCTCTAGTGTGGCAGGCTGCTGGAACCAGTCAGCCTACACAGATGGTCGGTTAAGTTTCAGGGGGCACCTCTAAGGTGCCCTCTGTGGTGTATTTTACAATAAAATGTACACTGGCATCAGTGTGCATTTATTGTGCTGAGAAGTTTGATACCAAACTTCCCAGTTTTCAGTGTAGCCATTATGGTGCTGTGGAGTTCGTGCAAAACAGACTCCCAGACCATATACTCTTATGGCTACCCTGCACTTACAATGTCTAAGGTTTTGTTTAGACACTGTAGGGGTACCATGCTCATGCACTGGTACCCTCACCTATGGTATAGTGCACCCTGCCTTAGGGCTGTAAGGCCTGCTAGAGGGGTGGCTGACCTATACTTGCATAGGCAGTGAGAGGCTGGCATGGCACCCTGAGGGGAGTGCCATGTCGACTTACTCGTTTTGTTCTCACTAGCACACACAAGCTGGCAAGCAGTGTGTCTGTGCTGAGTGAGAGGTCTCCACGGTGGCATAAGACATGCTGCAGCCTTTAGAGACCTTCCTTGGCATCAGGGCCCTTGGTACTAGAAGTACCAGTTACAAGGGACTTATCTGGATGCCAGGGTCTGCCAATTGTGGATACAAAAGTACAGGTTAGGGAAAGAACACTGGTGCTGGGGCCTGGTTAGCAGGCCTCAGCACACTTTCAATTGTAAACATAGCATCAGCAAAGGCAAAAAGTCAGGGGGCAACCATGCCAAGGAGGCATTTCCTTACACCAACGTTTCCTTAATTTTCTTTGGGACAACGATCATGATGCCAGTGGTAGAATTTCTGAGGTCTCAGGGAGTTTGCCTTATTATTTACCTGGATGACATTATCATTATGTCCCAGTATCCTCAAAGGACCATACCCATCTAGAGTGGACCACTGCTCTCCTCCAATACCTCAGATTCATTATCAATGTTCAGAAGTCAATTCTGAATCCATCACAAAGCCTGGAATTCTGGGGTTTCCAAGTAGACCCTCGATCAGCTCAACTAGTTATCCCACCTCAGAAGGTGAAGCATATCAAGAAGGAGTTGAAAAAGGTGTTGTTCAGGAAGACTACATCCTTGAGGTCCATAGCTCGCCTAGTAGGCCTGCTGGCATCATCAATACAAGCGTCGTTTCTGGGGCCCCTCCATTATCGGGGTCTTCAACGCCTGAAAATCCAACATTTGAACAAAGGCTTCACATATTCTGACAGATCTCACTATTGGAGGAAGCCAAGACGGAAGTTTCTTGGTGGTTGGACCACATGGAGGTTTGGAATGGCAAAGCCATATTTTGCTTGACACCGGAAATGATCATAGAATCAGACACGAGCCGATGGGGCCTGGGAGCCCACTGTGGACAGATCTACACAGGGAGTCGTTGATCCATGACGGAATTTAATCTGCACATCATTTGCCTGAGAACTTCTGCCAGGTTCTTTTGCAATCTGTAGTTTTTTGCTCAGGAAAATGAAATGCTGTTTTCTCCTTCGCATGGGCTACTTATCGGCAGTCTGATATTTGAACAAGTTGGGCAGACCCAAGTACAAACGTCTGACAGAGATAGCCAAAGACTTTTGGCATTTTTGCCTTCAGAATAACATTGTCGTGACAGCAGAATATCTTCGGGCCAGCGCAATGTGGTAGCAGACTGGCACTCTCGCCATCTACAGGACTTCAGTGACTAGAGACTTCACCAGAAAGTCTTCCATGCGCTTCTCCTCCGATGAAGGGGTCCCTGTGAGATAGATTTGTTCACCTCTCGCCTAAACCGTCACCTTCCGACATACTTCAGCTGGCGTTCAGACCCGGGAGCTCGCGCAACTGATGCATTTCTCCAGGACTGGCAACCGTTCTGGACTTATGCATTCTCACCATTCATGATGATTCCCAGAGTGTTGGCTCAACTGAGACGTCAGAAAGTGGAAATGATCTTACTGAGTCCACTATGGAGAGCGCAAGCATGGTTTCCAAATCTGCTGGAATTGGCATGTGCCCTTCCAGTTCTTCTACCATGGCGTTGGAATCTCCTGTTAGAACTGTGGGGTCTCCCTCATCCCTTAATACAAACAAGACAACTGTCGATGGAGGCCTGGGAGGTTTCATGAAAAGATGGAGTCTCCCTAGCCTTTAGCAAGCAGCTCAGGAATACATTAGTCAAGCATGGCCGCCAGGTACTCACAAAAGATATGCATCAGCATGGAGATGTTTGTGTAGTTAGTGCAGTGCAAGGGGTGCAGATCCCTCTGGAACAGACTGCAACATGATCATACATTTTCTGTCCTCTTTGGCGGCTGCAGGACTGGCTTATCGATCAGTGAACAATTTTAGATCGGCCATTTCAGCTAGTCATTCTCTTATAGAAGGGAGACCAGTAGGAGAACATCCCATTGTGTGCAAATTGTTAGAGATATTCGGATGTTAAACCCTCCTCGACCAAAATATTTGAACTTACAGGATGTGACTATAGTCTTAAGATTCTTGGCTGGACAACAGTTATCAGCCAAGTTGACCATGCTAATATGCCTCATTTTCTATAAAAGGGTGTCCAATGTGAGAGCTTTGGATCTTTCAGGACGTCATTTTCCCAAGTGTTTCATTTATCATTTCTAGAAGGGCAAAGTGTAATTCCAGGTCAGTAACCTACCGAGCTTTTCCAGATAATCCTAAACTTTGTGTGGTACTATGCCTGAAGACATATGAGGTAAGTACTGCTGAATTCTGTGCGGATATATAAAAGGTCTGTTATTGATAGCTCTGCAGAAGCCATTTCGTCCTTTGACATCTGCTACCTTGACAAGATGGATGAGATGGCTCCTGGTGAAAGCAGGTATTTGCATCACTAAATTTAGTGCTCACTCAGCTAGGGGAGCAACGGCATCAAAATCTTTCACTTTGGGGTCTCGTTTAGAAGACATTTTAAAAGTGGTTGACTGGTCTTCAGAATCTACTTGTAAGACATTGTATTACAATCCTATTGTAGACATTGCTTCTATGGTGATGGGACAGCTTTAAACAAGCATTAACTGGCACTCCAGTCCTGACATAGAATATAACATTTTCTAGCATTTGCAACAATAATTGTCAATTCTATTAAGGACATGGAAGTGAGGATTATCCTTCCCAGTTATTGAGTAGTTGCTATGGAAAAGTATATGTCAAACGAAAAATGTATAATGGTTATAAACACATTTAACCCTCCCTGAAATGTTGGTTGTGAGAGTTATATTGTGGGAACAATGTTTACAGCTTGTTATGTTTCTCTTTATAGGAAACAACAACAAATGAAAATGTTCTCTTCTGTATTATCGTTCTTGGATCCACTTTCTGAGGAATCTTGGTCAAAGCTTCTAATTACTCAAGAGGAAGTCAATGTTTACAGACAGGTTCTCAGATGAGTCTCCTGTTTTCTACTGAGGATACTGAAGTAAATGAGGAGATTAGGGTGCTTCATAACAGATAATTCTGATGGATACAACTACCTGTGGATTCCTCACCTGATGAATACTCCCATGGCGCCAGCATTTGACGGAAATCTTCTTACTAGTCTCTGCACGTCGACGAGGACGTCACTCTAGCCCACGCGACGCCGTCTGACGTCATACAGGCAATAAGAAGTCCTCGCCGACGTGCCGATGACAGTTCCCTTTTTTCCGTGCATTCGAAACGGTTATCTTCGAGGGAGTTACTGTTACCTTCGTGGTTACAGTGTATTGTCTGCTGCGTAGTCTTCTCTGCGGTAACAATGTCTCAGAGGAAGTCGGGTTTCAAGCCCTGTCGAGAGTGTGGGGGCAAGATGTCAGTTACAGATCCTCACTCCGACTGTCTATGGTGTTTGAGCTCCGACCACGACGTCTCGACTTGCGATTCATGTCAACACATGAATCCGAAGGCCCTCAAAGAGCGCGAGGCCAAGTTATTCATGGCAAAGTCAAAGAAGAAGGAGAAACATCATAAGAAGTCTTCTTCGCCAAGGTCTCACCGGCGTCATCGAGACTCCCGGCGCCGTAGAGACTCACGACGTCACTCCAGCAAGGAGTCTCGTTCGAGGTCACCTTCGGCTCGGCGTCGGAGGACTTGGGAGGTCAGCCCCACGGTCACGCCGCATCCATCGACGCTGTTGCCCTCTCCGGCGTCACCGACTTCACCTGGTCAGGCGTCAGTGATTGAGGTGGTGCAGCCTCTTGTGTTTTCTCCGGCGTCGCAGACGTCGAGGCCGGCGTCGGGGTCGCCCTTGATCCAGGCACCCCAGTATCCGGCTTTTCCCACTCCTGGAGCCGATAGTACCGCGTTTCTTAATGCGATGTATACCATCTTTCAGCAGATGGCTCCAGGAGCTGCTCCGGCTGGTCCTTCGGGGCCCTTGGCCTTTTCGTTGGGTGATCCTGCGCCTCTTCGGCCGGCACCCTTTATGCCCTTTCTCCCTTTTGGGAATGTGGGCTCGGCGCCGGTGCCGGCGTCGGTGGCCGCTCCGGTGGCTTCGGATGTTTCGGCCCCGGAGGTTGCCCCTCCGTCGAAGTCAGGATTTTGCCCTGTGACTCCGGTTGGTCCATCGGCTCCAAGACCTCGTCCTCCGGCTCCTGCCTCGGCGCCGAAGCTGCCTATGGCGCCGGACGCGGCGTCAGATGCTTCTGGAGATCGGCGCCGTTCTTCGACGTCGGCGGAGGCCATGTCGACTCCGCGTATCGAGGAGAGACTTCATTCGAGGAGGCGTGCTCTCCGTCTTTTAGAAGAGCAAGAGTACCAGCGAGTCCTAGAGGAGGGAGAGATTGAGGACTCTGGAGACGGACTGCATGGTCTGGATACAGCCAGTGGGCTGGACACTTCCCCTGAGTGGGACCTTTCATCTCCAGGGGAATATACGGAGGAGGCTGCTTCCTTTCATGCTGTGGTGAGGAAGGCAGCGAGCTTTTTGGACCTGCCTTTGCCGGTGGCAGAGGCAAAGCAGAATTTGCTGACAGAGGTATTGCATCCGGCCTCTGCTGCAGCTGAGCCTCTCTTGCCATTTAATGAGGCTTTGCTGGATCCGGTGTTGGAGGTGTGGAAGAAGCCGGTGTCTTCCTCGGCCGTTCATAGGGCTGTGGCCAGGAGGTATCGAGCTGCACCATCTGACCCTGGCTTTCTCTCTAGACACCCTACGCCGGAGAGCTTGGTGGTGCAAGCCTCCTGTTCCTCAAAGTCAGCGCCTGGTTCCTTCCCGACGGTGCCTGGAGACAGAGACTCCAAGAAACTGGATGCGCAGTCCAAGAAAATATTTTCGTCATGCAGTTTGGCGTTGAAGGCCACCAACGCCACGTGCATTCTGGGGAGGTACATCCATGCGCTGATGGATGATATTTCATCTTCATTCACGGAGCTTCCCCAGGGTCTTTTGGATGTGGTCTCGGACGCCCAGGCTGCCGCGACCCAGATTATCCAGTCTGGGCTGGACACGACCGACTCGGTGGCCAGGGCGATGGGCACGGCTGTGGTGGCAAGAAGACAGGCCTGGCTCCGAAACTCAGGGTTCTCTGCGGATGTGCAGTCGACCCTGCTGGACCTCCCGTTTGATGGGGACAGACTGTTTGGAGCCAAGGCAGATTCAGCCTTGGAACGATTTAAGGAGAGCAGAGCCACAGCCAAATCGTTAGGACTGCAAGCTCCTTCTTCCTCTGCCTCTTCTAGAATTTTCAGGAGGTTTCGGGGATTTGGGCGTGGCTCTTATTCCTCTTCCTTTCGGGGGAGGTTCCAGCAACCCGCCTCTTCCCTCCCCTATAGGTAATTTAGAGGGAGGGGGAGGGGTGGGGTCCGTACCAGAGGAGCCTCTCAACAGCACTCTGCCTCTTCCTCGTCCTCTGGAGGGGTGCAGCAGGGGAAGCAGCCTTAGGCTTCCACCGTTTCCCACTCACTCCTCTCCTGTAGGTGGAAGATTACAGCGTTTTCTCCACAAGTGGAAGTCTATCACAACGGACACTTGGGTTCTCGGCATTGTGGGAAAAGGCTACGCCCTTCCCTTTCGGGAGTTCCCGCCCCTCATCCCGCCCCGCCCATCTTATTGTTCAGAAGAACACCTCCTGTTGCTAGAACAGGAGGTTCAAGTCCTCCTTTCAAAGGGCGCGGTAGAGTTGGTCCCAGAGCAGGAAAAGGGTCGAGGTTGTTACTCAAGATACTTCCTGATTCCCAAAAAGGATGGTCAGTTGAGACCAATCCTGGATCTGAGGATCTTGAATTGGTTCCTCAAACAGGAAAGGTTCAAGATGCTGACCCTAGCACAGGTGCTTTTGGCGTTGAACAAGGAAGATTGGATGGTGTCTGTCGACTTGCAGGATGCTTACTTTCATATCCCGATACTCAAGTCGCACAGGAAGTATCTCCGGTTTGTGGTAGGGTCGCAGCACTATCAGTTTGCGGTCCTCCCGTTTGGTCTTACTTCAGCACCTCGAGTCTTCACAAAGGTGATGTCAGTGGTTGCGGCGGAGCTCAGAAGGAAGGGGATAGCAGTATTCCCTTACTTGGACGACTGGTTGATCAAAGCCAAGTCCCCGGAGCTTGTGTCGCATCATCTGCAGTCAACAACCCAGTTGTTGTTCGACCTGGGCTTTTCGGTGAACGTGCCCAAATCTCACCTGGAGCCCTCTCAGCGCCTCCTGTTCATAGGGGCAGTACTGGATACAACATTGAGTCGAGCCTTTCCTCCGCCTCAGCGGATTCAAGATATTCAGGAATTGGTTCCAATGTTTCGAAATGGAGCGGTAGTTCCAGTCCTCAAGGTCCTTCGTCTGCTCGGTCTGTTCGCCTCCTGCATTCTGTTGGTCACGCATGCTCGCTGGCACATGAGGGCTCTTCAGTGGTGCCTCCGAAGGCAGTGGTCTCAACACAAGGGAGATTTAGAAGGTACTGTCAAGATCTCCAGAGATGCTGCTGTGGAATTGAAGTGGTGGATTGCGGGCAACAATCTTTCACAGGGGAAGCCGTTCGCGCAGTCGCCACCAGTGGCCACGGTAATAACGGATGCCTCCACCCTAGGATGGGGAGCTCATCTGGGGGATCTGGAGATCAAAGGGCTTTGGTCTCCAGAGGAACAGGTGTTTCATATCAATCTGTTGGAGTTACGGGCTGTACGTTTGGCTCTCAAGGCCTTCCTCCCATCCCTTCGTGGTCAGTCGGTACAGGTCCTGACGGACAATACTACCACGATGTGGTACATAAACAAACAGGGAGGAGTAGGGTCGTACCTTCTCTGCAGAGAAGCTCTTCGGCTATGGTCCTGGGCAAAGGACCATCAGATTTGCTTGGTGGCAAATCATCTGGCCGGGGTCTTGAATGTACGTGCGGACAGTCTCAGTCGCCAATTCTCGGCAGACCACGAGTGGCGTCTCCATCCAGATCAAGTCTGTTTAATCTTCCAGATGTGGGGGTTTCCTCGGATAGATCTGTTTGCCACTCGGGAGAACGCGCATTGCCCGTTATTCTGCAGCCTCCAGTATCCGATGCAGGGAGCGTTGGGGGACGCGTTTCAGATAACCTGGTGCGACCAGTTGCTTTACGCGTTTCCCCCCATACCCTTGATTCCTCGAGTGTGGAGGAAAATTCGCCAAGACCGGGCCCAAGTCATCTTAATAGCTCCGGATTGGCCAAGGAGGGTATGGTACTCCGACCTTCTCCAACTCTCACTGTGCCCTCCGCTCCGTCTCCCTCTCAGGGCAGACCTCCTCTCGCAGTCGCAGGGGCAGGTTTTACACCCCAACCTCCAGAGTCTGCACCTACATGCTTGGAGATTGAACGGGGCAACCTGAGTTCCTTCTCTCTCCCGCCTGATGTAGTGGATGTTATCTTAGCGGCCAGGCGACACTCCACTAAATCTATCTACGCTAATAGGTGGTCTAAATTTGTTATGTGGTGTGGAGAGAGACAGATTGATCCCTTACATGCTCATCTGTCACATGTTTTGTCTTTTGCACTGTCTCTAGCGCAGAAAGGTTGTGCAGTGGCTACCATTAAGGGTTATTTGTCGGCCTTGTCAGCCTTCCTTTGTCTTCCAGACCAACCATCGTTATTTAAATCCCCTATTGTTCTCAGATTCTTGAAAGGTCTTCTGAATCAATATCCTCCAAAACCATTCGTTATGCCTCAATGGGATTTGTCCTTGGTCCTGACTTTCCTTATGGGGTCCCCTTTTGAGCCTATGCATTCTTGCCCCTTAAGGTATTTGGTTATTAAAACAGTATTCCTGGTAGCTATAACATCTGCAAGGAGAGTGAGTGAGTTGCAGGCCTTATCGGTTAAACCCCCTTATATAACGTTTTATGGGGATAAGGTGGTGTTGAGGACCAAGGCTGCTTTCCTTCCGAAGGTTGTTTCACCCTTCCATTTGGCTCAGACAATCACTTTGTCCACGTTTTATCCTCCGCCTCATCCTTCAAAGGAGGAAGAAAGACTACATCGCCTGGACCCAAAAAGGGCGTTGAGCTTCTATATCGACAGAATGAAGGATATCAGGCTGGAGGATCAGCTGTTTGTCGGATACGTGGGCAAGAGGAGAGGAAAGGCAGTCCACAAGAGAACACTCTCCAGGTGGGTTGTTCTTTGCATTAAAATCTGTTACTCTTTGGCAAAGAAGGATCCGCCTGAGGGCATTAGAGCTCACTCCACCAGAGCTAAGTCGGCCTCTTCGGCCTTGGCCAGGGGTGTTCCTGTGGTCGACATCTGCAAGGCCGCAACTTGGTCGTCCCTTCACACTTTTGTGAAACATTACTGTTTGGACTCTGAGGTCAGAAGGGACGGTCATTTTGCACGGTCAGTGCTGCAGGATTTCTTGGTTTGACCATTTAGGCACCCACAGCCGGGCGTGGTACTGCTTTGGGACTCTATTCATCAGGTGAGGAATCCACAGGTAGTTGTATCCATCAGAAGAACGAGTTACTTACCTTCGGTAACGACTTTTCTGGTGGATACATTAGCTACCTGTGGATTCCTCACGGTCCCACCCGCCTCCCCGTTGCCTTTTTGGTCTCTCCAAGCAATCCTTGAGTGTGCTCCTTTTGGTCTTCAAAGTTGCAATACATTTTGCATGTATGATATTTGTATATATGTGTATATTTATATATAAATCTATATATATATTGGGTATATACATGATTCGTATGTATAAATATATTTATTTGTTTAAAAAAAAAAAAAAAAAAAAAAGGTTATATTAAATCTACAGCTATTTTATTGCAATGTTGTGTGATTTACAATATTAAGAGATGTTGCTTTGCTCTTTCATTGCATTGGGTTATTATTATTCTCATGCACGTAAAAAATGTTGGTACTGTCATCGGCACGTCGGCGAGGACTTCTTATTGCCTGTATGACGTCAGACGGCGTCGCGTGGGCTAGAGTGACGTCCTCGTCGACGTGCAGAGACTAGTAAGAAGATTTCCGTCAAATGCTGGCGCCATGGGAGTATTCATCAGGTGAGGAATCCACAGGTAGCTAATGTATCCACCAGAAAAGTCGTTACCGAAGGTAAGTAACTCGTTCGTCTCTTCAACATGGCCATCAGAGAAAAAAGAGCCCAAATGTAGCACAAATATCACCCAAATGTATTCCAAAATATAGGCCAATCACAGAAGTACGCAAAATACTTAATTTCTTTGTTTTATTTTTTGAAGGTTTATATAGCGCAGACTTGACCCGAAGGCACTAGAGTGCTTTACATGAGCATCAGTTACATTACACAAGAACACATTAAGGCCCTCATTCTGACCTTGGCGGGCGGCGGAGGCCGCCCGCCAAAGTCCCGCCGTCAGATTACCGTTCCGCGGTCGAAAGACCGCGGCGGTAATTCTGACTTTCCCGCTGGGCTGGCGGGCGGTCGCCTTCAGACCGCCCGCCAGCCCAGCGGGAAAGAGGCTTCCACTATGAAGCCGGCTCGGAATCGAGCCGGCGGAGTGGAAGCTGTGCGACGGGTGCAGTTGCACCCGTCGCGTATTTCACTGTCTGCGCGGCAGACAGTGAAATACATGTAGGGGCCCTCTTACGGGGGCCCCTGCAATGCCCATGCCAGTGGCATGGGCACTGCAGGGGCCCCCAGGGGCCCCGCGACCCCCCCTACCGCCATCCGGATCCCGGCGGTCGGACCGCCGGGATCTGGATGGCGGTAGGGGGGGTCAGAATCCCCGCGGCGGTGCAGCAAGCTGCGCCGCCGTGGAGGATTCTATGGGGCGGCGGTACACTGGCGGGAGCCCGCCAGTGGTGCCGGTCCGACCGCGGCTTTACCGCCGCGGTCCGAATCCCCATTGGAGCACCGCCGGCCTGTCGGCGGTGCTCCCGCGGTCCTCCGCCCTGGCGGTCAAAGACCGCCAGGGTCAGAATGACCACCTAATTTTGGTTTTAGGCGTGAGGAGAGTAAGTGATTTGCCCAGAATCACAGGATGTCGAGCTGATGCTGAAACTCAAACCTGGTTCCCCAGTTGCAAAGTCTGCATCTCTGGCCATAACGCCACATCCTCTCCCTTAAATGAAACATATAATCAAGAATCAACTGGATAAAAAAACCCATTAAGATAGCAAATAATTTAAAAGTGCTTTGTCACTATTTGGGAAATCAGACACCATGTCCTCTTTTTAGTTTTTTAGAGCACTAACCAAAATTTGTATAGAAATAAGACGTTCTTGTTTTTATAATTTCTGAAGGAAATGCTTTAGGTATTACAATTTTGATTACATCAAAATGTCTTCAGGTGTGCCCCACTTTTGTCCTAAATATAGAATGTTAAATATAGAATGTTAGCAATCTAGTTGTTCATTAGGATACTGTGGGGAGGCAAAGGTGAGGGGCACAGCCTTGGATAATTGAGGGCAAGGAGGAGGGTGCTTATGCAACAAGTTGACCATGATGTGCAGGCAAGAGAGGTGGTGGCACCACAGCGGACAATGGAGGGCAGGGAAAAGGGGTTTAGAGGCAACAAACCAATTGTGCAGGATAAGCAAAATAGTCTGTGGCAATGTAACAGACAATTGAGTACTGAAGGTAGAGGCAGTGGCAGTATAACCATACAGACCCAATTTAGGCAGGAGACTCCCGATGTTTTTCAGCCCAACAGGGATTTATTTTATATGTCTTCTACCTAAAATTTCCTCTTTGTCTATGTAAGTCAATGGGGAAAATCAATTCCCCAGGTTTCATTTTCAAAATCTCCCTCTTACCAAGTTCAAAGTATTGGCAAGTATGGTACATTGGATCACAGAGGGAAGGAGGAATGGGGTAGGGACATGGACGTGGATAACGGGGCAGGATGGAGATAGGCAGGGGCACCAAACTAACCTTACAGGGCAGGTTTTGGGCGTGGCAGCAGCGCAATACGCAACACAGGGCAAGTGGGATGGAAGTGCAGCACAACAGACCATAGAAAGCAATAGGGAGGGGACAGGGCCATGCACATAGACATCAGAGAGCAGAGGGGAAGAGGTAAGGGCAGCGAGCTGACCATACCAGACAGAAAGGAGGGACAGTTGCAGTATTACTGACCATGAAGGGCAGGAGCGAGGTGGCAGAAGCACAACAATGGACCAGACAAGGCAAGAGGGAGGCAATAGGGGCCTGCACATGAAAAACGGGGGACAGGGGCAAGGGGCAGGAGAAGCCAACTGTCCATGAAGGGCGGGTGGGATGGGCAGTGGAAGCACAACACACCTTGGATGGCAACAGTGAGACTATAATGGCATGCACGCAGACAACGGAGGGAAGGTGGGAGGTGTCAGGGGCAGTAAGCTGAACACACAGGGCAGGTGGGAGGGCTGTGACAGCACAGAAGACCATGCATGGCAAACGGGAGGGGCAATGGCAGCACAACGGCCATGGTGGGCAAGAGGAAGCGGAGAGGGGCATGTACAAAGGACCATGGAGGACAGTAGGGAGGAGGAGGGGCTGGACACAGACAAGAGAGGGCAAGGGATGGGCTTCACAACAGGTCAGGCAGGAGGAACCGTTGCAGCACAACAGAACATGGGAGGCAGAAGACAGTGGCAGCAAAATGGACCATGGAGGACAGGAGTGAGAGGTTAGGGGCACGGAACTCAGAGAGGCAGGGTAGAGGTGGCAGGGACAGGTCACAGTCATCTGACCACGCTAGGCAGATGGGAGGGGAAGTGGCAGCTCAACAGAGCACTCAGAGTAGATAGGAGGTACAGTGGCAGATCTATGGAATATGAGTTATAGTTGAAATAACTCAACTATAACAGCTGGATTTCTATGGGTTTGTTCTTGAATCTGAACCTAACTATAACTTCCCTGTAACCTTTAACTTTTTAGTGAATTTCTAAGGGTTTTTCAATTCTATTCCCTAACTATAACATCCGTTTAACCTTTCAGTTTTTTCAGTATATATATACCCAGTGTACATCTGTTCGTGGCATGTTCCGTTGCAGATTCACATGCTGTGCACTGTTCCTGCCATCTGGTGTTGGGCTCGGAGTGTTACAAGTTGTTTTTCTTCGAAGAAGTCTTTTCGAGTCACAGAACGAGTGACTCCTCCCTTTCGGCTCCATTGCGCATGGGCAGCCACTCCATCTTAGATTGTTTTCCCGCATAGGGTGAGGTAGGAGTGGTAGAATGAGAATACTAAAGATGTCCATGCAATAGAATAGATATGTATGTACATAGTGTGTGCTAAAGGAATGTTTATTTACGTATATACAATTTTTTATTGCAACTTAAACGGCTACAGGCTCCCGGGGAGTTAGGAGGGCGCATGTGAATCTGCAGCGGAACATGCCACGAACAATTGCTGTGCATAGACTACAAAGCAGTAATCCTCCCCAAAGCGGTGGTCAGCCTGTAGGAGTTGAAGTCGTTTGAAATAATGTTCTTGGTACAGCCTGTCCTACTGTGGCTTGTTGTGTTGCTAACACATCTACACAGTAATGTTTGGTAAACGTATGAGGTGTAGACCGAGTGGCTGCCTTACAAATCTCTGTCATTGGTATGTTACCTAGAAAGGCCATTGTTGCTCCTTTCTTTCTAGTGGAGTGTGCCTTTGGTGTAATGGGTAACTCTCTTTTAGCTTTGAGGTAACAGGTCTGTATGCATTTGACTATCCATCTGTGTAGGAAGTTGGCTCTGTATGCACTATTTCAAAGTAAGGAATAGTATGCACAGAGTCCAAGGGTTCCCCTTAGAGGTAAGATAGTGGCAAAAAGAGATAATACTAATGCTCTATTTTGTGGTAGTGTGGTCGAGCAGTAGGCCTATCAAAGGAGTAGTGTTAAGCATTTGTTGTACATACACACAGGCAATAAATGAGGAACACACACTCAGAGACAATTCCAGGCCAATAGGTTTTTGTATAGAAAAATATATTTTCTTAGTTTATTTTAAGAACCACAGGTTCAAATTCTACATGTAATACTTTGCATGAAAGGTATTGCAGGTAAGTACTTTAGGAACTTTGAATAATCACAATAGCATATATACTTTTCAAATAAAACACATATAGCTATTTTAAAACTAGACACAGTGCAATTTTCACAGTTCCTAGGGGAGGTAAGTAATTGTCAGTTCTTGCAGGTAAGTAAACCACCTATGGGGTTCAAGTTTGGGTCCAAGGTAGCCCACCGTTGGGGGTTCAGAGCAACCCCAAAGTTACCAAACCAGCAGCTCAGGGCCGGTCAGGTGCAGAGTTCAAAGTGGTGCCCAAAACGCTTAGGCTTAAATGGAGAAGGGGGTGCCCCAGTTCCAGTCTGCCAGCAGGTAAGTATCCGCGTCTTCGGAGGGCAGACCAGGGGGGTTTTGTAGTGCACCGGGGGGGACACAAGTTAGCACAGAAAGTACACCCTCAGCAGCACGGGGGCGGCTGGGTGCAGTGTGCAAACACACGTCGGGTTTTCAATTGGAATCAATGGGAGACCAAGGGGTCTCTTCAGCGATGCAGGCAGGCAAGGGGGGGGCTCCTCAGGGTAGCCACCACCTAGGCAAGGGAGAGGGCCTCCTGGGGGTCACTCCTGCACTGGAGGTCCGATCCTTCAGGTCCTGGGGGCTGCGGGTGCAGGGTCTTTTCCAGGCGTCGGGATCTGAGAGTCAGGCAGTCGCGGTCAGGGGGAGCCTCGGGATTCCCTCTGCAGGCGTCGCTGTGGGGGCTCAGGGGGGACAACTTTGGTTACTCACTGTCTCGGAGTCGCCGGGGAGTCCTCCCTGAAGTGTTGTTTCTCCACAAGTCGAGCCGGGGGCATCGGGTGCAGAGTTGCAAGTCTCACGCTTCTGGCGGGAAATGCAGTTGTCTTTAAGTTGCTTCTTTGGAAACAAAGTTGCAGTCTTGGGTGAACAGGGCCGCTGTTCTCGGGAGTTTCTTGGTCTTTTTAGAGCAGGGCAGTCCTCTGAGGATTCAGAGGTCGCTGGTCCTGGGGAAAGTGTCGCTGGAGCAGTTTTCTTCCGAAGGGGGGAGACAGGCCGGTAGAGCTGGGGCCAAAGCAGTTGGTGTCTCCGTCTTCTCTGCAGGGTTTTCCAGCTCAGCAGTCCTCTTCTTCTTAGGTTGCAGGAATCTGAGTTCCTAGGTTCAGGGGAGCCCCTAAATACAGAATTTAGGGGTGTGTTTAGGTCAGGGAGGTTAGTAGCCAATGGCTACTAGCCCTGAGGGTGGCTACACCCTCTATGTGCCTCCTCCCGGTGGGCAGGGGGTCACATCCCTAATCCTATTGGGGGAATCCTCCATCTGCAAGATGGAGGATTTTTAAAAGTCAGAGTCACCTCAGCTCAGGACACCTTAGGGGTTGTCCTGACTGGCCAGTGACTCCTCCTTGTTTTTCTCATTATCTTCTCCGGCCTTGCCGCCAAAAGTGGGGCCGTGGCCGGAGGGGCGGGCATCTCCACTAGCTGGGATGCCCTGTGGCGCTGTAACAAAGGGGGTGAGCCTTTACAGTTCCTGCAGGGGGAGGTGAGAAGCACCTCCACCCAGTACAGGCTTTGTTCCTGGCCACAGAGTGACAAAGGCACTCTCCCCATGTGGCCAGCAACATGTCTGGTGTGTGGCAGGCTGGTAAAACTAGTCAGCCCACACTGGAAGTCAGGTATGTTTTCAGGGGGCATATCTAAGATGCCCTCTGGGTGTATTTCACAATAAAATGTACACTGGCATCAGTGTGAATTTATTGTGCTGAGAAGTTTGATACCAAACTTCACAGTTTTCAGTGTAGCCATTATGGTGCTGTGGAGTTCGTGTTTGACAGACTCCCAGACCATATACTCTTATGGCTACCCTGCACTTACAATGTCTAAGGTTTTGCTTAGACACTGTAGGGGCATAGTGCTCATGCACCTATGCCCTCACCTGTGGTATAGTGCACCCTGCCTTAGGGCTGTAAGGCCTGCTAGAGGGGTGACTTATCTATGCCATAGGCAGTGTGAGGTTAGCATGGCACCCTCAGGGGAGTGCTATGTCGACTTAGTCATTTTCTCCCCATCAGCACACACAAGCTGGCAAGCAGTGAGTCTGTGCTGAGTGAGGGGTCCCCAGGGTGGCATAAGACATGCTGCAGCCCTTAGAGACCTTCCCTGGCATCAGGGCCCTTGGTACCAGGGGTACCAGTTACAAGGGACTTACCTGGGTGCCAGGGTTGTGCCAATTGTGGAGAGAAAGGTACAGTTTAGGGAAAGAACACTGGTGCTGGGGCCTGGTTAGCAGTGTCCCTGCATACTTTCAAATCATAACTTGGCATCAGCAAAGGCAAAAATTCAGGGGGTAACCATGCCAAGGAGGCATTTCCCTACAGCGTTACTACAATAAATGGTAGGTGGCATGGGATCCGGGTGGTGGGTGTGAGTTAGTGGATGCTCCTTAATGCCAGGTCAGAGTTTGCAGCATGATCCAACTCAAGGGTAATGGGTGTCTAGCAAATTTAGGTAACCTAGCTCGGTTGCATTCCATGTCAGTAAGAGCTTTGTGGGTCCTAGGTGGGGTGCAGTTGGCGGTGGTTGGCCCTCATCTTGCTGTGGCATCTAGCCAATTGAATGCCAGTGCAATGCATAGTGCTCATTCCTGATCCCTGTGTGTGACGGTACTGTGTATGCAAACTGTGGTGTGGGTACTGTAATTGACCCAGTGCTCCCTTGCTCTCCCTCCCCCTTCTTTCTCCTTCTGTCATCCTGTTCATGTGTGCATAGCATCACCTGGCTGAGGAGCAGAGGCACCAGCGACAGAGGGAGCTGCACCCCACGGGACCCAGGAGGCAGAGTACACTGACGCCGAGGAAATTGGTTCATATGGTGGCTACTGCCTTGCAATTACAATTTCAGTACTGCCAACCCGAAGTCCTGGTATTATCATGCTGTGTGTCATGTGCCATTGATTTACGTCTGCAGCTGGTTGTGTGTATGGTGTGTGTGTGAATGGTGTGTGTCGTGCGTGTGTGTGTCACTCTCCTTTTTCTCCCTCCCTCTCTTGTGTGCTAGGCGGCTGTACTCACCGTCGTCATCTTTATCGGCGTTGGTGTTAGGTGGAGCATGGCGTAGAAGAGCATCGGGAAGACTTGTATTTCCAGTTCCATGGCGGCGTTGATCTTCTCTATGTCTCTGTTGGTGAGTCTTTGGTCTTCTGTGACGTGTTTCTGCCAGGCTTTTGATGGTATTGGTACCGCCCCGGAAATCGTGGTGGATTGCAGGTTCATGAAATGGTGGGCGGCACCTTGTCTTCTGCCTGGCTGCTGATGGCTACCGCTGTGGTGTGTGGTGTTAACCCCTGGGGGATGGTGTGGTACATTGGCTGACTATGGGTGTTATCACTGCCATGGTCATAATTTGGCGGTAATTACCGCTAGCCTGTTGGTGGTATTGCCATCACTTTAACAGAGCCAGCTTCCTACACCAGGGATTTTTTTGTTTTGTTTATATTGATAAGGGGAGCGACCCATTAGGCAAGGGTCGCTCCCCAGGGGGCAATTTGTTTATTAGGCATTTTCTGCCCCCCTTCCCTCCCACACCGGGGGCAGATTGACCTATATTAATTAGGCCGATCTGCTCCCAAGGGGGGCAGAAACCACTAGGCACCAGGAATTTCTATTTTTTAACAGATGGGGAGCGGCCCCTCAGGCACGGGTCACTCCCCTGGGGGGCAATTTTATTTTAGGCCATTTCTGCCCCCTTGGGGGCAGATCGCCCTCTTGTTGTAGGGCTCATCTGCCCCCAAGGGGGCAGAAAGCCCACCAGGGAAGATTTTTTTTTCAAAAAAAGAGGGTGGGGCTATGGCCATACCCTTACCCCAAATAAATGGGGACAAAGTTGTTCTGCCCAGCGGTGGGCAGATGGGGCAGTTATCCCCGATCCACTCTTCAGGGGTGCAGAAAGCCTACTAGATGGCAGCGAATTAAAACAAAAAATAGTGGGGTGGTGGCTACAAACCAGTATGGGCATGCCCCCACCCCAACTGAAGGGGGTAACAGTCTTTCAGCTCTTCTCCCCCCCCACAGACACATTTTTTTGATCTCATGGCAAGCAAGAGGACATTTGATTATTTTGGATTCTGGTTTTACATTTGGGCCATGAGAGCTTGTCTAACTCTCAAAACCGTCCCACTTGGAATGGTGAGGGCTGCACTTTTTGGACCTTGGGACACTGCCATGTAGAAAAATCTACGAGACATAGACACATCTGAAAACTAAACATCTGGGTGAGTCCAGGGTGGTGCGCTTCAAATGCACCCCGCACCATTTTGTTACCCACAATGCCGTGCAAGCCTCCAACTTTGCTTGAAATCAAAGATTTTTCCCACATTTTTGTGATGGAATCGCATCTATACCGATAAAAATTCTGCCCCACTTGTCAGCCTAAAAATGTTTTTTTTCCAAACTGCCCTTTTGGACCCGCTTTGGTTCCCCCTTATTTTTTACATGTTTTTGTCTCTTCCCTGTCACAGGCACTTGGCCCACCTACACAACTGAGGTATCAATTTTATCAGGAGACTGAGGGGAACGTTGGGTGGTAGGAAATTTGTGCCAGTGCGGTGATCCCACACAGAAATGTGGGAAAAATTTGTTTTTTTTTAGCTACATTTGAGGTTTGCTGAGGATTCTGGGTAAGACAACACTGAGAAATCCACACAAGTCACACCTCCTTGGGTGTCTAGTTTTCAGAAATGTTTGGGTTTGGTAGGTTTCCCTAGATGGCTGCTGAGCCCAGGACCAGAAAAAGGCAGGTGTCCATCACCTCCCCCCCTTCCTCTCCCCAACTGAAAAACAGGTAGTTTTGTTTTTGATGTGTCCACATAGTGTTTTAGGGCATTTCCTGTCACGAGCACTAGGCCTACCCACACAAGTGAGGTACCGTTTTTATCCGGAGACCTGTGGGAATGCTAGGTAGATAGTAGTTTGTGTCTCCCCTCAGACTCCAGAACTTTGCAGCACCGAAATGTGAGGAAAAAGTGGGTTTTTTGCCACATTTTTTGGTTTGCTAAGGATTCTGGGTAACAGAACCCGGTAAGAGCACCATAAGTTACCCTATCCTGGATTCCCCTAAGTGTCTAGTTTTCAGAAATGTCCAGGTTTGCTAGCTTTTCGTAGGTGCCGGATGAGCTAGGGGCCAAAATCCAGAGCTAGGCACTTTTAAAAAAACAGGTCAGTTTTCTTTGGGAAAATGTGATGTGTCCATGTTGTGTTTTGGGGCATTTCCTGTTGCGGGCACTAGGCCTACCCACACAAGCGAGGTACAATTTTTATCGGGAGACTTGGGGGAATGCTGGGTGGAAGGAAATTTGTGGCTCCTCTCAGATTCCAGAACTTTCTGTCACCGAAACATAAGGAAAAAGTGGTGTTTTTGCCAAATTTTGAGGTTTGCAAAGGATTCTGGGTAACAGGACCTCGTGAGAGCCCCCAAGTCACCCCATTATGAATTCCCCTAGGTGTCTAGTTTAAAAAAATGTATCGCTTTGCTGGGTTTCCCTGGGTGCCGGCTGAGCTAAAGTCCAAAATCCACAGCTAGGCACTTTCCAAAAAACACGTCAGATTTCAATATAAATGTAAATGTGATGTGTCCATGTTGCGTTTCCTGGTGCGGGCATTAGGCCTACCCACGCAAGTGAGGTACCATTTTATCAAGAGACTTGGGGGAACACAGAATAGCAGAACAAGTGTTATTGTCCCTTGTCTTTCTCTACATTTTTCCTTCCAAATGTAAGACAGCGTGTTATTTTCTGTAGAAAAACCTTGTAGGATCTACACAAAGGACCCCTTGCTGAATTCAGAATTTTGTCTACTTTTCAGAAATGTGTAGCTGTGCGGGATCCAGCATTGGTTTCACACCCATTTCTGTCACTAACTGGAAGGATTATTATTTAGAGAAAATGAGGCGTACCCCGTAACCCTAGAACCTGGGTAGATAAACAATTTAACAATATTCAAACATGTGCAAATTTTATCAAGAATTCACATTTTATTATATCATTACTAAAAAAACACAGTCATTCTTGATTTTGAATTCAATCCTTATGGTGCTTCTATAGTGATGGTGCAGTGAAAGGGAAAGTCATTTGTGCAAATGTGCTCAGTACAATATATACAAAATGTGGTTAAAACATAAAAACTTCTTTGCGATCTTCTATACGCAGACTCATATCACTGCAGAGGTCCAGAAGTCACTTTTTAGTCTCTCAAGAAAAATCCACACTATCAAATTCTCGACGTTTCGACCCCAATTATGTAGATCAATCTATCCGGGGTCATCATCAGGACTGTTAGTTTGCTATAGGTAGCACCCGTTAGTCATCGTGTTCTGTTTTAAGGTGATTATTTAATCATCTCATCCTCCATTGACTTTAGATCCTAGTAGTCTGCCCACTCTCTATACCTCCACATGGTTTGTTTTTTCACTCATTTTTCATACCGGGAGGAAAACTGCTTGCAAGCTGTAAGCACATGTTTGAATATAGTTAAAAATTATTTACCAGGAAGACAAGGTGTAAGGAAATGCCTCCTTGGCATGGTTACCCCCTGACTTTTTGCCTTTGCTGATGCTATGTTTTGAATTGAAAGTGTGCTGAGGCCTGCTAACCAGGCCCCAGCACCAGTGTTCTTTCCCTAACCTGTACTTTTGATTCCACAATTGGCACACCCTGGCATCCAGATAAGTCCCTTGTAACTGGTACCTCTGGTACCAAGGGCCCTGATGCCAGGGAAGGTCTCTAAGGGCTGCAGCATGTATTATGCCACCCTAGAGACCCCTCACTCAGCACAGACACACTGCTTACCAGCTTGTGTGTGCTAGTGAGAACAAAATGAGTAAGTCGACATGGCACTCCCCTCAGGGTGCCATGCCAGCCTCTCACTGCCTATGCAGTATAGGTAAGACACCCCTCTAGCAGGCCTTACAGCCCTAAGGCAGGGTGCACTATACCATAGGTGAGGGTACCAGTGCATGAGCACTGTGCCCCTACAGTGTCTAAGCAAAACCTTAGACATTGTAAGTGCAGGGTAGCCATAAGAGTATATGGTCTGGGAGTCTGTTTTACACAAACTCCACAGCACCATAATGGCTACACTGAAAACTGGGAAGTTTGGTATCAAACTTCTCAGCACAATAAATGCACACTGATGCCAGTGTACATTTTATTGTAAAATACACCACAGAGGGCACCTTAGAGGTGCCCCCTGAAACTTAACCGACCATCTGTGTATGCTGACTGGTTCCAGCAGCCTGCCACACTAGAGACATGTTGCTGGCCCCATGAGGAGAGTGCCTTTGTCACTCTGAGGCCAGTAACAAAGCCTGCACTGGGTGGAGATGCTAACACCTCCCCCAGGCAGGAGCTGTAACACCTGGCGGTGAGCCTCAAAGGCTCACCCCTTTGTCACAGCACCGCAGGACACTCCAGCTAGTGGAGTTGCCCGCCCCCTCCGGCCCCGGCCCCCACTTTTGGCGGCAAGGCCGGAGAAAATAATGAGAATAACAAGGAGGAGTCACTGGCCAGTCAGGACAGCCCCTAAGGTGTCCTGAGCTGAGGTGACTCTAACTTTTAGAAATCCTCCATCTTGCAGATGGAGGATTCCCCCAATAGGATTAGGGATGTGACCCCCTCCCCTTGGGAGGAGGCACAAAGAGGGTGTACTCACCCTCAGGGCTAGTAGCCATTGGCTACTAACCCCCCAGACCTAAACACGCCCTTAAATTTAGTATTTAAGGGCTTCCCTGAACCTAGAAATTAGATTCCTGCAACTACAAGAAGGACTGCCTAGCTGAAAACCCCTGCAGAGGAAGACCAGAAGACAACAACTGCCTTGGCTCCAGAAACTCACCGGCCTGTCTCCTGCCTTCCAAAGAACTCTGCTCCAGCGACGCCTTCCAAAGGGACCAGCGACCTCTGAATCCTCTGAGGACTGCCCTGCTTCGACGACGACAAGAAACTCCAGAGGACAGCGGACCTGCTCCAAAAAGACTGCAACTTTATCCAAAGGAGCAGCTTTAAAGAACCCTGCAATCTCCCCGCAAGAAGCGTGAGACTTGCAACACTGCACCCGGCGACCCCGACTCGGCTGGTGGAGAACCAACACCTCAGGGAGGACCCCCGGACTACTCTACGACTGTGAGTACCAAAACCTGTCCCCCCTGAGTCCCCACAGCGCCGCCTGCAGAGGGAATCCCGAGGCTTCCCCTGACCGCGACTCTCTGAAACCTAAGTTCCGACGCCTGGAAAAGACCCTGCACCCGCAGCCCCCAGGACCTGAAGGACCGGACTTTCACTGCAGAAGTGACCCCCAGGAGTCCCTCTCCCTTGCCCAAGTGGAGGTTTCCCCGAAGAAGCCCCCCCTTGCCTGCCTGCAGCGCTGAAGAGATCCCTTGATCTCTCATTGACTTCCATTGCGAACCCGACGCTTGTTCTAACACTGCACCCGGCCGCCCCCGCGCCGCTGAGGGTGAACTTTCTGTGTGGGCTTGTGTCCCCCCCGGTGCCCTACGAAACCCCCCTGGTCTGCCCTCCGAAGACGTGGGTACTTACCTGCTGGCAGACTGGAACCAGGGCACCCCCTTCTCTCCATTGCAGCCTATGCGTTTTGGGCACCACTTTGAACTCTGCACCTGACCGGCCCTGAGCTGCTGGTGTGGTAACTTTGGGGTTGCTCTGAACTCCCAACGGTGGGCTACCTTGGACCAAGAACTGAACCCTGTAAGTGTCGTACTTACCTGGTAAAACTAACAAAAACTTACCTCCCCCAGGAACTGTGAAAATTACACTGTGTCCACTTTTGAAATAGCTATTTGTGAATAACTTGAAAAGTATACATGCAATTGAAATGATTCAAAGTTCCTAATGTACTTACCTGCAATACCTTCCAAACAAGATATTACATGTTAATTTGAACCTGTGGTTCTTAAAATAAACTAAGAAAAGATATTTTTCTATAACAAAACCTATTGGCTGGATTTGTCTCTGAGTGTGTGTACCTCATTTATTGTCTATGTGTATGTACAACAAATGCTTAACACTACTCCTTGGATAAGCCTACTGCTCGACCACACTACCACAAAATAGAGCATTGGTATTATCTCTTTTTACCACTATTTTACCTCTAAGGGGAACCCTTGGACTCTGTGCATGCTATTCCTTACTTTGAAATAGCACATACAGAGCCAACTTCCTACATTGGTTGATCAGCGGTGGGGTACAAGACTTTGCATTTGCTGGACTACTCAGCCAATACCTGATCACACGACAAATTCCAAAATTGTCATTAGAAATTGATTTTTTGCAATTTGAAAAGTTTTCTAAATTCTTAAAAGTCCTGCTAGGGCCTTGTGTTAGTCCCTGTTAGCATTTCTTTTAGAGTTTAAAAGTTTGTTAAAAGTTTGAATTAGATTCTAGAACCAGTTTAGTTTCTTAAAAAGTATTCCAACTTTTAGAAGCATAATGTCTAGCACAGATGTGAATGTGGTGGAACTCGACACCACACCTTACCTCCATCTACAGATGAGAGAGCTAAGGTCACTCTGTAAACTAAAGAAAATAGCAATGGGCTCCAAACCTACCAAAGTACAGCTCCAGGAGCTTTTGGCAGAGTTTGAAAAAGCCAACCCCTCTGAGGATGGCAACACAGAGGATGAAGATAGTGACTTGGGAGGGAAATTCCCCCCCTCCAGTCCTACTTAGGGAGAACAGGGCTTCTCAAGCCCTGACTCCACAAATATTAGTCAGAGATGCTGGTTCCCTCACCGGAGGGACCAACAACTCTGAAATCACTGAGGATAACTCCAGTGAAGAGGACATCCAGTTAGCCAGGATGGCCAAAAGATTGGCTTTGGAAAGACAGATCCTAGCCATAGAAAGGGAAAGACAAGAGATGGGCCTAGGACCCATCAATGGTGGCAGCAACATAACTAGGGTCAGAGATTCTCCTGACATGTTGAAAATCCCCAAAGGGATTGTAACTAAATATGAAGATGGTGATGACATCACCAAATGGTTCACAGCTTTTGAGAGGGCTTGTGAAACCAGAAAAGTGAACAAATCTCACTGGGGTGTTCTCCTTTGGGAAATGTTCACAGGAAAGTGTAGGGATAGACTCCTCACACTCTCTGGAAAAGATGCAGAATCTTATGACCTCATGAAGGGTACCCTGATTGAGGGCTTTGGATTCTCCACTGAGGAGTATAGGATTAGATTCAGGGGGGCTCAAATATCCTCGAGCCAGACCTGGGTTGACTTTGTAAACTACTCAGTAAAAACACTAGATGGTTGGATTCAAGGCAGTGGTGTAAGTAATTATGATGGGCTGTACAATTTATTTGTGAAAGAACACCTGTTAAGTAATTGTTTCAATGACAAACTGCATCAGCATCTGGTGGACCTAGGACCAATTTCTCCCCAAGAATTGGGAAAGAAGGCGGACCATTGGGTCAAGACTAGGGTGTCCAAAACTTCCAAAGGGGGTGACCAAAAGAAAGGGGTCACAAAACCTCCCCAGGGGAAAGGTGGTGAGACAACCAAAAATAAAAATAGTCAAGAGTCTTCTACAGGCCCCCAAAAACCTGCACAGGAGGGTGGGCCCAGAGCCTCTTCACAAAACAATCCTGGGTACAAGGGTAAAAACTTTGATCCCAAAAAGGCCTGGTGTCGAAACTGTAGTCAGTCTGGACACCAAACTGGAGACAAGGCCTGTCCCAAGAAAGATACCACTTCTAACTCCCATCCAGCTAAAACTGGAATGGCCAGTCTCCAAGTGGGATCAACAGTGTGCCCAGAGCAAATCAGGTGTCACACTGAAGCTACATTAGTCTCTGAGGGTGGGGTGGATTTAGCCACACTGGCTGCCTGGCCCCCTAACATGCAAAAATACAGGCAGCAGCTCTTAATTAATGGGACAAGTGTAGAGGGCCTGAGGGATACAGGTGCCAGTGTCACTATGGTGACAGAGAAACTGGTTTCCCCTGGCCAATACCTGACTGGACAAACTTATCCAGTCACCAATGCTGACAATCAGACTAAAGTACATCCCATGGCAATGGTAACTTTAGAGTGGGGAGGGGTCAATGGCCTGAAACAGGTAGTGGTCTCCTCAAATATCCCAGTAGACTGTTTGCTTGGAAATGACCTGGAGTCCTCAGCATGGGCTGAGGTAGAACTGAAAACCCATGCAGCCATGCTGGGTATCCCTGAACTGGTGTGTGTCAAAACTAGGGCACAGTGCAAGGCACAGGGTGAAAAAGTAGAGCTGGAGTCTGGAAGAATGGCCCAGCCTACCAAGAGAAAAGGAAAGTCAGCTGGGAAACCAGCTGCAACACAACACCAAAAAGAGAACCTCTCTTCTCAGGAAGAAGTTCTGCCCTCTGAGGGAACTGAGCCTATGGAGCTGGAACCTTATCAGGTTGAGCTCTTGGGCCCAGGGGGACCCTCAAGGGAAGAGTTGTGTAAGGGACAAGAAACCTGTCCCTCTCTTGAAGGCCTTAGGCAGCAAGCTGCTGAAGAGTCCAAAGGCAAGAAAAATGGAACACATAGGGTCTATTGGGAAGATGGACTCCTGTACACTGAGGAAAGAGATCCCAAACCTGGTGCCACTAGGAGAGTGGTAGTGCCTCAGGGTTTCAGAGAGTTTATTCTGACCTTAGCCCATGATATTCCCCTTGCTGGGCATTTGGGACAAACCAAGACGTGGGAGAGGTTAGTCAACCACTTCTACTGGCCCAATATGTCCCAGAAGGTTAAGGAGTTTTGCCTCTCCTGCCCCACCTGTCAATCCAGTGGTAAGACAGGTGGGCACCCAAAGGCCCCCCTCATTCCACTTCCAGTGGTGGGGGTCCCCTTTGAAAGAGTGGGTGTGGACATAGTTGGTCCACTAGAACCTCCCACAGCCTCAGGAAATATGTACATCCTAGTAGTAGTGGATCATGCTACTAGGTATCCTGAAGCTATTCCCCTTAGGTCGACTACTGCCCCTGCAGTAGCCAAGGCCCTCATTGGTATCTTTACCAGAGTGGGTTTCCCTAAGGAGGTGGTTTCTGACAGAGGTACCAACTTCATGTCAGCTTACCTAAAACACATGTGGAATGAGTGTGGAGTGACTTATAAATTCACTACACCATATCATCCACAAACTAATGGCCTTGTTGAGAGATTCAACAAGACATTAAAGGGCATGATCATGGGGCTCCCAGAAAAACTCAAAAGGAGATGGGATGTCCTCCTGCCATGTCTGCTTTTCGCTTACAGAGAGGTGCCTCAGAAGGGAGTAGGATTCTCACCCTTTGAACTTCTGTTTGGCCACCCTGTAAGGGGACCACTTGCTCTTGTTATAGAAGGCTGGGAGAGACCTCTTCATGAGCCTAAACAAGACATAGTGGACTATGTACTTGGCCTTCGCTCAAGGATGGCAGAGTACATGGAAAAGGCAAGTAAAAACCTTGAGGCCAGCCAACAACTCCAGAAGTTGTGGTATGACCAAAAGGCTGCACTGGTTGAATTTCAACCAGGGCAGAAAGTCTGGGTTCTGATGGATACAACTACCTGTGGATTCCTCACCTGATGAATACTCCCATGGCGCCAGCATTTGACGGAAATCTTCTTACTAGTCTCTGCACGTCGACGAGGACGTCACTCTAGCCCACGCGACGCCGTCTGACGTCATACAGGCAATAAGAAGTCCTCGCCGACGTGCCGATGACAGTTCCCTTTTTTCCGTGCATTCGAAACGGTTATCTTCGAGGGAGTTACTGTTACCTTCGTGGTTACAGTGTATTGTCTGCTGCGTAGTCTTCTCTGCGGTAACAATGTCTCAGAGGAAGTCGGGTTTCAAGCCCTGTCGAGAGTGTGGGGGCAAGATGTCAGTTACAGATCCTCACTCCGACTGTCTATGGTGTTTGAGCTCCGACCACGACGTCTCGACTTGCGATTCATGTCAACACATGAATCCGAAGGCCCTCAAAGAGCGCGAGGCCAAGTTATTCATGGCAAAGTCAAAGAAGAAGGAGAAACATCATAAGAAGTCTTCTTCGCCAAGGTCTCACCGGCGTCATCGAGACTCCCGGCGCCGTAGAGACTCACGACGTCACTCCAGCAAGGAGTCTCGTTCGAGGTCACCTTCGGCTCGGCGTCGGAGGACTTGGGAGGTCAGCCCCACGGTCACGCCGCATCCATCGACGCCGTTGCCCTCTCCGGCGTCACCGACTTCACCTGGTCAGGCGTCAGTGATTGAGGTGGTGCAGCCTCTTGTGTTTTCTCCGGCGTCGCAGACGTCGAGGCCGGCATCGGGGTCGCCCTCGATCCAGGCACCCCAGTATCCGGCTTTTCCCACTCCTGGAGCCGATAGTACCGCGTTTCTTAATGCGATGTATACCATCTTTCAGCAGATGGCTCCAGGAGCTGCTCCGGCTGGTCCTTCGGGGCCCTTGGCCTTTTCGTTGGGTGATCCTGCGCCTCTTCGGCCGGCACCCTTTATGCCCTGTCTCCCTTTTGGGAATGTGGGCTCGGCGCCGGTGCCGGCGTCGGTGGCCGCTCCGGTGGCTTCGGATGTTTCGGCCCCGGAGGTTGCCCCTCCGTCGAAGTCAGGATTTTGCCCTGTGACTCCGGTTGGTCCATCGGCTCCAAGACCTCGTCCTCCGGCTCCTGCCTCGGCGCCGAAGCTGCCTATGGCGCCGGACGCGGCGTCAGATGCTTCTGGAGATCGGCGCCGTTCTTCGACGTCGGCGGAGGCCATGTCGACTCCGCGTATCGAGGAGAGACTTCATTCGAGGAGGCGTGCTCTCCGTCTTTTAGAAGAGCAAGAGTACCAGCGAGTCCTAGAGGAGGGAGAGATTGAGGACTCTGGAGACGGACTGCATGGTCTGGATACAGCCAGTGGGCTGGACACTTCCCCTGAGTGGGACCTTTCATCTCCAGGGGAATATACGGAGGAGGCTGCTTCCTTTCATGCTGTGGTGAGGAAGGCAGCGAGCTTTTTGGACCTGCCTTTGCCGGTGGCAGAGGCAAAGCAGAATTTGCTGACAGAGGTATTGTATCCGGCCTCTGCTGCAGCTGAGCCTCTCTTGCCATTTAATGAGGCTTTGCTGGATCCGGTGTTGGAGGTGTGGAAGAAGCCGGTGTCTTCCTCGGCCGTTCATAGGGCTGTGGCCAGGAGGTATCGAGCTGCACCATCTGACCCTGGCTTTCTCTCTAGACACCCTACGCCGGAGAGCTTGGTGGTGCAAGCCTCCTGTTCCTCAAAGTCAGCGCCTGGTTCCTTCCCGACGGTGCCTGGAGACAGAGACTCCAAGAAACTGGATGCGCAGTCCAAGAAAATATTTTCGTCATGCAGTTTGGCGTTGAAGGCCACCAACGCCACGTGCATTCTGGGGAGGTACATCCATGCGCTGATGGATGATATTTCATCTTCATTCACGGAGCTTCCCCAGGGTCTTTTGGATGTGGTCTCGGACGCCCAGGCTGCCGCGACCCAGATTATCCAGTCTGGGCTGGACACGACCGACTCGGTGGCCAGGGCGATGGGCACGGCTGTGGTGGCAAGAAGACAGGCCTGGCTCCGAAACTCAGGGTTCTCTGCGGATGTGCAGTCGACCCTGCTGGACCTCCCGTTTGATGGGGACAGACTGTTTGGAGCCAAGGCAGATTCAGCCTTGGAACGATTTAAGGAGAGCAGAGCCACAGCCAAATCGTTAGGACTGCAAGCTCCTTCTTCCTCTGCCTCTTCTAGAATTTTCAGGAGGTTTCGGGGATTTGGGCGTGGCTCTTATTCCTCTTCCTTTCGGGGGAGGTTCCAGCAACCCGCCTCTTCCCTCCCCTATAGGTCATTTAGAGGGAGGGGGAGGGGTGGGGTCCGTACCAGAGGAGCCTCTCAACAGCACTCTGCCTCTTCCTCGTCCTCTGGAGGGGTGCAGCAGGGGAAGCAGCCTTAGGCTTCCACCGTTTCCCACTCACTCCTCTCCTGTAGGTGGAAGATTACAGCGTTTTCTCCACAAGTGGAAGTCTATCACAACGGACACTTGGGTTCTCGGCATTGTGGGAAAAGGCTACGCCCTTCCCTTTCGGGAGTTCCCGCCCCTCATCCCGCCCCGCCCATCTTATTGTTCAGAAGAACACCTCCTGTTGCTAGAACAGGAGGTTCAAGTCCTCCTTTCAAAGGGCGCGGTAGAGTTGGTCCCAGAGCAGGAAAAGGGTCGAGGTTGTTACTCAAGATACTTCCTGATTCCCAAAAAGGATGGTCAGTTGAGACCAATCCTGGATCTGAGGATCTTGAATTGGTTCCTCAAACAGGAAAGGTTCAAGATGCTGACCCTAGCACAGGTGCTTTTGGCGTTGAACAAGGAAGATTGGATGGTGTCTGTCGACTTGCAGGATGCTTACTTTCATATCCCGATACTCAAGTCGCACAGGAAGTATCTCCGGTTTGTGGTAGGGTCGCAGCACTATCAGTTTGCGGTCCTCCCGTTTGGTCTTACTTCAGCACCTCGAGTCTTCACAAAGGTGATGTCAGTGGTTGCGGCGGAGCTCAGAAGGAAGGGGATAGCAGTATTCCCTTACTTGGACGACTGGTTGATCAAAGCCAAGTCCCCGGAGCTTGTGTCGCATCATCTGCAGTCAACAACCCAGCTGTTGTTCGACCTGGGCTTTTCGGTGAACGTGCCCAAATCTCACCTGGAGCCCTCTCAGCGCCTCCTGTTCATAGGGGCAGTACTGGATACAACATTGAGTCGAGCCTTTCCTCCGCCTCAGCGGATTCAAGATATTCAGGAATTGGTTCCAATGTTTCGAAATGGAGCGGTAGTTCCAGTCCTCAAGGTCCTTCGTCTGCTCGGTCTGTTCGCCTCCTGCATTCTGTTGGTCACGCATGCTCGCTGGCACATGAGGGCTCTTCAGTGGTGCCTCCGAAGGCAGTGGTCTCAACACAAGGGAGATTTAGAAGGTACTGTCAAGATCTCCAGAGATGCTGCTGTGGAATTGAAGTGGTGGATTGCGGGCAACAATCTTTCACAGGGGAAGCCGTTCGCGCAGTCGCCACCAGTGGCCACGGTAATAACGGATGCCTCCACCCTAGGATGGGGAGCTCATCTGGGGGATCTGGAGATCAAAGGGCTTTGGTCTCCAGAGGAACAGGTGTTTCATATCAATCTGTTGGAGTTACGGGCTGTACGTTTGGCTCTCAAGGCCTTCCTCCCATCCCTTCGTGGTCAGTCGGTACAGGTCCTGACGGACAATACTACCACGATGTGGTACATAAACAAACAGGGAGGAGTAGGGTCGTACCTTCTCTGCAGAGAAGCTCTTCGGCTATGGTCCTGGGCAAAGGACCATCAGATTTGCTTGGTGGCAAATCATCTGGCCGGGGTCTTGAATGTACGTGCGGACAGTCTCAGTCGCCAATTCTCGGCAGACCACGAGTGGCGTCTCCATCCAGATCAAGTCTGTTTAATCTTCCAGATGTGGGGGTTTCCTCGGATAGATCTGTTTGCCACTCGGGAGAACGCGCATTGCCCGTTATTCTGCAGCCTCCAGTATCCGATGCAGGGAGCGTTGGGGGACGCGTTTCAGATAACCTGGTGCGACCAGTTGCTTTACGCGTTTCCCCCCATACCCTTGATTCCTCGAGTGTGGAGGAAAATTCGCCAAGACCGGGCCCAAGTCATTTTAATAGCTCCGGATTGGCCAAGGAGGGTATGGTACTCCGACCTTCTCCAACTCTCACTGTGCCCTCCGCTCCGTCTCCCTCTCAGGGCAGACCTCCTCTCGCAGTCGCAGGGGCAGGTTTTACACCCCAACCTCCAGAGTCTGCACCTACATGCTTGGAGATTGAACGGGGCAACCTGAGTTCCTTCTCTCTCCCGCCTGATGTAGTGGATGTTATCTTAGCGGCCAGGCGACACTCCACTAAATCTATCTACGCTAATAGGTGGTCTAAATTTGTTATGTGGTGTGGAGAGAGACAGATTGATCCCTTACATGCTCATCTGTCACATGTTTTGTCTTTTGCACTGTCTCTAGCGCAGAAAGGTTGTGCAGTGGCTACCATTAAGGGTTATTTGTCGGCCTTGTCAGCCTTCCTTTGTCTTCCAGACCAACCATCGTTATTTAAATCCCCTATTGTTCTCAGATTCTTGAAAGGTCTTCTGAATCAATATCCTCCAAAACCATTTGTTATGCCTCAATGGGATTTGTCCTTGGTCCTGACTTTCCTTATGGGGTCCCCTTTTGAGCCTATGCATTCTTGCCCCTTAAGGTATTTGGTTATTAAAACAGTATTCCTGGTAGCTATAACATCTGCAAGGAGAGTGAGTGAGTTGCAGGCCTTATCGGTTAAACCCCCTTATATAACGTTTTATGGGGATAAGGTGGTGTTGAGGACCAAGGCTGCTTTCCTTCCGAAGGTTGTTTCACCCTTCCATTTGGCTCAGACAATCACTTTGTCCACGTTTTATCCTCCGCCTCATCCTTCAAAGGAGGAAGAAAGACTACATCGCCTGGACCCAAAAAGGGCGTTGAGCTTCTATATCGACAGAATGAAGGATATCAGGCTGGAGGATCAGCTGTTTGTCGGATACGTGGGCAAGAGGAGAGGAAAGGCAGTCCACAAGAGAACACTCTCCAGGTGGGTTGTTCTTTGCATTAAAATCTGTTACTCTTTGGCAAAGAAGGATCCGCCTGAGGGCATTAGAGCTCACTCCACCAGAGCTAAGTCGGCCTCTTCGGCCTTGGCCAGGGGTGTTCCTGTGGTCGACATCTGCAAGGCCGCAACTTGGTCGTCCCTTCACACTTTTGTGAAACATTACTGTTTGGACTCTGAGGTCAGAAGGGACGGTCATTTTGCACGGTCAGTGCTGCAGGATTTCTTGGTTTGACCATTTAGGCACCCACAGCCGGGCGTGGTACTGCTTTGGGACTCTATTCATCAGGTGAGGAATCCACAGGTAGTTGTATCCATCAGAAGAACGAGTTACTTACCTTCGGTAACGACTTTTCTGGTGGATACATTAGCTACCTGTGGATTCCTCACGGTCCCACCCGCCTCCCCGTTGCCTTTTTGGTCTCTCCAAGCAATCCTTGAGTGTGCTCCTTTTGGTCTTCAAAGTTGCAATACATTTTGCATGTATGATATTTGTATATATGTGTATATTTATATATAAATCTATATATATATTGGGTATATACATGATTCGTATGTATAAATATATTTATTTGTTTAAAAAAAAAAAGGTTATATTAAATCTACAGCTATTTTATTGCAATGTTGTGTGATTTACAATATTAAGAGATGTTGCTTTGCTCTTTCATTGCATTGGGTTATTATTATTCTCATGCACGTAAAAAATGTTGGTACTGTCATCGGCACGTCGGCGAGGACTTCTTATTGCCTGTATGACGTCAGACGGCGTCGCGTGGGCTAGAGTGACGTCCTCGTCGACGTGCAGAGACTAGTAAGAAGATTTCCGTCAAATGCTGGCGCCATGGGAGTATTCATCAGGTGAGGAATCCACAGGTAGCTAATGTATCCACCAGAAAAGTCGTTACCGAAGGTAAGTAACTCGTTCTTCTGGAGCCTGTGGCTCCCAGGGCACTCCAGGACAAATGAAGTGGCCCTTACCCAGTACTAGAAAGGAAGAGTCAGGTCACCTACCTGGTGGACCTGGGCACAAGCAGGAGTCCCAAGAGGGTGATCCATGTGAACCGCCTTAAGCTCTTCCATGACAGGGCTGATGTAAATCTGTTGATGGTAACAGATGAGGACCAGGAAGCTGAGAGTGAACCTCTCCCTGATCTCCTCTCATCAGACCCTAAAGATGGCTCAGTAGATGGAGTGGTCTACTCAGACACCCTCTCTAGCCAACAGCAGTCTGACTGCAGGAAGGTCCTGCAGCAGTTTGCTGAACTCTTTTCCCTAACCCCTGGTCAGACACACCTGTGTACCCATGATGTGGACACAGGAGACAGCATGCCTGTCAAAAACAAAATATTTAGACAGTCTGACCAAGTTAAGGAAAGCATCAAGGTGGAAGTCCACAAGATGCTGGAATTGGGAGTAATTGAGTACTCTGACAGCCCCTGGGCTAGCCCAGTGGTCTTAGTCCCCAAACCTCACACCAAAGAAGGAAAGAGAGAGATGAGGTTTTGTGTGGACTACAGAGGTCTCAACTCTGTCACCAAGACAGATGCCCATCCCATTCCTAGAGCTGATGAGCTAATAGACAAATTAGGGGCTGCCAAATTCTTAAGTACCTTTGACTTAACAGCAGGGTACTGGCAAATCAAAATGGCCCCTGGAGCAAAAGAAAAGACAGCATTCTCCACACCTGATGGGCATTATCAGTTCACTGTTATGCCCTTTGGTTTAAAGAATGCCCCTGCCACCTTCCAAAGGTTGGTGAATCAAGTCCTTGCTGGGCTGGAATCCTTTAGTGCAGCTTATCTTGATGATATTGCTGTCTTCAGCTCCACCTGGCAGGATCACCTGGTCCACCTGAAGAAGGTTTTGAAAGCTCTGCAATCTGCAGGCCTCTCTATCAAGGCATCCAAATGCCAGATAGGGCAGGGAACTGTGGTTAACTTGGGACACCTTGTAGGTGGAGGCCAAGTTCAGCCACTCCAGCCTAAGATCCAGACTATTCTGGACTGGGCAGCTCCAAAAACCCAGACTCAAGTCAGGGCATTCCTTGGCTTGACTGGGTACTACAGGAGGTTTGTGAAGGGATATGGATCCATTGTGACAGCCCTCACAGAACTCACCTCCAAGAAAATGCCCAAGAAAGTAAACTGGACTGTAGAATGCCAACAGGCCTTTGACACCCTGAAACAAGCTATGTGCACAGCACCAGTTCTAAAAGCTCCAGATTACTCCAAGCGGTTCATTGTGCAAACAGATGCCTCTGAACATGGGATAGGGGCAGTTTTGTCCCAAACAAATGATGATGGCCTTGACCAGCCTGTTGCTTTCATTAGCAGGAGGTTACTCCCCAGGGAGCAGCGTTGGAGTGCCATTGAGAGGGAGGCCTTTGCTGTGGTTTGGTCCCTGAAGAAGCTGAGACCATACCTCTTTGGTACTCACTTCCTAGTTCAGACTGACCACAGACCTCTCAGATGGCTGATGCAAATGAAAGGTGAAAATCCAAAACTGTTGAGGTGGTCCATCTCCCTACAGGGAATGGACTTTATAGTGGAACACAGACCCGGGACTGCCCATGCCAATGCAGATGGCCTTTCCAGGTTCTTCCACTTAGAAAATGAAGACTCTCTTGGGAAAGGTTAGTCTCATCCTCTTTCGTTTGGGGGGGGGGTTGTGTAAGGAAATGCCTCCTTGGCATGGTTACCCCCTGACTTTTTGCCTTTGCTGATGCTATGTTTTGAATTGAAAGTGTGCTGAGGCCTGCTAACCAGGCTCCAGCACCAGTGTTCTTTCCCTAACCTGTACTTTTGATTCCACAATTGGCACACCCTGGCATCCAGATAAGTCCCTTGTAACTGGTACCTCTGGTACCAAGGGCCCTGATGCCAGGGAAGGTCTCTAAGGGCTGCAGCATGTATTATGCCACCCTAGAGACCCCTCACTCAGCACAGACACACTGCTTACCAGCTTGTGTGTGCTAGTGAGAACAAAATGAGTAAGTCGACATGGCACTCCCCTCAGGGTGCCATGCCAGCCTCTCACTGCCTATGCAGTATAGGTAAGACACCCCTCTAGCAGGCCTTACAGCCCTAAGGCAGGGTGCACTATACCATAGGTGAGGGTACCAGTGCATGAGCACTGTGCCCCTACAGTGTCTAAGCAAAACCTTAGACATTGTAAGTGCAGGGTAGCCATAAGAGTATATGGTCTGGGAGTCTGTTTTACACGAACTCCACAGCACCATAATGGCTACACTGAAAACTGGGAAGTTTGGTATCAAACTTCTCAGCACAATAAATGCACACTGATGCCAGTGTACATTTTATTGTAAAATACACCACAGAGGGCACCTTAGAGGTGCCCCCTGAAACTTAACCGACCATCTGTGTAGGCTGACTGGTTCCAGCAGCCTGCCACACTAGAGACATGTTGCTGGCCCCATGAGGAGAGTGCCTTTGTCACTCTGAGGCCAGTAACAAAGCCTGCACTGGGTGGAGATGCTAACACCTCCCCCAGGCAGGAGCTGTAACACCTGGCGGTGAGCCTCAAAGGCTCACCCCTTTGTCACAGCACCGCAGGACACTCCAGCTAGTGGAGTTGCCCGCCCCCTCCGGCCCCGGCCCCCACTTTTGGCGGCAAGGCCGGAGAAAATAATGAGAATAACAAGGAGGAGTCACTGGCCAGTCAGGACAGCCCCTAAGGTGTCCTGAGCTGAGGTGACTCTAACTTTTAGAAATCCTCCATCTTGCAGATGGAGGATTCCCCCAAAAAGATTAGGGATGTGACCCCCTCCCCTTGGGAGGAGGCACAAAGAGGGTGTACTCACCCTCAGGGCTAGTAGCCATTGGCTACTAACCCCCCAGACCTAAACACGCACTTAAATTTAGTATTTAAGGGCTTCCCTGAACCTAGAAATTAGATTCCTGCAACTACAAGAAGAAGGACTGCCTAGCTGAAAACCCCTGCAGAGGAAGACCAGAAGACAACAACTGCCTTGGCTCCAGAAACTCATCGGCCTGTCTCCTGCCTTCCAAAGAACTCTGCTCCAGCGACGCCTTCCAAAGGGACCAGCGACCTCTGAATCCTCTGAGGACTGCCCTGCTTCGACGACGACAAGAAACTCCCGAGGACAGCGGACCTGCTCCAAAAAGACTGCAACTTTATCCAAAGGAGCAGCTTTAAAGAACCCTGCAATCTCCCCGCAAGAAGCGTGAGACTTGCAACACTGCACCCGGCGACCCCGACTCGGCTGGTGGAGAACCAACACCTCAGGGAGGACCCCCGGACTACTCTACGACTGTGAGTACCAAAACCTGTCCCCCCTGAGTCCCCACAGCGCCGCCTGCAGAGGGAATCCCGAGGCTTCCCCTGACCGCGACTCTCTGAAACCTAAGTCCCGACGCCTGGAAAAGACCCTGCACCCGCAGCCCCCAGGACCTGAAGGACCGGACTTTCACTGCAGAAGTGACCCCCAGGAGTCCCTCTCCCTTGCCCAAGTGGAGGTTTCCCCGAGGAAGCCCCCCCTTGCCTGCCTGCAGCGCTGAAGAGATCCCTTGATCTCTCATTGACTTCCATTGCGAACCCGACGCTTGTTCTAACACTGCACCCGGCCGCCCCCGCGCCGCTGAGGGTGAACTTTCTGTGTGGGCTTGTGTCCCCCCCGGTGCCCTACGAAACCCCCCTGGTCTGCCCTCCGAAGACGCGGGTACTTACCTGCTGGCAGACTGGAACCGGGGCACCCCCTTCTCTCCATTGCAGCCTATGCGTTTTGGGCACCACTTTGAACTCTGCACCTGACCGGCCCTGAGCTGCTGGTGTGGTAACTTTGGGGTTGCTCTGAACCCCCAACGGTGGGCTACCTTGGACCAAGAACTGAACCCTGTAAGTGTCGTACTTACCTGGTAAAACTAACAAAAACTTACCTCCCCCAGGAACTGTGAAAATTGCAGTGTGTCCACTTTTAAAATAGCTATTTGTGAATAACTTGAAAAGTATACATGCAATTGAAATGATTCAAAGTTCCTAATGTACTTACCTGCAATACCTTTCAAACAAGATATTACATGTTAAATTTGAACCTGTGGTTCTTAAAATAAACTAAGAAAAGATATTTTTCTATAACAAAACCTATTGGCTGGATTTGTCTCTGAGTGTGTGTACCTCATTTATTGTCTATGTGTATGTACAACAAATGCTTAACACTACTCCTTGGATAAGCCTACTGCTCGACCACACTACCACAAAATAGAGCATTGGTATTATCTCTTTTTACCACTATTTTACCTCTAAGGGGAACCCTTGGACTCTGTGCATGCTAATCCTTACTTTGAAATAGCACATACAGAGCCAACTTCCTACACAAGGGTTTTACTAACTGGAAGGAGGCACAAAAAATAGTAAAAATGGGGTATGTCCCAGTAAAATGGCAAAATTGTGTTGAAATTCTGATTCAAGTCTGCCTGCTCCTGAAAGCTGGGAAGATGGTGAATTTAGAACCACAAACCATTTGTTGATGCCGTTTTCAGGGGAAATAAAACACAAGCCGTCTTTTTCCCTTTTTTAAAAAAAAAAACAAATGATTTTTTTGCTGTATTTTGCCAATTTCTTGGTCTCCTCCGGGGTAATTCACAAATTCTGGGTACCTCTAGAATCCCTAGGACGTTGGAAAAAAAGGACGCCATTTTGGCGTCAGTAGCTTATGTGGATAAAATTTTATGAGGGCCTAAGCGCGAACTGCCCCAAATAGCCAAAAAAAAAAGGCCTGGCACCTGTGGGGGAAAAGGCCTGGTAGTGAAGGGGTTAACACATATTGACAGAAGAGGATATATCTAATTATACTGTGATTGACTTTGATACATGAAAACTACGTGTATTTTCTACAATTTCATGTGGTACTCGTTTGTGGCAAAAAAATATGTTAAGAATAGAGTGTGTTTTATGATCAACCTGAGAATGAGTGGTTTCGAAAGCGGTTTGCTATATTTTTCCTGAGGGGAATTTCTTGATTTCACTGTTTAACAGTACCCTGTCCCCTTGTTGCGGGGGTCCCTCTCGTGTTGTTGATGACTGAGCCCATTCGCAGCCAATCTCCAAATAGGTACTGCTTTGGTATATATTCAAAAGGTGAGGGGCCTGCTGTTAGAAGTCTTTATCAGAAGAACAAATTAGTCACTTTTGGTAACTCTTTTCCTGGTAGAGACTAACTAGTCTTAGTACCTCAATGACCCTCCCATCCTCACTGTTCTGTGATTGCTCTCTATCCATTAATAAGATCCCAAGTCTGGAAATCCGCACACTCGTCACACAAATGTGCTTTTGGGGTTCTGTGTGGACAGTCTCAAAAGCGACAGATGCCAGTGTGCGGGAGTGGCGCCTATATAGGCTCCACATGTCATTTCCAAAGCATAATGGCGTCAGTGCAAAGCTGCACAGCGTCTAGCTTGTCGGCTGGGGAATATTCAAAAGGTGAGGAATCTGCAGCTAGATAGAGTTTCCATCAGAAAGAGCATTACCGATAGAAAGTAACATGTTCATTCAGAAGAGTTTGACTCTGGTGAAGTGGAGTTCTGTGCGCCCCACATTTTTTATTAGACCAGTGGTTGTTAGGTTATGTTACAGTGTTTTGTAAAGGTTTCTTGGCACAAATGAGAGTGGAAAGAGGAAGGAGGTAAACTAAAATTAAGATGATGATTACCGAAACAGGTGTTTTTTTTTTTTTTTTAAAGGTGCCTAAAACAGTATGAGATTCTTTGCACCTGAGTATATCAGGCAAACATTCCAAAGTTAGACTTTGCTGGAACTCTCTGCTTTCCAACCTTCCATACTGAGGATTGGGCCATCCTGTCATCACTGACATTTGCCCCATTAGGCATTGTTTGAAGCAGTCCTGCCTCTGTTAAGATCCTGCAACGCCACTGTTCCAGGTACTGTAGTCACTGCTTACTAATTTTGGAGGATCTTGTCTTATGGCGAGCAAGTAGTGGTCATCAGTATGGCAGTAGGGCTACTGCCAAGTGGATTTAAAGGGCACAGAGATGTTGGATGTGGTGTTCCTGCATGAATCATGACAGTAACATGCTGAGCACCACTCTGGGGATGCAGGTACCTAGGGTTCCCCATCATGCTGCAGTGCAGACAGGACAGTGGGAGTGAGAAGCTTCAGTGGAAAAGACATTGGTTGTAAATCTGGCAGTTTCTGTTTCATTATATGGGCAATGTTGGAAGTAAAGGTGAGGATTCTGCTGCTAATAAACACAATTACTCCAGTATTGGAACTTTCATAGATTCACATGCTTGAATCTTTCCCCGTCGTCAAGATGGGAGCCCCCAGTACATCAAAACAGCAATACATATAAGCTACTGTAATGAAAAAAGGCCCAAAGGCTTTCACTTTAGTAGCCTATCTTTATCTCTATGAGCAAAAAGGACCAAATCAAGCCCCAGCCAATCAGGCTTCCCCTCCCTTTAGAACCCTCCTGAGAGAAGCTCCCTTCCCTCAGATTTTCTACCCCACATCGTGCTAGGGAGTCTCCATTGAGATCTGCTCAGTCCAATCTCCAGAGAAGTCTATCTCTACTGTTTTTTCTTCAAAGAAAGTAGATTTCTTCAGCAAGTAAGGTGTCATCTTCTTACTTTACGTAAGGGAGCTGTATTTTGACAACATTCATCATGTCAGATATGGAAAAGAAAAGTCTTTTCAGAGCCTGTAAAACCTGTGGGAAGAAAAGACTTCACTTTGAAGACCCACACAAGGACTTCATTTATTGCCTTTATCTTGACCATGTAGCCAAAGACTGCAAGGTTTGCAGGACCTTTTCCAACAAAACCCCCAAGGACAGAGAGAGTAGGCTACTGATTTGGCTCCAGAAATTGAAATCTAGATCAAACCCAGTGTCTGGTTCGGACAGTGAGGAATCTTCCTCCTCCTCAAGAAAGTTACAGAAAAGAGGCAGATCTCCTAAAGCCCACCATTCTGAGGATCTACCTAGAAAGGCTTGTAAAAAGACCAAACAGGTGTCTTCTAAAGTTGGCAGTCCTTTCAGTTCTCCTCACAGGAGTTCTGTTTCATCTAAAAGTCACTCTAAGGAACGTTCTGTCTCCTCAGAACGCAGCAAAAGAGCCTTTTCTGAGCCTCCAACGCCACCGCCTGTGGTAAAACATGTCTTTAAGAAGCCATCTGAAAAATCTGCGACGATGACACCATCGACGACAGCATCATCGACAAGGGCACCGTCGACGGCAGTGTCTAAAGGTGTCTTTACAGCCTTGTCGTTGACTACGACAACATCTACTGTCTCTACAGCGACTTCTTCCTCAATGGTGATCATTTCGATGATGTCCTCGTCAACGGCGTTTGTGGTCACTTCGCCTATCGCCTCTGTCGACGATGCTGCCGGTGAGACTGACTACGATGGTGCTACCATCGTCGGCTTCCTCATCGACGAGACTTTCTCCATCGTCAGTGATGTCTGCGTCGACGATCCCGTCGACGCTGCCGTCGACGATGCAGTTGACGATGCCGATTCCGTCAACGATGCCATCCACGATGCCATCCACGTTGACGAGAGTTAATGGACATCGGAAGTCTGATTTCCTTTCGCCATTGGTGACTTCTCTAAGTAGGGTATCAGTGTTGGTACCTACACATCTCTTTGAGCAAGAAGATTCGGAAGATGAAGGTCCTTTTGGGGTTACTCATAGCCCATCAGAATTGCATGTCAAGTGCCAGGATCTAGAGGAGGACATGCAGCATGATCCGTACTCATTTTATCCACAACCACACCATTATCCCTATCAAGAACAGATGTTTTTTTGCCAGGATCAATCATTGCTGACTTGCAGGTGATGTTGGATGGCTATAGGAGGCAATTTCCACCAGCTGGCTCGGAGATACAGCAACCTTCTATCACACCCTCTGTGCCACTTCCTTCTACTCCTGTTCATCCAGGGGTTCAGCCATTGCATGTACCACCACAGATGCCAGCTTCAATCCCTACACAGGATCTGTCCTCTTCTGATGATGACAGAGAGGAGGGAGAATTGCCGGATGCCATAACAGAGTGGGATGATTATCAAATTCCTACTCTGTCCTCACCCTCCTCGGTTCCAGTGGATTCCCCTCCTGGTGACATGGGGGGTTTTCACAACTTGCTGGAAAGAGCTGCAAAGAGATTGAAGCTGCCCATGCCAACGAAGCAGATGGACTGCTTCTTGTATGATTTCAAGGAACCATGTCAGAAAAGTCTGAAATCTATGCCAATTGTGGACTATACTTGGGATGAGGGCATCAAGGTAATGAAGAACCCGGCGACAGTCACCCCGGTTCTGCCTTGCCTTGATAGGAAATATAAGGCCCCTGAAGACTCTCCGGCCTGCCTCACGGGCCATCCCAAACCGGACTCAGTCATTGCCCAGGCAGTGCAACGTAGATCCAGGAACCCTTCATCGCCAATCTCTACCCCACCGGACAAGGAGGGTAGGAGGCTTGATAATATAGGGAAACATTTTTCTTTGATGGCTTCGCTTATAATAAGAGCTTCTAATTCTTTGGCTATCATAGGCAGATATGATAGACAGCTATGGGCGGACATTGCGCCCTATCTGGATCAGCTGCCAGAGGATTCTAAATTGGAAGCCAAGAAATTCTTGCTAGAAGGGGAGAGGTCTTCTGCCGAAGTCATAGACTGTGCTATGGATATTGCCATCACAGCTTTCCGACAGATGGCAGGTGCCGCGGTTCTCAGAAGGCAGGGTTGGCTCCAGGCGACTTTGTTTAGACCCGAAGTTCAAAACAAAATTCTGGACCTCCCTTTTGATGTTGAAGCCCTATTCGGTAAGCACATTGATGATGCGCTTCAGTCGATAAAGATGAATACTGACACAGCCAGGTCCCTTGGCACTCTACAGGTTTAAAAGACTGCCTTTTCGGGGAGCTAGAGGTCGGGGGTATTCATCGTATAGAGCAGGCTTCCAACAGTATAGATACCCCTCTGTCTCTGCGGCTTCTCACTCCTTTCATCCCCAGTTCCAACAGAGACTGCCTCCGCCAGCAGCTTATTCGAGACCTTCACAGAGAGGAAAAGCTGGAAGGCAAGCGAAAGACGCAGGACATAGACAATGACTTTCTACCGTCTCCAACTACGAACCTTCCCTTGGATACAAAACTAGGGGGAAGGATTTCCCTTTACTTTCACAATTGGCAAAAGATAACATCAGACCAATGGGTCCTAAATCTTATTCAATTTGGCCATACTTTGGAATTCTTACAGTACCCTCCTACAAGACCTCCCCTCCCTCTAAGGGTGAAACACTTGCATCTGCTCAAGCAGGAAGTCGAGTCCATGCTCCTCAAGGGAGCTATAGAGAGGGTTCCACATCAGGACAGAAGAAAGGGTTACTACTCTCGATTCTTCCTGGTTCGAAATAAGTGGAGAAGTTGGCGCCCAATCCTAGACCTCAGGGATCTCAATACTTATCTCAAGAAACAATAATTCCATATGATCACCCTAACAGACATCCTGTCCCTTCTAAATCCGGGAGACTACATGGCCACCCTCGATTTGAAGGACGCATATTTCCATTTCCCTATTCACCCTTCCCACAGGAAGTACCTCAGATTTGTAGTAGCTGGAGACCATTTCCAGTTCAAAGTGTTACCCTTCGGTCTGAAATCGGCCCCCAGAATCTTTACCAAATGCTTGGCTCCAGTAGCAGTTTTCTTCAGAAGGCAGAAGCATCAAGTCTTCCCGTATCTGAATGATTGGCTCGTCAAGGCCAGATCCAGGTCTCAGGCACGGAAGTCCACAAGCGCTTGCATCGAGCTGTTCACGACTCGGTGCTTAACAGTCAACCGCGAAAAGTCAGCCTTCCAGCCCTTAAAAAGGAGAACTTCTCTAGGGGCAATACTGGACACTTCCATCAACAATGCAACTCCTACAGAGGACAGACGGAGAAAGCTCATATCCCTCGCGAGGCGCTTACAAGAAGGAAAGTATGTTTCAGTTTGCCTCTTCAAGTACCTGTTAGGGATGATGCCCTCCTGCATTCCACTGGTACCTTTCTGTTGTCTCAGAATGAGGCCCTACAGGAGCAGCTAGATCTTCAGTGGACGCAATCCAGGGAGTCTTTCGACGATGTCATCAGAATAACGAAGTCCATGATATCTCCTCTAGCTTGGTGGACTCAGGAGTCACACTTAGCGAGGGGACTTTTCTTCCCCAACAAGCTCCTTGGGTGATAACTACAGACGCTTCTCTCGAGGGATGGGGTGGCTTCCTCCAACACCTACGAGTGAGGGGCAAATGGAAACCTCATCAGAAGGTCTTTCACATCAATTACCTCGAATTGAAAGCTGTTCGACTGGCGCTTTGCGCTTTTCTTCCAAAAATAAAAGGTTCATCAGTACTCATTTGGATGACAACACTACAACAATGCATTATATCAACGAGCAGGGAGGAACCAGGTCTCTGCTCTTATCGAGAGAATCTCTGCGCATTTGGGAATGGTCTATCAACCACCAGATAAACCTTCGAGCAGAACATGTCCCAGGCGTACAGAACATCATTGCAGATTCTCTGAGCAGATCCCGATCGTCCAACCACGAATGGGAGCTGGGTCAAGGAGTCTTGAATCAAGTCTTCTCCCTGTGGGGAAAACCAAACCTGGATCTCTTCGCCACCCCGCAGAATGCGAAATACCGATTCTTAGCAAGTCGGGATCACCATTGGGGCTCTTGGGGGAATGCGTTTTCCAAGGCATGGTCAGGAATTTATGCTTACGCTTTTCCTCCCATTCCTCTAATACCAAGAGTTCTGGCGAAGATCAAGATCAAACGCTGCAAGCTCCTTCTGATTGCTCCAGCATGGCCTCGCCAGTTTTGGTATACAGAACTCCTTCACCTCTCACAGAACCACAGCATCCCTTTACCAGTGATGCCCTCCCTGCTAACAATGAACAAGGGCCAAGTTCTCCACCCGGATCCGGCTTCACTTCACTTGACAGCCTGGCTCCAGAACACCATGAGTTTGTGCATCTAGATATACCTTCGGATTGTAGAGCCATCCTCGCCAGAGCTGCAGCTGAGAGTACCAGCAAATGTTATCGTCTGAAGTGGAGGAGGTTTTGCTCATGGTGTGCACAAGTTAAGGTGCATCCTTTTTATTCATCGCCACAGCAGATACTGCCTTATCTTCTCCTCCTGGCCAGATCGGGTTTGGCTATTTTCCTCGATTAATGTCCACTTGGCAGCGATTTCCCGCTATAGGCGTACAGAGAACGTACCTCCTTTGTGGTCTGCAAGGGTCATAAAGCTCTTTCTTAAGAGTCTGTTCAGGTCTTTCCCTCCAGTTCGGCCTCCTCCTCCAGCATGGCACCTTAATTTGGTCTTGTCTCAATTAATGAAACCACCGTTTGAGCCAAATCACAAGGCGGATTTGAAGTTTCTTTCCTGGAAGGTCTCTCTCCTTCTCGCTCTTACCTCAGCCAGAAGAGTGAGCGAGATTCAGGCATTCACCATCCAAGATCCTTTCTTGCAATTCAAGAGAGACAAGGTAATTTTATGAACAAACCCAAAATTTATACCTAAGGTCCAGTCGGATTTTCATATAAACCAGCTGGTGGTACTGAAGTCATACTTTCCAAATCCATCGACGCCAGCGGAGCAAGCTCTGCATTCTTTGGACGTTCAGAGGTGCCTGAAGTTTTATCTCAACAGAACTAAGCAATTTAGACAATCAAACCAGCTTTTTGTGGCATTTAGTGCTCCGCGTAAAGGCCGAGCACTATCCAAGCAGGGGATTGGAAGGTGGACAGCCTCTGCGATTAACTATTCTCATAATAGCGGCAGGAAAACCCTTGCAGAATCCAGCGCGTGCACATTCAACAAGGAAAATGGCTGCATCCATGGCACTTTTTGCAGGAGTGCCCTTCCAGGACATCTGCAGGGCAGCCACGAGGAAGTCAACGCATACTTTTGCGAAACATTACTGTTTAGAAGAAACTCAGCAAGGTTATATGGCGGTAGGACAAGCGGTTTTCTCTTCCAGGGGATCCTCATCAATAGTCATAAACATTGAATATTCCCGCCCTTGTGCGGGGACCCCGGAGCATATATAAAATATATACACATTATACATGTGTAACAAACAGTCATGCAGGCTATCATGTTAAAAACAGGCTAAAATGCTTTATTTCTATGAATTTTTTTTTTTTTTTTAAATTAAATACTACAATAGACCCAAGCTCCTAAAACTAGGCTTGGGGAAGTAAGCAGTAGCAAACTCTAGTGAAAAAATAGAGAAAACTGCATTGAAAAACAATGAAGCATTCTTAGCCAATAGGCTGCATGTAGGTTAACACAGGAGAACCATAAAAACTTTGGCACTGTGCCTTTAAGACCCTGAGCACCTCCAGTATCCCACCATGCCTCAGGGGTGAAGGAAAGGTGACAGTTGGTTCACAGTTAGGTCAGTTCTTTTTTCCGGCTTCTTCTGAGAGGATCCTGGAGCATTGAGCTCTCAGTTTTTCTGAGTTTTCCTCAGAAAAATTCTTTAAAAAAGCGTTTTTTCACTTTTCACTCGACAAGTAACATCTTTGTCTGAGCTAGGAAGGTTTTTTCTGACAGAAAAATGCCTTCTCTTTTTGTCAAATGCCCTGCTTGTGGGAAGAAGAAGGCCCAGTCAGATCCCCACTCTCTGTGCATAGTGTGCCTGCCTCAGAGTCACTGCCCTGACACTTGTAAGTACTGTAAGAACATGTCTAGGAGGACTCTGAAAGACAGAGAGAAGATCCGACTTCATGGGCTTCAGGAGAGGAAAAGAACATCGTCCTCCTCACTCCCCAGGCATCCAGAAGGCCATTCTCAGGAGAGAATGGCCCGGTCGACGTCGACAGGTAGGAAAATACCTGTTTGTTCACCGTCGACGTCGTCGCTACCACCGTCCCACCGGCATAGATCGCCGTCAACGGCGACACCTGACGTCGAAGGGAACGGCGTCGAGGGAACATCAGAGCAGGGGCAGGTCTCCGTCGACGGCAGCCCGCCGATCGACGTCGAGCCATCGCCGGCATGCCCGGTCGCCGCCAAAGGCTGTGCGCCCCCCGACGTCAGGACACACGGCGTCGAGATCTCCACGACGGCACGAGAAACATCCGCCGTCAACCTCCCATCGCTCCACGTCGAGGCACACGACGGCGAGCAGGTCGAAGTCCAAGGAACGCCGTTCGACATCAAGGCAATCAACGTCGAGGCAATCAACGTCGAGGCAGGACCGACCGACTGGGCGTCCTTCGACGTCGAAACAGCCATCGACGTCGACGCAGGTTTTACCTGTCCAACAGGGAGCAGAACATCGCCCCTCGCCAGACAAGGCTCCGTCTCCAGTGGTCTCCATACCGAGCGACTCTTCTCGGTCAAGAGCATCTCCTGGGCATGTCTCGCCCATCAACCTATCTCCGAGATGGCTGGAGAGCCTCAACAGACCAGCGGCCTCCCCAGATTCGCAATATTCGCGAATGCATTCACCCACTGCCTCCCCGCCAAGAACGCCATCGCCGACAGCCGGGGCAGAACGGGCTCGTTCAGCTCCTCGACAGCCGACCGCGAGGTCTAGGCGCTCAGCTACAGCGTCCCGCAGCAGATCTCGCTCTCAACGGAGATCCAGGTCGCGCTCAAGAAGATCACCCTCTTGGTCTTCATCAGGTTCTTCTGTCGGGCGTTACTCACCTACTCTTACAGATTCACCACCTGCTAGAGTCTCACCAGTGGATGACATAACCACTTTCAACGAGGTGTTGCTAAGAGGAGCGCAGAAACTCAATATAGAGGTTCCAGAACCGTCTACCTCCTCATCAATCATCTTTGAGACGCTACAACAGAGATCAGCGTCGAAAAAGTTGCTGCCTCTAGTGCCTGGTTTGTTGCAGCCGACCATGGACACTTTTCTGGCCCCAGCCTCGCTTAAGTCTGCCCCGGCTCGGATTCTTAAAAAGTACAAGGCTCCAGAGCAAGACCCTTTATTCCTTAGGAAGGATCCGCCACCAGACTCAGTGATCATAGCTGCCGCCCGAAAGACCCACTCGGTGGCATCTTCATCCACGGTACCCCCGGATAAAGAGAGCAGGCATTTAGACTCTCTGGGAAGAAAGATGTGCGGGACAGCGGCTTCAGCAATGAAGGTCTCTAGTGCGTCTGCGCTCCTGGGCAGGTACGATCGTTCTCTGTGGGATTCCCTCAGTAGATTTACAGAAAAACTGCCCAGAGAAGACAGTCAAGATTTCCAAGAGATTCTACAGGAAGGATGCCTGGTATCTAACCAAGTTATCAGCGCGGCAGCGGATGGGGCGGATTTGGCGGCTCATGGGTACGCACATGGTATCTGTGCGAGGAGATCTTCCTGGCTGAGGCTCACTGGCTTGAAACAGGAGGCACAACAACGTATCCTGAATCTCCCATTTGCCGGGAATTCTCTATTCGGTGCCCATGCAGACGAAGAGATGGCCCGCATGAAGACCGAGGTGGATACCATGAAGGCGGTAGGCCTCGAAAGAAGGAAAGATTTCAGGCGGAGGTACAGACCGTACGATAGACGCCCTTTCCAACAGAGGGTTCAAACCCCTCATTGGTCGCAAAGGTCTCAGCAACGACAGGGACGCCCTCTGTTTCAGCGAAGAAACACAAGGGAGCGAGGGTCAAGCAGACCTCAACAGTCCACTCCAAAAGCACCCACTAAGCAATGAAGTCTCGCTTCCCTCGACACTGTACACCACTCCGGTGGGGGGAAGTATTATTGCTCATCTTCACGAGTGGCACTCTATCACAAGAGACAAATGGGTGCTCAATATTGTCGAACATGGCTATTCTCTCCTTTTCAAGCAGCCTCCACCACACTTGCCACCAACCAAACACAATCCGGCTCATCTCACCTTGCTACGCAAGGAGGCTCTCGCCCTCCTAAGAAAGAATGCCATAGAAAGGGTTCCACCTGCCCACAGAGGAAAGGGGGTCTACTCCCGTTACTTTCTAGTAGCAAAGAAGGGTCAAGAGGGCGTTTTCAGGCCAATCCTGGATCTAAGACTGCTGAACAAACACATAAGAAAGCAGAAGTTCAGAATGCTAGCGCTTCACCAAATTTTCCCTCAACTGCATCAGGGAGACTGGATGTGCTCCATCGACCTGCAGGATGCGTATTTCCACATCCCAATAGCTCCAAAGCATCGAAAATTCCTGCGCTTTCGAGTAGCGTTACAGCATTACCAGTTCAGGGTTCTACCCTTTGGCCTGAAATCTGCTCCAAGAGTTTTCTCGAAATGTATGGCAGTGGTGGCGGCGCATCTACGAAGACAAAGGATATACATATATCCATACCTAGATGACTGGCTACTAAAGGCTTCTTCTCCGGAGCAGGCGAGAAGCCATCGGGACATTGTACTAGGAGTTTGCGAAGCTCTAGGTCTTCAGGTCAATTACCAGAAGTCAACCTTGACTCCAACGCAGAGTCTTCACTACCTAGGAGCTATCATAAACACAGAACTACAAAAAGTGTATCCTTCGGAGGAACGACTGTCCTCAATAAACAAGAAGTGCCAGGACCTGTTGAGAGCCAGCGCACCTTCGGCACGTCAGGTGACATCACTACTGGGCTCCATGGCATCGTGCATCTTTATTGTCCCAAATGCCAGACTCCACATGAGACCCCTCCAAGAGGCATTGGAGGCCAATTGGAGCCAAAGAACAGGTCGCTGGGAAGACACAATGCGGCTACCGGAGGTAGCACTTCAGTCATTGAGATGGTGGATGCACAGACCTCACCTGTCAGTGGGCGCTCCGTTTCACCAGGTACTTCCATCCGACACTCTGGTAACGGATGCGTCTCTTCAGGGATGGGGGGCTCATCTGGGTCCTTTTCAAGCGCAGGGTCTGTGGTCAGACAAGGAGAAGCAGTACCACATCAATCTGCTAGAACTCAGAGCGGTCCATCTGGCTCTCAAGTCTTTCACACCGCTAATTCAGGGGAAAACTCTATTGATACAGACGGACAATACAACCACGATGTATTACTTGAACAAACAAGGGGGAACGAGATCCCTACCCCTTTCACGAGAGTCCCAAGCGATATGGCATTGGCTCCTGGCCAGAGGAATGTCAATCACAGCAGTTCACCTGCCAGGTCAGCAGAACGTAGAAGCAGACTTTCTAAGCAGACACCTGGAGGACGTTCACGATTGGGTCCTGCACGACGAAGTCGCAGAATACATCTTCGCGCAATGGGGTCGGCCTCAACTGGACCTCTTCGCAGACGATGTAAACAGGAAATGCCCAGACTTCGCATCCAGGTTCTACCGTCCGGGATCTCGAGGGAATGCCCTGTTGATCGACTGGTCAGGGACATTTCTTTACGCTTTTCCGCCGATTCCCCTCATTCCGGCAGTGATCAGCAAACTTTACGGATCCAGGACCAGAATGATTCTTATAGCGCCACAATGGCCTCGACAATTCTGGTACACGGATCTCCTCAACCTGTCGGAAAAACCTCACAGGAGGCTGCCGTGCAGACCGGATCTTCTGAGCAGAATGGAGGGCAGGATTCTGCATCCCAACCTACCCTCTCTGAGCTTAACAGCATGGCTCCTGAATTCCTGCAGTATGGGCACCTAGGACTCTCGCAGGAGTGCATGAACATCTTGAAAGAGTCCAAACGGCCTTCCACGCGGCGTTCCTACGCTTTTAAGTGGAAGAGATTCTACATATGGTGCTGTCAGCAAGGCCATAATCCCATACGGGCGCAGGAGGACGTCATACTGTCCTATTTGCTTCACCTAGCGAAATCCGGTCTGCAGGTATCATCTATTAAGGTACATTTGTCTGCTATTACTGCCTATCGCAAGTCACCTTCTCAGGAATCCTTCTTTACGAAACCTGTAGTCAAGGATTTCTTAGAAGGTTTGAAGAAAGTTTTTCCGCCAATTCGGAGGCCTTCTCCTCCGTGGGAACTGAACATAGTCCTAGCAAAACTTATGGGCCCTCCTTTCGAGCCTATCCATAAGGCCTCCTTACAACACCTTACGTGGAAAACGGCTTTTCTGGTGGCCATTACTTCAGCGAGGAGGGTCAGTGAGATCCAGGCCTTGTCTGCAAAAGAACCGTACACGTTTTTTCATGACAATAGAGTAGTTCTACGAACTCACCCATCTTTCCTTCCGAAGGTGGTGTCAGAATTCCATATTAATCAGACCATAACTTTACCGACGTTCTTTCCCAATCCGGAAACTCCGGCTGAGAAAGCATTGCACTCATTAGACTTGAAAAGAGTGCTGAAATTTTATCTGGACAAGACAAAATCGATTAGACACTCTAACCGCTTGTTTGTGAACTATGGTCATTTAAGGACAGGAGAAGCAGCATCTAAGCGAACAATATCAAGATGGATAGTTTCTTGTATTGTTAATACTTACCAGCTAGCTAATAGACAATTGCTAGCGCGGCCTAGAGCGCATTCCACAAGGGGAAAAGCGGCTACTGCTGCTCTCCTTAACAATGTTCCTATATCTGAGATTTGTAAGACTGCTACATGGAAGTCTGTCCATACTTTTACAAGACATTATTGTTTAGACTCAGATGCAAGAGCGGATGCCCAAGTGGGGCAGGCCTCTCTAAGGAATTTATTTGCGTAAGACATGTCTATTCCTGCACTTCTATCAGACAGTCCGCTGGGTTTAGGGATGGGCTTGCTAATCTATTCAATGTTTATGACTATTGATGAGGATCCCCTGGAAGAGAAGGATAAGTTACTTACCTGTAAATCCTAGTTCTCTTCCAGGGGTATCCTCATCAAAGTCATAAACAACCCACCCTCCTCCCCGGACACACGTCTACTGGAAGTGCAGGACAGACAGTATTTTGATTCAATTATACAAATTGTCACCGTAAAAAGAACTGACCTAACTGTGAACCAACTGTCACCTTTCCTTCACCCCTGAGGCATGGTGGGATACTGGAGGTGCTCAGGGTCTTAAAGGCACAGTGCCAACGTTTTTATGGTTCTCCTGTGTTAACCTACATGCAGCCCATTGGCTAAGAATGCTTCATTGTTTTTCAATGCAGTTTTCTCTATTTTTTCACTAGAGTTTGCTACTGCTTACTTCCCCAAGCCTAGTTTTAGGAGCTTGGGTACTTATTTAGGCTCTATTGTAGTATTTAATTAAAAAAAAAAAAAAAAAAAAAACTTCATAGAAATAAAGCATTTTAGCCTGTTTTTAACATGATAGCCTGCATGACTGTTTGTTACACATGTATAATGTGTATATATTTTATATATGCTCCGGGGTCCCCGCACAAGGGCGGGAATATTCAATGTTTATGACTTTGATGAGGATACCCCTGGAAGAGAACTAGGATTTACAGGTAAGTAACTTATCCTTATGACATCTTTTCCAGTAATGGTGAGCTGTTATATTTCTTTATTCCTTTTTTCCCGCCAACCCAGTTTACAATGCGCACATTGTATAGGTTTGTCTCTTCCTTTAAGGTTGTGATAGTTCTTATTTTTCTACTCAAGGTGACGTTCTTTTGTCATATTTATTTCTAATCTAATAGTGTATCTTTCCTACATGATCTTTTTCTTCAATGATTCTGCTCGTATAGGTATGTTCCAGGACCTTATGTACATATGTGTAGTACTACATGTACAGGTGTGGATTGATGCTATACAATGTACTTCTTTACTGCTTGCTATTCTGATTCAAGCATGTGAATCTATGAAAGTTCCAATACTGGAGTAAGAAAATAAGTTACTTGTAACTGTAGTTCTCCAGTATTGGAATCTTTCATAGATTCACATGCGACCCTCCCTCCTCCCCTGGGAAGCTCAAAGTTTCCTGTTTTTTTTTTCAGATACCCTAACACTCGTGCTTAAGAAAATATGAGGTAAGAGAGCTTCTCTCAGGAGGGTTCTAGAGGGAGGGGAAGCCTGATTGGCTGGGGCGTCATTTGGTCCTTTTTGCTCATAGAGATAACAATAGGCTACTAAAATGAAAGCCTTTGGACCTTTTTTCATTACAGTAGTTTATATGTATTGCTGTTTTGATGTACCGGGGCTACCATCTCAACGCCGGGGAAGGATTCAAGCATGTGAATCTATGAAAGATTCCAATACTGGAGAACTACAGTTACAGGTAAGTAACTTATTTTCTTTCCATCTCTAATTTGAGCAATAAAGGTGTGAATTTAGCAAAAGAAAGCTTCACTTTTTTACCACCAGAAATAAACTATAGGTTTTATTTGGTGACCCTTGCTTTTTAAATTGATATCCTGCTTCTTACCGATCTCCTGATTGGGTGATGAGGCGGCGGCAGGTCTCCATCTGCACATCTAGGCCACGCTTCATGCTGCACATCTCCATATACTCGTGGAGGTGCCGGTTCATATCATTCTTGGCTGTTGTAAGTTCCAACTGTGGATCAGAGACAGAGACAAGACATACTTTAGTCCCATTCAGGCAACTACTGCATTGTACCATCCCTCTTACGGTGCTGTTTTCTTCAACTCTCTCATTACTCCCCCCTCCTGTTATTTTATTTTTCCATTCCCATTTTTACTTGTTCTTAGCGTGTTCCTGACTCTATCCTACTGTGTAATTCCTTTCTTCTGTAGTGATAGTCCCTCTTTCCTTTCATGTTGTCTGTTCATTTGTGCTGTTATCTTCACTGCTTGTTATTCCTCTCTCTCATACTGTAATTTCCCCTCTCCCACTATTTAATTGATCCATTTCTCCTACTGCTATTTCCTTTACTATAGCAGTATTCCCTGCCTCTGGACATATTATTCAACCTCTTAATGTGTTCTAACCCTCTTGTCATGTTAATCATGTTATTCTCTCAATTGTTTTGTGTTATTCTCTCATTTCTTTCCTGATATTCTCTCATATTATTCTATTTCAGTCCCTCTTAGCTATGTTACACTCTTCTTGCAATCATGTTATCTTTATCACTCACTGTAGGAAGTTGGCTCTGTATGTGCTATTTCAAAGTAAGGAATAGCATGCACAGAGTCCAAGGGTTCCCCTTAGAGGTAAAATAGTGGTAAAAATAGATAATACTAATGCTCTATTTTGTGGTAGTGTGGTCGAGCAGTAGGCTTATCCAAGGAGTAGTGTTAAGCATTTGTTGTACATCCACATAGACAATAAATGAGGTACACACACTCAGAGACAAATCCAGCCAATAGGTTTTTGTATAGAAAAATATCTTTTCTTAGTTTATTTTAAGAACCACAGGTTCAAATTCTACATGTAATAGCTCATTCGAAAGGTATTGCAGGTAAGTACTTTAGGAACTTCAAATCATCAAAATTGCATGTATACTTTTCAAGTAATTCACAAATAGCTGTTTTAAAAGTGGACACTTAGTGCAATTTTCACAGTTCCTAGGGGAGGTAAGTTTTGATTAGTTTTACCAGGTAAGTAAGACACTTACAGGGTTCAGTTCTTGGTCCAAGGTAGCCCACCGTTGGGGGTTCAGAGCAACCCCAAAGTCACCACACCAGCAGCTCAGGGCCGGTCAGGTGCAGAGTTCAAAGTGGTGCCCAAAACGCATAGGCTAGAATGGAGAGAAGGGGGTGCCCCGGTTCCGGTCTGTTTGCAGGTAAGTACCCGCGTCTTCGGAGGGCAGACCAGGGGGGTTTTGTAGGGCACCGGGGGGGACACAAGTCCACACAGAAATTTCACCCTCAGCGGCGCGGGGGCGGCCGGGTGCAGTGTAGAAACAAGCGTCGGGTTTGTAATGGAAGTCAATGGGAGATCTAGGGATCTCTTCAGCGCTGCAGGCAGGCAAGGGGGGGGTTCCTCGGGGAAACCTCCACTTGGGCAAGGGAGAGGGACTCCTGGGGGTCACTCCTCCAGTGAAAGTCCGGTCCTTCAGGTCCTGGGGGCTGCGGGTGCAGGGTCTCTCCCAGGTGTCGGGACTTTAGGTTCAAAGAGTCGCGGTCAGGGGAAGCCTCGGGATTCCCTCTGCAGGCGGCGCTGTGGGGGCTCAGGGGGGACAGGTTTTTGTACTCACAGTCTTAGAGTAGTCCTGGGGTCCCTCCTGAGGTGTTGGATCGCCACCAGCCGAGTCGGGGTCGCCGGGTGCAGTGTTGCAAGTCTCACGCCTTTTGCGGGGAGCTTGCAGGGTTCTTTAAAGCCGCTGGAAACAAAGTTGCAGCTTTTCTTGGAGCAGGTCCGCTGTCCTCGGGAGTTTCTTGTCTTTTCGAAGCAGGGGCAGTCCTCAGAAGATGTCGAGGTCGCTGGTCCCTTCGGAAGGCGTCGCTGGAGCAGGATCTTTGGAAGGCAGGAGACAGGCCGGTGAGTTTCTGGAGCCAAGGCAGTTGTCGTCTTCTGGTCTTCCGCTGCAGGGGTTTTCAGCTGGGCAGTCCTTCTTCTTGTTGCAGGAATCTAATTTTCTAGGGTTCAGGGTAGCCCTTAAATACTAAATTTAAGGGCGTGTTTAGGTCTGGGGGGTTAGTAGCCAATGGCTACTAGCCCTGAGGGTGGGTACACCCTCTTTGTGCCTCCTCCCAAGGGGAGGGGGTCACAATCCTAACCCTATTGGGGGAATCCTCCATCTGCAAGATGGAGGATTTCTAAAAGTTAGAGTCACCTCAGCTCAGGACACCTTAGGGGCTGTCCTGACTGGCCAGTGACTCCTCCTTGTTATTCTCATTATTTTCTCCGGCCTTGCCGCCAAAAGTGGGGCCTGGCCGGAGGGGGCGGGCAACTCCACTAGCTGGAGTGTCCTGCTGGGTTGGCACAAAGGAGGTGAGCCTTTGAGGCTCACCGCCAGGTGTGACAATTCCTGCCTGGGAGAGGTGTTAGCATCTCCACCCAGTGCAGGCTTTGTTACTGGCCTCAGAGTGACAAAGGCACTCTCCCCATGGGGCCAGCAACATGTCTCGGTTTGTGGCAGGCTGCTAAAACTAGTCAGCCTACACAGATAGTCGGTTAAGTTTCAGGGGGCACCTCTAAGGTGCCCTCTGTGGTGTATTTTACAATAAAATGTACACTGGCATCAGTGTGCATTTATTGTGCTGAGAAGTTTGATACCAAACTTCCCAGTTTTCAGTGTAGCCATTATGGTGCTGTGGAGTTCGTGTTTGACAGACTCCCAGACCATATACTCTTATGGCTACCCTGCACTTACAATGTCTAAGGTTTTATTTAGACACTGTAGGGGTACCATGCTCATGCACTGGTACCCTCACCTATGGTATAGTGCACCCTGCCTTAGGGCTGTAAGGCCTGCTAGAGGGGTGTCTTACCTATACTGCATAGGCAGTGAGAGGCTGGCATGGCACCCTGAGGGGAGTGCCATGTCGACTTACTCGTTTTGTCCTCACTAGCACACACAAGCTGGCAAGCAGTGTGTCTGTGCAGAGTGAGAGGTCTCCAGGGTGGCATAAGACATGCTGCAGCCCTTAGAGACCTTCCTTGGCATCAGGGCCCTTGGTACTAGAAGTACCAGTTACAAGGGACTTATCTGGCTGCCAGGGTCTGCCAATTGTGGATACAAAAGTACAGGTTAGGGAAAGAACACTGGTGCTGGGGCCTGGTTAGCAGGCCTCAGCACACTTTCAATTGTAAACATAGCATCAGCAAAGGCAAAAAGTCAGGGGGCAACCATGCCAAGGAGGCATTTCCTTACACAACCCCCCCCCAAACGAAAGAGGATGAGACTAACCTTTCCCAAGAGAGTCTTCATTTTCTAAGTGGAAGAACCTGGAAAGCCATCTGCATTGGCATGGGCAGTCCCAGGTCTGTGTTCCACTATAAAGTCCATTCCCTGTAGGGAGATGGACCACCTCAACAGTTTAGGATTTTCACCTTTCATTTGCATCAGCCATTTGAGAGGTCTGTGGTCAGTTTGAACTAGGAAGTGAGTCCCAAAGAGGTATGGTCTCAGCTTCTTCAGGGACCAAACCACAGCAAAGGCCTCCCTCTCAATGGCACTCCAACGCTGCTCCCTGGGGAGTAACCTCCTGCTAATGAAAGCAACAGGTTGGTCAAGGCCATCATCATTGGTTTGGGACAAAACTGCCCCTATCCCATGTTCAGAGGCATCAGTCTGCACAATGAACTGCTTAGAATAATCTGGAGCTTTGAGAACTGGTGCTGAGCACATTGCCTGTTTCAGGGTGTCAAAGGCCTGTTGGCAGTCCACAGTCCAGTTCACTTTCTTGGGCATTTTCTTGGAGGTGAGCTCAGTGAGGGCTGTCACAATGGATCCATATCCCTTCACAAACCTCCTGTAGTACCCAGTCAAGCCAAGGAATGCCCTGACTTGAGTCTGGGTTTTTGGAGCTACCCAGTCCAGAATAGTCTGGATCTTGGGTTGGAGTGGCTGAACTTGGCCTCCACCTACAAGGTGTCCCAAATAAACCACAGTTCCCTGCCCTATCTGGCATTTGGATGCCTTGATAGAGAGGCCTGCAGATTGCAGAGCCTTCAAAACCTTCCTCAGGTGGACCAGGTGATCCTGCCAGGTGGAGCTAAAGACAGCAATATCATCAAGATAAGCTGTGCTAAAGGACTCCAAGCCAGCAAGGACTTGATTCACCAACCTTTGGAAGGTGGCAGGGGCATTCTTTAAACCAAAGGGCATAACAGTAAACTGATAATGCCCATCAGGTGTGGAGAATGCTGTCTTTTCTTTTGCTCCAGGTGCCATTTTTATTTGCCAGTACCCTGCTGTCAAGTCAAAGGTACTTAGAAATTTGGCAGCACCTAATTTATCAATGAGCTCATCAGCTCTTGGAATTGGATGGGCATCTGTCTTGGTGACAGAATTGAGCCCTCTGTAGTCCACACAAAACCTCATCTCTTTCTTTCCATCTTTGGTGTGAGGTTTGGGGACTAAGACCACTGGGCTAGCCCAGGGGCTGTCAGAGCGCTCAATTACTCCCAATTCCAGCATCTTGTGGACCTCCACCTTGATGCTTTCCTTAACATGGTCAGACTGTCTAAAGATTTTGTTCTTGACAGGCATGCTGTCTCCTGTGTCCACATCATGGGTACACAGGTGTGTCTGACCAGGGGTTAAGGAGAAGAGTTCAGGAAACTGTTGTAGGACTCTCCTACAATCAGCTTGCTGTTGGCCAGAGAGGGTGTCTGAGTAGATCACTCCATCTACTGTACCATCTTTTGGGTCTGATGACAGAAGATCAGGGAGAGGTTCACTCTCTGCCTCCTGATCCTCATCTGTTACCATCAACAGATTGACATCAGCCCTGTCGTGGAAGAGCTTAAGGCGGTTTACATGGATCACCCTTTTGGGGCTCCTGCTTGTGCCCAGGTCCACCAAGTAGGTGACCTGACTCTTCCTCTCTAGTACTGGGTAAGGGCCACTCCATTTGTCCTGGAGTGCCCTGGGAGCCACAGGCTCCAGAACCCAGACCTTCTGCCCTGGTTGGAACTCAACCAGTGCAGCCTTTTGGTCATACCAAAACTTCTGGAGCTGTTGGCTGGCCTCAAGGTTTTTGGTTGCCTTTTCCATGTACTCTGCCATTCTAGAGCGAAGGCCAAGTACATAGTCCACTATGTCCTGTTTAGGCTCATGGAGAGGTCTCTCCCAGCCTTCTTTAACAAGGGCAAGTGGTCCCCTTACAGGATGACCAAACAGAAGTTCAAAGGGTGAGAACCCTACTCCCTTCTGTGGTACCTCCCTGTAAGCGAAAAGCAGACATGGCAGGAGGACATCCCATCTCCTTTTGAGTTTTTCTGGGAGCCCCATGATCATGCCCTTTAATGTCTTGTTGAATCTCTCAACCAAGCCATTAGTTTGTGGATGGTATGGTGTAGTGAATTTATAAGTCACTCCACACTCATTCCACATGTGCTTTAGGTATGCTGACATGAAGTTGGTACCTCGGTCAGACACCACCTCCTTAGGGAAACCCACTCTGGTAAAGATACCAATGAGGGCCTTGGCTACTGCAGGGGCAGTAGTCGACCTAAGGGGAATAGCTTCAGGATACCTGGTAGCATGATCCACTACTACCAGGATATACATATTTCCTGAGGCTGTGGGAGGTTCCAGTGGACCAACTATGTCCACACCCACTCTTTCAAAGGGCACCCCCACCACTGGAAGTGGAATGAGGGGGGCCTTTGGATGCCCACCTGTCTTACCACTGGCTTGACAGGTGGGGCAGGAGAGGCAAAACTCCTTAACCATGTTGGACATATTGGGCCAGTAGAAGTGGTTGACTAACCTCTCCCACGTCTTGGTTTGTCCCAAATGTCCAGCAAGGGGAATGTCATGGGCCAATGTTAGGATGAACTCTCTGAACAGCTGAGGCACTACCACTCTCCTAGTGGCACCAGGTTTGGGGTCTCTGGCCTCAGTGTACAGGAGCCCATCTTCCCAATAGACCCTATGTGTTCCATTTTTCTTGCCTTTGGACTCTTCAGCAGCTTGCTGCCTAAGGCCTTCAAGAGAGGGACAGGTTTCTTGTCCCTTACACAGCTCTTCCCTTGAGGGTCCCCCTGGGCCTAAGAGCTCAACCTGATAAGGTTCAAGTTCCAAAGGCTCAGTTCCCTCAGAGGGCAGAACTTCTTCCTGAGAAGAGAGGTTCCCTTTCTTTTGCTGTGTTGCAGTTGGTTTCCCAACTGACTTTCCTGTTCTCTTGGTAGGCTGGGCCATTTTTCCAGACTCCAGCTCTACTTTTTCACCCTGTGCCTTGCATTGTGCTCTCGTTTTCACACACACCAGTTCAGGGATACCCAGCATGGCTGCATGGGTTTTTAGCTCTACCTCAGCCCATGCTGAGGACTCCAGGTCATTTCCAAGCAGACAGTCTACTGGGATATTTGAGGAGACCACCACCTGTTTCAGGCCATTGACCCCTCCCCATTCTAAAGTAACCATTGCCATGGGATGTACTTTTCTCTGATTGTCAGCGTTGGTGACTGTGTAAGTTTTTCCAGTCAGGTATTGGCCAGGGGAAACCAGTTTCTCTGTCACCATGGTGACACTGGCACCTGTATCCCTCAGGCCCTCTATTCTAGTCCCATTAATTAAGAGTTGCTGTCTGTATTTTTGCATGTTAGGCGGCCAGACAGCTAGTGTGGCTAAATCCACCCCACCCTCAGAAACTAGAGTAGCTTCAGTGTGGACCCTGATTTGCTCTGGGCACACTGTTGATCCCACTTGGAGACTAGCCATACCAGTGTTACCTGGATGGGAGTTTGGAGTGGAACCTTTCTTGGGACAGGCCTTGTCTCCAGTTTGGTGTCCATGCTGTTTACAGCTATGACACCAGGCCTTTTTGGGATCAAAGTTTTTACCCTTGTACCCATTGTTTTGTGAAGAGGCTCTGGGCCCACCCTCCTGTGCAGGTTTTTGGGGGCCTGTAGAAGACTCTTTACTATTTTTAGTTTTGGTTGTCTCATCACCCTTCTGCTGGGGAGTCTTTGTGACCCCTTTCTTTTGGTCACCCCCTGTTGAAGTCTTGGACACCCTTGTCTTGACCCAATGGTCCGCCTTCTTTCCCAATTCTTGGGGAGAAATTGGTCCTAGGTCTACCAGATGCTGATGCAGTTTATCATTGAAACAATTACTTAACAGGTGTTCTTTCACAAATAAATTGTACAGCCCATCATAATTACTTACACCACTGCCTTGAATCCAACCATCTAGTGTTTTCACTGAGTAGTCAACAAAGTCAACCCAGGTCTGGCTCGAGGATTTTTGAGCCCCCCTGAACCTAATCCTGTACTCCTCAGTGGAGAATCCAAAGCCCTCAATCAGGGTACCCTTCATGAGGTCATAAGATTCTGCATCTTGTCCAGAGAGTGTGAGGAGTCTATCCCTACACTTTCCTGTGAACATTTCCCAAAGGAGAGCACCCCAGTGAGATCTGTTCACTTTTCTGGTTACACAAGCCCTCTCAAAAGCTGTGAACCATTTGGTGATGTCATCACCATCTTCATATTTAGTTACAATCCCTTTGGGGATTTTCAACATGTCAGGAGAATCTCTGACCCTATTTATGTTGCTGCCACCATTGATGGGTCCTAGGCCCATCTCTTGTCTTTCCCTCTCTATGGCCAGGATCTGTCTTTCCAAAGCCAATCTTTTGGCCATCCTGGCTAACTGGATGTCCTCTTCACTGGAGTTATCCTCAGTGATTTCAGAGTTGTTGGTCCCTCCTGTGAGGGAACCAGCATCTCTGACTATTATTTGTGGAGTCAGGGCTTGAGAAGCCCTGCTCTCCCTAAGTAGGACTGGAGGGGGGGAATTTCCCTCCAAGTCACTATCTTCATCCTCTGAGTTGCCATCCTCAGAGGGGTTGGCCTTTTCAAACTCTGCCAAAAGCTCCTGGAGCTGTACTTTGGTAGGTTTGGGGCCCATTGCTATTTTCTTTAGTTTACAGAGTGACCTTAGCTCTCTCATCTGTAGATGGAGGTAAGGTGTGGTGTCGAGTTCCACCACATTCACATCTGTGCTAGACATTATGCTTCTAAAAGTTGGAATACTTTTTAAGAAACTAAAACTGGTTCTAGAATCTAATTCAAACTTTTAACAAACTTTTAAACTCTAAAAGAAATGCTAAACAGGATCTAACACAAGGCCCTAGCAGGTCTTTTAAGAATTTAGAAAACTTTTCAAATTGCAAAATCAATTTCTAATGACAATTTTGGAATTTGTCGTGTGATCAGGTATTGGCTGAGTAGTCCAGCAAATGCAAAGTCTTGTACCCCACCGCTGATCCACCAATGTAGGAAGTTGGCTCTGTATGTGCTATTTCAAAGTAAGGAATAGCATGCACAGAGTCCAAGGGTTCCCCTTAGAGGTAAAATAGTGGTAAAAATAGATAATACTAATGCTCTATTTTGTGGTAGTGTGGTCGAGCAGTAGGCTTATCCAAGGAGTAGTGTTAAGCATTTGTTGTACATCCACATAGACAATAAATGAGGTACACACACTCAGAGACAAATCCAGCCAATAGGTTTTTGTATAGAAAAATATCTTTTCTTAGTTTATTTTAAGAACCACAGGTTCAAATTCTACATGTAATAGCTCATTCGAAAGGTATTGCAGGTAAGTACTTTAGGAACTTCAAATCATCAAAATTGCATGTATACTTTTCAAGTAATTCACAAATAGCTGTTTTAAAAGTGGACACTTAGTGCAATTTTCACAGTTCCTAGGGGAGGTAAGTTTTGATTAGTTTTACCAGGTAAGTAAGACACTTACAGGGTTCAGTTCTTGGTCCAAGGTAGCCCACCGTTGGGGGTTCAGAGCAACCCCAAAGTCACCACACCAGCAGCTCAGGGCCGGTCAGGTGCAGAGTTCAAAGTGGTGCCCAAAACGCATAGGCTAGAATGGAGAGAAGGGGGTGCCCCGGTTCCGGTCTGTTTGCAGGTAAGTACCCGCGTCTTCGGAGGGCAGACCAGGGGGGTTTTGTAGGGCACCGGGGGGGACACAAGTCCACACAGAAATTTCACCCTCAGCGGCGCGGGGGCGGCCGGGTGCAGTGTAGAAACAAGCGTCGGGTTTGTAATGGAAGTCAATGGGAGATCTAGGGATCTCTTCAGCGCTGCAGGCAGGCAAGGGGGGGGTTCCTCGGGGAAACCTCCACTTGGGCAAGGGAGAGGGACTCCTGGGGGTCACTCCTCCAGTGAAAGTCCGGTCCTTCAGGTCCTGGGGGCTGCGGGTGCAGGGTCTCTCCCAGGTGTCGGGACTTTAGGTTCAAAGAGTCGCGGTCAGGGGAAGCCTCGGGATTCCCTCTGCAGGCGGCGCTGTGGGGGCTCAGGGGGGACAGGTTTTTGTACTCACAGTCTTAGAGTAGTCCTGGGGTCCCTCCTGAGGTGTTGGATCGCCACCAGCCGAGTCGGGGTCGCCGGGTGCAGTGTTGCAAGTCTCACGCCTTTTGCGGGGAGCTTGCAGGGTTCTTTAAAGCCGCTGGAAACAAAGTTGCAGCTTTTCTTGGAGCAGGTCCGCTGTCCTCGGGAGTTTCTTGTCTTTTCGAAGCAGGGGCAGTCCTCAGAAGATGTCGAGGTCGCTGGTCCCTTCGGAAGGCGTCGCTGGAGCAGGATCTTTGGAAGGCAGGAGACAGGCCGGTGAGTTTCTGGAGCCAAGGCAGTTGTCGTCTTCTGGTCTTCCGCTGCAGGGGTTTTCAGCTGGGCAGTCCTTCTTCTTGTTGCAGGAATCTAATTTTCTAGGGTTCAGGGTAGCCCTTAAATACTAAATTTAAGGGCGTGTTTAGGTCTGGGGGGTTAGTAGCCAATGGCTACTAGCCCTGAGGGTGGGTACACCCTCTTTGTGCCTCCTCCCAAGGGGAGGGGGTCACAATCCTAACCCTATTGGGGGAATCCTCCATCTGCAAGATGGAGGATTTCTAAAAGTTAGAGTCACCTCAGCTCAGGACACCTTAGGGGCTGTCCTGACTGGCCAGTGACTCCTCCTTGTTATTCTCATTATTTTCTCCGGCCTTGCCGCCAAAAGTGGGGCCTGGCCGGAGGGGGCGGGCAACTCCACTAGCTGGAGTGTCCTGCTGGGTTGGCACAAAGGAGGTGAGCCTTTGAGGCTCACCGCCAGGTGTGACAATTCCTGCCTGGGAGAGGTGTTAGCATCTCCACCCAGTGCAGGCTTTGTTACTGGCCTCAGAGTGACAAAGGCACTCTCCCCATGGGGCCAGCAACATGTCTCGGTTTGTGGCAGGCTGCTAAAACTAGTCAGCCTACACAGATAGTCGGTTAAGTTTCAGGGGGCACCTCTAAGGTGCCCTCTGTGGTGTATTTTACAATAAAATGTACACTGGCATCAGTGTGCATTTATTGTGCTGAGAAGTTTGATACCAAACTTCCCAGTTTTCAGTGTAGCCATTATGGTGCTGTGGAGTTCGTGTTTGACAGACTCCCAGACCATATACTCTTATGGCTACCCTGCACTTACAATGTCTAAGGTTTTATTTAGACACTGTAGGGGTACCATGCTCATGCACTGGTACCCTCACCTATGGTATAGTGCACCCTGCCTTAGGGCTGTAAGGCCTGCTAGAGGGGTGTCTTACCTATACTGCATAGGCAGTGAGAGGCTGGCATGGCACCCTGAGGGGAGTGCCATGTCGACTTACTCGTTTTGTCCTCACTAGCACACACAAGCTGGCAAGCAGTGTGTCTGTGCAGAGTGAGAGGTCTCCAGGGTGGCATAAGACATGCTGCAGCCCTTAGAGACCTTCCTTGGCATCAGGGCCCTTGGTACTAGAAGTACCAGTTACAAGGGACTTATCTGGCTGCCAGGGTCTGCCAATTGTGGATACAAAAGTACAGGTTAGGGAAAGAACACTGGTGCTGGGGCCTGGTTAGCAGGCCTCAGCACACTTTCAATTGTAAACATAGCATCAGCAAAGGCAAAAAGTCAGGGGGCAACCATGCCAAGGAGGCATTTCCTTACACTCACTCTCTCCTGTGAAGTTATTTTCCTTCTTTTATTGTTTTAACTATTTAACAATCGTTTTATTCCTTGTAAGTTTTAGCCCCCCTTTCATTTAAGCATATTAACTAGATCTTGTTGTGCCTTTTCTTAGTAATGTTATTTTACACACGCAGCTAGTTAAGTAACCCTTCCTTCTAATGCTATAATCCCTCATTTTGCAGACGTTTAGACTGCCTGTCAATCATGTTCCCTCCTTTAATGTTTTTATTTAATAGTTTATCACTGGTTATATTAAACAGTCTAATCATTGCAAAAATAAAAAAAAACTGATGTTTTAAGGAAAGTGCCCTCTTTCTTGGCATGGTTACCACCATTTTCTGCCTGTTGTCAGTGTGTTTGACTGTGTCCACTGGGATCCTGCTAACCAGGACCCCAGTGTTTATGCTCTCTCCTGAAAATTCTGGTAACTGTACTTTTTTTCTTCCCACAATTGGCATACTTGTCCCCCCATGTAAGTCCTTACTACATGGTACCAAGGAACCCAGGGCATTTGGGGACCAGGGGATCCCAATGGGCTGCAGCAGTTATCCTACCACCCACAGAGAGCCCATGCAAAGGGTTCTGCAAACCTGCCATTGCAGTCTGCGCAAAACGCGTGCATGCACCCGTTTTCACTACAGGTCACTGCACCCGGTCACTATAAGTCACCCCTATGGTAGGCCCTCTCAGCCCAGAGGGCAGGGTGCAGGTACCTGTGTGTGACGACACCCCTGCACTAGCAGAGGTACCCCCACAAACTCCATGCCCATTTTCCTGGACTTTGTGAGTGCGGAGACGACATTTTACGCGTGTACTGGACATAGGTCACTACCTATGTCCAGCTACGTAATAGTACCTCCGAACCTGGGCATGTTTGATTTCAAACATGTCAGAATCATACCCCAATTCTGTTGCAAGTATTCGAAGTATGATTCCATGCACTCTGGGGGCCCCATAGAGGACCCCAGCATTGCTACCACCAGTCTCACATGGTTTTCCGGGCAGCCCAAGCAGCAGCCAAGCTGCTGCCACCCCACAGACAGGTTTCTGCCCACCTGCTGCTTGATCTGATCAAGCCCAGGAAGGCAGAACAAAGGATTTCTTTTGGGAGAGGGCGGTCCCACCCTCTCCCTTTGGAAATAGGTGTGACTGACATGGGAGGGGTAGCCTACCTAAGTCACTGGTAGGCTTTGAAGGGCACATTTGGTGCCTGCCATGCAAAAAGCAGCCCACACCTGTTCAGGGACCCCCTGTCCCTTCCCTGGCGCGAAACTGGACAATATAAGGGGAGTGACCACTCCCTTGTCCATCACCACCCCAGAGGTGGTACTCAGAGCTCCTTCAGAGGGTCCCTGGATTCTGCCATCTGGTTTCCAAGGTTAGCAGGGAACTCTGGGAGCATCTGAGTAGCCAGGCAGGTGCTTACCCTCCTGATAGGTGCCTACCTGGCTAGGTGACCAATCCCCCTTTCAGGGCTATTTACGGTCTCTCTCTTGGGTGGGTCCTCAGATTCGGCTTGCAAGATTCCAGCAGGACTCCTCTGCAACCTCCACTTCAACTTCTGGCCTCCGGAACTGCAACTGGAATCTCCAGGACCCGACAAGCTGCCTCCAAGAAGAAGAACTCTTCTGCAACATTGTTTCCAGGGCTCCTACCAACAACTGCAACATTTCCACCGACTGTGCATCCACTGGGAGTGGCGTGTCTTCAGTCTGCACTAGATGAAAGAAGGAATCCCCCTTAGAGTGAAGGAGTCACTCCCCTGCATCCGCAGGTACCTGCTGCAACGACAACTGGCTGCGTGGATCCTGCATCACGGGTGGTGGTCCAGAGTAGTTCTCTTGGTCCTCTCTACCAGCTGTCCAACTTTGGAGGAGGTAAGCCCTAGCCTCCCCACACAGAACAGTACCCCTGTACACCGCGTTTCTTGCAGCGCCCAAGGCTTCTTCTCCTCCAAGGGATCTTCAGGCAACGTGTAGCTCCAGTCGTCAGCACTCCTTCCTGTGATGCAAAGCCTTCTGCATGGCTCTCCTGCGGCATGGGACCCATTTCTGTTGTGCTGCATTAGCTCCTTCTGCAATTTCTGTGTCTCCGTCCTGTGGGACTCCTGTGTGTGCTGCTACCGCTTCTGTGGGTCTTCTTTGTCGCTGAGGGTCCTCTGTGACTCCCCCTCCTGTGTTGAGTCTTCCTGGGCCTTGCTCGTCCCCAGCAGCACCACTTTTCCACTAACTGCGAGTTTGCCTTTGCCAAGGCTTATTGGTGGAATTCCTGCACCGAAACTCGTCTACAATCTTCATTCCAGCATGGGACATCTTCTGCATCCATCAGGAACTCTTCTCTGCCTTCAGGGCTGCAGTGCTGACCTGTTCTTCCTCACCGTCGACCAACCCCTGCAAGTACAGCTGGGTGTGTAGTAGCTCCTACTCCTCCTGGACTCCACTGACACTTTTGGACTTGGTCCCCTTTCTCCACTGGTCTTTTTCTCCAGGAATCCACCGCTAGTTTCTTGCAGTCTTGTCTGGGTGTCTTCTTTTCTTTTTTTCCTTCCTTTTGGATGGTTTGGAGAAATTCCAGTGATTTACTCCTGCTTTCCTGGTCGCTGGCGGGTACTATGTTACTTACCTCTGTGGTTTTCCAGTACTCCCAGCTCCCCTTTTCACATTCCACTTACCTAGGTGGGGGTCCTCTCTTCGCATTCAATTTTTTCAGTATATGGTTTGGGCTCCCCCTAGGGTCACTATTGGTTATTTACATTTGCACTGTTTTCTAACCTTTTCTATGCCTATTACTGTTTACTAGTGTATATATTTAGGCGTATTCCTTACCTGCTTTTGGAGGGTTGCCCTTCTAGTATTTTGTGGTATTGTGTGACCAAAAATAAAGTACCTTTATTTTTGTACAACTGCGTGTTTTCTTTCATGTATGTAAGTGCTGTGTGACTACAGTGGTTTTGCATGAGCTTTGCATGTCTCCTAGATACGCCTTGGCTGCTCATCCACAGCTACCTCTAGAGAGCCTGGCTTCTAGACACTGCCTACACTTCACTAAGAGGGGATACCTGGTATAAGGTGTAAGTACCTTAGGTACCCAACACAACAGGCCAGTTTCCTACAATATTACATGCTAGTAATTCAACTGTTACACAGTTAGAAGTTAACTGCAGCAACTTGATCAAAATACTACCAAAATGTAGATCTTGATTTACCCAAGCTCTTATCATGTGTATGCATACAAAACATGAATCTCCTTAAACTATTAGAGATAATGTTTTGTACTTCTTATGTGATCTAAAAGTGCTGATGTTTTTCTCTATCATGTCAACACTAAGAAGGAGAGAGAAGTTTCTATCGGGTGGACCCTCAGCTTCCCAAACTGATCCAAAATATACACAAAGGAGGGTGGATCCTGTCTTTTACTCGATTAAATGTGTGACATTTCAAAATATCTCAAGTGAGTGAGCGACCAGCACCCAGGCATATTCGTACTCTAGCCACATTTCTTAGATGTATTTGTTGGATCCTCACCCACAGGTACCACCTGTAGCCTGCTTCGAATCTGGACCCACACCCACATCACCTAATGTGAGTGGGTGGGCTCTACACATTTGTAAGCAGAGAACTTAGAGGGTGAAAGGCAAGGGATTATGTGTGCCTCATTGATCCTAAAGTTATTATTTAAGGAGCAAGGTCTTGGGCAAGGTTAAAAACAGTGCGATGTCAAAAGGATATAACGGACCTTGACATCAGAAGGTCTTTTATATATGTGCTGGGTCCTCACCCACAGGTACCACCTGTGGCCTTTTTCATCAATGTGCCCATATCACCTAGTGTGAATGGGTGGGCTCTACTCTTTTGTAAGCGGAGAGCACTTAGGAGGTGAAAAGAAAGGGATAATGCCTGTGAGTAAAACTGCCTCATTGATCCTAAAATTATTATTTAATGAGCAAGGTTTTGGTCAAGATTAAAAACAGTGAGAGGTCAAAAGAATATGATGGCCATTGATATCAGAAAGTCGACATGTTTCAACCGTGTAGCTGCCTCTGAGGGTCAATTGTCTTTCTTCGGGACCAAGTTTTAACAAGTACTTTCAATCCCTGTATAGTGTGGTTGGGCTTTGCAAACTATTTCAATGCATTCATAACAGTTCTGGAAGCAGACACCAAATTCCAGTATTTGGACAGAAGCGGCGAGAGGTGTGCGACGTGGGAGATCTTATACTTCCCGTTGCTCTCTTCGTGGGAGTCTCCTGGAGACCCCGGGGGTCTTCACAAGAAGTAACTTAATTGGGAAGGGGGTAAGAAGGGAGTGTGAGAGTGTTGGAGCCTCACAGTGTATGTCATCAATCAAGCGTCGCTCCAGGGGTGCCCGGGCAGAAGTCAATGACTTGATTGTTGCCAGGAAAAGTAAGCCCGGTACCCGTGGTGCAAGTGTTAATCTTCGGACTCAGTTGTCTGGGACTATAACAACAGGCACAGCGGACTCAGATCATAAAACCCACGGTGAGGGGTCAAACTACACAACATTACTCGTGGATCACCCTTTACCCCTCCGGGAGGAAAGTCAAATTGAGCTTCACGGGAGGACGTTGATTACAAGGTATTTTCAGACTACAATCCCTCCACCACAAGCCATGGCAGACGCTCAACCGGTTTTAGGTGAGCTAGGGGTTTTAAAGCTAGTTGAAGGTGGTTCAGCTGTTGGCCCAGCTCAAAAATTATTAGATAAAGAGCCAGCTACGTTGAGAGAGGGCCCTCCTAAGACACTACCCTTACTGGAAGTTGACGGTAATTTCTCTAGTGGATCAAAATCACACGACTTGGACGTACAGGCTCTGTTAATCTCTCTTACTAAAGAAATTAGGGGAAAATTCGAGATTTCAGAAACTAATCAAAATAGGATTCGGGAAGCCTGTGAAGTCTTGGAAAGTAAAATCAACCTGTTAACAGACCGGTTGGGGAAGTTAGAGGCGGTGGTGGAGGCCCATGAGGAGCGAGTGTTAGCTCAATCTAAGGACAATTTACAATTAAAACGGGGAGAAAAGTTGTTGCAGGACAAATTGGAAACATTGGCAAATAACATGAGGAGAAATAATATCAGGCTCCTGGGAGTCCCAGAGGGCTTGGAAGGGGAAGATATTAAGGGCTATGTGATTACGTTGATTAAGGAGGTCCTCCCTAGTATAGCAGGGATTAATTTGGAAGACGATATTCAGAGAGTCCATCGTGATCCTTTCAGGAAAAATTCAGGAAGAAAAAACCCCAGGAGGATCTTGATAAATTTCAACACATACTCTATAAAGGAAAGAATCTTGTCCGAAGCCCTTAAGGTTGGAGCTTTCCCCAAAGGGGATTGGTCTCTTAGGATAAGGTCAGATGTGTCTAAGGCAACGTTAGACAGGCAGTGGGAGCTGGGAAACTTTATGCAGGAGCTCCGTGAACTTGGGGCTACAGTTCAACTAAGGTTCCCGGCCGCTCTCCGTATAATGTGGAAGAATAAAATGTATAATATGAGAGATCCCGGGGAGGTCAGCACATTTATAGATCAGATTAAGGCGTCTCAATAAGATCTAGTGGAAAGTCCCGTCCGGCGAGGAGTTCGAAGTGGGGATAACAGGATGGTTATCCCAGTAGAAATAGGGAGGGTTCCTCTGGAGGGGGTGTGTGGTTTTGGGGGTATGTTGGTGTTGGGTGCAGGGGTGGGAGGCACAGGGTGTTGGGGTTTGTTTTGGGTTTGGTGGGTTGAAAATGACAAAAATAAGAAAGTCCTCATATCTTGCCTACATAGGTAGGGGTGTTCGGTGTTCTCCTTTTTTCTTCCTTCTCTCTACGAATGTTCATGTATGGCAATGTAAGGTTGAGATTCCTCTCTTGGAATGTGAATGGGTTAAGGGTGCCTGGTAGGAGGAGGAAGATCTTTGAGTATTTACGATTGGTTGAGGAGGAGATCATTATCCTGCAGGAAACTCACCTTCATCAAAGTGAGTGGGAGACCTGGCTTAAACGGCTGAATTGGGTTTCATTCAGCGTATGTTCTTCTCAAACCAGTACAATAAAAGGTGTGGCAGTTTTGATTAAGAAATCCATGAGGTTCAAGGCAGGAACAGTACATGTTGACTCCAGAGGGAGGTGGGTAGTGGTAGAGCTGTGTGTATGCGGTCACTGGATTACAGTGGCGGGTTATTACGGGCCAAATATTGACGACCCAACGCCATTTCAAGACTTATTTAATATTCTACTTTCAGCTAGGTACCCAGTGGTATTAGGTGGGGATTTTAATATATTGCTAGACCCTGCACAGGACAAGTCAACCCCCCGGGGTACAGTAAATTCACCTAAAACAAGGGCACTGGTGAAACAAGCGATGCAGGATTTAGGCTTGGTAGATGTTTGGCACTGGAGAAGGGGTGAAGGAGATAGATATACATTTCACAATAAAGAATATGGGCATAGATCCAGAATAGATTTTTTTCTAATTCATAAAAGTTTATGCCCAGAGGTAAGAAGGGTAGCCCACAATATAGCATACTTGTCAGATCATTCAGCAGTAATACTACACTTGGACATCAGGGTCATTAATAGGACTACTAGGAGCACAATTAATCGTACTTTATTTCTAGGCGACGCAATAGTAGAAGCGTTAAAAAAAAGACACTAGAGAATTTTTCCATGTGAATCAAGGAACAGCAAGTTTGTGGTGTGTCTGGGATGCGTTTAAGGCTTATATAAGAGGGAGGTTAGTCAGCCTAGCATCATATAAGTATCGGAAAGAGAGGAAAAGCTGGGAAACATGGAATTGTCATTAAAAACGCTTCAAGTCTCAATGTATAATGCGCGGTTAGAAGGGAAAAAGGACTTATTAAAGGAGCTGTCTTGTCAAGAGGAAAAGGTTCGGTCTAGTTTAGACGCCTTTTTGGAAAATCGCTGTAGGTTAAAGTGGGAAAGTAGTCAATATGCACACTTTGAATATGGAGAAGGTTGCAGTAAATTGTTAGCGTGGAAGGTTAAGTCGGACCTTTCCAAAAAGCACATTTTATCAGTCAAATCAGATCTTACGAATCAGACCCGCACGGAGCAAGAAGAGATTGAGGAGGCATTCGTATCCTTTTTTCAGGAGATATATTCAGAAAGTCTGGTTAACTTGGAAGAGTCGGTAAGAGAATTTTTAGATAAAGCACACCTCCCAGCTTTAGAGGAGTCTAAAATGCTCTTATTGAACGACAAGCTAAATGAGGCTGAGTTGGTTGAAGGTTTAAAGGTGTTGAAAAAAGGTAAGGCAACCGGGCCAGATAGTCTACCTAATGAATTATACAAGGCTTTGGGGGAGGAACTTACTCCATTCTTATTAGAGCTATTTAATTCTATGTTGATAGAAGGGGCCCAAATTCCTAACTCCTGGAGAGAGGCGACAATCTGTTTATTGTTAAAGCCAGGTAAGGATTCATCGTCTTGTTCCTACTATAGGCCCATCTCCTTGCTGAACGCGGACTATAAACTTTATACAGGAATCTTAGCTAAGAGATTGGGGAGAGTCATCGGCAATCTGATCCATCTGGACCAAAAGGGTTTCATGAAGGGGAGGCAGCTTCACGAGATAACTCACGAGTTATTTGCTGCAGTAGATTTGGCGGAACACGAGAAGGCGCCATTGGCGATTTTGACTTTTGATGCGGCTAAGGCCTTTGATCGCGTTAATTGGTTGTTTTTGAAGGTGGTGTTGGAAAAAGCGGGCTTGGGAACCCCTTTCGTCAGAGCGATAGGGGAATTGTATAGATGCCCCTCAGCGAGGATCCTGGTTAATGGCCAATTATCACAAGAATTTAGGATCTGGCGGGGTACGCGACAGGGTTGCCCCCTATCTCCCTTGCTTTTCAATTTATACATTGAACCCCTGGCTACTTTACTTTGGTCTTCTAAGGAGATTATTCCATTTCGAATTGGGGGTTGGGAAAAAAAACTAGCGTTATACGCAGACGATTTGATGATATACACGAGTGATGTTAGGTCTACTCTACCTAGGGTCATCGCCTTGATGGAACTATTTGGTAGATATTCCGGGTACAGCATAAACGTAGAAAAGACGGAAATAATGTGTTGGAACTTGTCGTATGCTTCCCCCTTAGTTAAACAAGAGATCAGATACTTGGGTATTCGATTAGCAGCTGATCTTAATGAGGTAGCTAAATTGAACTTTGACATAGCATATAGGGAAACCAAAAAACTGTTAAAGGCGTGGGCCGCTCTTCCTCTTACGATAATTGGAAAATCCAACATTTTGAAGATGTGTATTCTTCCAAAATTTACTTTTTTATTTAACACTATCCCACTAGAGTTCAAGAAGAGCTGGTTTAAAAAACTACAGGGGGACTTATCCTCATTGATATGGGCTTCCCAGGGAGTAAGGATTGCTTGGAAAAAGATGAGTAGAAAAAGAGAGTGGGGGGGGGATCGCGTCTCCTGACCTTTTTAGGTACTATTTGGCTTTCCAATTAAAAAACATTAGAGTCTTATTGAATAAAAAGTCAGAGCACGATTTAGTCTGGAGAGCATTAACGGCACACCTTGAAGAAGGAGCAGACCATTTTTTATATAAATTTGGACACCCCAGGTACTTCAAGAAAGTTCGTTTGAAAATTCCCAGTCATGCATGCAATGTTTGGATGTATTTTCGGAGGGTGTTAGAGATACCTTATTTTTGTAGTTCGGCTCCCATTTGGGATTCTCCTGGCACTCCGAAATGCCTTATAGACAAACTATCAACTCCTTTGAGAGCAAGTGGGATGGTAAGATGGGGCCAGTTAATAGAAGGAGTTGAATTGTTAAGTTGGTGTGCATTCCAGGAAGGTACTGGTGGGACAGTTTCTAGATTCAAGTACCTTCAGATATCTAGTTGGGTAAAGTCTCGTCGAAATGGAGAAATAGGGAGGAGCATATGGGAAGGGAAGCTAAACCAGAAAATCATTAATAAAGAGGTTGCAGTATGGTACCATGCTTTGTTGGAATCAACAGAGGATAGTGCATCCCTCCCCTTGTCGAAGTGGGGAGCGATTTTTCCAACTCTAGATGTTATAGCATTGTGGCAAAAGTCTTGTTCAATATTGTGGCTTACCACCAGTCCAGCAGGGCTGAAGAAAAATCACTTGTTTACATTTCATAGGGTTTACTGGACTCCGGCCAAATTAACAGCTATTGGGAAATTTCAGAAGAAGTGTCCAAGGTGTGGGGAAGATAAGGCTGATGATATCCATATGTTTTGGCAATGCTCTAAGTTGTTGAATCACTGGGGGGATATAGGCAGTATCTTAAAGGTAATCTTTAATGTTAACTTAGTTTTAAACCTAGCAATAGTGGTGTTTGGGGTTCGGGAACAGGATACAAACTACCAGAAATTGTCAGTTCAGCAGGAGTATTTGCTGTTTATATTAATCCTTCTAGCTAGGCGAGAAATTTGTCGTAAATGGATTGATCCTCTTCCTCCTCGTGTGCTGGATTGGCAAACATCTGTAAATCGAATTTGTACATTGGAACAACGGGGTCCCCTGTCTAGAAAAGATAACTTTTGGTTGTATTGGGAAAATGTGTATCAATAACATATTATTCTATGCTGGATAGGTTCCTTTGTTTTGTCTCTTCCCTTTAAAAAAATGTTGAATTTTTTAACTCTTAAAGTCCAATGATTAGATCCCCCCCCCACCCTATTGGGGTGTTGCTTTGGCTATGATCGGGTTCTAGAAAGTAACAATTAGTAGAACAGGAGGGATGGATCAACCGAGGTATGGATTATATACTTGGAGGCACGCTGTCGCCTGCCGTGCCAGTGCTTTTCCTACCCAACCAAAGCAGGGGTGATGAATATGAGGACATCAAAAAAAATAAAAAAATAAAAATAACAGTTCTAAGGAAGCATGCACACAATTAAACAGACCCTAGTTAGGACACTTTCCTTGATATGAACATAGATAGCCTATATATTAATGAGGTATCATAGAGTTTTGCAGAGGGGTTGGTCCCTGTAGTCAAGCATTCGTCAAGGGATTGCGTCTGTGACGTAACCTACATTTCTCCTTGCAGCCCTGCATCTTCAAGATCCTAAAATTATTATTTAAAGACGGGATTTAAGAGAGTTGGGTTAACCATCCTTTGTGAATAATTGTTTTTTTTCCTTCAAATATAATATACACCTGTCATTCAAATACATCTAAATTACAAAATGTTCAGTATCTTGTGAGACATGTGCCTATATTTCAGCTGTTTAACACGTCTCAGCCAAATTTGAGCAACTTGTTGCCTCAGGCTTAGATAAAACAAAAGGTTAAACCCATAATCCATGTAATTCTGCACTTCGGAGTTAACTGGCCTTCCAGTATTTTTAACCCTACAGGTGAAGAATTAAGATCCCCACACCAAGGCACTTGTAGTGAATGACACAGAGTTCTACAGCAGTCCTGTTGGCCACTACAGCAAAATCACATATGTTACCTGACATTTTTAAAAACATTGTTATTTCCCATCTCCTCTGGTTTTATACCCCTCATCTTGTGTCACTGCCCCATCGCACTGCTATTTTGGCCATTCTGCTGTACTCTCTTTTGTCACTGACCTCGTTCCATTCATAACCTTCTTATTGATTGCTCATTGTCATGCGCATTTCTGTCTCCAGTATTGTTATCTACTTTCTGGGCTTGATTGATTCACGCCCAGTTCTCTTCTGTTATGTATTTCCTCTTGCTTAATAACATTCATCGTACTTCTCTGTTGTAATGACATTTATCTTCTCGTGGCCTTTCCTCACTAATCAGGATTTATTCTTAGTCTCAGAATCTGCACACCAGTCACACAAATGTCCTTTTGGGCCATCCTTTTCCTCTGGTGCTATTAACCCCTTTAAGTTGTAATTATTCCAGGCTTCCTCTTCTGGCTTTCACTCTCTTTGCTGGCAATATCTCGTCTCTCCTTTGCAGTGCTCACCACTCTCCTTGTGTCCCTTTCTTCCCATTAGCACCTCCCTAATATTTCCAGTTATCTCCTATTGTAGCATCCGTTATATCTTTTAGCTTTCCATTCCTCCTCTTGTGGTATTTCCTTTCTTGCCTGCTGTATTGTAACTCTATCCCCTTCAGGTAAAGCATATTGCTTATACGTTTCTCTTGTTCCCCACCAGATTACCCTCATCTCATAAATCATTCCCCTCTCCTCTTCTGGTATTCCCTCTCTTCTTGTGGTATTTCATCTCTCTTTTGGTGTGACTTGCTTTCTCCTTTGGAGTTACTTCATCCACCCCCCCCCCAGCCTTCTGGTATCACCTATTTCTTTTTTTAGTATAAACTCTGATTTTCTCTTTCTTCTCTTGAAGAACCACCCTCTTTCTTCCTGTGGTATTCTAACTTTAATCTTGTGGTATCATACTGTTTTCTCTCAACTTGTTTCCTCTAACTTTTTAGTATCTTCCTTCCAGTATGATCCCTCCATCCTCTGGGTATTGCCTCTCTCTTGTGCTAGATGCTCTAAACTGCTCTGCATCATTCATGCTCTTCTCTGATGTGGATTTCCCGACCTCTGACGTTAATTCCTCGCTCCTTTTCTGGTACTGCTTCTCTTCAACCCAATAGTATAACTCTTTCTTTTTTGGGTATTACATCTCCCTTGTGCAAGACCATGCTACTACCTACAGTATTTCTGCTCTCCCCCATTTAACTCCTGCTTAGTGTTCCAGCTCTCCCCTGGTAATATTCCTTCTTCCTGTTTCTCTTCTTTTATCCTTAGTCAACCCTTGTGCTGTTTATTCCCTCCTACTGATGGTATTCTCAGCCTCCTCTTACTAAGTTCCCTCTTTTCCCTATACCATTATGTCTTTTTATTTCAGTACTTATCTTGCTCACTTACTATTTCTCTCTCTCTCCACTCTATTACTCTGTGCCTTCTTATATTATTACTCACTCTCCTCTTCCAGCATCCCCTCTTGTTCTCTCCCATGCCGACTCCTGTCAGCACCCTCTCTCTTGCCTGATGTTATTTCACGGCTCTTCTTGCAGCACTCCTTTCCTTGCCTCAAGCATCACCTTGTCCTCTGATGTCAGTCCCTCGCTCTCATGTTCTAGTTGTTCTCTTCACCCAAGAGTGGTCTCTCTTTCTTCTTTCTTTTTCTGGTGCCACTTCTCTTGCGCCAGCCCCTATTCTCTCTCTCTCTCTCTCTCTCTCCTCATGCAGTATGTTACCTCTCTTCTACTGAAAAGCGCTTTATCGGCTGGAGTTATTCTATTTCTCCTTTACACCATTTTGTATTTTCTTTACTTGTACTGTCACCGCAATGCTATTATAACACCCCTCTTCTTCTCTGGTGGTATCACTGCTCTACTTACAGTTAGGGTAAACAGACGTCCCTGTTTTGACCGGACAGTCCCATTTTTTAAAGGACTGTCTCGGTGTCCCAACACTTTTTGTCAAAACAAAGACATGTCCTGGTTTTTTAGAGAGGGTCAGATGAACGTGCACATCAGTCACAGAGTTGTGCAGGCTCACGTTTCATTCTGCCCTCTTATCACACCAGAGACACAACTTAACATTTACAGTCCCCAATTGTGCTGCATCTGTTTCATTCATCCAGCACAGCAAGATCTAATGAGGGGTGAATGAAGTCTGCAAAGCCCATAAGCCAGGGCCTGGCTCACCAACAGTCAGACCCTGGAGCTTCTGACAGCTATGTTGGGGGGGTGGGAATGGGAGGCATATATATATGGAATATGTCACTTACCTAGTGTACATCTGTTCATGGCATGTTGTGCTGCAGATTCACATGCTATGCATATCGATTCCGTCAGTCTTTTAGGCCCATATTTATACTTTTTTAGCGCCGCATTTGTGCCGCTTTGTGATGCAAAAACGTTGCAAACTTACAAAATACAATTGTATTTTGCAAGTTTGCGCCGTTTTTGCGTCAAACAATGACACAAATACGGCACAAAAAAAGTATAAACATGGACCTTAGAGTCACAGGATCGAGTGACTCCTCCTCTTCGGTTCCATTGCACATGGTCATTGACTCCATTGTTATGACTGTTTTCCCGCAGAGGGTGTAGAAAAGAGTTATAAAGTATATAAGAGAAAAGAGATGTCCATGCAAATGTAAATGTATATACATATGTACAAATGTATTAACTTAAATGAATACAGGCTTCCGGGGAGGAGGGAGGGTGCATGTGAATCTGCAGCACAACATGCCACGAACAGATGTACACTGGGTAAGTGACATTTTCCGTTCGATGGAATGTGTAGCTGCAGATGCTGTGCATAGACTACAAAGCAGTTAGTCCTCCCAAAAAACAGCGGTGGCTAGCCTGTAGGAGTTGAAGTTGTTTGAAATAATGTTCTTAGAACAGCCTTTCCTACAGTAGCTTGTTGTTGTGATAAAACATCAACACAGTAGTGTTTAGTAAATGTATGAAGTGTTGACCATGTAGCTGCTTTCCATATATTAGCCATTGGTATGTTTCTTCAAAAAAGCCATTGTTGCACCTTTCTTTCTTGTAGAATGTGCTTTGGGAGTGACTAAAAGTTGTCGTTTTGCTTTGATATAACATGTTTGTATACATCTAACAATCCATCTGGCTAAACCTTGTTTTGATATAGGATTGCCTGTATGTGGTTGTTGAAAAGCTACAAAAAGTTGTTTTGTTTTTCTAAACTGTTTAGTTCTGTCTATGTAATACATTAGAACTCTTTTAAGCTCTAGTGTATGCAGAGCTCTTTTTGCCACAGAATCTGGCTGTGGAAAGAAAATTGGCAATTCCACTGTTTGATTGATGTAAAATGGTGAGACTACTGTCGGTGGGAATTTTGGATTTGTTCTTAGTACAACCTTGTGTTTATGTACTTGGAAAAAAGGTTCCTCAAGAGTGAAAGCTTGTATTTCACTTACTCTTCTTAAAGCTGTAATTGCCACCAGGAAGGCAACTTTCCATGTTAGAAACTGAATTTGGCAAGTGTGAATGGGTTCAAAAGGTGGTCCCATAAGTCTTGTAAGCACTATATTTAAATTCCAAGATGGAACTGGTGGTGTTCTAGGTAGAATGATGCATTTTAACCCTTCCATTAAAGCTTTAATAACAGGAACTCTAAATAAAGAACTATGTTGAATAGTTTGTAAGTATGCAGATATTGCAGTAAGGTGTATTTTTATGGAGGAAAAAGCTAAATTAGATTTTTGCAAATGAAGTAAGTAACATACAATGTCTTGTATTGATGCTTAAAGAGGATCTATGGTTTTAGATTGACAATAATATTCAAATCTTTTCCACTTGTTTGCCTAGCCCTGTCTAGTAGTGGGTTTTCATGCTTGTTTAATGACTTCCATACATTCGGGTGGGAGTTTTAAATATCCAAAGTCTATGACCTCAGGAGCCAAATCGCTAGATTGAGAGCGTGGGGTCTGAATGTCTGATTTGACCTTTGTTTTGTGTTAGCAAATCTGGTCTGCGTGGGAGTTTGGAGTGAGGTACTAAAGATAGATCTAGTAGTGTTGTGTACCACGGTTGACGTGCCCATGTTGGTGCTATGAGTATCATGTTGAGTGAAGTTTGACGCAACTTGTTGACTAGAAACGGAAGGAGTGGGAGAGGGGGAAAAGCGTAAGCAAATATCCCTGACCAACTGATCCATAGAGCATTGCCTTTGGAGAGAGGATGTGGGTGCCTGGATGCACAATTTTGGCATTTTGTATTTTCGCTTGTTGCAAATAGATCTATGTCTGGTGTTCCCCACTTTTGAAAGTACTTTTGAAGTACTTGAGGGTGAATCTCCCATTCGTGTGTTTGTTGGTGATTTCTGCTGATGACATCTTCCAACTGATTGTCTATCCCTGGAATGTACTGTGCTGATAGATGAATTTGATTGTGAATTGCCCATTTCTAGATGAATGTGTCCCTCCCTGTTTGTTGAGATAATACATGGTTGTCATGTTGTCTGTCTTTATAAGAACATTCTTCTGTTTGAGAAAAGGTTAAAATGCTTTTAGGGCAAGAAATACAGCTAATAATTCTAAATGGTTTATGTGTAGCTGTTTTTGTTTGACATCCCATTGCCCGTGAATATTGTGATTGTCTAGATGAGCTCCCCGACCAGTCGCTGATGTATCTGTCATAATTATGGATTGAGGCACAGGGTCTTGAAACGACCACCCCTTTATTAAGTTGCTGTGATTCCACCACTGAAGGGACATATGTGTCTGGCGGTCTACCAGCACTAGATCTTGAAGTTGACTGTGTGCCTGTGACCATTGTTGTGAAAGGCACTGTTGTAAGGGCCTCATATTTAATCTTGCATGTGGGACTATTGCTATGCAAGATGCCATCATTCCTAAGATTTTCATGACAAATCTTGCAGTGTATTGTTGATTTGGTTGTATAAGTGGAATTAGATTTTGAAAAGCTTGTATCCTATGTGTATTTGGATACGCTAGAGCTAGTTAAGTATTTAGGAAAGAACCTAAATACGGTTGTACTTGTGCTGGTGGAAGGTATGACTTTTGGTAGTTTATAGAAAAACCAAGCGTGTGCAGAGTTTCTATCATGTAACGTGTATGATTTTGGCATTGTGTACGATTGCTTGATTTTATTAGCCAATCGTCTAGATATGGAAAGACATGGATGTGTTGTCTTCTCAGGTAAGCTGTTACTACTTCTAAGCACTTTGTGAACACCCTTGGAGCTGTTGTTATGCCGAAAGGTAACACCTTGAATTGGTAGTGTTTTCCTTGTATGACAAACCTGAGGTATTTTCTGTGAGGTGGATGGATGGGTATGTGGAAATACGCATCCTTGAGGTCTGGGGCTGTCATAAAGTCTTGATTTTGTAGCAGTGGGATAAAATCTTTCAGAATTACCACGTGAAAATGTTCTGACAGGATGTACAAATTTAGGGGCCTGAGGTCTAATATTGGCCGGAGGGTGCTATATTTTTTGGGAATTAGAAAGTATAGTGAGTAAACTCCTGTTCTTAAATGAGACTGTGGAAATAATTCTATTGCTTGTTTGAGTAGTAGAGATTGAACCTCTTGTTGTAAAAACTGTATGTTCTGGGTTTAGTTTGTGATATCTTGGTGGAATAGTTGGAGGAGTGTTTATCAATTCTGGGCAATAGCCATTGCGGATAATTAATAACACCCAGTTGTCTGTGGTGATATTTTGCCAGTGTGCGTGGAACTGCTGTAGTCTTCCCCCCACAGGAGATGTGTGGAGTGGAAGGGAGTGAGGAAAGTCAATTTTTTGGTTGTGTTGCTGGTTGTTTAGAGGTTTGGAATTTACCTCCATTTCTAAAGTATTGTCCTCTGTATGTTCCTCTAAATCCACCTCGCTGGTACTGGGTTTGATAAGCTGGTTTTGCTTGTGAAGTTGATGCCTCAGAGCAGTGGTTCCCAACCTGTGGGCCGGGGACCCCTGGGGATCCGCGAAGCCTCCTCAGGGGGTCCGCAGCTGCTTAAAACATTTAATAATAATATTAGGTCCCAGCTATCAGTAATGACTCCTCGGGGGTCCCCGTGTTCCAATAATGATTCAGTGGGGGTCCCCGGGCTCCAGTATTGATAAAATGGGGGTCCACAGAAGTCAAAAGGTTGGGAACCACTGCCTCAGAGGATTGTGGTCTAAAACATCCTCGAAACTGAGGCTTACAAAATGACCCCCTACATGGTGTAGTATACAGAGCACCCATTGCTTTGGCTGTATCGGAGTCTTTTCGCAATTTTTCTATTGTAGTGTCCACCTCTGGCCCAAAAAGATGTTTCTTGTCAAAAGGCATGTTTAACACAGCCTGTTGGATTTCTAGTTTAAAACCAGAGGAGTGCAGCCATGCATGTCTTCGAATGGTAATTACTGTGTTCACGCTCCTTGTAGCTGTATCAGCCGCATCAAGGGCAGACCTTATACAGGTGTTACTGATAGCTTGCCCTTCCTCTACTACCTGCTGTGCCCTCTTTTGGTGCTCTTTTGGGAGATGCTGTATGATATCCTGCATCTCATCCCAATGGGCTCTATCATAACTGGCTAGTAGTGCCTGGGATTTAGCTATCCTCCATTGATTTGATGCTTGGGACGCAACTCTCTTCCATGCAGTGTCAAATTTCCTGCTCTCTTTATCAGGAGGGGGTGCATCTCCTGAAGACTGGCTATTTGCCCTCTTTCGTGCAGCACTAACCACCACTGAATAGGGAGGCACCTGATGGTTGATGTAGTCAGGGTCAGAGGGTGCAGGCTTATACTCCTTCTCTATTCTAGGATTAATTATTGTTGTTTTCACAGGCCCATTTAAAATTTGGTCTGCGTGCTTTACCATGCCTGGTAGCATTGGGAGGCATTGGTACCTAGAATGTATTGAGGATAACGTGTTAAACAAAATTTCTTCCTCTAATGGTTCTGTGTGCATTGTTACCCCACGGTAAGCTGCAGCCCTGGCTATGACCTGATTGTATACTGTAATATCTTCAGGTGGAGATGGTTTAGAGGGGTTGTTATCTGGGACGGGATCAGGATCATAAAGGTTCCATGGATCTACAATGTCTTCTTTGGAATCAAAAGAATGTGATGGAGAGGGCATTGGAGGAGGGCTGGTGTGATGAGAGGTAGGTAGGTGCGGAGAATGAGGAGGAGAAGACTGAGGAGGTACTGGCTTCTCTTTTTGGTTTTGCACTTTAGCTGGTGACTGTGCAGTGTCCAGTTCTTGGAATGCCAGCTTTCTCTGTCTTTAGAGGAGGTGCTGTAATAATTCTCCCTGTCTCTTTATGGATGTGTATGCTAGATTGCCTCTCATCCATAACTTATGGGCTCAATGTCCGAATATTCCTCAGAGGTTTTATGGCTTTCTCGTACTTTTTTGGAAAGTCCTTGCTCCTCTGCATAACCTGTCTTTTTCGGTTCCGAAGTTTGATGTTTTTTTGGTATTGAAAATTTTGTGGAAGGTCTCAGCTCCGAAACTGTCTTTCTTATTTTCGACTCCGAACATAGCTTTTTTTGCTGGAGTCCGAAATGGAACCCTTGATAGTTTTTGTCGACTCCGAAGTAGTTGGAGGTGTGGCCTTTTTCGGTGCCAAACCCAAAGGTCGGTCCCCAACAGTCTTTTTTTCGGGCTGAACCACGGCCTTCCGGCAGTGGTGTACCCTAGGCCTTCTTATGTTTCTTGTGTGGGGGTGCTGGGCAGACGTACTCACATGCTGGCTGGCTGTGATGGGTCTGTCGTCTTCGGACTCCTGCTCAGACTCTGTGTCTCGGATAGAGGCTGCTGTTTGCGTCTGCTCCTCTTCGGTGACGTCGAGATGTTCACTGCTCTTCAATGCCATTTCCAGCCTTCTTGCTCTTCGGTCTCGAAGAGTCTTTTTTTATCTAAACGATTGACAGGCCTCACAGTGTTCCTCCTGATGGTCTGGAGAAAGGCACAGGTTGCAAACCAAGTGCTGGTCTGTGTATGGGTACTTGGCGTGGCATCGAGGGCAGAATCAGAATGGAGTCCGATCCATTGGGCTCTCCACGCGGTCGGCCCAAATAGGCCTGAGTTGGGCGCGCGGGCCCCGAAGGGCGAACAAAGTGGTTTCCCAACGGTACTACTGGTTCGATGCTAGTTAGATAACGCGATTGAGACAATACTGACGAAAAGAAAGGTTTTCTAAAGTTTTCCAAACCGAAATCTTGGAGCGAGTGGAAACACGTCTGAACCCGACGGCGGAAAGAAATCTAATAATGGAGTTGACGACCATGCGCTATGGAACCAAGAGGAGGAGTCACTCGATCATGTACCTCTAAAAGACTTCTTTGAAGAAAAACAACTTGTAACACTCCAAGCCCAACACTAGATGTCGGAATCAATATGCATAGCATGTGTATCTGCAGCTACAAGTGCCATCGAACATATATATACATGTCATTCAGCTATATATGGAAAATGTCACTTACCCAGTGTACATCTGTTCGTGGCATTAGTCGCTGCAGATTCACATGCTGTGCACATCCCGCCATCTGGTGTTGGGCTCGGAGTGTTACAAGTTGTTTTTCTTCGAAGAAGTCTTTTCGAGTCACGAGACCGAGGGACTCCTCCCATTTCGACTCCATTGCGCATGGGCGTCGACTCCATCTTAGATTGTTTTCCCCGCAGAGGGTGAAGTAGGAATTGTGTATGCTAGTAATAGTGCACATGCAATGGAGTGAATGCGTATGTACATAATGAAGTTTCAAGTAATATATTTGCAAATGTACAAATGTTTAAGATCTACTTCTAAACGGCTACAGGCTCCCGGGGAGGCGGGTGGGCGCATGTGAATCTGCAGCGACTAATGCCACGAACAGATGTACACTGGGTAAGTGACATTTTCCGTTCGATGGCATGTGTAGCTGCAGATACACATGTTCTGCATAGACTAATAAGCAGTTATCTCCCCAAAAAGCAGTGGTTCAGCCTGTAGGAGTTGAAGTAGTTTGAAATAATGTTCTTAGTACAGCTTGACCTACTGTTGCCTGTTGTGCAGTTAACACATCTACACAGTAGTGCTTGGTAAATGTATGAGGCGTAGACCATGTTGCTGCCTTACATATTTCGTTCATTGGAATATTTCCTAGAAAGGCCATGCTAGCACCTTTCTTTCTGGTTGAGTGTGCCTTTGGTGTAATAGGCAGTTCTCTTTTAGCTTTAAGATAGCAGGTTTGAATGCACTTAACTATCCATCTAGCAATGCCTTGTTTTGAAATAGGATTTCCTGTATGAGGTTTTTGAAAGGCGATAAATAGTTGTTTTGTCTTTCAAATTAGTTTTGTTCTGTCAATGTAGTAGATTAGTGCTGTTTTGATGTCTAATGTATGTAGTGCTCTTTCAGCTACAGAATCTGGCTGTGGGAAGAACACTGGTAATTCTACCGTTTGATTCAAGTGGAACGGTGAGATTACTTTTGGTCAAAATTTAGGATTGGTCCGTAGAACAACTTTATTTTTGTGTATTTGAATAAATGGTTCTTGAATGGTAATGAAAATGTCACTTACCCAGTGTACATCTGTTCGTGGCATCAGTCGCTGTAGATTCGCATGTTTTGCATAGCTCGCCATCTGGTGTTGGGCCGGAGTGTTACAAGTTGTTTTTCTTCGAAGAAGTCTTTCGAGTCTTTTGTCTCCATTGCGCATGGGCGTCGACTCCATCTTCGATTGTTTTTCCCCCGCAGAGGGTGAGGTAGGAGTTGAATTGTAGTAATAGTGCCCATGCAATGGAGTGACTAAGTATGTACTTATTTAAGGTTGAAATGATATATATACAAATAGTTGAAGGTAACTTCCGAACTGCTACAGGCTCCCGGGGAGGCGGGTGGGCACATGCGAATCTACAGCGACTGATGCCACGAACAGATGTACACTGGGTAAGTGACATTTTCAGTTCGATGGCATCTGTCGCTGTAGATACGCATGTTTTGCATAGACTAGTAAGCAGTTATCTCCCCAAAAGCGGTGGCTCAGCCTGTAGGAGTGGAAGAAGTCTGAAACAATGTTCTTAATACGGCTTGACCTACTGTGGCTTGTTGTGCGGATAACACGTCTACACAGTAGTGCTTGGTGAATGTGTGAGGCGTAGACCATGTGGCTGCCTTACATATTTCTTGCATTGGGATGTTTCCTAGAAAGGCCATGGTAGCACCTTTCTTTCTGGTTGAGTGTGCCCTTGGTGTAATGGGCAGCTGTCGTTTAGCTTTAAGGTAGCAGATTTGGATGCATTTAACTATCCATCTGGCTATACCTTGTTTTGATATTGGGTTTCCTGCATGAGGTTTTTGAAATGCAATAAATAGTTGTTTAGTCTTTCTGATGTTCTTTGTTCTGTCAATGTAATACATTAATGCTCTTTTGACATCTAATGTATGTAGTGCCCTCTCAGCTACGGTATCTGGCTGTGGAAAGAACACTGGAAGTTCCACTGTTTGATTTAGATGGAACGGTGAAATAACCTTTGGTAAACATTTTGGATTAGTCCTTAGGACGACCTTATTCTTGTGTAGTTGTATAAAAGGTTCTTGTATTGTAAATGCCTGAATCTCGCTTACTCTTCTTAGGGAAGTAATGGCGATGAGAAATGCAACCTTCCAGGTTAGGAACTGTATTTCGCAGGAGTGCATGGGTTCAAAAGGTGGACCCATAAGTCTAGTTAGGACAACATTTAGGTTCCATGAAGGAACAGGTGGTGTTCTTGGTGGTATAATTCTCTTAAGGCCCTCCATGAATGCTTTAATGACTGGTATCCTATATAGGGAAGTTGAATAGGTAGTCTGCAGGTATGCAGATATTGCTGCAAGGTGTATTTTAATGGAAGAGAAAGCCAGGTTAAGATTTTTTTTAGTGAAGCAAGTAACCCACTACATGTTTTGGAGTCGTGTGTAATGGTTGGATCTGATTAATATGGCAGTAGCAAACAAACCTCTTCCATTTACTTGCATAGCAGTGCCTGGTGGATGGCCTTCTGGCTTGCTTTAGGACTTCCATACATTCTTGGGTAAGTTGTAAGTGCCCGAATTCTAGGATTTCAGGAGCCAAATTGCTAGATTCAGCGATGCTGGATCTGGGTGTCTGATCTTTTGGTTGTGTTGTGTCAATAGATCTGGCCTGTTGGGCAATTTGATGTGGGGTACTACTGATAGGTCTAGCAGCGTTGTGTACCAGGGTTGCCTTGCCCAAGTTGGTGCTATTAATATGAGTTTGAGTTTGTTTTGACTGAGTTTGTTTACCAGATAAGGAAGGAGAGGGAGAGGAGGAAAAGCGTAAGCAAATATCCCTGACCAGTTCATCCATAGGGCATTGCCTTGGGACTGCTTGTGTGGGTATCTGGATGCAAAGTTTTGGCATTTTGCGTTCTCCTTCGTCGCAAACAAGTCTATTTGAGGTGTTCCCCAGAGTTTGAAATAGGTGTTCAGAATTTGGGGGTGAATTTCCCATTCGTGAACCTGTTGGTGATCTCGAGAGAGATTGTCTGCGAGTTGATTCTGAATCCCTGGTATAAATTGTGCTATTAGGCGAATTTGGTTGTGAATTGCCCAACGCCAAATTTTTTGTGCTAGCAGGCTTAACTGCGTGGAGTGTGTCCCCCCTTGTTTGTTTAGATAATACATTGTTGTCATGTTGTCTGTTTTGACGAGAATGTATTTGTGAACTATTATTGGTTGGAAAGCTTTTAGTGCTTGAAAAACTGCTAGTAGTTCTAGGTGATTTATATGCAGTTTTGTTTGATGTACGTTCCATTGTCCTTGTATGCTGCGTTGATCGAGGTGTGCTCCCCACCCTGTCATGGAAGCATCTGTTGTTATTACGTATTGTGGCACTGGGTCTTGGAAAGGCCGCCCTTTGTTGAAATTTATGTTGTTCCACCATAGAAGCGAGAGGTAAGTTTGGCGGTCTATTAACACCAGATCTAGAAGATGACCCTGTGCTTGTGACCACTGTGATGCTAGGCACTGTTGTAAGGGCCTCATGTGCAGTCTTGCGTTTGGGACAATGGCTATGCATGAAGACATCATGCCTAGGAGTTGTAATATCATCTTTGCTTGTATCTTTTGTGTTGGATACATGCGTTGTATGATGTTGTTGAAATTTTGGATTCTTTGGGGACTTGGAGTGGCTACTCCTTTTGTTGAGTCTATTATGGCTCCTAGGTATTGTTGTACCTTGCATGGCAGAATGTTGGATTTTGTGAAGTTGACGGTGAACCCTAGTTTGAAGAGGGTTTGTATGATCTGATTTGTGTGCTTTGAGCACTCTATTAACGAATGGGCCTTGATTAGCCAGTCGTCTAGATATGGGAACACATGTATTTGCTGCCTTCTGATGTGTGCAGCGACTACTGCTAGACATTTGGTAAAGACTCTTGGTGCGGTTGTTAATCCGAAAGGCAATACCTTGAATTGGTAATGTATTCCTTTGAATACAAACCTTAGGTATTTCCTGTGCGATGGGTGTATTGGTATATGGAAATACGCGTCTTTGAGGTCTAAAGTGGTCATGTAGTCGTGTAGTTTTAGCAATGGTAACACTTCTTGTAGTGTGACCATGTGAAAGTGGTCTGATTTGATGAATGTGTTTACTATTCTGAGGTCTAGGATTGGTCTCAGCGTGTTGTCCTTCTTTGGTATCAGAAAGTACAGTGAGTAAACTCCTGTGTTTATTTGTGTGTTTGGTACTAATTCGATTGCATTCTTCTGCAATAGTGCCTGCACTTCTATCTCCAGGAGATTGGAATGATGTTTTGTCAAATTTTGTGCTTTTGGTGGTATGTTTGGAGGGAATTGTAGAAATTCTATGCAATAACCATGTTGGATAATTGCTAGAACCCAAGTGTCTGTAGTGATTTCCTCCCATGCTTTGTAATAATGACCTATTCTTTCCCCCACTGGTGTTGTGTGGAGGGGGTGAGTGACATGTGAGTCACTGCTTAGTAGTAGGGGTTTTGGGGCTTTGAAATTTTCCCCTATTCCTAGGGAATTGCCCTCCTCTATATTGTCCCCGAAAACCTCCTCTGTAGTGTCCCTGGTAACTGGACGGTGTTGCCTGTGAGGTGCTGGCTTGTGTGCCCTGACCCCGAAACCCCCCTCTAAAGGGTGTTTTACGGAATGTGCTGTAATTCCCTCTGCTCTGCGGGGAGTAGAGTGCGCCCATGGCTTTAGCAGTGTCCGTGTCCTTTTTGAGTTTCTCAATTGCTGTGTCCACTTCTGGACCGAACAGTTCTTTTTCGTTAAAAGGCATATTGAGAACTGCTTGCTGAATCTCTGGTTTAAATCCAGACGTTCGTAGCCATGCATGCCTTCTGATAGTTACAGATGTATTAATTGTCCGTGCAGCTGTATCTGCAGCGTCCATGGAGGAGCGTATTTGGTTGTTTGAAATGTTCTGTCCCTCCTCAACCACTTGTTTTGCCCTCTTTTGTAGGTCCTTGGGCAGATGTTCAATGAGATGTTGCATCTCATCCCAATGGGCTCTGTCATAGCGCGCAAGTAGTGCCTGAGAGTTAGCGATGCGCCACTGGTTTGCAGCTTGTGCTGCGACTCTCTTACCAGCTGCATCGAACTTGCGGCTTTCTTTATCTGGGGGTGGTGCATCTCCAGATGTGTGGGAGTTGGCCCTTTTCCTAGCTGCTCCTACAACGACAGAGTCTGGTGGCAGCTGTGTAGTGATGAAAACCGGGTCTGTAGGAGGCGCCTTATACTTTTTTTCCACTCTTGGTGTGATTGCCCTACTTTTGACCGGCTCCTTAAAGATTTCTTTTGCGTGCCGGAGCATACCAGGGAGCATAGGCAGGCTTTGGTAGGAGCTGTGGGTGGAGGAGAGGGTGTTGAATAAAAAGTCATCCTCGACCTGTTCTGAGTGGAGGCTTACATTGTGAAATTGTGCTGCTCTAGCCACCACTTGAGAATACGCAGTGCTGTCCTCTGGTGGAGATGGCTTCGTAGGGTATGCCTCCGGGCTGTTATCTGACACTGGGGCGTCGTATAAGTCCCATGCGTCCTGATCTTGGTCACCCTGGCTCATGGTGGTGTGAGCTGGGGAATGTGATGGAGTTTGTGCTGGTGAGACGTTAATTACAGGTGGAGGAGAGGGTGGTGGAGTAACCTTTTTCACCACCTTTGTTTGTGGTGTTTGTTCAGTTTGGAACTCCAATCTTCTCTTTCTTCTAATAGGGGGAAGGGTGCTTATTTTTCCTGTCTCCTCCTGTATGAAAATACGCTTTTGCGTATGGTCTACATCAGTTGATTGTAGCTCTTCCTCAAACCTATGCTTTCGCATTTGGGAGGTTAGCGATTGCTCTTCTGTATAAGAGCCTGAAACTGGGTCGGTTGCAGTCTGTTTTGGCACCGAAACCCTGTCTGCATCTTTTTTCGGCTCCTAGGTGACTTTTTTCTTTTTCGGGGCCGAAACCTCTCGGCGTCGATCTTCGTCGGTGGCGCTGTCTCGGCGTCGAGCCGTGTCTACACCGGTATCTCGGTGTCGATGCTTGTCTCCAGCACTTTCTCGGTCCCGAGAAGGCTGCGTGCCGGTGTCTAGACCGGAGTCGGACGATCTCGGCACTGTTTGGGCCTTTTTCGGTGCCGACGGTCGGTCACCGAATTTATGGGTCGAGCCATGGCCTGGTGGCAGTGGCGTCCCCTGGGCCTTGTAAATCTTCTTCTGAGTGGTTTTCGACGTCTTACTCACGGTTTGTGTATCGTCGAATCCTTCGGAGTCCGATTCGTGGATCGAAAAGGTTCCTTCCTCTTCTTGTTCCTCGAACTCTCGGTGGGCTGTCGGCGCGGACGCCATCTGAAGTCTTCTGGCTCGACGGTCTCGGAGTGTTTTTCGGGACCGGAACGCACGACAGGCCTCGCAGGTGTCTTCACTGTGCTCAGGTGACAGGCACAGGTTACAGACCAAGTGTTGGTCTGTATAGGGGTATTTATTGTGGCATTTGGGACAGAAGTGGGTCCGTTCCATCGGCGTTCTTCTGCACGCGGTCGGGCCGACCAGGCCCCGATGGGGGATCGAAAAACTACCCGAAGGGCACCGGAGCTCTTCGATCTTTCGACGCGGTGTTGAATATAACTACGCCGATCCCGAACGCAACAATACCGACGAAAATCTTCCGAAATTAGCTATCTTTCCGTTCCGAAACTCGGAGCGACAGGAACACGTCCGAACCCGATGGTGGAAAAAAAACAATCGAAGATGGAGTCGACGCCCATGCGCAATGGAGACAAAAGGAGGAGTCACTCGGTCCCGTGACTCGAAAGACTTCTTCGAAGAAAAACAACTTGTAACACTCCGGCCCAACACCAGATGGCGAGCTATGCAAAACATGCGTATCTACAGCGACAGATGCCATCGAACATGCTTGAATCTCACTCACTCTTCTTAGAGATGTGATGGCAATTAAAAATGCAACTTTCCACGTTAAGTATTGCATTTCACAAGAGTGCATGGGCTCAAAAGGTGGACCGATGAGTCGTGTTAAGACAATGTTGAGGTTCCATGAAGGAACTGGTGGTGTTCTTGGTGGTATAATTCTCTTTAGGCTTTCCATAAACGCTTTTATGACTGGTATCCTAAATAATGAAGTTGAGTGCGTAATTTGCAGGTAAGCTGAAATTGCCGTAAGATGTATTTTAATGGAAGAGAAAGCTAGTTTAGATTTCTGCAAATGTAGTAAGTATCCTACTATCTCTTTTGCAGATGCGTGTAAAGGTTGAATTTGATTATTATGGCAGTAATAAACAAATCTTTTCCACTTATTTGCATAACAGTGTCTAGTGGTAGGTTTTCTAGCCTGTTTTATGACCTCCATACATTCCTGTGTGAGGGCTAAGTGCCCGAATTCTAGGATTTCAGGAGCCAAATTGCTAGATTCAGCGATGCTGGATTTGGATGTCTGATCTGTTGTTTGTGTTGTGTTAACAGATCTGGTCTGTTTGGCAGTTTGATATGAGGTACTACTTAAAGGTCTAGTAGTGTTGTGTACCAAGGTTGCCTTGCCCATGTTGGTGCTATTAGTATGAGTTTGAGTTTGTTTTGACTCAACTTGTTTACTAGATATGGAAGAAGTGGGAGAGGGGGAAAAGCGTACGCAAATATCCCTGACCAGTTCATCCATAGTGCATTGCCCTGAGACTGATGTTGTGGGTACCTGGATGCAAAGTTTTGGCATTTTGAGTTTTCTTTTGTTGCAAATAGATCTATTTGTGGCGTTCCCCACATTTTGAAGTAAGTGTTCAGTATTTGGGGGTGAATTTCCCATTCGTGGATCTGTTGGTGATCCCGAGAGAGATTGTCTGCTAACTGATTCTGAATCCCTGGAATAAATTGTGCTATTAGGCGAATGTGGGTGTGAATCGCCCAATGCCATATTTTTTGTGTTAGGAGACACAACTGTGTCGAGTGTGTTTCACCCTGTTTGTTTAGGTAATACATTGTTGTCATGTTGTCTGTTTTGACAAGAGTGTATTTGTGGGTTATTATGGGTTGAAATGCTTTCAGAGCTAGAAACACCGCTAACAGTTCTAAGTGGTTTATATGAAACTGTTTTTGCTGAATGTCCCATTGTCCTTGGATGCTGTGCTGATTGAGGTGTGCTCCCCACCCTGTCATGGATGCATCTGTCGTTATTACGCATTGTGGCACTGGGTCTTGAAAAGGCTGCCCTTGGTTTAAATTTATACTGTTCCACCATTGAAGCGAGATGTATGTTTGGCGGTCTATCAACACCAGATCTAGAAGTTGACCCTGTGCTTGTGACCACTGTGATGCTAGGCACTGTTGTAAGGGCCGCATGTGCAACCTTGGGTTTGGGACAATGGCTATGCATGAGGACATCATGCCTAGGAGTTTCATTACTAATTTGACCTGTATCTTCTGGTTTGGATACATGGCTTGTATTACATTTTGGAATGTTTGGACTCTTTGTGGACTTGGAGTGGCAATCCCTTTTACTGTGTTGATTGTTGCTCCTAGGTATTGCTGTGTTTGACACGGCAGAAGGTGTGACTTTGAGTAATTGATTGAGAAACCTAGTTTGTGTAGGGTTTCTATGACGTAATTTGTGTGTCGTGAACACTGTTTTTGCGTGTTGGTTTTGATTAACCAATCGTCTAGGTACGGGAACACATGTATTTGCTGCCTTCTGATATGTGCAGCTACTACTGCTAGACATTTTGTAAAAACTCTTGGCGCAGTTGTTATTCCGAATGGCAACACTTTGAATTGGTAATGTATCCCTTGGAATACAAACCTTAGGTACTTTCTGTGTGAAGGATGTATTGGTATATGGAAATATGCATCCTTTAGATCCAGTGTTGTCATGTAGTCTTGTTGTTTGAGCAGTGGGATTACTTCTTGTAATGTAACCATGTGAAAGTGGTCTGATTTGATGTATGTATTTAATATTCTGAGATCTAGTATAGGTCTTAGAGTTTTGTCTTTTTTGGGTATTATAAAGTACAGTGAGTAAACTCCTGTGTTTAGTTCTTGTTTTGGTACTAATTCTATTGCCTCTTTTTGGAGCAATGCTTGAACTTCTAATCCTAGAAGATTTATATGTTGTTTCGACATACTGTGTGTTTTCGGTGGGACTGTTGGAGGGAATTCTCGAAATTCTATGCAATAACCATACTGGATAATTGCTAGTACCCAAGTATCTGTTGTTATCTCCTCCCAATGTTTGTAAAATTGGCTTAATCTTCCCCCCACAGGTGTTATGTGATGGGGATGGGTGACTTGTGAGTCACTGCTTATTTTGAGGACTTTTGGGGCTTTGGAATTTTCCTCTACCTCTTTGGAATTGTCCCCCTCTATATTGCCCCCGAAAACTTCCCTGCTGATATTGGCTTTGGTAAGTGGGCCTTGTTTGTGATGTTGTGGTTTCTGTAGGTTGTCCTCGAAACCCACCCCTAAAAGGTGTTTTGCGAAAGGTGCCTCTGCTCTGCGGGGAGTAGAGTGCGCCCATGGCTTTTGCCGTATCAGTGTCCTTCTTGAGTTTCTCAATAGCAGTGTCGACTTCCGGCCCAAACAACTGCTGTTCATTAAATGGCATATTTAGCACGGCTTGTTGAATTTCTGGCTTGAAACCTGACGTGCGGAGCCATGCGTGCCTTCTTATTGTTATTGCAGTATTTACTGTCCTTGCAGCCGTATCTGCTGCATCCATTGAAGACCGTATCTGATTATTAAAGATACTTTGTCCTTCTTCCACCACTTGTTGTGCTCTTTTTTGGAACTCCTTGGGTAAGTGTTCTATCAAATGTTGCATATCATCCCAGTGAGCTCTGTCATATCTTGCCAAAAGCGCTTGTGAATTGGCAATGCGCCATTGGTTTGCTGCTTGCGCTGCAACCCTTTTGCCCGCAGCATCAAATTTGCGACTCTCTTTGTCTGGAGGTGGTGCGTCTCCCGAGGTATGAGAGTTTGCTCTCTTACGAGCTGCCCCGACAACTACGGAGTCTGGAGTTAACTGCGTTGTAATATAAACAGGATCTGTTGGCGGTGGCTTGTATTTTTTCTCCACTCTTGGAGTTATGGCTCGGCCTTTAACAGGATCTTGAAAGATTTGTTTTGAATGTTTTAGCATTCCTGGGAGCATAGGTAGTCTTTGGTACTGGCTATGAGTGGAGGTTAGCGTGTTAAACAAGAAGTCATCCTCAATTGGTTCTGAATGCAAGGTGACGTTATGGAAAACAGCTTGCCTTGCGATCACCTGTGTGTAAGATGTACTGTCCTCAGGAGGGGACGGCCTGGTAGGGTACGAGTCTGGGCTGTTGTCCGATACTGGAGCATCGTAAAGGTCCCATGCATCGGGATCATCTTGACTCATGGAAGTATGAGTCAGGGAGTGCATCAGTGGAGGAGTTGCTACTGGTGATGTGTGCACTGATGGTGGTGGAGAAAGTGGTGGAGTTGTTTTCTTTGCCATCTTTGCTTGTGGCTCCTTGTCCTTTTCGTGAAAGGCAAGTTTTCTTTTTATTTTAATTGGAGGAAGAGTGGTTATCTTCCCTGTGTCTTGATGAATGTGGAGCCTCCTTTGAGTATAGTCTGGCTCTACAGCTTGAAGTTCCTCTCCAAATCAATGTTTTTTCATTTGGGAGGCCAATCCTTGTTCCTCTGTATAGGAACCTGTTTTCGGCTCCGAGGCTGGATGTTTCGGAACCGAAGCTTTTTCGGAGGTCTTTTTAGGCTCCGAAGAAACCTTTGTAATTTTCGGCGTGGTGGTGTCTCGATGCCGAATTTGTTCGGTGCCGCTGTGACGGTGCCGAAATTTCTCAGAGCCGATGTCTCGGGTCCGAGATTGCTGGGTGGCGGTATCTCGACCGGAGTCGGATGACTTCGACACCAGCGTGCCCTTTTTCTGTGCCTTGGCTCAGTCACCGCTTGTTTGGGTTAAGCCATAGCCTGTTGGCGGTGGCGTCCCCTGGGCTTTTGTTGACTTCTCGTGAGTCTTATGTTTCGACGTCTTACTCACGGTTTTCGGCGTTTCTTCGGCCTCGAGCTCTTCCGAGTCCGACTCTTGGATAGAGAAAGCTTCCTCTTCTTCCTCGAAACGCTCTTGTTCTGTCGGCGTCTACGCCATCTGCAGTCTTCTGGCTCTTCGGTCTCTTAATGTCTTTCTGGACCGAAACACTCGACAGGCCTCACAAGTATCTTCCTTGTGCTCTGGGGACAAGCACAAGTTACAGACCAGATGCTGATCCGTATACGGATACTTGTTATGGCATTTTGGACAGAAGCGGAATGGGGTCTGTTCCATCAGCCTTGAATTCACACGTGGCTGGGCCGACCAGGCCCCGACGGGGGATCGAAAAAACCCCGAAGGGCCACCGGAACTCTTCTAAATTCGGTGTCGATCTGTTGTAACTAACCCGATACCGAACGCAAACAATACCGACGTTTTTTTCCGAGATTCTAACTAACTTTCCGACCCGAAACACGGAGCGAAAAGGAACACGTCCGAACCCGATGGCGGAAAAAAAACAATCTAAGATGGAGTCGACGCCCATGCGCAATGGAGTCGAAATGGGAGGAGTCCCTCGGTCGCGTGACTCGAAAAGACTTCTTCGAAGAAAAACAACTTGTAACACTCCGAGCCCAAAACCAGATGGCGGGATGTGCACAGCATGTGTATCTGCAGCTACACATGCCATCGAACATATATATGTATATATATATATAAATAAATATATATCGCTGAATGACATGTCAACGTTTAGTCTTATTTCTATGTTTGTGCCTGTTCCTGGTTCGTAAAAGCTGGTCATCCTAATTATAGTAGCACCGCACTTCTCTGCTGTTATTCTTTCTCATCCTTCATCCTTTGGTGTTTTCAACTTGTCTCATGGTACCCCACTCTCTCTTTCTCTGCGGTATTCATCTTTCCTCGCATGGCTTATCCCTTCTCAGTTCTGATGCCTCCCCCAACCCTGCTGTGATATTTCCTTTCCCCGTGTTTATGTTGCAATCTTGTTCATTCTCACCTCAATCTGATCGATCGTTTCTTGATATTCCTTTTCTCGGCTCTTGAAGAGGGACTCTGTGTCCTTTATTACTTTTTCCAAGCTGTCTTCTTGCTGTGAGAGAGACAGAAAAGGACAGCGTTAGAGTCGGCGGGAGAGGCTTTCAGAGAAAGTTAGGATTGTCCAAGGAGAGCTTGTTTTTATATAGCGCTTCATTCCACGATTACGCCATTCACAAGTACTGAAAATAACCGGTGTCCCTATTACCTGATTTATAGTATTCAATTTAGTAACCTTCAAAATGATGGAAGACTGAGACTGTCTTGTCGGGGTTCAAACTTGTGACCTCCAGATCAGCGCACTTGTCAGGAGCAAGTGAAAAGATGGAGACTGAGAGGAAGAGCGATGGGCAGAAAATAAGGGAGCAGGCGGCCAACTGAAGGGAATATGTGAACGAGGGAGGCTCCAAGTGGATAAGTGGTCGGTGTGGAAGCCACAATGTCAGTCTTCTTCCCCTCAAGTCATTCATATGCACATGGCTAGTCAACGAATCCTGCAGCTCTTTTTGGCCTGAAGCGGGTGGGATGACCAAGCCAACATGTTTTTTTGGAGTCAACAGTGCTTCTCCAGCATTGGATCTTTCATAGATTCACATGCTTGAATCATCCCCGTCGTCGAGGTGGGAGCCTCACGGTAAACTTAAATATATAAAAAGCAGTAAGTCAGTAAAAATAAAACCAGTAGGCCCTAGTAGTCCTCATAGGGTATTTTACAGTCTATCCACTTTGTTTTGTGAAAAGACCCAAACTTGAGTATCAACCAATCAGGATTCAGCCCCTCCCAAACACTCCCAACAGAGGCTGAATTCCCTCAGATTTTCTACCGCACGTCGTGTGAAGGGAGTCTCCCTGAGCTCTGCTCAGTTTTTTTCCTATTTTCTGACTGAAGATTGTTTTTTCTCTCAGGAAACTAGTTACAACTTTACTATGTCTGAAAAGGCAAAGAAGGGTCTGTTCAGAGACTGTGACAACTGTGGGAAGAAGAGACTACATATTGATGACCCCCACAAGAAGTGTATTTACTGCCTTCATCCAGACCATAAGGTGAGAGACTGCAAAATCTGTCGCACCTTTAGTCAAAAAACCCTCAAAGACCGAGAGGGTAGACTTCTCTTATGGCTGCAAAAACAGAAAGCCTTAGAGCATCCTTCATCAGACAGCGAAGAGTCACCACAAACTTCTCGCCCTCAGAAAAGAACAGGTGAGAGAGATAGAGGTGCGGATGAACCACCAAGAAAAATGCACAAAAAGACTAAACAAGTCTTAACTGAAGAGGCAGTTAAACATGGACCAAAAAAGGTTCATTCAGAACCTACTACGCCGTTACACCGGAAAAGCACCTCAAAGAAACCATCCCTGTCTCTGTCACCACAAAAAGAGACAGAAAAACTCTTTTTGGTGAAAAAACAACCGTCGACGACCGCCCCGTCGACGACAGTGTCGACGGTAACAGCGACCACGGTATCGTCGACGTTCACAACACCATCCTCACCGATGATTATGACGTCGTCGCCTTTGTCATCGACGACGATTATTACTGCAAAAATCTTCAAAAGAGCTTCGTCGGCAACCACATCGTCGACAGCGGAGGCCTCCTGGGTTCACAAATCATCCAGGGCACTCCCATCTACGCAAACTACGTCGGCGAAGCGACCGTCGTCGCTAAAATACCCGTCGACGAAGGGACCGTCGACTAAGGACCCATTGACAAAGACGCAGTCATGGACGGAAGCGTCGACGAGAGACCCGTCGACGAGAGACCCGTCGACGACAGTACCGTCGACGAGGGAGCCGTCGACGAGGGAGCCGTCGACGAGGGAGCCGTCGACGAGGGAGCCGTCGACGAGGGAACCGTCGACGAGGGAACCGTCGATGATGGATCCGACGATCACCACAGCATTAACAGTTTACAAACCTTTGGACATTTCACCAGATCATTCCTCATACCATCATGAGGACTCCACCAGATTCTTACCCCTTTCCCTTATTAATATAGGGGACAAGCCATCTGACATTTTGCCGATACATACATCACCAAGTAAGGTGCTGCCATACCCACCACAACATCTTTTAGACAATGATGATGATGAGGATCAAGGAATATTTGGGACAGCTAGTAGCCCGTCCCAACTAACTGTCAAATGTCAAGAGTTTGATGAAGAAGAGGATCAACATTACCAGCATAGTTATGCTTCAACATCTTATCCACAGGCAAACCAACCATCGCCTCTAGCTATGCTTAGCACATTAGTGACAGATTTACAACATATGTTGAAGGACTACTACAAAAGGTTCCCACCGTCAACTCAGTCCACGCCACCTAGACCTCAGAGTTACCAGCAAGCTCAAACTACTAATGTTTCCGAAACGCCACAGGCTAGTAGACCTGTAACTAGCCAAGCTCCGGAAGCTTACCTCTCGTCGGACGACGAAAGGGAAGAGGGCGAGCTAGCAGATTCAGCGGCTAGTGAATGGGACGACTATCTCGTTCCCACACCATCTCCACCTCCAGCAGCTCCAGTGGATTCTCCTCCAGAAGACATAGGAGGTTTCCATAATATCATAGAGAGAGCGGCGAAACGTTTTGGCCTGGCAATTGTTTCCCATGAAACTGAGTGTTTTTTGTATGACTTTAAAGAGCCATCAAAGAGATCTGTAAGAGCCATACCGATTGTGGATTTCTTATGGCAGGAGGGTTTGAAGGCAATGAAAAACCCGGCAACAGTGCCTTCGCAAATGCCAAGGCTAGAGAAAAAATACAAGGCCCCAGATGATTCTCCGGCCTGTTTAGTCTCACAGCCGAAACCTGACTCGGTTATATCACAGGCGGCTCAACGACGATCCAAAAACCCCTCTACACCTATTGGGTCTCCCCCAGATAAAGAGGGAAGGAGACTAGACAATATCGGTAAGAAATTCTCCTCGGTTGCTGCAGTAACGGTCAAGGCGGCCAATTCCCTTGCCATCCTGGGAAGGTACGATCGCCAGATGTGGGCAGACATGTCCGCTTTTGTAGATTCACTGCCAGAAGATCTCAAGGTGGACGCTAAAAAGGTCTTGCAGGAGGGAGAAAGGGTTTCCGCAGAGATAATAGACAGTGCAATAGATATTTCCCTCACTGGTTTTCGACAATTAGCTGGAGCAGCAGTCCTGCGCAGACAAGGGTGGCTTAAAGCTACTTCATTCAGACCAGAAGTCCAGACTCGTGTTCTCGACATGCCCTTCGATGGAGAGAGTTTGTTTGGCAAACATGTCGATGATATGCTGCAGGCTATCAAGACGGATACCGATACAGCAAAATCCCTAGGTACCCTGCAATATAAAAAACTACCTTTTCGTGGAGCAAAGGGTAGAGGTAATTACTCCTTTCGAGGTGGATACCAGCAATACAGGTCACAATATCCATCTTCCTCCACAGGACCAGGACATCAGCACCATCAACAACAGCAGCATTATCGATTACCACCAGCCGCAGCGTACAAACATCCGGCTAGAGGAAGAGGAGCTGCCCGAGCAAGAGATACAGGCAGAAAGCAATGACCAGAGGATACTCTCAACACCTCCCCAATCAATATTGAAGGTCGGAGGTCGCATCAATTCTTATTTCCCCAAGTGGAAGGCTATAACATCGGACAGATGGGTACTAGATGTGGTGACCAGAGGTCATACTCTGGAATTCATCCAAACACCACTGAGTGTCCCTCCATCGGGTACACCGCCTCTGAGGTTGAGCCAACTTCTCAGGGAAGTAAGGATAATGCTAACAAAAGGAGCAATAGAACCAGTCCCTTTATCTCAAAGGAACAAAGGATTCTACTCCCGGTTTTTCCTTCTCAAGAAACCCTCAGGAGACTGGCGCCCCATCCTGGACTTGAGAGCACTAAACAAGTTTCTAAAGAAACAATCGTTCAGGATGGTAACGTTGCAGGATGTCCTGCGTCTCTTAAACACGGGCGATTGGATGGCATCCCTAGACCTCCAGGATGCTTATTTTCATATCCCCATATATCGCAACCATCGCAAATTTTTAAGGTTCAGGGTAGGAAGTATGCACCTCCAATTCCGGGTTCTACCATTCGGTCTCAAATCAGCCCCCAGAATCTTCACAAAAATGCTAGCTCCAGTAGCAGCACATCTTCGCCAGGCAGGTATCCAGGTCTTCCCTTACCTGGACGACTGGCTTATAAAGGCACCCTCAAAATTCCAAGTAACAAATCATATTTCCTATTGCCTTCAATTGTTACACAGCCTGGGGTTTGTAGTCAACTACCAGAAATCTCAGATATACCCCAAACAAGAATTGGGTTTCTTGGGAGCAATTTTGGACACAGTACGCAGCAAAGCGTACCCATCACACGAGAGGAAACAAAAGTTAACCTCGTTGGCAGACAACCTATCCAGAAAAAAGTTTGTTTCAGTCCGCATCTACAAATCATTGCTCGGAATGATATCATCGTGCATTCCGCTAGTCCCAGATTGCAGGCTCCATATGCGACCCCTGCAAGAGCAATTGGACATACAATGGACACAGGTCCTCGGCTCCTTCGAAGACAAGATTCGCATAACGCCTCTAATGAAGAACACTATGAGGTGGTGGGCGACTCCAACCAATTTCTCAAAAGGGCTGTCTTTTCTTCTTCAAACACCAAGTTACATAGTAACAACGGATGCCTCTCTCGAAGGATGGGGTGCACACTGCCAGGACCTGCAAATCAGCGGAATCTGGAATCAGCAAGAGAGCCAGCTCCACATCAATTATCTAGAACTCAAAGCAATACACTTAGCTCTAAAAGCTTTCTTGCCAAAGATACAATGTTCAAGCGTCTTAATCCGGACGGACAACATGACCAGCATGTTTTATCTAAACAAGCAAGGAGGCACAAGATCCCTACAACTCTCGCAGCTAGCCCAACAAATTTGGACATGGGCCATCAAACACAATATCTCACTAAAAGCGGAGCATGTGCCAGGACAGATCAATGTTCTAGCAGACACCTTGAGCAGGACAGTGATTCCTTATCACGAGTGGGAGCTAGACCAGAAAACTCTCAATGGCCTGTTTCTATTATGGGGAAAACCAAACTTAGACCTATTTGCCACTCTCGAGAACAAGAAATGCCAGTTCTACGCAAGTTGGCTTCCCCAAAAAGATTCGTGGGGGAATGCGTTTTCGATGAGATGGTCAGGAGTTTATGCCTACGCTTTTCCTCCGATCCCGCTCATTCCGAGAGTCATCAGAAAAATGAAGACGGAGGGGTGTCGACTTCTACTCATAGCTCCCAGATGGCCCAGACAAATATGGTATACGGAGCTCCTCATGCTCTCCGAACGACCACATCTACCACTCAGACAGAGTCCGACTCTTTTAACGATGCACCAGGGACAAGTCACACACCCACATCCGTCGTCTCTTCATTTGTCGGCTTGGCTCCTGAACACAATGAATACTTAAATCTCAAAATTTCCCCAGAGTGTAGAGACATCTTAGCAAAAGCTAGAGCTGACACTACCAACAAAACCTATAGACTTAAATGGAAACGGTTTTGTGTTTGGTGTGCAGCGGAAAATATACATACTTTATCTTCTACTCCGGAACAGATACTTCCATATCTCCTGCTCCTGGCAAAATCAGGACTTGCATATTCTTCCATAAGGGTACATCTGGCAGCAATCTCCAGATACCGCAGATCACCAGATAGACTCTCTTTGTGTTCCACAAGAATTGTCAAACAATTTATGAAGGGCCTTTTTCGGGGCTTCCCGCCAATTAGGAAACCCCCGCCTCTATGGTCATTGAATGTTGTGTTGATGCAACTCATGAAAGCTCCTTTTGAGCCGATCCACAAAGCTGACCTAAAATTCCTCGCATGGAAAACAGCGTTACTGTTAGCTCTTACTTCGGCAAAAAGAGTCAGTGACATTCAGGCGTTCACCATCAAACAGCCATTCCTCCAGTTTACAAACTCAGGTGTCATCCTGCGGACAAATCCTAAATTCATTCCGAAAGTTCCCTCAACATTTCATTTAAATGAACCAATCATCTTAAAAACCTTTTTTCCAAATCTGCAAACAGTGGCGGAAAAAACATTACATTCTCTCGATATTAAAAGATGCTTAAAGTTTTATCTACAGAAAACTCAGGCCATCCGCCAGTCGGATCAATTATTTGTAGCATTCGGCGGAACAAAGAAGGGACACGCGGTGTCCAAACAGACTTTAGAAAGATGGATTGGCCTGGCGATTCAATTCTGCCATTCAAAAGCAGGAAAGCCGCTCCACACCAGGGTGAGAGCCCACTCTACAAGATCGGTAGCCACTTCAGCTGCACTCTTTGCAGGTGTACCACTACATAGCATCTGTAGAGCAGCAACATGGTCCAGCCAACACACATTTACAAGACATTACTGTCTAGAGGAGACTAACCAGGTCGATACAGCAGTGGGACAAGCAGTGCTGAGGCATCTATTTCGTTAAGGTGAGCCTCTTACACATCCCACCACCACACTCGAGGTATGGTCATTAATGGTTCAGTTTCTTATACTGTTTAACGTGTCGTATTCTCCATAATAATAGCATAAACTGTGTCAGGATTTCCTGCCACACACATTTTATTGCTCTTATATTCGTATGTATGTGTATATAAATATAATTATATGTAAGTGCATATTTAAAACTGAACTAATGTGAATCACATCACGTATAGAATTACGATGGAATTACAGTCAATGTAATTCAGTAAGTAAGAAAACATTACTGCTCGTTACTCGGATTCAAGCATGTGAATCTATGAAAGATCCAATGCTGGAGAAGAAAATTAGTTACTTACCTGTAACTGCAGTTCTCCAGTATTGGTATCTTTCATAGATTCACATGCGACCCACCCTCCTCCCCTCAGAGGCTCCCCTATTATACAGATATTAAACTTCACACTCCTACTAGAAAATCTGAGGGAATTCAGCCTCTGTTGGGAGTGTTTGGGAGGGGCTGAATCCTGATTGGTTGATACTCAAGTTTGGGTCTTTTCACAAAACAAAGTGGATAGACTGTAAAATACCCTATGAGGCCTACTAGGGCCTACTGGTTTTATTTTTACTGACTTACTGCTTTTTATATATTTAAGTTTACCGTGAGGCTCCCACCTCGACGACGGGGATGATTCAAGCATGTGAATCTATGAAAGATACCAATACTGGAGAACTGCAGTTACAGGTAAGTAACTAATTTTCTTCCTTTGACTGCAGTGCATCTTCATACTCCTTACAATAGTTGCTCGTCACATGCTTTCAAGGCAGTCTGCATCTGGGGCGCACCATTGTTCCCACCAAAAAAGAAGCTATAACGAGTCAGTTCACCACCCTATAAAAAATGCACAGGGAAGCTGGTCTGAACATACTCAAGGAGGAGGGAAAACGAAGATGTGTTCTTATAAGGTCCCTAGAGATGGGGTAAACCTTACTAAAAGTCATCACTTTACATCATATATTACACCTTATTGATACAGGATTAGCCCGTGCATCAGGTAAAGAACACTGAGCTGTGTTGATAGCACACGGGAAATCGAAGATAACTCAGTTATCATTCCTGTAGCATGGGCTTTTGTAGGATCACTTTTCTAACAGAAACTAACCTACAAGGACTAAAACATTATCTTAACTGAGTTCCTGTCACCCTATTTATAACTGTTGTGAGTCGTCATCTTAAAAGTCTTACAGTTGTCACTGCCTTTTCAGTAGAAATAACATCACTCAAAATAGTATACAGGCACAACCGAAACTTTTTATTGAAATGCACCATGAGAACATTTCTTAAGTTTTACTTCATGATTGTGTCATTTTTTATCTTGGGTTATTGATTTGCCATCATTCTTTCCAAATCCTCAATAAAATCTGAATGTTGATTGCATTTGAACATGCTCCTTTGATAAGCCTACTGCTCGACCACACTACCACAAAATAGAGCATTAGTATTATCTCTTTTTGCCACTATCTTACTGTAGGAAGTTGGCTCTGTATGCACTATTTCAAAGTAAGGAATAGTATGCACAGAGTCCAAGGGTTCCCCTTAGAGGTAAGATAGTGGCAAAAAGAGATAATACTAATGCTCTATTTTGTGGTAGTGTGGTCGAGCAGTAGGCTTATCCAAGGAGTAGTGTTAAGCATTTGTTGTACATACACATAGACAATAAATGAGGTACACACACTCAGAGACAAATCCAGCCAATAGGTTTTTATATAGAAAAATATCTTTTCTTAGTTTATTTTAAGAACCACAGGTTCAAATTCTACATGTAATATCTCATTCGAAAGGTATTGCAGGTAAGTACTTTAGGAACTTCAAATCATCAAAATTGCATGTATACTTTTCAAGTTATTGACAAATAGCTGTTTTAAAAGTGGACACTTAGTGCAATTTTCACAGTTCCTGGGGGAGGTAAGTTTTTGTTAGTTTTACCAGGTAAGTAGGACACTTACAGGGTTCAGTTCTTGGTCCAAGGTAGCCCACCGTTGGGGGTTCAGAGCAACCCCAAAGTCACCACACCAGCAGCTCAGGGCCGGTTAGGTGCAGAGTTCAAAGTGGTGCCCAAAACACATAGGCTAGAATGGAGAGAAGGGGGTGCCCCGGTTCCGGTCTGCTTGCAGGTAAGTACCCGCGTCTTCGGAGGGCAGACCAGGGGAGTTTTGTAGGGCACCGGGGGGGACACAAGTCCACACAGAAATTTCACCCTCAGCGGCGCGGGGGCGGCCGGGTGCAGTGTAGAAACAAGCGTCGGGTTCGCAATGTTAGTCTATGAGAGATCTCGGGATCTCTTCAGCGCTGCAGGCAGGCAAGGGGGGGATTCCTCGGGGAAACCTCCACTTGGGCAAGGGAGAGGGACTCCTGGGGGTCACTTCTCCAGTGAAAGTCCGGTCCTTTAGGTCCTGGGGGCTGCGGGTGCAGGGTCTCTCCCAGGCGTCGGGACTTTAGGTTCAAAGAGTCGCGGTCAGGGGAAGCCTCGGGATTCCCTCTGCAGGCGGCGCTGTGGGGGCTCAGGGGGGACAGGTTTTGGTACTCACAGTATCAGAGTAGTCCTGGGGTCCCTCCTGAGGTGTTGGATCGCCACCAGCCGAGTCGGGGTCGCCGGGTGCAGTGTTGCAAGTCTCACGCTTCTTGCGGGGAGCTTGCAGGGTTCTTTAACGCTGCTGGAAACAAAGTTGCAGCTTTTCTTGGAGCAGGTCCGCTGTCCTCGGGAGTTTCTTGTCTTTTCGAAGCAGGGGCAGTCCTCAGAGGATGTCGAGGTCGCTGGTCCCTTTGGAAGGCGTCGCTGGAGCAGGATCTTTGGAAGGCAGGAGACAGGCCGGTGAGTTTCTGGAGCCAAGGCAGTTTGTCGTCTTCTGGTCTTCCTCTGCAGGGGTTTTCAGCTAGGCAGTCCTTCTTCTTGTAGTTGCAGGAATCTGATTTTCTAGGGTTCAGGGTAGCCCTTAAATACTAAATTTAAGGGCGTGTTTAGGTCTGGGGGGTTAGTAGCCAATGGCTACTAGCCCTGAGGGTGGGTACACCCTCTTTGTGCCTCCTCCCAAGGGGAGGGGGTCACAATCCTAACCCTATTGGGGGAATCCTCCATCTGCAAGATGGAGGATTTCTAAAAGTTAGAGTCACTTCAGCTCAGGACACCTTAGGGGCTGTCCTGACTGGCCAGTGACTCCTCCTTGTTTTTCTCATTATTTTCTCCGGCCTTGCCGCCAAAAGTGGGGCCTGGCCGGAGGGGGCGGGCAACTCCACTAGCTGGAGTGTCCTGCTGGGTTGGCACAAAGGAGGGGAGCCTTTGAGGCTCACCGCCAGGTGTGACAATTCCTGCCTGGGGGAGGTGTTAGCATCTCCACCCAGTGCAGGCTTTGTTACTGGCCTCAGAGTGACAAAGGCACTCTCCCCATGGGGCCAGCAACATGTCTCGGTTTGTGGCAGGCTGCTAAAACTAGTCAGCCTACACAGATAGTTGGTTACGTTTCAGGGGGCACCTCTAAGGTGCCCTCTGGGGTGTATTTTACAATAAAATGTACACTGGCATCAGTGTGCATTTATTGTGCTGAGAAGTTTGATACCAAACTTCCCAGTTTTCAGTGTAGCCATTATGGTGCTGTGGAGTTCGTGTTTGACAAACTCCCAGACCATATACTCTTATGGCTACCCTGCACTTACAATGTCTAAGGTTTTGTTTGGACACTGTAGGGGTACCATGCTCATGCACTGGTACACTCACCTATGGTATAGTGCACCCTGCCTTAGGGCTGTAAGGCCTGCTAGAGGGGTGTCTTACCTATACTGCATAGGCAGTGAGAGGCTGGCATGGCACCCTGAGGGGAGTGCCATGTCGACTTACTCGTTTTGTCCTCACTAGCACACACAAGCTGGCAAGCAGAGTGTCTGTGCTTTGTGAGAGGTCTCCAGGGTGGCATAAGACATGCTGCAGCCCTTAGAGACCTTCCTTGGCATCAGGGCCCTTGGTACTAGAAGTACCAGTTACAAGGGACTTATCTGGATGCCAGGGTCTGCCAATTGTGGATACAAAAGTACAGGTTAGGGAAAGAACACTGGTGCTGGGGCCTGGTTAGCAGGCCTCAGCACACTTTCAATTGTAAACATAGCATCAGCAAAGGCAAAAAGTCAGGGGGCAACCATGCCAAGGAGGCATTTCCTTACACAACCCCCCCCCAAACGAAAGAGGATGAGACTAACCTTTCCCAAGAGAGTCTTCATTTTCTAAGTGGAAGAACCTGGAAAGGCCATCTGCATTGGCATGGGCAGTCCCAGGTCTGTGTTCCACTATAAAGTCCATTCCCTGTAGGGAGATGGACCACCTCAACAGTTTAGGATTTTCACCTTTCATTTGCATCAGCCATTTGAGAGGTCTGTGGTCAGTTTGAACTAGGAAGTGAGTCCCAAAGAGGTATGGTCTCAGCTTCTTCAGGGACCAAACCACAGCAAAGGCCTCCCTCTCAATGGCACTCCAACGCTGCTCCCTGGGGAGTAACCTCCTGCTAATGAAAGCAACAGGCTGGTCAAGGCCATCATCATTTGTTTGGGACAAAACTGCCCCTATCCCATGTTCAGAGGCATCAGTCTGCACAATGAACTGCTTAGAATAATCTGGAGCTTTTAGAACTGGTGCTGAGCACATTGCCTGTTTCAGGGTGTCAAAGGCCTGTTGGCATTCCACAGTCCAGTTCACTTTCTTGGGCATTTTCTTGGAGGTGAGTTCAGTGAGGGCTGTCACAATGGATCCATATCCCTTCACAAACCTCCTGTAATACCCAGTCAAGCCAAGGAATGCCCTGACTTGAGTCTGGGTTTTTGGAGCTACCCAGTCCAGAATAGTCTGGATCTTGGGTTGGAGTGGCTGAACTTGGCCTCCACCTACAAGGTGGCCCAAGTAAACCACAGTTCCCTGCCCTATCTGGCATTTGGATGCCTTGATAGAGAGGCCTGCAGATTGCAGAGCCTTCAAAACCTTCTTCAGGTGGACCAGGTGATCCTGCCAGGTGGAGCTAAAGACAGCAATATCATCAAGATAAGCTGTGCTAAAGGACTCCAAGCCAGCAAGGACTTGATTCACCAACCTTTGGAAGGTGGCAGGGGCATTCTTTAAACCAAAGGGCATAACAGTAAACTGATAATGCCCATCAGGTGTGGAGAATGCTGTCTTTTCTTTTGCTCCAGGTGCCATTTTTATTTGCCAGTACCCTGCTGTCAAGTCAAAGGTACTTAGAAATTTGGCAGCACCTAATTTATCAATGAGCTCATCAGCTCTTGGAATTGGATGGGCATCTGTCTTGGTGACAGAATTGAGCCCTCTGTAGTCCACACAAAACCTCATCTCTTTCTTTCCATCTTTGGTGTGAGGTTTGGGGACTAAGACCACTGGGCTAGCCCAGGGGCTGTCAGAGCGCTCAATTACTCCCAATTCCAGCATCTTGTGGACTTCCACCTTGATGCTTTCCTTAACATGGTCAGACTGTCTAAAGATTTTGTTCTTGACAGGCATGCTGTCTCCTGTGTCCACATCATGGGTACACAGGTGTGTCTGACCAGGGGTTAAGGAGAAGAGTTCAGGAAACTGTTGTAGGACTCTCCTACAATCAGCTTGCTGTTGGCCAGAGAGGGTGTCTGAGTAGATCACTCCATCTACTGTGCCATCTTTTGGGTCTGATGACAGAAGATCAGGGAGAGGTTCACTCTCTGCCTCCTGATCCTCATCTGTTACCATCAACAGAGTCACATCAGCCCTGTCATGGAAGAGCTTAAGGCGGTTCACATGGATCACCCTCTTGGGGCTCCTGCTTGTGCCCAGGTCCACCAGGTAGGTGACCTGACTCTTCCTTTCTAGTACTGGGTAAGGGCCACTCCATTTGTCCTGGAGTGCCCTGGGAGCCACAGGCTCCAGAACCCAGACTTTCTGCCCTGGTTGGAACTCAACCAGTGCAGCCTTTTGGTCATACCAAAACTTCTGGAGCTGTTGGCTGGCCTCAAGGTTTTTGGTTGCCTTTTCCATGTACTCTGCCATTCTAGAGCGAAGGCCAAGTACATAGTCCACTATGTCCTGTTTAGGCTCATGGAGAGGTCTCTCCCAGCCTTCTTTAACAAGGGCAAGTGGTCCCCTTACAGGATGACCAAACAGAAGTTCAAAGGGTGAGAATCCTACTCCCTTCTGTGGCACCTCTCTGTAAGCGAAAAGCAGACATGGCAAGAGGACATCCCATCTCCTTTTGAGCTTTTCTGGGAGCCCCATGATCATGCCTTTTAATGTCTTGTTGAATCTCTCAACCAAGCCATTAGTTTGTGGATGGTATGGTGTAGTGAATTTATAAGTCACTCCACACTCATTCCACATGTGCTTTAGGTATGCTGACATGAAGTTGGTACCTCTGTCAGACACCACCTCCTTAGGGAAACCCACTCTGGTAAAGATACCAATGAGGGCCTTGGCTACTGCAGGGGCAGTAGTCGACCTAAGGGGAATAGCTTCAGGATACCTGGTAGCATGATCCACTACTACCAGGATATACATATTTCCTGAGGCTGTGGGAGGTTCCAGTGGACCAACTATGTCCACACCCACTCTTTCAAAGGGAACCCCCACCACTGGAAGTGGAATGAGGGGGGCCTTTGGATGCCCACCTGTCTTACCACTGGCTTGACAGGTGGGGCAGGAGAGGCAAAACTCCTTAACCATGTTGGACATATTGGGCCAGTAGAAGTGGTTGACTAACCTCTCCCACGTCTTGGTTTGTCCCAAATGTCCAGCAAGGGGAATGTCATGGGCCAATGTTAGGATGAACTCTCTGAACAGCTGAGGCACTACCACTCTCCTAGTGGCACCAGGTTTGGGGTCTCTGGCCTCAGTGTACAGGAGTCCATCTTCCCAATAGACCCTATGGGTTCCAGTTTTCTTGCCCTTGGACTCTTCAGCAGCTTGCTGCCTAAGGCCTTCAAGAGAGGGACAGGTTTCTTGTCCCTTACACAGCTCCTCCCTTGAGGGTCCCCCTGGGCCTAAGAGCTCAACCTGGTAAGGTTCAAGCTCCAAAGGCTCAGTTCCCTCAGAGGGCAGAACTTCTTCCTGAGAAGAGAGGTTCCCTTTCTTTTGCTGTGTTGCAGTTGGTTTCCCAACTGACTTTCCTGTTCTCTTGGTAGGCTGGGCCATTCTTCCAGACTCCAGCTCTACTTGTTCACCCTGTGCCTTGCACTGTGCTCTTGTTTTCACACACACCAGTTCAGGGATACCCAGCATTGCTGCATGGGTTTTTAGTTCTACCTCAGCCCATGCTGAGGACTCCAGGTCATTTCCAAGCAGACAGTCCACTGGGATATTTGAGGAGACCACCACCTGTTTCAGGCCATTGACCCCTCCCCATTCTAAAGTAACCATTGCCATGGGATGTACTTTTCTCTGATTGTCAGCGTTGGTGACTGTGTAAGTTTTTCCAGTCAGGTATTGGCCAGGGGAAACCAGTTTCTCTGTCACCATGGTGACACTGGCACCTGTATCCCTCAGGCCCTCTATTCTAGTCCCATTAATTAAGAGTTGCTGTCTGTATTTTTGCATGTTAGGCGGCCAGACAGCTAGTGTGGCTAAATCCACCCCACCCTCAGAAACTAGAATAGCTTCAGTGTGGACCCTGATTTGCTCTGGGCACACTGTTGATCCCACTTGGAGACTAGCCATACCAGTGTTACCTGGATGGGAGTTTGGAGTGGAACCTTTCTTGGGACAGGCCTTGTCTCCAGTTTGGTGTCCATGCTGTTTACAGCTATGACACCAGGCCTTTTTGGGATCAAAGTTTTTACCCTTGTACCCATTGTTTTGTGAAGAGGCTCTGGGCCCACCCTCCTGTGCAGGTTTTTGGGGGCCTGTAGAAGACTCTTTACTATTTTTAGTTTTGGTTGTCTCATCACCCTTCCCCTGGGGAGTCTTTGTGACCCCTTTCTTTTGGTCACCCCCTGTTGAAGTCTTGGACACCCTTGTCTTGACCCAATGGTCCGCCTTCTTTCCCAATTCTTGGGGAGAAATTGGTCCTAGGTCTACCAGATGCTGATGTAGTTTATCATTGAAACAATTACTTAACAGGTGTTCTTTCACAAATAAATTGTACAGCCCATCATAATTACTTACACCACTGCCTTGAATCCAACCATCTAGTGTTTTCACTGAGTAGTCAACAAAGTCAACCCAGGTCTGGCTCGAGGATTTTTGAGCCCCCCTGAACCTAATCCTGTACTCCTCAGTGGAGAATCCAAAGCCCTCAATCAGGGTACCCTTCATGAGGTCATAAGATTCTGCATCTTTTCCAGAGAGTGTGAGGAGTCTATCCCTACACTTTCCAGTGAACATTTCCCAAAGGAGAGCACCCCAGTGAGATCTGTTCACTTTTCTGGTTACACAAGCCCTCTCAAAAGCTGTGAACCACTTGGTGATGTCATCACCATCTTCAAATTTTGTCACAATCCCTTTGGGGATTTTTAACATGTCAGGAGAATCTCTGACCCTATTTATATTGCTGCCACCATTGATGGGTCCTAGGCCCATCTCTTGTCTTTCCCTTTCTATGGCTAGGAGCTGTCTCTCTAAAGCCAATCTTTTGGCCATCCTGGCTAACAGGAGGTCATCTTCACTGAGAGCATCCTCAGTGATTTCAGAAATGTGGGACCCTCCTGTGAGGGACTCACTATTTCTGACTAACACAGTTGGAGACAGGACTTGAGGGGTCCTGTTCTCCCTATTTAGGACTGGAGGAGGGACATTGGCCTCCAAGTCACTAATTTCTTCCTCTGTGATGTCATCATCAGAGGGGTTGGCTTTCTCAAACTCTGCCAACAGCTCCTGGAGCTGAATTTTGGTAGGTCTGGAGCCAATGGTTATTTTTTTGATATTACAGAGAGACCTTAGCTCCCTCATCTTAAGATGGAGGTAAGGTGTGGTGTCGAGTTCCACCACCTGCATCTCTGTATCAGATATTATTCTGCTAAGAGTTGGAATACTTTTTAAAGAATCTAAAACTGTTTCTAGAATCTAATTTCAAACTTTTAACAAACTTTTAAACTCTAAAAGACAATGCTAAACAGGGACTTAACACACAAGGCCCTAGCAGGACTTTTAAGAATTTAGAAAACTTTCAAATTGCAAAAATGAATTTCTAATGACAATTTTGGAATTTGTCGTGTGATCAGGTATTGGCTGAGTAGTCCAGCAAATGCAAAGTCTTGTACCCCACCGCTGATCCACCAATGTAGGAAGTTGGCTCTGTATGCACTATTTCAAAGTAAGGAATAGTATGCACAGAGTCCAAGGGTTCCCCTTAGAGGTAAGATAGTGGCAAAAAGAGATAATACTAATGCTCTATTTTGTGGTAGTGTGGTCGAGCAGTAGGCTTATCCAAGGAGTAGTGTTAAGCATTTGTTGTACATACACATAGACAATAAATGAGGTACACACACTCAGAGACAAATCCAGCCAATAGGTTTTTATATAGAAAAATATCTTTTCTTAGTTTATTTTAAGAACCACAGGTTCAAATTCTACATGTAATATCTCATTCGAAAGGTATTGCAGGTAAGTACTTTAGGAACTTCAAATCATCAAAATTGCATGTATACTTTTCAAGTTATTGACAAATAGCTGTTTTAAAAGTGGACACAGTGCAATTTTCACAGTTCCTGGGGGAGGTAAGTTTTTGTTAGTTTTACCAGGTAAGTTTGACACTTACAGGGTTCAGTTCTTGGTCCAAGGTAGCCCACCGTTGGGGGTTCAGAGCAACCCCAAAGTCACCACACCAGCAGCTCAGGGCCGGTTAGGTGCAGAGTTCAAAGTGGTGCCCAAAACACATAGGCTAGAATGGAGAGAAGGGGGTGCCCCGGTTCCGGTCTGCTTGCAGGTAAGTACCCGCGTCTTCGGAGGGCAGACCAGGGGGGTTTTGTAGGGCACCGGGGGGGACACAAGTCCACACAGAAATTTCACCCTCAGCGGCGCAGGGGCGGCCGGGTGCAGTGTAGAAACAAGCGTCGGGTTCGCAATGTTAGTCTATGAGAGATCTCGGGATCTCTTCAGCGCTGCAGGCAGGCAAGGGGGGGATTCCTCGGGGAAACCTCCACTTGGGCAAGGGAGAGGGACTCCTGGGGGTCACTTCTCCAGTGAAAGTCCGGTCCTTTAGGTCCTGGGGGCTGCGGGTGCAGGGTCTCTCCCAGGCGTCGGGACTTTAGGTTCAAAGAGTCGCGGTCAGGGGAAGCCTCGGGATTCCCTCTGCAGGCGGCGCTGTGGGGGCTCAGGGGGGACAGGTTTTGGTACTCACAGTATCAGAGTAGTCCTGGGGTCCCTCCTGAGGTGTTGGATCGCCACCAGCCGAGTCGGGGTCGCCGGGTGCAGTGTTGCAAGTCTCACGCTTCTTGCGGGGAGCTTGCAGGGTTCTTTAACGCTGCTGGAAACAAAGTTGCAGCTTTTCTTGGAGCAGGTCCGCTGTCCTCGGGAGTTTCTTGTCTTTTCGAAGCAGGGGCAGTCCTCAGAGGATGTCGAGGTCGCTGGTCCCTTTGGAAGGCGTCGCTGGAGCAGGATCTTTGGAAGGCAGGAGACAGGCCGGTGAGTTTCTGGAGCCAAGGCAGTTTGTCGTCTTCTGGTCTTCCTCTGCAGGGGTTTTCAGCTAGGCAGTCCTTCTTCTTGTAGTTGCAGGAATCTGATTTTCTAGGGTTCAGGGTAGCCCTTAAATACTAAATTTAAGGGCGTGTTTAGGTCTGGGGGGTTAGTAGCCAATGGCTACTAGCCCTGAGGGTGGGTACACCCTCTTTGTGCCTCCTCCCAAGGGGAGGGGGTCACAATCCTAACCCTATTGGGGGAATCCTCCATCTGCAAGATGGAGGATTTCTAAAAGTTAGAGTCACTTCAGCTCAGGACACCTTAGGGGCTGTCCTGACTGGCCAGTGACTCCTCCTTGTTTTTCTCATTATTTTCTCCGGCCTTGCCGCCAAAAGTGGGGCCTGGCCGGAGGGGGCGGGCAACTCCACTAGCTGGAGTGTCCTGCTGGGTTGGCACAAAGGAGGGGAGCCTTTGAGGCTCACCGCCAGGTGTGACAATTCCTGCCTGGGGGAGGTGTTAGCATCTCCACCCAGTGCAGGCTTTGTTACTGGCCTCAGAGTGACAAAGGCACTCTCCCCATGGGGCCAGCAACATGTCTCGGTTTGTGGCAGGCTGCTAAAACTAGTCAGCCTACACAGATAGTTGGTTACGTTTCAGGGGGCACCTCTAAGGTGCCCTCTGGGGTGTATTTTACAATAAAATGTACACTGGCATCAGTGTGCATTTATTGTGCTGAGAAGTTTGATACCAAACTTCCCAGTTTTCAGTGTAGCCATTATGGTGCTGTGGAGTTCGTGTTTGACAAACTCCCAGACCATATACTCTTATGGCTACCCTGCACTTACAATGTCTAAGGTTTTGTTTGGACACTGTAGGGGTACCATGCTCATGCACTGGTACCCTCACCTATGGTATAGTGCACCCTGCCTTAGGGCTGTAAGGCCTGCTAGAGGGGTGTCTTACCTATACTGCATAGGCAGTGAGAGGCTGGCATGGCACCCTGAGGGGAGTGCCATGTCGACTTACTCGTTTTGTCCTCACTAGCACACACAAGCTGGCAAGCAGAGTGTCTGTGCTTCGTGAGAGGTCTCCAGGGTGGCATAAGACATGCTGCAGCCCTTAGAGACCTTCCTTGGCATCAGGGCCCTTGGTACTAGAATGAAAATGTCACTTACCCAGTGTACATCTGTTCGTGGCATCAGTCGCAGTAGATTCGCATGTTCTGCAATAGCTCGCCATCTGGTGTTGGGCCGGAGTGTTACAAGTTGTTTTTCTTCGAAGAAGTCTTTCGAGTCACGGGACCGAGTGACTCCTCCTTTTGTCTCCATTGCGCATGGGCGTCGACTCCATCCTCGATTGTTTTTCCCCGCAGAGGGTGAGGTAGGAGTTGAATTGTAGTAATAGTGCCCATGCAATGGAGTGACTAAGTATGCACTTATTTAAGGTTGAGATGATACATATATAAATAATTGAAGGTAACTTCCAAACTGCTACAGGCTCCCGGGGAGGCGGGTGGGCACATGCGAATCTACTGCGACTGATGCCACGAACAGATGTACACTGGGTAAGTGACATTTTCAGTTCGATGGCATCTGTCGCTGTAGATACGCATGTTCTGCAATAGACTAGTAAGCAGTTATTTCCCCAAAAGCGGTGGATCAGCCTGTAGGAGTGGAAGTAGTCTGAAATAATGTCCTTAATACAGCTTGACCTACTGTGGCTTGTTGTGCGGATAACACGTCTACACAGTAGTGCTTGGTGAATGTGTGAGGCGTAGACCATGTGGCTGCCTTACATATTTCTTGCATTGGGATGTTTCCTAGAAAGGCCATGGTAGCACCTTTCTTTCTGGTTGAGTGTGCCCTTGGTGTAATGGGCAGCTGTCGTTTAGCTTTAAGGTAGCAGATTTGGATGCATTTAACTATCCATCTGGCTATACCTTGTTTTGAAATTGGGTTTCCTGCATGAGGTTTTTGAAATGCAATAAAGAGTTGTTTAGTCTTTCTGATGTTCTTTGTTCTGTCAATGTAATACATTAATGCTCTTTTGACATCTAATGTATGTAGTGCCCTTTCAGCTACGGTATCTGGCTGTGGAAAGAACACCGGAAGTTCCACTGTTTGATTTAGATGGAACGGTGAAATAACCTTTGGCAAAAATTTAGGATTGGTCCTTAGGACGACTTTATTTTTGTGTAGTTGTATAAAAGGTTCCTGTATAGTAAACGCCTGAATCTCGCTTACTCTTCTCAGGGAAGTAATGGCGATGAGAAATGCCACCTTCCAGGTTAGGAACTGTATGTCGCAGGAGTGCATGGGTTCAAAAGGTGGACCCATAAGTCTAGTTAGGACAACATTTAGGTTCCATGAAGGAACAGGTAGTGTTCTTGGTGGTATAATTCTCCTAAGGCCCTCCATGAATGCTTTAATGACTGGTATTTTATATAGGGAAGTTGAATAGGTAGTCTGCAGGTATGCAGATATTGCTGCAAGGTGAATCTTAATGGAAGAGAAAGCTAGGTTAGATTTTTGTAAGTGAAGCAAGTAACCCACTACATGTTCTGGAGTTGTGTGTAATGGTTGTATTTGATTAATATGGCAGTAGCAAACAAACCTCTTCCATTTACTTGCATAGCAGTGCCTGGTGGATGGCCTTCTTGCTTGTTTTATGACTTCCATACATTCTTGGGTAAGTTGTAAGTGCCCGAATTCTAGGATTTCAGGAGCCAGATTGCTAGATTCAGCGATGCTGGATCTGGGTGTCTGATCTTTTGGTTGTGCTGTGTCAACAGATCTGGCCTGTTGGGCAATTTGATGCAGGGTACCACTGATAGGTCTAGCAGCGTTGTGTACCAGGGTTGCCTTGCCCAAGTTGGTGCTATCAATATGAGTTTGAGTTTGCTTTGACTGAGTTTGTTTACCAGGTAAGGAAGGAGAGGGAGAGGAGGAAAAGCGTAAGCAAATATCCCTGACCAGTTCATCCATAGGGCATTGCCTTGGGATTGTTTGTGTGGGTATCTGGATGCGAAGTTTTGGCATTTTGCGTTCTCCCTTGTCGCAAACAAGTCTATCTGAGGTGTTCCCCAGAGTTTGAAATAAGTGTTCAGTATTTGGGGGTGAATTTCCCATTCGTGGACCTGTTGGTGATCTCGAGAGAGATTGTCTGCGAGTTGATTTTGTATCCCTGGTATAAACTGTGCAATTAGGCGAATTTGGTTGTGAATTGCCCAATGCCAAATTTTTTGTGCTAACATGCTTAACTGCGTGGAGTGCGTCCCTCCCTGCTTGTTTAGATAATACATTGTTGTCATGTTGTCTGTTTTGACGAGAATGTATTTGTGAACTATTATTGGTTGGAAAGCTTTTAGTGCTTGAAAAACTGCAAGAAGTTCTAGGTGATTGATATGCAGTTTTGTTTGATGTACGTTCCATTGTCCTTGTATGCTGTGTTGATCGAGGTGTGCTCCCCACCCTGTCATGGAAGCATCTGTTGTTATTACGTATTGTGGCACTGGGTCTTGGAAAGGCCGCCCCTTGTTTAAATTTATGTTGTTCCACCACAGAAGCGAGAGGTAAGTTTGGCGGTCTATTAACACCAGATCTAGAAGGTGACCCTGTGCTTGAGACCACTGTGATGCTAGGCATTGTTGTAAGGGCCTCATGTGCAGTCTTGCGTTTGGGACAATGGCTATGCATGATGACATCATGCCTAGGAGTTGTAATACCATCTTTGCTTGTATCTTTTGTGTTGGATACATGCGTTGTATGATGGTGTTGAAATTTTGAATTCTTTGTGGACTTGGAGTGGCTACTCCTTTTGATGTGTCTATTATGGCTCCCAGGTATTGTTGTACCTTGCGTGGCCGAATCTTGGATTTTGTGAAATTGACGGTGAACCCTAGTTTGAAGAGGGTTTGTATGATATGATTTGTGTGATTTGAGCACTCTATTAACGAATGGGCCTTGATTAGCCAGTCGTCTAGATATGGGAACACATGTATTTGCTGCCTTCTGATGTGTGCAGCGACTACCGCTAGACATTTGGTAAAGACTCTTGGTGCGGTTGTTAATCCGAAAGGCAGTACCTTGAATTGGTAATGTATTCCTTTGAATACAAACCTTAGGTATTTCCTGTGCGATGGGTGAATTGGTATATGGAAATAAGCATCCTTGAGGTCTAAAGTTGCCATGTAGTCGTGCAGCTTTAGCAATGGCAATACTTCTTGTAGTGTGACCATGTGGAAGTGGTCTGATTTGATGAAAGTGTTGACTACTCTGAGGTCTAGGATTGGTCTCAGTGTTTTGTCCTTCTTTGGTATCAGAAAGTACAGTGAGTAAACTCCTGTGTTTATTTGTGTGTTTGGCACTAATTCGATTGCATTCTTTTGCAATAGTGCCTGCACTTCTATCTCTAGGAGATTGGAATGGTGTGTTGTTAAATTTTGTGCTTTTGGTGGTATGTTTGGAGGGAACTGTAGAAATTCTATGCAGTAACCATGTTGGATAATTGCTAGAACCCAAGTGTCTGTAGTGATTTTCTCCCATGCTCTGTAATAATGACCTATTCGTCCCCCCACTGGTGTTGTGTGGAGGGGGTGAGTGACATGTGAGTCACTGTTTAGTAGTAGGGGTTTTGGGGCTTTGGAATCTTCCTCTATTTCTAGGGAATTGCCCTCCTCTATATTGTCCCCGAAAACCTCCTCTATACTGTCCTTGGTAACTGGACGGTGTGGCTTGTGAGGTGCTGGCTTGTGTGCTTTGACCCCGAAACCCCCCTCGAAAGGGCGTTTTACGGAATGAGCTGTAATTCCCTCTGCTCTGCGGGGAGTAGAGTGCGCCCATGGCTTTGGCAGTGTCCGTATCTTTTTTGAGTTTCTCAATCGCTGTGTCCACTTCTGGACCGAACAGTTCTTTTTCATTAAAAGGCATATTGAGAACTGCTTGTTGAATCTCTGGTTTAAATCCAGACGTTCGGAGCCATGCATGCCTTCTGATAGTTACAGATGTATTAATTGTCCGTGCAGCTGTATCTGCAGCGTCCATGGAGGAGCGGATCTGGTTGTTGGAGATGGCCTGTCCCTCCTCAACCACTTGTTTTGCCCTATTTTGGAAGTCTTTGGGCAGATGTTCAATGAGATGTTGCATCTCGTCCCAGTGGGCTCTGTCATAGCGCGCAAGTAGTGCCTGGGAGTTCGCGATGCGCCACTGGTTTGCAGCTTGTGCTGCGACTCTTTTACCAGCTGCATCAAACTTGCGGCTTTCTTTATCTGGGGGTGGTGCATCTCCAGATGTGTGAGAGTTGGCCCTTTTCCTAGCTGCTCCTACAACAACAGAGTCTGGTGGCAGCTGTGTTGTGATGAAAGCCGGGTCTGTAGGAGGCGGCTTATACTTTTTTTCCACCCTTGGTGTGATTGCCCTACTTTTGACCGGGTCCTTAAATATGTCTTTTGCGTGCCGGAGCATACCAGGGAGCATAGGCAGGCTTTGGTAGGAGCTGTGGGTGGAGGAGAGTGTGTTGAACAGGAAATCATCCTCGACCTGTTCTGAGTGGAGGCTTACGTTGTGAAATTGTGCTGCTCTAGCCACCACCTGAGAGTACGCGGTGCTGTCTTCTGGTGGAGATGGTTTTGTAGGGTATGCCTCTGGGCTGTTATCTGACACTGGGGCGTCGTATAGGTCCCATGCGTCCTGGTCTTGGTCACCCTGGCTCATGGTGGTGTGAGCTGGGGAGTGTGATGGCGTTTGTGCTGGTGAAACGTTAATCACGGGCGGAGGAGAGGGTGGTGGTGTAACTCTTTTCACCACTTTTGGTTGTGGTACTTGTTCCGCCTGGAACTCCAACCTTCTCTTTCTCCTAATGGGGGGAAGGGTGCTTATTTTTCCTGTCCCCTGCTGAATGAAGATACGCTTTTGCGTATGGTCCGCATCAGTTGCTTGTAGCTCTTCCTCAAACCTATGCTTCTGCATTTGGGAGGTTAGCGAGTGCTCTTCTGTATAAGAGCCTGAAGCTGGGTCGCTTGCAGTTTGTTTCGGCGTCGAAACTGTGTCTGCGTGTTTTTTCGGCTCTGAGGTGACTTTTTTCCTTTTCGGTGCCGAAACCTCTCGGCGTCGATCTGTTTCGGTGCCGCTGTCTCGGCGTCGAGCCGTGTCCACACCGGCATCTCGGTGTCGAGGCTTGTCTCCAGCACTTTCTCGGTCCCGAGAAGGCTGCGTGCCGGTGTCTCGACCGGAGTCGGACGATCTCGGCACTGTTTGGGCCTTTTTCGGTGCCGACGGTCGGTCACCGATTTTATGGGTTGAGCCATGGCCTGGTGGCAGTGGCGTCCCCTGGGCCTTGTAAATGTTTCTTTGTGTGGTTTTCGACGTCTTACTCACGGTTTGTGTATCGTCGAATCCTTCGGAGTCTGAGTCTTGGATCGAGAAGGTACCTTCCTCTTCCTGTTCCTCGAACTCCCGTTGGGCTGTCGGTGCGGACGCCATTTGAAGTCTTCTGGCTCGACGGTCTCGGAGTGTTTTTCGGGACCGGAACGCACGACAGGCCTCGCAGGTGTCTTCGCTGTGCTCAGGTGACAGGCACAGGTTGCAGACCAAGTGTTGGTCTGTGTAGGGGTATTTATTGTGGCATTTGGGGCAGAAACGGAACGGGGTCCGTTCCATCGGCGTTCCTCAGCACGCGGTCGGGCCGACCAGGCCCCGACGGAGGATCGAAAAACTACCCCGAAGGGCACCGGAGCTCTTCGATCTTCGATGCGGTGTTGAATCTAAGTACGCCGATCCCGAACGCAACAATACCGACGAAAATCTTCCGAAATTAACTATTTTTTCCGTTCCGAAACTCGGAGCGACAGGAACACGTCCGAACCCGATGGCGGAAAAAAAACAATCGAGGATGGAGTCGACGCCCATGCGCAATGGAGACAAAAGGAGGAGTCACTCGGTCCCGTGACTCGAAAGACTTCTTCGAAGAAAAACAACTTGTAACACTCCGGCCCAACACCAGATGGCGAGCTATTGCAGAACATGCGTATCTACAGCGACAGATGCCATCGAACGTACCAGTTACAAGGGACTTATCTGGATGCCAGGGTCTGCCAATTGTGGATACAAAAGTACAGGTTAGGGAAAGAACACTGGTGCTGGGGCCTGGTTAGCAGGCCTCAGCACACTTTCAATTGTAAACATAGCATCAGCAAAGGCAAAAAGTCAGGGGGCAACCATGCCAAGGAGGCATTTCCTTACACTTACCTCTAAGGGGAACCCTTGGACTCTGTGCATACTATTCCTTACTTTGAAATAGTGCATACAGAGCCAACTTCCTACAGGGACACTTTCACCAGTAAGTTAATAAGAAAAGGCAGCTGTGAAATCGGTCTAACATTAGAAAGGTCTTCTGGATTCAAAGAGGGCATTTTGTAACAGAGGAATTGCATAGACTGACTTTAACATTTCTGAAACACACCCTTCTCTTAAGGAGGAGTAAGTTATTGCTCTGATCCAACTGACACCCAGAGACAGAAATTATTTCTGTAAACTGGAAGGAGGAGAATCTGATGGAGAACCGGAAGATTAACAGAGAAGTTAAGCAAAGAAACCCAGTCAGTTGGGCAAGGTTATTATTTAAAGTAGGGGATAACACTGGTGTGGAATCTACAACTAGGTCGCAGGAAATCTTATGCCCTCGAATTCCTTTACAAACAAAGGTACTATTTGATTGCACTCAGCAACTGATTTCCTTAGATTAAACTACAAATGGGGGCTTTATGGACTACTGATGACTGAAAAGACTGCGTAGACGAAGACCAATGTTTTTTTTTATGTCATATGCAAGAGCCTGTATTGATTGAAGTGACTGAGCAGAGTGCTTTCAGAGGGGCTTGGCTGTGCGCTTTCAAATTACATAGACTGACCTTGGTCTCTGCTGCATTACGTTTTTAGGCAACACTGCTGCATACAAATATCCTTTTCTCGGAGGCAGGGAACAGGTTTCTGCTATATTTAGCACTTCCATCAGGCTTGAGGCCCAGTTGGTTCCCACCTGATTTTGGCTTGGCGTGGATCCTCAAAGCTTCATCTTAAGCCATGTCATAGGTCTAGAATGTCCTAATCTGTTTCCAAATTTTCGAAACTAACAATTTTTGCAAATGCTCTGTAGATTTTGGAAATCTTGGGAATTATGAGCAGCTTTTTCACTCTGATTCAAGTGAATATCTCTCAGTGTGTATTTCCAGGAAGAGAGAAATTGTGCAAAAGCATCAGGAAGGATCAATAGTGTCAAGGAGGCAGGCAGCAGCGGTAATATCCTCATAGGCTAGCAAAACACTGCTGCTGTGAGAAAAACTCAGTTATTGCAACAAAAGCTCGGCTGAGTTGGAAGCTGTACCCAGCAGTGGGTATTGGTACACTAAGCCATTGCAAGGCACCTACCAAGCCCAAGTCACTTGGCCTCCCAGACAATGCTCCTTTGTTTCACCTAGCAATGCTCTGCACTGCCTACTAGTAATCTGACTTAATATGGTGTGTGCACACACATGAGCTGAGGGTCACAAACACTGAAAGAAATGTTAAGGATTGGCTTGTAAGGTGGTGAGGACCTGAGATCCACACACAGGAAAGTGTGGGAGATCGTTATTGTAAGGAAATGCCTCCTTGGCATGGTTACCCCCTGACCTTTTGCCTTTGCTGATGCTATGTTTTGATTTGAAAGTGTGCTGAGGCCTTCTAACCAGGCCCCAGCACCAGTGTTCTTTCCCTAACCTGTACTTTTGTTTTCACAATTGGCACACCCTGGCATCCAGGTAAGTCCCTTGTACCTGGTACCCCTGGTACCAAGGGCCCTGATGCCAGGGAAGGTCTCTAAGGGCTGCAGCATATCTTATGCCACCCTAGGGACCCCTCACTCAGCACAGACACACTGCTTGCCAGCTTGTGTGTGCTGGTGAGGACAAAATGAGTAAGTCGACATGGCACTCCCCTCAGGGTGCCATGCCAACCTCACACTGCCTATGCAGTATAGATAAGTCACCCCTCTAGCAGGCCTTACAGCCCTAAGGCAGGGTGCACTATACCATAGGTGAGGGAACCAGTGCATGAGCACTGTGCCCCTACAGTGTCTAAGCCAAACCTTAGACATTGTAAGTGCAGGGTAGCCATAAGAGTATATGGTCTGGGAGTCTGTCAAACACGAACTCCACAACACCATATTGGCTACACTGAAAACTGGGAAGTTTGGTATCAAACTTCTCAGCACAATAAATGCACACTGATGCCAGTGTACATTTTTTTATTGTAACATACACCCCAGAGGGCACCTTAGAGGTGCACCCTGAAACCTTAACCAACTACCCGTGTAGGCTGACTGGTTTTAGCAGCCTGACACACTCGAGACATGTTGCTGGCCACATGGGGAGAGTGCCTTTGTCACTCTGTGGCTAGTAACAAAGCCTGCACTGGGTGGAGATGCTTATCACCCCCCCCTTGCAGGAGCTGTAACACCTGGCAGTGAGCCTCAAAGGCTCACCCCCTTTGTTACAGCACCACAGGGCATTCCAGCTAGTGGAGTTGCCCGCCCCCTCCGTCCACGGCCCCACTTTTGGCGACAAGGCCGGAGGAGATAATGAGAAAAACAAGGAGGAATCACTGACCAGTCAAGACAGCCCCTAAGGCAACCTGAGCTGAAGTGACTCTGACTTTTAGGAATCCTCCCATAGGGATAGGAATGTGACCCCCTCCCCTTGGGAGGAGGCACAAAGAGGGTGCAGCCACCCCCAGGGCTAGTAGCCATTGGCTACTGCCCTCCCTGACCTAAACACACCCCTAAATTCTGTATTCAGGGGCTCCCCTGAACCTAGGAACTCAGATTCCTGCAATCTAAGAAGAAGAGGACTGCTAAGCTGAAAAACCCTGCAGAGGAGACGGCGACACCAACTGCTTTGGCCCCAGCTCTACCGGCCTGTCTCCCTCCCTTCTAAAAGACACTGCTCCAGCGACGCTTTCCCCAGGACCAGCGACCTCCGAATCCTCAGAGGACTGCCCTGCTCTAGAAGGACCAAGAAACTCCAGAGGACAGCAGCTCTGTTCACCCAAGACTGCAACTTTGTAACAAAGGAGCAACTTTAAAACAACTCGCGTTTCCCGCCGGAAGCGTGAGACTTGCTACTCTGCACCCGACACCCCCGGCTCGACTTGTGGAGAACAAACACTTCAGGGAGGACTCCCCGGCGACTGCGAGACCGTGAGTAGCCAGAATTGCCCCCCCCCCGAGCCCCCACAGTGACGCCTGCAGAGGGAATCCCGAGGCTCCCCCTGACCACGACTGCCTGCTCCTCAGATCCCGACGCCTGGTAAAGACTCTGCACCCGCAGCCCCCAGGACCTGAAGGATCCGAACTCCAGTGCAGGAGTGACCTCCAGGAGGCCCTCTCCCTTGCCCAGGTGGTGGCTACCCCGAGGAGCCCCCCCCTTGCCTTCCTGCATCGCTGAAGAGACCCCTTGGTCTCCCATTGATTTCAACAACAAACCTGACGCGTGTTTGCACACTGCACCCGGCCGCCCCGTGCTGCTGAGGGTGTACTTTCTGTGCTAACCTGTGTCCCCCCCGGTGCCCTACAAAACCCCCCTGGTCTGCCCTCCGAAGACGCGGGTACTTACCTGCTGGCAGACTGGAGCCGGGGCACCCCCTTCTCCATTGAAGCCTATGCGTTTTGGGCACCACTTTGAACTCTGCACCTGACCGGCCCTGAGCTGCTGGTGTGGTAACTTTGGGGTTGCTCTGAACCCCCAATGGTGGGCTACCTTGGACCCAAACTTGAACCTCGTAGGTGGTTTACTTACCTACAAAAACTAACTAACTCTTACTCCCCCAGGAACTGTTGAAAATTGCACTGTCTAGTTTTAAAATAGCTATATGTGATTTATGTGAAAAGTATATATGCTATTTTGATTATTCAAAGTTCCTAAAGTACCTACCTGCAATACCTTTCATTCAAAGTATTACATGTAAAATTTGAACCTGTGGTTCTTAAAATAAACTAAGAAAAGATATTTTTCTATACAAAAACCTATTGGCCTGGAATTGTCTCTGAGTGTGTGTTCCTCATTTATTGCCTTTGTGTGTACAACAAATGCTTAACACTACTCCTTTGATAAGCCTACTGCTCGACCACACTACCACAAAATAGAGCATTAGTATTATCTCTTTTTGCCACTATCTTACCTCTAAGGGGAACCCTTGGACTCTGTGCATACTATTCCTTACTTTGAAATAGTGCATACAGAGCCAACTTGCTACAGTTATTATAGAGGATTGAGACATTAAGTGGTTCAAATTGTTTTAAAATTTTGGGCAGTACTGTAGCAAACAAATACACAGAGGAACGCTTTATGTAGTTGCCTTAGTTATTTGGACATTACATGAAAAAGATGAATCTATAGTTTAAGTGTAGTTTCCCTTGTTTTTTTGTTTCCTCTTGATCTTACCATTTCCCTTGCACTAAGTTGAAAAAAGCCAATAGTTTCTTATGTGTTTTAGAAGTTTTGTTTCCATAGCTTTACTGATGTACCCAACCAAGCTACCATGATGCTGGTAGCTAGCAGCTTTTCTACATTCTATCTGGCTTTCCTTTTTGCTGCTTAGTAGATTCAATACTCTAATCTGAGCCACAGTGTACTAACTATATCCTCCATCTGGAATCTTCTTGGTATAAATTCATATGTCTCCAGTTAAGTTGTCTGGTGTCAAATTGTGAACAGTTAAGCATACATACTGCAGATTTTCTGAGTCCAGCCGTTATTTAGAAACATGAACCTTAAGTTCCAGCTTTTGGGAAGTATGCTATCCAGAACTGAAAGACCTGCTTAGATCAGTCTGTGTTCTAGAACATATTTAAGCCTGTGCCTTCTTGCATAGCTAACTTCTTTTATTCTACCTAGCTATTTCTGCTATCGGCCTTCACCCTTGATTCTTTGTTTATTCCTCTGCCATTTTTGTTCACTGTTTTAATCGGGTGCTTAAGTTTATTCCTGTGTTCCAGCCTGTGGCTTCTGGATTCCAGAATTCAGTCCCCTTCTGGTTCCAGTTGGACCTTCAGTGAAACTTCTGTCCCACTTGAGTACTCTGGCTTATTGTTTGGCATTTAGTGCCTCCGGTGACAAAATTCCACCCTATCAAACATTTGGGAAAATGTACGAACAACGCCGAATTGTCTAGGGTGACATGATCAACCAGACGAGTAACGCAATTGATCACATGTTTCAGATATGGCTATTTTTAAGTTAGAGTCACTTAGACCGTCCCCGCCTTTTAAATCTCAAGAGAACACATGTTTTTAAACCACCTGTCATCCCTCTCTTTCTGGTCCTCTACTTTTCCTTTTCCCAGTCTGTTTTATTTATCAGACACTACGCCTACCCTGTTTTATTTTCTTTTTCCCTACAGACCCCTTTCTCCTCTTCCCAGCCCCCATTCTCCAACACCATTCTCCCAATTGCCATATTTTTTTTATATCTGTTTGACAGCACAATACCTAGTGTTACCAGCTTTTTACAACATACTTTGGGTGGGCTTTGGCTCTGCCAATGGTTGTTTGGAGTATCATTCTGCCTTAAAGGAGTGCATGCATTCCATCCGCGAAGGACTCTTTACCATCCCAAATAATATGGAAAAATCAAGTTTCGATTTACACAGCAGCCGGCTTTTAGAAAAATGGGTTACTCTGGACCCACAATGCTAGCAAGAATTAATGGCTTTGCCAGTGCCTGTTTACATATGTTTACACCGTGATGTCTTTACTACTTTGCCTGTTCTTATCTAGTCATCTGCTTCCCTCACATTGTCCCGTAAACATGTAGTTTCAGTAGTAGTAAAAGACAAATTAGCACTAGTGTGTTTTTAAAAATAATACCTAATACTTTTCTTTAATTTGTTTAACTCATTAACGTTTTTATTTCCTATTCTATAATGAATTGTGGTGGGTCAGCAACTTGTTAAAACCTGCATGCCCAAGATTATATATTGAGTCTTTTCGTTACAATGACATAAAATTCACCAAGATGTAATTTCATCAGAACATGGTCCCACTTCCAGAACATTATGCACCCGTGCAACATTCTTTTTTGGGTGCACTGCATGTGAATTAAATCTTTATTTACGTGTGCGAGTAGTTTTGTGGTTTGAAGAAACTTCTGGCTTCATATGCTGTGCATCCTTCATTCCACCTTCTAGTTGTTATGTTCCTGAATTGTCTTTGTGGTCCTCTATCTTTTTTTGTTAGACCTGGGCGACGTTGATTATTTGGTGTCCTGTCATCCCTCTGTGATGTCAGCTGCTCACCATGGAAGCCCCTTTGCCTAGTCGCCATTTTCAGATTCTTTTTTCCCCTTTAGCAACTCCCGTCTTTGTCAAGGCTTGGTAGTCTTTCCATCTGTCGATTAGCATGTGGTATTTGTGGCATCTTCTCTTTGCATGGCATTTATGTTTTGTACTGCATTAGCCTTGGCTATCCCATTGGTCAGGCTTTCATTCTCTTCGAGAATGCTTATGTGTTTTCCTTTGATTGTATGCCAGTTGGGGAAAGGGCCTGGGTCCTTGTGTATCTTGGGATTTTCTGCTGATCCTATTATCAATAAATACATGTTTAAGTATTTGGACTGTTTTGGACTTTGCCTTCAACTCTACAATTTTGGAGAAAGGCTGAGTCTACACTTTATTATTTTTCCAAGGACAAGGTACTCTGTTTTTTTTCCATCATGAAAGGGTCCATGGCTTCATCCTTGACCGGTGAAACTGTGTGCTTTCTTCAGCACATTCTCTACTTGTGTGGAGCATTTAGTGCGTATAACTGTTCATTTGCCAAGTATCAGCGTCACCTGCTTGTTATTGGTGATTGTTTTGATGTAGCACCTCAGCATTTTTTTCAAAGGTTTTAATTCCCACACGTAGAGAATTTCAAATCTCTGGGGCAAAAATGTTTGCATAAGAGATGATCACAAACCATTAGTGTAAATTTTATCAGGAAAGAAAATTAAGAAGGTAACAGCAAGATTTCTAGGATGACTGCTATGTTACTAGAATTCAACTTTAAGGTGGTCCACACTGCAGGAGGGAAAAAGGCTAGGGCAGATTTCGTATCTCCCCTTCAAGTTAAAGAAGATTCCAGTGATGCTGATGATCATGAAGAGACTGAAGAGGGCATTACAGCTAAGATTGGGGATGTGGTAATTTGCTCAAATTTGGAGACATGACGCATTTAGTTGGCGAATGATCCCATTTTAAGTCAGGTCATACACTATGTTAAGATCGGTTGGCCCACAGAAAAAGGGTGGGGTGTTTCTTTAAAACATTATAGTAACGTGGTCAGCGAATTGTCTTTGGAAGGAGGAATGCTATTGAGGGGGAGAAATTACTACCTCCGGGAATGTTTTGTCAGAGAATTTTGGAAACAGCTCATGTTGGCCATTTAGAGATGACTGCTACTAAACACGGGGTGAGAAATTATTTCTGGTAGCCTGACATTGATGTTGATGTGGATAATTTGGTGAGAACAAGTGCACAATGTTGCTGCAGCTACAAATATTTAATTGCTGCCATCCCTAAAATTAATCCGGTATTGTCACCTTTAAAAGTTTGGCAAAGAATTGCTGTTGATTTTTTGCGACCATTTCATGTATTACCACACAACATTAAGGGGGTTATTCTAACTTTGGAGGAGGTGTTAATCCGTCCCAAAAGTGACGGATTTACCACCAGCGGTATTACGAGTCCATTATATCCTATGGAACTCCTAATACGGCTGGTGGTATATCCGTCACTTTACCGTCACTTTTGGGACGGATTAACACTCCTCCAAAGTTAGAATAACCCCCTAAATATTTTGTAATGCTGATAGATCATCTCTCTAGATGGGTAGAATTACGTGGGGTAGCTGATCCTAATACTAAAGCTATCATATAATTCTTTAATGATGGATTTACCAGAGAGGGGTGCCGGAAGAAATGTTGACGAACATGTCTTCCACCATGTCAGAAGTTTTGAAAAAGTATGGTATTAAACATTTACGCACACCTCTCTATCAGCCACAAGCATAAGGCAAAGTAGAGAAATTTAATAGAGTATTAGTAGAATGTGTGAAAAGTGCCATCAAATCTAAAAAGGATTGTGAAGTGGCTATTAGAGACCTGATGTGGGCATATAGAACCTCCCAGAAGTTCAAATGGAACTTTTCAAGTGACTGAATAAGGGGAAGAAAGGTTACGTCTGCTTTTTGTCCATTTTAGAAATGAAAAGTCAGAGCTGTGATGTCAATGACATTTATGGAAAAGCTAAAAAAATGTTGATGACTTCAGTATTGCTAATTTTCAGAGGAGTAAAATTCTCAAAAGATCACCCAAAAAGAGAGTTACGCTTGCAATAAGTGAACTGGTATGTGATTCCTTTCTACTCAAAAAACGGACTGCAAGTTTAGAGATCCGGTTAGTATCATTGATATCAGACGAAATGTCTGTTTGTAACAAGTAGGACATGAAACAAGATCAAGAATTTGTATTAAGAAGAAGTACCTAAGTATTTTATATTTAAACTACCCAGAAATTTTCTGGAATAATAAAAAATGTTCCCATTGGTTTTAATATTTGTATTCATATATTTATTGTTCACATTAGTTTGAATATTTGTATTGCAAGATAACCTTACTGTTTGCAAGATCACTTTACTGTTTCATACTTTTCGTTAAGTGTTTTGCTTTTGGAAAAAAAGGAAAAAAGTGAGGAGGAAGATGTGTAGTATCTATGACATCTTCCCTTTCCATGGCATGTATGTTTTGCTCTAGCCATCTCATTGGTCAGGCTTTCATTCTATTTTAGAATGCTTATGTGTTTTCCCTTGATTGTATGTCAGGTAGGGTAGGCCCTGGGCCCTTATGTATCTTGGGAATTTCTGCTGATTTTATTATCAGTAAATACGTGTTAAAGTATTTGGATTGTTTAGGACTTTGTCTTCAACTCTACAAAGCCCTTTTGTGTTCAGCAGCCTACTCATTTCTGAGGAGATGGGAGGGTTGCATGTGAATCCAGAAAATTGTTGAAGCTGCAAAACTATATTTTCAGAAAAATAACCATTTTGTCTTGCAGCATGAATCTTTTCAAGTTTCACATGTTGTGCACTGATTATGTAGCAATATTCTCTTCTTGTGGGAGGCTGGGTTACCCCTTTTTCTTTGTTGAGTGCGCTCCTGGTCTTTGTCCCAGCGCTACACCTGCTGGTCTTGTAATATGTCTACATTGTTTGGACTATCTATCTTTCAGAGGTCACCTTGTTGACAGTGAGCCTTTGCTTGCTGGTGCAAAAGAAAAGACGAATTGATGTCCTTTCCTGATTTGTCCTGTTTCTTGCAAATAGCACATGACCGCCCTTCTGACATCCGGCGTGTGCAGGGCTCTTTCTACTTGCGTCCTTTGATCTTGGAAAAAGACTGGCAGCTGTATAGCCCGGTTTACATGGAAGTGTGAGGTGACCCTTGGCAGAAATTGTTGATTTGTCCTCATTACCACTGGGTATCGCTGTCCCTCTTGCATTGTTTACAAGTCCTCATGAGGAGGCAGTCTTGGCACCCTGCCATGTGCCGCCTTCACCAGATCCGAGAACAATATCTGTCTGGTCCACTAAGGGATGATTAGGATAAATGTCTTGGACACCTGTTTAACACTAGTGGTATCTGTGGGAATGGCAGAAAGATTACTCAAGTTTCCCTGACCGGTCTATCGACGGGGCATTACCCTGCAACCATCAGTGAGGGTTACTGGACGTATAGCTTTCCATTCCCTTTGTTGCAAATAGGTCTGTCTGTGGTTTTCCCTGTAATGAAAAGGTTCTTACACTATTTGTTGTTTTGGCTTCCACTTGTTTGAGGAGTTTGGTTTGCCTGCTTAGCCTTTCTGCATCTGTGCTTTGGTAGGTGCCTTGGTAGGTGGAAGGCTACTTAAGTTATCCTTCACTAGATGACCCTCCTCCACATGTCCTGCGCCAGCTGGGACAGTGCGTGTGACCTTGCTCTGCCTTGTTTGTTGCGATAAAATATTGTAGTTGTGTTGTTTGCTTGTACCTGGGCAGTTCTTCTCTTCCAGGCTTCCTAGGCCCCTGATGATTAGTCTTCCCATGTGAGCCCCTGACCTTGCGTGGATGTGTCTGTTGTCATGGCCACTGAAGGAGTTGGGTGTTCGAAAGGTCTGCCCACTGTGACGCCCCTCACGCTCCACCACTGTAGATCACTCTGTACCTTCCCTGTGACAAACACTAGATCCTCCAAATTTCTGGTACCATTGACATTATAGCCATTCCTGCAGCGGTCTCATGTGTAACCTTGCATGTGGTATTAGAGTTACGCATGATGCTATCACAGTCATTACTTTCCCCACTGTCCTCACTGTCAGAGACTTCCCTTCTGGCATGGGAGAGTTTACTGCGTCACTGGCAGGATTCTCTTGATGAATGGGAAGGCCTTTGACTTCACTGAGTTTAGTTTTGCCACCAAAATGTCCCTTTGTTCTCCTGAGTAATGCAGATCCCAACAGTTCCATACAGTTGCCATGTTGGATAACATTTAGGGTCCATTTGTTTTCCATTTTCGAAGAAAATCTCTGCTTCTGCCTTCTGCTGGTACTGACTGTGGGGGTGAGTGGCATGATGACTAATCACATGCTTTAGTGCCTGGCTCTTCAAGGAGCAGTATCTCTCTCTCAGGCTCTTCCTCAAAATAGATGCCTTAGTGTGCTGGGGTATTGCCACTGACGCCCGCGTGTCGAGAGCTGGGATGTAAAACAGAACTGCCATGGGGAGTGACTGGTTGAGAAAGGGCGGTCTTTTTCTTGGCACTGTTATTCCTCGAAAGGACCCTCTGAAAAATGGCTTTTGCAGTCTCACTGTCTTTTATTTTTTGCAATGAGATGCCCACTGGTGGGCCAAAAAGGTTTTCTCCTGTGAAGACCATATTTAACATTGCCGCCTGTGCCTCCTGATTGAATCCTGAGAGTTTCAGCTGTGCATGTCTCATTAGGATGGTTCCTCTACACAGCTATCTGCTGGCTGTATCCGCCATATCCAGAGTCGATTTTGGGCACGTATTGGAAAGCATCTTCCCTTCCTATATGAGCTGCTTCGCCCTATTTGGTACCGCTCTTGGTGGTATTGGATCTGCTGCTTCATTGCGTCCCTTTGCTGCTGGAAGAGTTAGCAATACACCATTTGATGGTCGCTGTAATTTTTCGCCACATGATCTCCATTTTCTTTCTTTCCTATCTGGAGGGAAGCCTTGATGGTGGGAGCATTTGCCCTTTTCCATGAAATGGCGACGATGATGGAGTCTGCCACTACACTGCTTCTGAAGTAACCCAGATCTTTGAAGGAGAAATCTTCTCCAACCTGGGCATCACAGTTTTGGCTGCAGGTGGTTCCCTAAAGGGCTCTCCTCCTTGGTCCAGGACATTGTGTAGCAGTGGGAGGAATGTTTTTTTTTTCCTTCAGTGCTGGTGGGAGAGGTGCCTGGGGAAAATACAACTCCATCTCTTCCTCCTCTAGCTGTACCCTGAACGTGTCTGCTACCCTTTAATCAGGGTATTGTTCCTTGTTGTCAGGGGTTGAAGGTCTGGAGTGATGTCTACATCTCCATCAGAGGAGTTTGTTTCTAAATCCTGCCATCCCTCTTTTGCTGCCTCTGCCCCAGCCTTTGAGAAAACCCTACTCAAACTGAAGAGGAGCTCTCTTTTGCCTCCTCTTGGGCCACAGGTGTCACTAGAGGCTCTAGCTTGACCTGCTCAATTTCCTGTTCCTTCTCTCTTTAAGACTTCAGTGGGGGGCAATATCACATGAGGGGCTCGTGAAAGTCCTTCTTTCGCTTCACGAGGGTCTCCATTTCGACTGTGACCCTTTGTTTTTTCCTCTGAATGTTGAAAGCTCTCTGCTTGACATCGAGGGCGTTCTCTTCCGCACGGAGACTCCTCTAGAGGCTCTTTTTCTGTCTTTTGCTCCCGATCCCCTTTCATAGTTGAGTCTGGTTCTGAGGATTTACCATGGACGGTGTCATTCGACTTTGACCTGTGGGGTTCCTTTTGTTTATGCTTGCCCTCAGCCACCATTATCTTTTGGTGTCAGGGTAGCCTTCAAGTGCTTCGAGTCCGAATGCTTTGGCGTAGACCCACAGCGCACCTAAATGATAACCTGGCACTTCCTCACCTTGCTTGTTCTTCTATGTCTTCCTCAGCACCTCTCCCTCTCTCTTTCAGTGACCTTTTCAATGTTGAAGCCCCTCACTGTGCCACCTCCATTTCCTCAGGGAGCTTCTAGTCGTTCAACACCCTGAAATCTTTCACCCATGTTTTCTGCATCTGTGCCATGAGCCCTTCGCTACTTCTCCTTCGTCTTCAGACCCTTGGGTTGAAAATCTACACTTGATCCAATCGACACATGCTGTGGTCCCTTGTAACCCTCTTGGCTGTCATTCTGTGCAAACTTACGGTGGCACTTTGGGGAGAAGCTAAAGCGGGTATGCTCCGCCCTAGATATCCCTTCTCTCACCCTCATAGCTGATGTCCTTCCGGCAGTGCCTTGGATACTTTCTGCCTTCTCTCTCTGTTTCTAGGCTCAATTGCAGAAAAAAAGAATCTGAAGATGGCGACCATGCACAGGAATTTTTGGATGGGTGTTTGATGTCACAGAAGGACGGACAGGAAACCAAATGGCCAACATCTCCCAGGTATTGAAAAAAAAGAAAGGAAAAAGAGAGAGGACTACAAAGAGAATTCCATACTCAATTAGTAGATGGCAGACTAATGCACAGCATGTAAATCCAGAAAAGATTCACACTGCAAAATGTACAACACTTGCTATTGCTAAACGGAGTTCTGAGCAAGTGATCCATTTTGGCAAAAGAGTGTATCCTTTGGACAGTTTGTTTTTCAATCAGATGCCAGCATATGCTTTTGCTACACATTCTTTGTCTGCAGTATCCTTCTTTGCAGTCTTGCTCCTTAACTTTTCAAACTTGCTCAGTTTGCCCATGCAATGCATTATGCCTAGTTTTTTTTTAATAGTACAAACAATCATACCGTGGTGGTGTTGGCACACTTTATGTCGAACTGATGGGAGATATATTTCGTATGTGAGAGTATGATCCATATTAAGCTCGGAAGAGAGATCAGCTAAAGAAGTAAAAGTAAAATGTCTTTCAATTTATTTTTGGTCGGGCTAGAGTAGCAACAGAGAAGCCTCCCTTTGTTGTACTTAGAAAATTGTGAATGGCTGGAGTAGAACCCTCTTATAGGATCTGCTATTGGGCATTCAGGAGATTAACGGGAGTTTATCTGCTCAAGAGACATGGCACAGCATACCTCCACCTGCACCTCGGCAGCAGTCATGGTGTACCCGGGGAAATCCTCCCAGAGTAAGAGGGTCTCATCCGTCTCCTCCCAGGCCAGGCTGTCGCAGTCATCTTCAAAGTCATACTCTCGCCTGCAGAGGAGAAGGTATAGTCAGACAAAAGACAGGCAAGTCTGGTGTCAGAGGAAATAGCTGTAAGGAAAAGCCCCAGCATCCCACAAATAAACAAAAACCTTGAAACCACAACAGATGATTACATTCTTGGTGTTGATAGTGTTTGAGTGTGGGCTGAGGAGGAGCCTGTATGAGTACCGAGTGTGGGACACTGCAGAGTGTGGTGTGTTAACACTGAGGGATGATCGAGTTGGCTGTGGGACACTAGGAACATTGACTATGTGCTATGAGAAATAGCTGTGCAGGAGTGCTGGCTTTAAGAGTTGGTGGAGGAGCTCTTGCTTTAGGGGATAAGAATGAGGGATGGTTTAGGGGCCCAGGGGGTGATGAAGGGTGTAGGAGTACCAGCAAGGTCGGACGGGATTGGGATGCTAGCTTTGGGGTCGCTAAACAAACTGTGTCTCTGAGGGTGGTGTTGGGAGGCTAGCTACGTGGGGCGGTGCAGGGGTGTTGGAAGTGTGGAGTGATGTGTACGTGCAGGTTTCGAGGATTCATGTATGAGCACTGATTGAGGGATGGCGTGAGAGCACTGACTGGTGAGTGTTGTAGAGACACCAGGCTTGGGATGGTGAAGGAGTGCTCTCTGTTGAAAACTGTGTCACCACGCTGGCGGGGAGGGTTGGGTGGTCGCTGTGGAGGGTGGTTTAGGGGTGGTGGATAAGGAGAAGTTGCGGGAACACTGGATGCGGGGATGATGTAGTGCTGCTACCTGTGCAAAGACATAGGAGAGGACCTTTACTCACAACTGATTGAGCATTTTCTTCATCTCCTCATTGATGCTATGTGCTGTGCTCTCATCCTCCTCTTCTTCGGGTTTCCGAGAGGTCTCGCTGTCCGCCAGAGAGGTCTCGTCGTCTGATACAGGCTTGCGCTTCCGAGTCATCCCTGGCACCTTCATTGGAGACAAGTGCACAGACTGGAGAGACGGGGTCGGTATAAGGGACAGATGGCGGAAGAGGGGCCGTGAGATGGAACGGTACATGGATAAAGGTGATGGAGATGGGTACGCATGGTAAGGATAAAATGCAAGGCAGAGATGATAGAGGAGATGGGAAGGATGGCGAGGAGAAGATGCAAAGAGAGAGGAAATAGAACAGGAGAAGGGGAGAAGTACAAGGAATAGGCAAGAGAAGAAAAGAGGAAGAGGTGAGGAAAGCGATGGCTTTTGTTATGATCACGTTTCTAATGCACAATGGCGGTGATATTGTGGGGCAGTGGAGGTGTTTTCAGAAGTTACTTCCCATCCCTCAACGAGAGCCACCGTCTTCTGAAAGTGGGGTTCTGCAATGCGAAAAAGGGAATCTGGATAGGGAAATGGATCAAGGCACACGAGGGGCACTCAACGTACAAGCATTCTCACAGAGATGGAAAGTAGATAGAATAGAGATGCAAAAATAAGGCAAGAGATCGAAGGAGGTTGAGCGAAAGAAGTACGCACAATGTGTAGTCTTTATGTATGTAATGTTCCAGTGTTTGAGGTGGATATGTACATTTCTAACTAAGGAGGCTCAGGCCCATATTTATACTTTTTTAGCGCCGCATTTGCGCCACTTTTTTACGGAAAAACGGCGCAAACATGCAAAATACAATTGTATTTTGCAAGTCTGCGCCGCTTTTGCGTCAAAAAATGACGCAAGTGCGGCGCTAATAAAGTATAAATATGGGCCTCAGTTTGATAAATATTGGTTAAACTGTACAAGTGTTGTGGGGGTACTGGTGTTAACGTTCCTGCTGCCTTTGTTATGATCTGCGCCCTAAAGACAGGCGAGTCAAATCAGTACCAGCCTCGCTTGTCCTCTCGTCTCTTTTCCTAGTGCCACTGTAATGATATAGTCTGTGTGCCCCCAAATCAATGTTTTTCCTTTGTGAAACTTTATTAAATTTGAATGTTTTGTCGTCTCAAGCTGTTCTTTTCCCACAAAGGAGGAATTGTATTTTCTTTGCTTTGTTTTCCCTAGTTAGCAGAGGCTCCTGGTGTAGTGGTGCACGCCCTCTACCTGCTCGGGACAGGTCACTGTAAACTTCTGTAAAACTGTAAACTTCGTACTTGTATAGCGCACTACTCACCCATTAGGGTCTCAAGGCGCTGTAGGCATACCGCTGTGGAACCCCTCCTGGCGTTTCCCTGTGAGGTGCCCACTCCTGGGCAACCTCCAGGGTGAAGCCAGGCATCCCAGTGCTGTTGGGGCCGTTGTGGAGATTAAGCAAGCTACTGCCCAGAGTTACAAAGTGGGACCCATGAATTAGATCAGGCACCGATGACAGAACTATCAGGTCTGAGGAAATTGAGCCCAAGACCCTGGTCCCGGGCCAGATTTCTGCATCAGGGTCTTCCACTCTAACCATTGAGCCACACTTCTGCACTGTGGTTGATTTGCATCATTTGTTCTAGATTTCTGTTCAAATTGAGAACATGACAGTGCCACCTCTGCTGCAGAATCTACATCTTAGGTGTTCACGTGTCATTTGCAAGAATCTTACCCCCCTCCCCCCCCCACACACACACATACTTTTTTAAAGACATGTAATGGCAGTAGCAGAAAGAGACCGATGGTCACATTGAGGTCCAAGGATGCTACCATGCCTGCTTACTCACAGATTAATGATTAAGCATATCTCAGGAGCAATGCTTGCAGAATAATCACAAGGTATCAAGGAAACTGGGCTGAAACTAGGCCTCCCCTAAAATCTAATGCGAAAATCACAGGAATAACGTTACCTCTGTGAATTATCGGAAACATCTCAGGAGTATAACATCATTCGTGGGATTTCACAGGTGTTGACAGCACTAGGTTTGGGCAATCAGCGTACCAAAAATACAGAGTGTGAAGACCTGTCTGTTTACCCATTTCAATATAGCAGTGAAGCCTGTAGGCATTCTATTTATACTTCGAATTGATCTTGAGGCAGAATACTGTACACGGGAATATGTCTGAACATAAGTTTAGAACTCGTTCACTTATTCATGATCTGAACATTTTCATACCTGAGTATTTTTTTCGCAGTTTTTTTTTTAGATGACCATGCTCAGCTTCCAGGGTTCACTGCATTTAAAATATGGCAACCTCTGTCGTCATGTCACGAATGTGATCGAGTCTGACTGGAAGTGTCTCTCGACTTCATAGACAGCTTAACCAAACTTCATCAAATGTCTTATGTATAGAGTTGGTCAATTTCTAAAATATTTGGGCAATTTCTTTTCAAAGATTTATCATGGAAATTGTGTTCTGATCTCTGCATTTAATGTAGTGAGAAAATATTCCCTCGGCGTACACATACAATGTGGAATAAGAGACAGAGGGAAGAAGAGAGAACGGGACAGAGAGAGAAAGAAAAGACAGAGACTGAAACAAACTTCTTGCTCCGTAATGAAAACTGGTTTAGCTTGGCCAATGTGCCTCAGCCCCGCACTGCAGCACCGTGTTGTGTGTGTCAACACTGGGTCCCTTCCACTGCCCTTCAAAACACCTGAAGCCGTGCCTCGAGACTATGGTCTTTCTCTAGTGGGATCCAAGCACAGCTCTGACCTGCTGCACCCCCACCCCCTGTACAAGTACTGGGTCCCGCAGCTCAGACCTGGACTGCAACATCAACACTATTCATCGCTGTGGCAATGCACCCCAAACCTAGGCAGCATGCAGAGGTATCCACTAAGGGGACCCACAAAGAACTCGTCTGGGCCAGTGACTTTCATTCCTGTCTCGCCGCATGCCCTTACAATTAGTGTACGTGGAGCCACACACAGTTCTGTCATTGCACCTGAAACTTAACCTTTCATCCTAGACCTTTAGTGCCGGGGCGACCCCACAGAGCCGACTTAGCGCCTCAATCCTGACCTGTGGCCCCCTCAGCTGAATCCATACTGACAGCCACACACAGCTTTGCCAAAACATCCAATCCTGACAACCAGTCCCACCTGCTGTGCTGGTTCTGAGGGTAAACAAGGCTCAGTCAATGAACCCTGGTTCTCCCCTGTAGCACAGCCCGGGCACTCCAGGAGTAGGGCCCAGGCACAGCGCCGCCAATGTACCTCCTGGCTGCCATACACCACCCTTGCCTTAGACGTGCAGAGGCCTAAACACACGACTCCTACATTGCATCTCACCCCTGACCTGTAGCACCTGCGGTAAAAAAAAATACAGATCCCCACAACTCGCTCTGCCAATGCACCTCGGCGCTCACCTGTAGCACCCCCTGCTACGGTAAAGGGCAGAAGGAAAGGTGAAGAAAGCCGTGAGAGGGTAGGAGAGAGCGAGAGGCGTCGAGGCGCGCAGTAAATGCAATGAACGGAAACAGGGGGGGGCGGTGGGAAAACAGGAGGGGGTGAGGGAAGATGAGCAGGGGAGGGTGGTGGGATGACGTCATGAAGGGAGGAGAGGAGGGGTGCACATGGAAGGGAGCAGTAACATTTGTGGAAAGTTATTATGGTCACATCTAATGTTCAGGAAATATTAAAATGTCATCTCAAAATTCTAAATGTGGAAAGTAGACAGGCGTTAATTCTCATTAAACTGACAAAAGGAGGAAGAAGTTGGAGAATGGAGGAAGAGGGGGCGAGACTGAAGGAGGAGAGAAGGCAGAGATCAGGGAAGGCTGGGGAAAGGAGGGAAGGCAGAAGGAAGTGAGGGGATGGGTTCATGAAAAGGGAAAGAGCGGTAAAAGGGAAATTACAGTTTCAGGGGGCGCAACAGATTACATGGAATTGTCAGGTCTGCCGGTTCATGTTAACCCCACACTGAAGCACCCGCCTGCTATTCCAGTACCGGGACCAGCTCACAGGGCTGATGCATCTCAGTCCTGACCTGCAAAGCCCTTTGTTATTCCAGAACCTAGACCCACGCATAGCTCCGTCTGTGCACTTCAAGCCTCACCTGCACAAACCCCTTCCATTCTAGCTCTGGACCCCCACATACATCTGTGCCGAAGCACCTCCCTCTGGCCTGCAGCCTCGGCGGTGCAGCTCCCGCACACTTCTCTGCCAGTACAGCTGGATCTCAAACAGCACCACTGCTCTTTCAGCCACAGGCCTGCATAATACTACTGAGTTACCTCGCAAGCCACCTCCAGCGACCTCTACTGACACGGCTTCAGAGACCACCCTCCGCTTTGTAAATGTAGCACAGCCCTTACCTACAAAGCCCCAAGCAATTCCCACACTGAGACCCAACTCTTCTCCCTCAGAACAGAATAAATACGTCTTCCGCGCTTGGCTGTCTTTGGGAATTAGATCGATTTACAAATCATTTGTCTCTGTCGAGCTACCCTACACTTCCTGAGCATTTAATTCACTCATGCAGTGTCTTTTTAACCCTGCTTTCTCCTTTGTGACTGTTTTCAGATCTTTCTCTGCCTGTCGTTGCTTCTCCGTCACTCGTGGTGATGGCTCATTGTTTGAGGATTAAAATGGGTATCCTGCCTTAAAAATGAGTCCTGGTGCCCCTGCTGGCACACGTTAAACACTGTCTGCGACCCCCTACTTCAGGCATTAGGATGGTTTACGTCACAGTGCTACGATGGAAGCTTTTTGTAATTTGTTATTTTGTACATGACCACTAGATGGCAGAGTTGCGCTACATGCAGGTAACGGGGGATTTACCTATCCGAATTGTGGACAGTGTGCCTTCACTGCTCGGAGTGTGGGTACTCCCATGCAAGCAATATCAGTGCCCTGGTTGGGAGCGGTGCATGGTCACGCAGGCTATTAAAGGCAGCTTGTCATTATTGCAATCGTCTGTGCAATGAAATGTAAAATTTTGTGTTTTTTAACCCGTGGCGAGTCCTTGTGCTATGTGAGAATGCGCGCCATGCAACCTTATTTGCTATGATGCGAGTGTGTGCTGTTATGTGAGCTTCGGTTGTGCACTGTACCTGAAGCTTATGATATGCAGTGTCACGAGAGCCTGTTTACTGCATAATGTTCCTCGAAGCTATGTGCTTTAATAAAAGCCGGAGCTATGGCTCAGGATTAGCGTGGAGGGTCCAGGTGTGGGAGCTGGCCTTGTAGTCAGACAGGACCAGGTGGACACGAATGGAGTCCAGATCGAATATACCGTGAGTGCACCGCAATGCTGACCCGAAGCAGTCCCTGCTGCTCCGGCATCCCTAGAAGTGCATCTCACTCTTGACTTGAAGCACTCTGGATGTTCAAGTACTGAGGCTCGCCGGCTGCAGTGCCCTACCATTCCTATACTGATACCTTGTATCTCAGTCCTCATCCGCTGCAGTGCCCTACCGTTCCCATACAGAGACTTTGTATCTCAGTCATCGCCTGCTGAAGTGCCCTACTGTTCCTATACAGAGACCTTGTATCTCAGTCCTTGCCCGCTCCAGTGCCCTCCCATTCCTATACAGAGACCTTGTATCTCAGTCCTCGCCCGCTGCAGTGCCCTACCATTCCAATACAGAGACCTTGTATCTCAGTCCTCGCCCGCTGCAGTGCCCTACCATTCCAATACAGAGACCTTGTATCTCAGTCATCGCCTGCTGAAGTGCCCTACTGTTCCTATACAGAGACCTTGTATCTCAGTCCTTGCCCGCTCCAGTGCCCTACCATTCCTATACAGAGACCTTGTATCTCAGTCCTTGCCCGCTGTAGTGCTCTACCATTCCAATAGAGACCTTGTATCTCAGTCCTCGCCCGCTGCAGTGCCCTACCATTCCTATACCGAGACCTTGTATCTCAGTCCTCGCCCGCTGCAGTGCCCTACCGTTACCATACAAAGACCTTGTATCTCAGTCCTCGCCCGCTGCAGTGCCCTACAGTTGCCATACAGAGACTTTGTATCTCAGTCCTCGCCGGCTGCAGTGCCCTACCATTCCTACAGAGACCTTGTATCTCAGTCCTCGCCCGCTGCAGTGCCCTACCATTCCAATACAGAGACCTTGTATCTCAGTCATCGCCTGCTGAAGTGCCCTACTGTTCCTATACAGAGACCTTGTATCTCAGTCATTGCCCGCTCCAGTGCCCTACCATTCCTATACAGAGACCTTGTTTCTCAGTCCTTGCCCGCTGCAGTGCCCTACCATTCCTATACAGAGACCTTGTATCTCAGTCCTCGCCCGCTGCAGTGCCCTACCATTCCTATACAGAGACCTTGTATCTCAGTCCTCGCCCGCTGCAGTGCCCTACCATTCCAATACAGAGACCTTGTATCTCAGTCATCGCCTGCTGAAGTGCCCTACTGTTCCTATACAGAGACCTTGTATCTCAGTCCTTGCCTGCTCCAGTGCCCTACCATTCCTATACAGAGACCTTGTATCTCAGTCCTTGCCCGCTGTAGTGCTCTACCATTCCAATAGAGACCTTGTATCTCAGTCCTCGCCCGCTGCAGTGCCCTACCATTCCTATACAGAGACCTTGTATCTCAGTCCTCGCCCGCTGCAGTGCCCTACCGTTACCATACAAAGACCTTGTATCTCAGTCTTCGCCCGCTGCAGTGCCCTACAGTTGCCATACAGAGACTTTGTATCTCAGTCCTCGCCTGCTGCAGTGCCCTACCATTCCTACAGAGACCTTGTATCTCAGTCCTCGCCCGCTGCAGTGCCCTACCATTCCAATACAGAGACCTTGTATCTCAGTCATCGCCTGCTGAAGTGCCCTACTGTTCCTATACAGAGACCTTGTATCTCAGTCATTGCCCGCTCCAGTGCCCTACCATTCCTATACAGAGACCTTGTTTCTCAGTCCTTGCCCGCTGCAGTGCCCTACCACTCCTATACAGAGACCTTGTATCTCAGTCCTCGCCCGCTGCAGTGCCCTACCATTCCTATACAGAGACCTTGTATCTCAGTCCTCGCCCGCTGCAGTGCCCTACCATTCCAATACAGAGACCTTGTATCTCAGTCATCGCCTGCTGAAGTGCCCTACTGTTCCTATACAGAGACCTTGTATCTCAGTCCTTGCCCGCTCCAGTGCCCTACCATTCCTAGACAGAGACCTTGTATCTCAGTCCTTGCCCGCTGTAGTGCTCTACCATTCCAATAGAGACCTTGTATCTCAGTCCTCGCCCGCTGCAGTGCCCTACCATTCCTATACAGAGACCTTGTATCTCAGTCCTCGCCCGCTGCAGTGCCCTACCGTTACCATACAAAGACCTTGTATCTCAGTCCTCGCCCGCTGCAGTGCCCTACAGTTGCCATACAGAGACTTTGTATCTCAGACCTCGCCGGCTGCAGTGCCCTACCATTCCTACAGAGACCTTGTATCTCAGTCCTCGCCCGCTGCAGTGCCCTACCATTCCAATACAGAGACCTTGTATCTCAGTCATCGCCTGCTGAAGTGCCCTACTGTTCCTATACAGAGACCTTGTATCTCAGTCATTGCCCGCTCCAGTGCCCTACCATTCCTATACAGAGACCTTGTTTCTCAGTCCTTGCCCGCTGCAGTGCCCTACCATTCCTATACAGAGACCTTGTATCTCAGTCCTCGCCCGCTGCAGTGCCCTACCATTCCTATACAGAGACCTTGTATCTCAGTCCTCGCCCGCTGCAGTGCCCTACCATTCCAATACAGAGACCTTGTATCTCAGTCATCGCCTGCTGAAGTGCCCTACTGTTCCTATACAGAGACCTTGTATCTCAGTCCTTGCCTGCTCCAGTGCCCTACCATTCCTATACAGAGACCTTGTATCTCAGTCCTTGCCCGCTGTAGTGCTCTACCATTCCAATAGAGACCTTGTATCTCAGTCCTCGCCCGCTGCAGTGCCCTACCATTCCTATACCGAGACCTTGTATCTCAGTCCTCGCCCGCTGCAGTGCCCTACCGTTACCATACAAAGACCTTGTATCTCAGTCCTCGCCCGCTGCAGTGCCCTACAGTTGCCATACAGAGACTTTGTATCTCAGTCCTCGCCGGCTGCAGTGCCCTACCATTCCTATAGAGACCTTGTATCTCAGTCCTCGCCCGCTGCAGTGCCCTACCATTCCAATACAGAGACCTTGTATCTCAGTCATCGCCTGCTGAAGTGCCCTACTGTTCCTATACAGAGACCTTGTATCTCAGTCATTGCCCGCTCCAGTGCCCTACCATTCCTATACAGAGACCTTGTTTCTCAGTCCTTGCCCGCTGCAGTGCCCTACCATTCCTATACAGAGACCTTGTATCTCAGTCCTCGCCCGCTGCAGTGCCCTACCATTCCTATACAGAGACCTTGTATCTCAGTCCTCGCCCGCTGCAGTGCCCTACCATTCCAATACAGAGACCTTGTATCTCAGTCATCGCCTGCTGAAGTGCCCTACTGTTCCTATACAGAGACCTTGTATCTCAGTCCTTGCCTGCTCCAGTGCCCTACCATTCCTATACAGAGACCTTGTATCTCAGTCCTTGCCCGCTGTAGTGCTCTACCATTCCAATAGAGACCTTGTATCTCAGTCCTCACCCGCTGCAGTGCCCTACCATTCCTATACAGAGACCTTGTATCTCAGTCCTCGCCCGCTGCAGTGCCCTACCGTTACCATACAAAGACCTTGTATCTCAGTCTTTGCCCGCTGCAGTGCCCTACAGTTGCCATACAGAGACTTTGTATCTCAGTCCTCGCCTGCTGCAGTGCCCTACCATTCCTACAGAGACCTTGTATCTCAGTCCTCGCCCGCTGCAGTGCCCTACCATTCCAATACAGAGACCTTGTATCTCAGTCATCGCCTGCTGAAGTGCCCTACTGTTCCTATACAGAGACCTTGTATCTCAGTCATTGCCCGCTCCAGTGCCCTACCATTCCTATACAGAGACCTTGTTTCTCAGTCCTTGCCCGCTGCAGTGCCCTACCACTCCTATACAGAGACCTTGTATCTCAGTCCTCGCCCGCTGCAGTGCCCTACCATTCCTATACAGAGACCTTGTATCTCAGTCCTCGCCCGCTGCAGTGCCCTACCATTCCAATACAGAGACCTTGTATCTCAGTCATCGCCTGCTGAAGTGCCGTACTGTTCCTATACAGAGACCTTGTATCTCAGTCCTTGCCCGCTCCAGTGCCCTACCATTCTAAGACAGAGACCTTGTATCTCAGTCCTTGCCCGCTGTAATGGTCTACCATTCCAATAGAGACCTTGTATCTCAGTCCTCGCCCGCTGCAGTGCCCTACCGTTACCATACAAAGACCTTGTATCTCAGTCCTCGCCCGCTGCAGTGACCTACAGTTGCCATACAGAGACTTTGTATCTCAGTCCTCGCCGGCTGCAGTGCCCTACCATTCCTACAGAGACCTTGTATCTCAGTCCTCGCCCGCTGCAGTGCCTACCATTCCCAGAGAGACCTTGGACCATATTTATACTTTTTTAGCGCCGCATTTGCGTCATTTTTTGACGCAAAAACGTCGCAAACTTTCAATTTACAATTGTATTTTGTAAGTTTGCGCCGCTTTTGCGTCAAAAAGTGGCGCAAATGCAGCGCTAAAAAAGTATAAATATGGGCCCTTGTATCTCAGTCCTCGCCCGCTGCAGTGCCCTACCATTCCAATAGAGACCTGCTGCAAGGTACCCCATGCTCCACGCATACACAGCTCCTCCAATGCACCTCAGTCCTACACTCTGTACCCCAGGATATTCCAGCACCGAGGCTGCTGCACAGCTCTGTCACTGCCCCTCGGACCCGCCCTGATTCTCCAGACCCTTGGGCAGCTCTGTCACTGCCCCTCGGACCCGCCCTGCTTCCCCAGACCCTTGGGCAGCTCTGTCAGTGCCCCTCTCATTAATGATCCGTGGACCCCTTGTGCTCACCTGGATCTCTGAATCTTTCTCTGTGTGTCTGTTTATTTCTCACATTTTCTACTCCTGAGTCTTTCCCTCAGCTTCTGTTTCGCTCACTCCCGCGCCTCTCCTCCCCGCTTCCTGTGTCCTCCGGTGTAAATATCACAGGGGCTCCTCAGCTTGTTTCTGCTGATCCCTCCTTTCTCTATTTACACCGGTACCTCTGCCACTCTCTCACTCTCCCGGTCCTTCTGCCCTCGCACCAGTCCCTGCCCTCTAAGCCTTTTATCCCCCCGTCTTTCTCTCACTCTTTCTCCCACCCATCTGTGTGCCCCGAGGCTCTGCTCCTGCTTCTCCCCAAGTCTCTGTTCCCTGTGCACCCCCTCATCTCTCTGCCTTATCTCTGTGCATAGGGGCGTCACAGGTGTGCTTGTAGGCCCAAGCCTCGGGGGTTCACGAAGGGGTCTTGTATCTGTGTGAGGCACCTAGCCTCAGTGAAGTGTCTCCGCCCACGTGTCCTTCTGCCCTGGGTCTTTGCCCCCGAGAGGCCGCGGGTCCCCCTCTTCCTCACCTGGAACATTTTGATCATGTCCTCGCAGTTGCGCTGCTGGGCCACGTCGCAGAGTTTGGCAGTGATATCGATGCGGCGGCAGATGTCCATGTCCACCTTCATGGCCTTCTCCTGGATCTTGGTGTCCAGGTCGGAGAGATTCTGATGCAGCAAGGAAGAGATCAGGAAATGAAGATATGATTCAGAAAACATGAGCCAAAGAGGCAGAAGCATTGAATGTGCATGTCCCTTAACAACTAACAAGCAAAGTTACATGAAGAACGCTTCCAAGTGTAACAACAAACTAACTCCAACTCCAACACAAAGCACTCTAAATAGATGGCATCCTCTTGTCGGAGTCACCACTAATCAGACCATAACGAGCTGAGACCAACTTAACTCACCCTAAACATTTAAAAATTAACCTACACACATTACCTAATTCTCAAACTGAGGGGGTCATTATGAACACGACGGTAACAACATTGTTTCCGCCCGCCGGCTCACAGAAAGGCCCTGCCGGGACATTGACGGCGGCTCCACATGGAGTCGCCGTCAATGCCTCTGTGCGGCAGGTGCAGTTGCACCCATCGCGCAGATCACTGCCCGAAAATCGGGCAGTGACCTGCGTGACAGGGCTCTGCACCAGGGCCCCGGCACTGCCCATGCAAAATGCATGGGCAGTACTGGGGCACCCTCTCCTCCAGCCTTTCCCTAGCGGGATAACTCGCCAGGAAAAGGCTGGTGGAAATGGGAACATTATCTGCAGGGTAGCAAAGCTACCCTGGCGGATAGTGTTTCCACTCACCGCCAGGCTGCCTGACGGCGGAAGCCTGGCAGTGAGTAAGGGCCGCTGATGACGGCCCTCACCCTGTTCCGAATATGGCGGGTTGGCCCACCATGGCGGCTGGCGGATTCAGCCGCCAATGCCCGCATGGCGGGCCAACCCGTCATGTTCGTAATGAGGGCCTGAGTCCCTAAAAAAGCTAGTTAGGCTATTTTCTCATTACACTTTACCCTAATCCCAACCCACAACCAAGCACAACGCCAAATTCTTCTCTCAAACCCAGCTACAACCGCAAACCAATCCAACACCTAATGTCCAGTTCAAACTACTACTCCCCCCCCTCCTTCAACTTCAGCTAAAAACCTAATGCTATCCAAAGTCATAATCTGTCTTCCCGTTACACTACCATTCTCCCAAGCCAAAGCACAACCCTTCTTTAGCCAAAGGTCACACACCAACTCAACTCCAGCCCATATAAATTCCCACCCTTCAACCACCAACCCAACCTCCATTCTTAATTCTCCACTTTATTTCCAAACCAAAGCCAATACACTAACTTTTCAAACCTAGGGGGTCATTCTGACCCTGGCGGTCGGTGACCGCCAGGCTCACCGACCACGGGAGCACCGCCAACAGGCTGGCGGTGCTCCGTCGAGCATTCTGACCGCGGCGGTTCAGCCGCGGTCAGAAACGGAAAGTCGGCGGTCTCCCGCGACTTTCCGCTGCTCGGGAGAATCCTCCATGGCGGCGGAGCGCGCTCCGCCGCCATGGGGATTCTGACACCCCCTACCGCCATCCTGTTCCAACAGGATGGCGGTAGGGGGTGCCGCGGGGCCCCTGGGGGCCCCTGCAGTGCCCATGCCAATGGCATGGGCACTGCAGGGGCCCCCGTAAGAGGGCCCCACAAAGTATTTCAGTGTCTGCAAAGCAGACACTGAAATACGCGACGGGTGCAACTGCACCCGTCGCACCTTTCCACTACGCCGGCTCCATTCGGAGCCGGCGTCCTCGTGGGAAGGTATATTTGCCCTGGGCTGGCGGGCGGCCTTTTGGCGGCCGCCCGCCAGCCCAGGGCAAATCTCAAAATACCCTCAGCGGTCTTGCGACCGCGGAGCAGTATTTTTTCGGGGGAAGACTGGCGGGCGGCCTCTGCCGCCCGCCAGTCTCAGAATCACCCCCCTAGTCCTAATGAAAGTTGAACCAATTTACAACACCTGATCAAACTAAATCTAATCAAAATCACTAACACCCTAACCATAAGCCGGTCCCTACAACCACAACCCTAAATCAAACCCAACTCCTTCATCTCTAACTCTGCCAATGTGACTAATTATATCACCAGTAATACACAACAACCCAAACATACCCTTGAATATACCACAATCCATATACAAATTCCACTTCACAACCCAAACCATAACCCTTCTCATTACTTAAACTAGTCCATACCCAAACACCAGCCCAATCTAAAACCCCAAAGTAGGCCACTTCCTCTCTTCATAACAACAACAGTCCTAAACCGTATTTACCCCAATAACAATGTAATCCTAAACTTTCCTTAACCTAAACAGAGCAGCACCCATTCCTGCTACCAGGGCGTATTTTCCCATCATACATAATCCCTAAAATTCGGACCCATCTTTACACACTATATATGCGCTGACTTTGCACAGACTGTAACTCAGATCTTCTCGGGGTAACACCAGACCTGGCCGTAAACATAATCACAGCTACAGAACAGCCCGGAAGCCCTAACCTAACCCCAACCAAATTCCTAGACCTCTCAAACTCCAACCACCAACCCATGCTTCAATGTTAATCATCAACTTTAATTCAAAACCATAATCACGAAACTAATATTCTAAATCTAACCTTATTCAAACCAACCTGAACTCCAACTCCGACCCCCAGATTTTACTCGTAATGCTCTACATACCCTAAGTCCACGATACCTGGCACGAAAGTTAAAGAAACATGGGGGGATTGGATCCCTCCTATTCCTGACACGCTACTTCTTGAACCCCTGACTTTTAAGAAGGAACGCACAATCGTTTGGGGTAGTGCTACCAGAGCCTGGTACTCTTTCCACCGGGATTATGAACCAATGCTTCATTGCTTATATTCAAGACTGACAGAAAGACATTCTTCTCTAAAGATCCTTTTAGCTCTGCCCTCTTCTGTTCCGCCTTAGCCAGCGTGACTGCTTCTAGGCAATGTAAGCATCTTGTTAAGGTTTCATCCTGGCGTTGGCCCAATTCGTTGTCTTCTGTCCTTTTCCTGCTCTCTGCTGCCTGGCATCCTTCTCCAACTCTACAAACTGTTAGAGCTTCGCTGCCTGATTACTCCAACTTGTCACTATCTCTACAAATCACTTTCTTCTTGGGTAACCACAATCCGACATTATCTTTTCATGGGACTACCAGGGGATTACTGCTGACTAATGAGAAGCGACGTGCCTTGTTTATCCTTCACATCTTGCATTATCAAAAGTTTGGGTAACTTTGTACTAGCATTTAACACGGTACTCCATGTGATTTAATGTCTTATTCATATGTCAAGTGTCACTTCTTTTGAACAAAGTCCACTCTATATAAAAATCACATGTATAAATGAATGAATAAATAAAACCAATTCTAACCTAAATACCAGCACACTAACTATGAGCAACTCTAAAACCACAACCCTAACCTTATGGATAGTCCCACATCCTTAACCCTGCCAATATGACACAACCCGTCCACTATCCAGACAATTGAAACACCTGGAAGTAGGAAAGATCCTCTCACCACCTGAATCCCAGCACTGCCACAGGAGCAGCAACAGGGCTCTGAGGCAGATCCCACCGACAAGGAACTACTGGTAGAAGCTCCAAGTGTCAGGGTACCGCTGGGGACAGCCAACAAGGATAGCTCAGGTCACTGCTTGTAGTAGGTGGGAATGCGGTGAGAAACTGTTCGCACTGCAGTGAAAGGAGGTGGCACACTACAGGGATGTTGGGATGATGTGGTCGAGAACACACATGTAGAAAAGAGGTCTGTTGTTACTCACATTGCTCATTAGCCCTTTGAAAACCACAAGCTCGGCCTTCAGTTGGCCCACTTTTGCTGCCAACTCTTCCTGGCAGGCGTCAGCCTCCTGTGCCTCCTAAGCAGGAGAGGGGAGAAGAGAACAGGGGCGACAGGGTGTGAGCTGTGCGAACAGCATGCTTGCAGTGGAGAGTAAGCATCGTTTGTAAGCTGTGAGGATAGTGTGGGAACAGAAAGTAGTTGGTGAGCAGAAGAGCAGGAGATTACACATGAGCAGCAGGCAGAGCAGGAGATCACACATGAGCAGCAGGCAGAGCAGGAGATCACACACGAGCAGAAGGTGTCCGGCAGTGTGAAGGCAACAAGAAGCGCGCAGGCAGCAGGTAGTGGCAAAGATCAGGTAGCCTGCGAGCAGCAGGTAGTGAGCTAACAGCATGTATGTGCAAGCAGCAAGTAGCAAGCAAACAGGTAGCTTGCAAGTAGCAGGTAGTGTGCTAACTGAATGTAGCTTTCAAGTAGCAGGTATTGTGCTAACAGCATGTACTTGCAAGTAGTGTGCTAACAGCATGTAGTTTTGCAAGTAGCAGATAGCTTGCATGCAGCAAATACTGTGCAAGCAGTAGCCAGCTCTCAAACAGGTAGCTTGCAAGTAGCAGGTAGTGTGCTAACTGAATGTAGCTTGCAAGTAGCAAGTAGTGTGCTAACAGCATGTACTTGCAAGCAGAAAGTAGTGTGCTAACAGCATGTAGTTTTGCAAGTAGCAGATAGCTTGCATGCAGCAAATACTGTGCAAGCAGCAGCCAGCAAGCAAACAGGTAGCTTGCAAGTAGCAGGTAGTGTGCTAACTGAATGTAGCTTGCAAGTAGCAGGTATTGTGCTAACTATATGTACTTTCAAGTAGCAGGTAGTGTGCTAACAGCATGTACTTTCAAGTAGCAGGTAGTGTGCTAACAGCATGTACTTGCAAGTAGCAGGTAGTGTGCTAACAGCATGTACTTGCAAGCAGCAGGTAGTGTGCTAACAGCATGATCTTGCAAGCAGCAAGTAGTGTACGAACAGCATGTGGCTTGCAAGTAGCAGGTAGTGTGCTAACAGCATGTATGTGCAAGCAGCAAGTAGTGTGCTAACTGCATGTAGCTTGCAAATAGAAGGTAGTGTTAGCAGAAGATAGCTTGTAAGCAACAGCCCAGCAAGCAAACAGGTAGCTTGTAAGTGGCAGGAAGTGTGTAATTAGCACATAGCGTGCAGACAGCATGTAGCTCACAAGAAGAAGGTAGTAGGCGAGCTGCAAGTAGCTTGAAAGCGGCAGGTGTTGAGGAGCAGCATGAAGCATGCAATCAACATGTAGCGTGCAGGCAACAGGATGTATGCAAGCAGCAGGCAGCTTTGAGTCACAACGCAGCGTGTGAGCAGGTAGCGTGCAGGAAAAGGCAGCTCGAAGGCAGTTGGCAGAGAGTGAAACCAGGAGGCCTGCTAACAGTTGACAGCATGCGGGCAGCAAGTAGAGGGCAGTGGGTGCAAGATGGCAGCGTAAGAGTGGTGCAGTCTTGGACCTCACCTCATGGAGTTCGTTCACCTTGTCCTGCAGCTGGACCCTCATAGTGTATTCTTCCTCCCATCTGCAAATATAAAACAATATATCAGAATAATGCCCGCCAGTCTCTCACATCTGCCAAACACAACCTGCCCAGACCAGACACACTCGGTGCAGCGCCCATGTCTGGGGTAGGAACTGTGTGAAGTTAGGACAGATGTATTACCGTTTGCAGGAACGACTTCATATTTTATACACATACGCATACTTAATTAGGGGCATATTTATTTCAGAAAAATCACACAGCGCTGCTTAATAGGGAAAGGGCAGGAGTGCGCCATAATTAACATTGGTCAGCACATTCCTGTGTGCTGCCTGGCACCCCGCACCATGGTGCAAGCATGCCTGCTTTGTAAGCAGTATTGCTTTGTGCATAAGATGCCCTTCCTGCACAAAAACAGCCTTGAGAGGCATTTTCCTCTTTCTATGTGTACTGCAGAAGGAACAGAAATAAAAGTATTTCTCCTCATTAGGCCTCACCTGGGGAGGCGTAGCATTTTGATGCATTCCCAGGTATACCAGTAATTGTAAATCTGTGAATGCACCAAAATCCACAGGTGGATGTGTAGAAACACCCATGCTCCACCCATGGAACGCCTTCCCAGTAACGCATTGATTTACGTAGCATTGCGTTACTTCATTTATCAAGCCAGGCAAGGCCAACTACTGTGGTTTGATAAATCTAACTTAAGAGTTGCATCACTTTTGTGCTGTGCTGCATGGCGCAAGGGCGATGCAACTCTTTCATAAATATGCCCCATAGTGTATAAGCAGATGCACAGAATGTAATATGATGCTTATTAACATTGTTATGAGTGGGAGGGGCCATCATGAGTCACAAGAGATAAAGCCTCAGGCGAATAATGATGCCCTCCCCTTCCCTCAACAATGATAATAAATAGAATATTATACTGGGTGCATCTGCATCCGTAAGCTCACATTGAAGAGACCCTGAGATTAGTAGGAAAATTGTTTTCTTGTGTAAAGTAGTTGTTGAGTGCCATCTCTCAGGCAGTAAAACATGTTTTTCTCATAATAATTTTCTGAACTGTGGTAAAAAACAAAACGTGAATTTGGCATTTGCACTGTAGCAAAAAAAATGTGTGTTTACTAGTACTGTTATCTTAAATAAATTATTATGGGCTACATTTATTTTCACTGCAATGGCAAGGGTCAGGACCACACCAACAGGTCGCTCCAGGCGGCACTGGGGCAGCTGGGTGAAGAGGTGTAGTACAGCGTCGGGTGCCTAATGTATTTAAATGGGGATTGGTCTTTCTGGAGAAAAGCTGCAGGCTCTGGCCATGAGGCCAGACGAGGTCAACCAACAGGTAGGTTACAAACGTGGGGTGCTCTGGGACATAGGTGCACTGTTGGACCTCTGTATACCAGGCCATGGGTGACGGGAGCAGAGGTGTCCTTTTGTGTTGGGTTTCTGTGTCTGGGAACACTCGAAGGTTGAGGGGTCCTGAGGTCTGAGGCTGCAGACATCATCGAGGAGTCCAGGAGGTGTGAGGCTTTGTTGACACCAGGGGCCCACTTCGACTTGGGCCGGAGGCGACAGGTGGACCCTGGTTAGCAGGAACGCTGTGCACTTTCAATCAAAATTACATTAGATACCAGGCAAAAAGAGGGAGACAACCATGTCAAAAGAGGCACTTTCCTACAGATACAATATCATAGGTAATCAGATGACTGCTATAACCAACCCTCATTGCTCAGGCTATGTATGGCATTGGATTACTGTTGTTGTTGACCTTCGCGGTGTAGTAGCTCTTCTTGTGGAGAGGATCCGATAAAGCCACAAAGAAAACTGTGAGTTAAATAGTCTCTGCACTGCTGACATCTGCTGGCATCTGCAGACCACTGGGTCTGTTCAAATTCTGCAAAACCAACTGAGCTTTCTCTCCAAGGTTAGTCCAGTGGGTACAGGTAAAACACCAGCTAGTTATAGCCCTCAGATCCCACAGAATTGCATGACAAAGCATTAGAACATGTAATTAACCTGCACTAGTCCGATTCTGGGAGTAACCGTATTGCTAGTGTAATTGAACCACATTGGCAGGATTTGATATTATAGGTATTCTGATTACTAATGTAATTCACCTGCAGGGATTAGCTCGACTATGCTCGGTTACCCTATTGTGAGTTCTATACAAGTGCTAATTAGCAATAGGCGATATTCTAGGAAATCAGGTAATCCACCTGCATTGGGTTAGTTCTAACATGGCGTTAACCAGATTACCACTGCCATTCACTTGCAGAAGTCAGATGCACGCCAACAGATTACTGTTTCAATTCATCTGCAGGTGAAGTCTTTAATGACAAAATCGAACTAATGACTATTTTCCTTTAGCCGCAGGATGGTAAATTCCCTCCCTCTAGTTTTCCCACCTTTTAATGCTTCCCCTCGTCTGCTTCACTTTGTCCTCTCACTCTCCTCTGCCACTGCCTAAACCCCGTCCCCTCTCTCTCTTCCGCCTCGCATCCCTCTCCACTGCAATGCAGTGCTCTATTCCAGTAACAACCTCTCCACGATTTCTGGCTCAGTTCCTAAGGCGCGCCCTGGCTGGGAGGGTGATTTCTTGCAGAAACCCCTGCCCAGCCCGTCCCACTGAGTGCTACGGATCCCCAAACCGACATTAGGTTAATTTTTCATAAATTGAATTAAAATGAAATCTCCACATTTAGTAAAAATCATGCATAGATTTTAGATGGGAAACGATGAATTAATGGGTTATTTTTCACGCAGGGTTTATGAGTGACATCAAATAGTTCTCTATGTTACGCGACCATGTAATTCATGTTTTCACAATTAATAATTTTATGTTATGTATGCCTCCTCTCGCCAAATCATCTGTCCTTGCTTTACACTGCTAAGCAGAGGAGAAATGGGGACCCATACATAATATGGCCTCTCCTCCCTGTCGCGAAGTAAAACAAGCATTGGGAAATGGCCTTTACAACGACGGCTGAACCCCGCATGACATTACCAAGAAGGCTTAACCGCCCTTGTGACATCACCAAGCATGCCTTTACAGCAAATATGCCTTTACCACGCATGCCATTACTAAGAATCTCGTTGCAAAGGCATCAATGGTAAAGGCATATTCATATATATATATATAGATATATATATATATATATATATACACACACACACACACACACACATTTAAATACACACATACACCCCCTACACCCACAGACACACACATATTAGGGAAAGGTAATTTGTAGAGTTTAGGATGAGTGTGGGGTTTTGTTTTGCATGGCAGGTGTTTTTTTTTTTAATAGGGTGTAGGGTGGATATGGGTTTTTGGGTTGCAAGGGCATTTTTAGTTTTAGGGTGCGTATGGGTTTTGGGTAGCAAGGGCATTTTTAGGTTTAAGGGTTGGAATATGTTTTTAGGTGGAAAGGGCATTTTTAAGTTTTAGGGTGGGTATGTGTTTTTGGGTGACAAGGGCATTTTTAGATTTTAGGGTGGCTATGGGCTTTCGGGTAACAAGGGCATTTTTAGGTTTTAAGGTGGGTAAGGGATGTTGGGTAGCAAAGGCAATTTTAGGTTTTATGGCGGGTATGGGTTTTTGGGTGCCAAGGGTAATTTTAAGGTTTAGGGTGGGTATGGGTTTCTAGGTGGTAAGACGTTTTTAGGGTTTCGGGTGATATATATATATATATATATATATCCTGTATATATATATATTTCTCTTCCAGGGGATCCTCATCAATAGTCATAAACACTGAATATTCCCGCCCACGTGCGGGGACCCTGGAGGATATACAAACACACATATATATGTATGAAATATCTAAGAAAATAACATTTTATTGGAAATTTCAATACAAACATAATATATATACATGTGCAAACAGCCAATGCAGCCTATGTTGAGAAAAGGGCAAAAAATGCTTTATTTTTTATTTTAATTTATTTTTTAGAAGAACATAAATTGAAAGATAAAACTTTGTGTATTCAAAGTATCAGGCATAGACAGTGTAAACCATCCACTTTAAAGAGAAAAACTACATTGAAACTAAAGGAGCATTATTAGCCAATAGGCTGCATGCAGGTTAACACAGCAGAACCAAAAATTGGCACCGTGACTTTAAGACCCTGGGCACCTCCAGTATCCCACCATGCCTCAGAGGTGAGAGTGAGGTGACAGTTGGTTCACAGTTAGGTCAGTTCTTTTTTCCGGCTCCTTCTGTGAGGATCCTGGAGCACTGAGCTCTAATTGTTCATTTTTTTTCAACAGAAAAATAATCTAAAAACATTTTTTCTTTGCTTTACTCAACGTAATCACTTATTACCTGAGTAAAGTGATAATTGTTTCCTCAAAATGCCTTAACTTTTTGTGAAATGTCTTTCTTGTGGGAAGAAGGCCCAGTCAGATCCACACTCTGTGTGCATAGTGTGTTTGCCTCAGAGTCACTGCCCTGACACCTGCAGACATTGTAAGAATCTGTCTAAAAGGACTTTAAAAGACAGAGAAAGGATTTGTCTGCATGGGCTGCATGAAAGAGAAAAGACTTCATCATATTCTCTTCCTAGGGGAACTTCTAAAGACTCTTCTGATAAACAGTGAGCCAGATCGACGTCAGCCGGTAAGAAAATACCTGTCTGTTCTCCGTCGACATCATCCCTTCCATTGTCACATCACCAGGTGTTGAAAACTGCACCGCCGTCGACGGCGATTCAGACGACGTCGAGAGACGTGTCGTCGAAGGCTCAACTCCCTCATCGGGATAGATCTCTGTCGACGGCAACACACCTATCGACGTCGAGTAGGCACCGAAGTGCTCATTCTCCGTGGAAGTCGAGTCACCGTCCTTCGACGTCAAGACATCTGACGTCAAAGTCGATATCGAGAACGAGGTCGACATCCCCACATCATCGTTGGTCCATCACTCGACGTCGAAGCATTCAACGGCGAAGCATGTCCATGCAATGGGCCGTCAATCGTCATCGAGACCTGAGAAGCCAAAATCTTGGTCGACGTCAGGATTTCGTAGGTCTCCTTCAACGACAGAGCAATGTCCATCAACGTCAAAGCCACCATCACCAGTGACACCTGTCTCACAAAGAGCGACGCTTCGCACCAGTCCACCTCAGGGGCCATCGACAGCACAACCAGCTGCCGAGACGGCTCTACCTCAACAAGGTCCGGTGGTCACTATACGAAGTGGGTCATCTCAAGAGCATCATCCCTAGGACACATCTCTCCCATAAACCTGTCTCCGAGATGGTTGGAGACCCTTAACAAGACCCCGGCTTCTCCAGACTCACAATACTCACGCCTATATTCGCCATCAGCGTCGTTGCCAAGAACACCTTCGCCAACGACACACGCCAAGCGGGCAAGGCCAACATCTGACCAGCCAAGCCCTAGACACCGACACAACCCATCAAGATCCAGGAGTAGGTCGCGATCCAGACGGCGGTCTAGATCAAGGTCTTCTAGTTCACAACAACAGTGACTGAGGTCTTCTTCGTGGTCGACAACATCTAACTCCTCCATTAGAGACTATTCTCCAACTCTGACAAATTCCCCTCCGGCAATTCCCCTCCTTTTCTTCTTTGAGAAGATGGAACCTTTTCTATCGCTCTCTTTTTCAACAGGATGCAAACTTCCTTTCGTAGTAATGAGTGGTGGACAGACGTTGACCTCGTTGGTGGCAGAGGAGGTGGAGGAGATCTGAAACGAAGAGAGTATCCATTCTCTACAATGTTTAGCACCCATTTGTCTCTTGTTACGGCGTGCCACTTGTGAGCGTACTTCGTAATACTTCCCCCCACTGGAGTGGTGGACAGAATTAGGGGAAGCGAATTCTCATTGCTTGCCCGATGCCTTGTGGGTAGACTGGTGTGGCCTGCTTGGTACGCGATCTCGTCTAGTTTTGCGGGACTGAAACAACGGTCGTCTTTGCTTCTGCTGGGGTCTTTGGGACCAATGAGGGGTTTGAACCCTCTCTTGATAAGGGCGCCTGTCATAAGGCCTGTACCTCCGCCTAAAGTCCTTGCGCCTCTCTGGCCCCACTGCTCTCATTGGGTCTACCTCTGACTTCATCTTAGCCATCTCGTCATCCGTGTGCGAACCAAATAAGGAGTTACCGTTAAACGGTAGGTTCAGGATGCAGTGTTGTGCTTCCTGCTTTAACCCTGTAAGCCCAGTGGATGATATAACAACCTTCAATGAAGTATTAGTTAGAGGGGCCCAGAAACTAAATATAGACGTTCCAGAACCGACAACCTCTTTGGTTTTTGAGACCCTACATCATCGCACATCTTCCAGACAGTTGTTACCACTGGTACCTGGTCTCCTTCAACCAGCGATGGAAACGTTTGTGACTCCGGCAAGCCTGCGTTCAGCGCCAGCTAGGATCCTAAAGAAGTATAAGGCTCCAGAACAGGATCCTTTATTTCTCAGAGCTGATCCACCACCAGACTGTTATTTTAACCGCTGCCCGTAAGACCCATTCGATGGCCTCATCGTCAACGGTCCCTCCAGATAAGGAGAGCAAACATCTGGATTCTTTGGGCAGAAAAATGTGTGGCACATCAGCGGCAGTCATGAAGGTCATGAGTGCCTCTGCACTGTTGGGGAGATACGACCAGTCTCTGTGGAACTCCCTGAACAGGTTCGCAGAAAAATTGCCTAGGTAAGATAGTCAAGCTTTCCAAGAGATACTTCAGGAGGGGAGTTTGGTGTCCAATCAGTGCTGCTGTGGATGGCGCAGACTTGGCGGCTCATGGCTACGCACATGGCATTTGTGCAAGGAGGTCCTTTTGGCTAAGGCTTACAGGGTTAAAGCAGGAAGCACAACACTGCATCCTGAACCTACCGTTTAACGGTAACTCCTTATTTGGTTCGCACACGGATGACGAGATGGCTAAGATGAAGTCAGGGGTAGACCCAATGAGAGCAGTGGGGCCAGAGAGGCGCAAGGACTTTAGGCAGAGGTACAGGCCTTATGACAGGCGCCCTTATCAAGAGAGGGTTCAAACCCCTCATTGGTCCCAAAGACCCCAGCAGAAGCAAAGACGACCGTTGTTTCAGTCCCGCAAAACTAGACGAGATCGCGTACCAAGCAGGCCACACCAGTCTACCCACAAGGCATCGGGCAAGCAATGAGAATTCGCTTCCCCTAATTCTGTCCACCACTCCAGTGGGGGGAAGTATTACGAAGTACGCTCACAAGTGGCACGCCGTAACAAGAGACAAGTGGGTGCTAAACATTGTAGAGAATGGATACTCTCTTCGTTTCAGATCTCCTCCACCTCCTCTGCCACCAACGAGGTCAACGTCTGTCCACCACTCATTACTACGAAAGGAAGTTTGCATCCTGTTGAAAAAGAGAGCGATAGAAAAGGTTCCATCTTCTCAAAGAAGAAAAGGAGTGTCTTCCCGATATTTCCTAGTGAAAAAGAATGGCCAAGAAGGGGTTTTCAGACCGATTTTAGATCTGAGGCATCTGAACTAATACATCCGAAAAGAAAAATTCAGAATGCTGGCCCTTCATAAGATTTTCCCTCAGCTACATCGAGGGGACTGGATGTGCTCCATCGATCTACAGGATGTGTACTTTCACATCCCGATCATGTCAAAGCATCGAAAATGTCTTCGCTTCGTGGTGGCATCACAGCACAACCAGTTCAAGGTGCTGCCCTTCGGACTAAAATCAGCCCCTCGGACATTCTCCAAATGTGTAACGATGATAGCGGCACACTTGAGAAAAATAAATATCTTTATTTATCCATACCTAGATGATTGGCTATTAAAAGCCATCACCGCAGAGCAGACCATGACTCATCTCAATATAGTTCTGGACATTTTCAGGTCTCTAGGTCTGCAGGTCAATTTCCAGAAGTCCACCCTCACTCCAACTCAGACGCTCTAGTATCTGGGGGCAAGGCTAGACACCAAGCTAGAAAGAGTGTATCCTTCGGAGGAACGACTATCATCAATAGCACAGAAGTGCCACACACTTCTTCACACTCTGAGGCCTACGGGCCGTCAAATAGCATCTATGTTGGGCTCCATGGCCTCCTGCATTTTCATTGTCCCGAACGCCAGGTTGCATATGAGACCTCTTCAAGAAAATCTAGAGGATCAGTGGAGTCAGCACACGGCCAAATGGGAAGGCAGAATAACTCTTTCAATCGAGGTTCAGAAATCATTGCAGTGGTGGATGCGCCAACAGCATCTGTTGGTGGGGGTTCCTTTTCACCAGACCACTCCTTCCGAGACCCTTCTAATGGATGCATCACTACAAGGTTGTTACTGAGAGCGGTCCATCTTTCTATCAAGTTGTTCGCTCCATCTCTCAAGGGAAAGTCCATCCTAGTCCAAACGGACAATACAACCTCAGTGTATTATCTGAACAGACAAGGGGGGACGAGGTCTCGTTTTCTGTCCCGAGAATCTCAGACCATCTGGCACTGGCTAATAGCGAGGGGGATGTCTCTTACAGCGGTCCACCTTCTTGGAGAACAAAACTCAAAAGCAGATTTCCTAAGTCGAAGTCTAATAGACTCCCACGACTGGGTTCTTCACAACGATGTCGTAGCAGGAATCTTCCAAAGGTGGGCTCACCCTCGATTAGACCTGTTTGCAGACGACGTCAACAAAAAATGCCCAGACTTCGCATCCAGTTTCTACTGTCCAGGAACGAAAGGGAATGCCCTGTTGATAGACTGGTCAGGGACATTTCTTTACGCTTTTCCACTGATTCCCCTGATACTGGCTGTGATCAAAAAGTTCTTCAGGTCCAAAACGAGGATGATACTCAGAGCCCCACAATGGCCTTGGCAATACTGGTACACAGACCTCCTCCAGTTGTCGGAGCAACCTCCCAAGAGGCTGATGTGCAGACCGGATCTTCTCCACAGATTAGGGGGGAAAATTCTACATCTCAACCTCCCCTCTCTGAGCTTGACACCATGGCTCCTGAATTCCTGCAATATGGACATCTAGCTCTCTTAGGAATGCATGGATATTTTGAAGGAGTCTAAAAGACCATCCACACGACGCTCCTATGTGTTCAAATGGAAAAGGTTTTATATGTGGTGCCGGCAGCACGATTACAACCCTATTTTGGCCCAGGAGGAGGTTATCTTACCTTACCTATTGCATCTTGCGAAGGCAGCACTGCAGTTCTCCTCCATTAAGGTACATTTATCTGCTATTACAGCTTATTGCAAGTTGCCCTGTCAGAGGTCTTTCTTTCCTATGCCAGTAGTTAAGGATTTCTTAGAGGGCTTGAAACAAGTTTTTCCACTGATTCGAAAACCTTCACCTCCATGGGAATTGAATATGGTCTTGTCTAGGCTTATGGCCACTCCTTTTGAGCCCATCCACAAAGCTTCTTTGCAACACCTTACGTGGAAGACAGCTTTTCTGGTAGCCATTACCTCAGCTAGAAGGGTTAGTGAAATTCAGGCTCTATGTTCGAGGGAACCCTTCACGGTTTTCCACGATAACAGAGTGGTTCTAAGAACCCACCCATCGTTTTTACTAAAGGTGGTGTCAGACTTCCACATTAACCAGACGATATCACTTCCAACGTTCTTCCCTAAACCTGTTACTCCGGCGGAGAAAGTCTTGCACTCCCTGGATCTTAAGAGAGTGCTCAAATTTTACCTTGATAAGATTAAGACAATCAGGCAATCTGATTGGTTGTTTGTTAATTACGGACATATAAGGACAGGGGAGGCTGCTTCGAAACAGACTATTTCTAGATGGATAGTTTTGTGTATTCTGGCTGCTTACCAATTGGCTAACAAACAATTGTCAGCTAAGCCTAAGGCTCACTCCACGAGAGGGAAAGCGGCTACTACAGCCCTTCTTAAGAATGTACCCATCTCCGAGACTTGCAAAGCTGCCACTTGGAGATCCGTACATACTTTTAGCAGGCATTATTGTATAGATTCAGATGCCAAAACAGACACTCAAGTGGGTCAGGCTTCTTTAAGAAACTTATCTGCATAAGATCTGTATTGTTCCTGCACTTCTATCATTCTGTCCGCAGGGGTTTGGGATGGGCTTGCTAATCTATTCAGTGTTTATGGCTATTGATGAGGATCCCCTGGAAGAGAAGGATAAGTTACTTACCTGTAAATCCTAGTTCTCTTCCAGGGGTATCCACATCAAAGTCATAAACAACCCACCCTCCTCCCCGGACGTGATCTTTAGAAGTGCAGCACTACTCTTTTGTCTATTCTATTTCTCATTACCACTGGAAAAAAAGTACTGACCTAACTGTGAACCGTCACCTCACTCTCACCCCTGAGGCATGGCGGGATACTTTACTCAGGTAATAAGTGAAGACGTCGAGTAAAGCAAAGAAAAAATGTTTTTAGATTATTTTTCTGTTGAAAAAAAATGAACAATTAGAGCTCAATGCTCCAGGATCCTCACAGAAGGAGCCGGAAAAAAGAACTGACCTAACTGTGAACCAACTGTCACCTCACTCTCACCCCTGAGGCATGGTGGGATACTGGAGGTGCTCAGGGTCTTAAAGGCACGGTGCCAATTTTTGGTTCTGCTGTGTTAACCTGCATGCAGCCTATTGGCTAATAATACTCCTTTATTTTCAATGTAGTTTTTCTCTTTAAAGTGGATGGTTTACACTGTCTATGCCTGCTACTTTGAATACACAAAGTTTTATCTTTAATTGAAGGTTTCAATTTATGATCTTATAAAAAATAAATAAAAACAAAAAATAAAGCATTTTTAGCCTGTTTCTCAACATAGGCTGCATTGGCTGTTTGCACATGTATATATATATTATGTTTGTATTGAAATTATCTACTAAAATGTTATTTTTCTTAGATATTTCATACATATGCATGTGTGTTTGTATATGCCCCGGGGTCCCCGCACGTGGGCGGGAATATTCAGTGTTTATGACTCTGATGAGGATACCCCTGGAAGAGAACAAGGATTTACAGGTAACTTATCCATATATACACACACACACACACATATACATACAGAAAAACAGCAAACAAGAATCGCTTGTAAATAAAGTTGTGATGTTTTAAGAGTAATGGTGAAGCAGACACTATTGTGAATCCTTGGGTTACAGGCAGTGATTGTGGCCAGAAACATTTACAGGGATTCTCGCTTATGTATTTTACTGTATACTAGCCTGTCCCTTGTTGTTCTTAATGATGACTCTCAGCTGATTGAAGTATATAATAAATATATATATATATATATATATATATATATATATATATATATATATATATATATATATAATTAGCTTCTCAGAAAGCAAGAAGAGTTTGCACTCAGACCTCCATAAGTGGTAAAAAATGTGCCCCAATGATGCGTTTCGACCCTTCAGTCTTGTTCAAAACATTTCTTCTTCTTGCTTTCCGAGAAGCTAATTATTGCTGTTCCAGTTGCTCCACCGGCAGCGCCCTACCTCCGTGGGGCACTGGTCATGGAGTATTGAAGGAGATGGCACAAGTCCTCCTGACTGATGGCAACATTTCCCATGGGCGGTGAAGAGACAGGCAGCACAACCAGGTCTGTTTGCGGCAATCATTCCTTTACTTTTAACAATTCAGATACATAGAACACCAACGGTGCAGAAATGAAAATGGCAACGTGTTTCGGCCGGAGCTTTCAACTAGCCATAGAGTTCAACATGTAACCATAGTGCTTAAAAAAGGGGCTTTGTCCCTCCCCTACCACTATAAAAAAAACAACTAGACTGCACAATACTGCATGAACCCATGGCTATAACCTCCCATGATTTTAACTCTCTTTACCAGCAGCCACTGCACAAAAGTCTTATAAAGTTGGTACCAATTGGCACTAATGCAAAACATGGTAAAGTACCCCTAATTTGTATGTCTAACAGGCATGGCTGCTGCAACAAAAGAAATCATTTATTCATATCAAAAGTATCAGGTTCTTTCTCAAAACATTCTAGTAAAGTACCCTTAAAAAATTCCACTGTCGTATGTGTATATATATATATTACAAATCACGCCTTAACAACAAAATTTTCGTTGTAAAGACATGCGAAGTAAAGGCATATTCATTGTAACAATTTTCGTTGTAAATTAATGTGTGATATAGATGGATTTGTTGTAATGACCGCAAAGTAGATGCATGCATAGAACAGCATGCATGGTTCCGTCAAACAACCCAAGCATTGGCAAAGTCAGTAGGCCTTCGGCAATGCGAGAGCTACTGGCGTTGACAAGATGAATGTCTTTTAGCCATGTTATATAGCAGCACATCTACTGTTCAGTAGCCTGAAAGGCACAGAAAAATGATGTCATATAACTGTTGCTCATGTAAAGCAGTCCAATATCTTCAGGTTGAGGAGTTTCCGCTACAGTAAACTGGAAAAGAAAATGTGGCGCTCCTCACTGAGACTCCTGGGCATGGCTGCAGACAATGCATAAGGGTCCGAGAGAAGAAAGGAGACAGGCCGGGGAAAAGCCAACCATGAGTGAGGCGGTGGGGGGCGGGGCACCTCATGTAAAGCACTCCAATAAGTTTGAGTTGAATTCCCGGTATAGAAAACTGCAAAACAATAAATGTGGAGCTCCTTCCATCTGCCTGCTGGGCAGCGCCACAGACAACACAGAAGGGGCCGAGAGCAAGAAAAGAGACAGGCAGTGGAAAGCCAAACACAAGTGAGGAATAGGGGAGGGGGCTTTGTGAAAGAAGAAACTGATGGGGTAGAGGGTAAGAGGGAAAAGGAGCAACAAGCGTGGGGGCGGGAGGGTCGAGAAAAGAAGCACCACAAATGGTTAAAGGAGTGACTGAAAACACAAACACTCATTCATAGTGCTTAAACACAAATAAAAAAGTAGGTCCAAAAAGGGAAGCAGTGGATGGACACAAGTACTTGGTCCATGCTCTAGGGGAGGGCCAATCACAGGAAGTGGTATGATGCATGCATGCCATGACCAACCGGAGTGAAGGATATGACAGTGGCACTGAAGCTAACAAATGGCAGGCCTGCGGTCAGACTGTAACCCCCTAACTGTAAATAAAATGTCTCAAAGAGACAGCACATGCACTGTCTAGCCGAGATCTAATAAGATACCTAAGCTGCGACTTCCCACGCCCTCCACACTCTGTGCCTTCTCTTCCCTCCCACAGCTGCGCTCCTTAACACCGGCCTGGAACTCCTTTATGACATAGAAAAGGGGCAAATAACTTGTTTCTCACTTCTGCAACATCATAGCAATATATACTCCGATTTAGACTCTTGTATTCACACTAATGGTGCTAGTTCAGAGGCATATATAACAACAAAATTAATCACATCTACAAATTGATGCCGCTGTTCTACATTGATGCCTTGAATGTGCTTCAAAGCTTGTCCTGGGAATGGGCATAATAACATCCTAGTTCTCTGAAATAAAGAATACTGGGCATGTGATAAGGACATTTAATGCAACCTTCTTTGCCCTTCTCTTGCACCACAGCTAACGTCTTTAGACTATGATTTCAAATACCAACACCACACCATGTTCTACTTCAAACCAACACCAGGACTGCATAATTATGAATAATGCCCCCAGTGCATCAGTCACAAAACTCACGTGTTTCAGGTGCTAAGGTGGGGTAGGCCCACAAGAAAATTGCTTGTAAGGTGAATCCCCACCTAATTACGAAAGCAACTCCCTCACATCTTACAGCATCTCTTTACCCTAAAAGAATTTGCCAAAGAAGAAACTGCCTCTTCGCACTGGTGTCTCTCCGATATGTGGGAGGCCATAATATTGGCATGTAGAGGGATTCGAGCACAGAACTGTTTGAACAGCATTTATCTGAATACATTTATAGGAAGCCTCTGGAACTGGCTTCTCTACACTCCTGATTTACTGATCTAAGGAAATGGAATTCATTTTGAGATTAAGGAAGGAATCCAACTGTACTTGGGGAGAGAGTCATCGCTTCAAGGAGATGTATTAATGTAAATGAACACCTTAATCACTGCAAGGAGAAACATCAACTTTGGGACTTTTGATAAGTGGACATGTTTTCAATAAGTTAGGTGATGATTTATATAATTTACAGTTTATAGCTCTGTGATTTAAGCAGTTAAGTAAACCCTACAATATTTAATGTATTGATATTGTTGCCAGTCCAGCAGTCCAAGGCTTACTCAGGAAGGTGGTGTGGTGTTAGAGACTCCAAGTTCAACAAACATTTAATAGTGATTAATGAATCAATGTCCAGCCGCTGTTTTGGTGTAAAAGAAAATGTACATTTTTTCTGACACACAGCGTAGTACTGTACAGAATAAGTCAGAAGGGAATGGTGTAATGTACACTGGGTAAAGTAATCTCCTTTAACTATTGGCAGCAATGGGTTTGTCTGTAAATACTCCAGATCCAAACATACCCTTACATGAAGGCCAAAGGACACATGCAGTCCTCATGAGGAATTAGTCATTTTAGGCGCTTTGGGTCCTTAAATATGCTGTAAGGGCACCACAGCCAAGCCTCACCCGGGGTGCAGGTCATTCAATCAGATGCTACATCCATTTCCATCATGCATGAAGCGAAGGACCAGCTTGCAGGGGACTCACAGATAACTTTGGAGAGAAGAGGCCAGAAGGCACTATCCCAGTACCAGCACAAGAAAAAGTCCATTATAATCTTTTTATTGCCATCACTGCCAGTCTTCCACAACCTGGTAAGCTGACGGTAGTCACATTCGTAAAAAGGGTGGCAAAAAAGTGTCCCCCTGCACATCACAGAGCCCTTGGCACACACACCATTGTCATGTCTGCTGAGCCAAAAGAATCCAAAACTAAAAGAAATTCACTGTGGAGACATGGATGGCTCTTCCAGTATGCCAGCAGCATGAAAGCAGCGGTATGATTGGACGCAGTGCAGGCTGGGAGCCTGAGCCTGTAACGACAGAGCAAAGCAGAGCAGATGGAGCAGTGCGGTGCGGAAAATAGATACGTCTTATTTTTTATTATTCTTTTTTTGCCCCCCCTCACCAACAACCCTCTGCGCCACGCGCCGCCTGCCTCTTTTCCCTCCTGTGAGCCTTGCATGTGTGGAGAGCTCAAGGCAGTGGCACGGGTTATCCAGACCATGCAGAGGACATTTCCTGTCCCAGAACCAAACATATCGAAGCTCTCACAGAGATAAAGTGGTATTACAGACACAACTATTTTCTCCTCCAAAATAGCATCTGACTTTCACTTCAGTGAGTATAATGGTCTGCTTGTATTTATTCCAATAAGTTCATACCCATCCTCTAACCTTGTTTCTAGAAAGACAGTGTTTGGACCATTAACAGGTGGATGAAGTATCTCAAAAATCTGAACTACAGTGATGGACCAGCTCGTGGATTAACTCACGGTCCAGGGAGGAAGGCCTAAGGAAGTATTGTTGCTCAATGCATCAATTTATATCATAAATGTGTCTGAAAAGTGTCCCTCCTGCTGAAGAACAATACCTGGAGTTCAACTGAGATGATGAAGATCTGAGGACATATCTGATTTCTCTCCATAAATATTGGATCCGGCTTTTACCTGAACCCATAGAGTACACTGTTTGTATTCTTTGTATGATCTGGAAGTTCTAAAGATCCAATTTTGAATGTTGCTGTCTTTGCTCGTCAATGCACAAGGAGTCCCTTTGTGTTGCACAGCAAAAAGAAAAGCAATCTTCGGTGGAAGTAATCGGCAGCAGTGTTATGTCTCTAACACATCCTTATTCAGAGGCACAGCTGTGGCGTGAGCTTGTCCCAGGCCTTTTTGTAGAGGTGACTGGCTGGAAGCCAGTTGTCAATCTGATGCTCAATGTCCATGAATCAGAGGAATGATTTTCATGAGTAGTTACCCACCACCTGTTTATTTATATTTTGGTTGGAGAGTACCATACCCAGACAAGTTAGGGCTTAACCAAGAGATGTATGGCAAATTGCTGATCCCTATTTGCGACATAAATTCATTTCTCGGTTCAGAGTCTGCTGTCACCTACAGCAATTTAGGTGTCTACATGAATGCCAATCTTTCTCAAGATGTGCAGGTGGCCAAAGGTTGACTCTTTCTCCAAATTAAAATGCTGCCATTCGTTCCCACTGATTTTCATATTCCTGTGACCAACACTTGATTGTGGTCTAGATTTCATTATGCCAATTCAGCCCATCTGGGCACTTCAATCAAACTGAACAGATTCAAATTAGTAAAAAAAATGGCGGCACGACTGATCTCGGCCTTGGCGGACTAGCTCACATTTGTTCTATTCCCCTGGCTACAGGTGTGTTGCAGAGTATTGCTTAGCTCTCTAGTCATTGTGCACCAAGCACTTCCCCTGTCTATCTGCAACGTCTTCCGCGGTCTGCTTATCAATCCTTGTTGTAGGAGTCCAAAACCAAATCTGCTGCGTTTAGAGACAGAGCATGTTCAGTGGCTGTAATAACAGCCTCGAATCCCCTAACACTAGCTCGGCGGATGTACTTTCCAAACCTTACAACTTGGGTTTTTGGATCAGTAGTCGCTTCCCTCCTTTCGTTTTACGATGCTGATCCTTGTTAGGTCGAGCTCACAAAAGCTCTGGCCTGTTCTAATCTATCTGTGGGCTTTTAACCATGCACGCCCATCACTATCACTCGTTCATGGGGTTGCTTTTCAAAAATCATTTGTTATCGTTGGTAAATGCTTTACGTTGGTCCCTCCTTGGGGGAGTTTTGCTACCGCCCTGGCCATCGACCCTGTTACATGGATAATTGCACGTTTGCCAATATGTTTGACTACGAGCAAACTTCTTTTTCCTTTTGTGTCTCTCCTTCGCGCTCACACACATGGCAGCCACAGCACTTTGAATCGGCTTGCTTATGTCAACTGTTTTAACTTTTCATTTTCAATTTATATGGCAAGAAAAGCCAGTTAGGAATTTACAAGACTAATATCTCTAACTCGAGCAACTGCGAGACTCATTACAAATGCTTGTTTTACTTGTAGCTGACCACCAGTGTGGCTGGCTTTATCAGTCGTTATATTTCTGAATACTGCCTGGATGCTCTATGAATGCTGTGCTCTATAATGACATAACACCCCAAAGCGCACTTATCACTGGCAGGGTTGAGGCTTCCAGTGAGTGCTATACCGGCTGCATAAGCAAGTAAGGTATGAGCTGGTGATAGCACGGAGGAGAATGTGTACTGAGGGCCAGGAAGAGTCCAGATAAGCTAGACTGCAGTCTTGCTGCTTTTTTAAAGCTGGTCTAAGGGGGTCTGAGGTTCCGGGTGCTCCATGTTGTTCAGCGCTGTACTGGTAAGAGAAAGAAGAAAATGTTGAGGCATCGCGGGTTATAAGCAAATAGTCTGACCTCCACGATAACTTCAAAATGACTATTTCAATTATAATAGTCAATATAACAGCCTTACCCCGCACAATTAAAATACTATTCAGGCCAAATGAAACAATTATATCACCCAAATACCAATCACTGATTATCACAAAGGCACTCACTAGTAATAAACCCTTCGTCCCATTGCGATATCCCAATACAAAAATTCCTTACCACAGTACGACTGCGTAGAGCACCTAAGTACCACCGTGATGAATAATTACTCCTTAGCAACAGTAAATATAACAATCCAATAAAAATTAACAACATCAAATAACACAATGTTAAAAGTCAACAAACCAGAAGTGGGCCACTTATTTTATTAATAAACAACACAGTCAGCGATTTAACTATAAGTAACATCCAAATATTAATCACCGCAACTTTCTAAATTGTATGACGGCAACTGTCTAGTGATGAGCCCCAAAATGTCAAATTTTATAACCAGGAAAATACCTCGGTAGAAGCATAAGACAAACAATGTACCCCAAGTAACACAGGAACTACTGCATCAAAAACGCCCTGGTAACCTTCAAATCTTATTCCAGCAACATTTAATACAATCCCATTAATGCCGCCAGAAACTGTAAATAAAGAATGTGGCGTGACATCCCAACACGCAGTGTGATAACTCAAGTTCCATTCCAATTACAGTCCACGTGACACATGCAATAACAGCCTTATATTACCCCCTGTTCTTCCACCAACACTGATCCTAGCGTTCCTAAATAGCTCAGCGGAGTTGGTGCACCCCCCCCCCCCCTCGGTAGCACGGCATCTATATGTCATCCAAGATCACCCCCATTACAGTTGATGGAATATTTTATTATCACGCAATATAAAACCACCTAAAAAAATCAAAACCAACTAACAACTGGCAAATCAACACTCTAATGATGCACTTGTAATCACGGTTACTGTGACCAACACTGGGTATGGGACTGGGGGATACTGAAGTAACAAGACAAAAAGTAGCATTTTTCTTTCCTAAAAAAGCCAAAAACATTGTTGATTTTGCAAGGGTGGTGATACCTTCATTAAACCGAAGGCTGTTTTCCTCACTGGCTTTTCAAGGTCTTTTTTGTTTGATTTGTCACTCAGTTGTACTAATGATAAAAGTTACTAGCTGGGCCCTTGAACCGTTGTATCTCTGTTTTACGCATTTCTGAACTCCTTTCCCTGATTTCTGGCCATCCCCATTTAAGGTCTGATTACAAGTCGGACAGAGTAGCGTTCCTACACCCGGTATTGCCAGGTAGGGAACACCAGGTCTGACTTTACCAGGCAAAAAGAAAACTGGGGTAAAATCAAGTGAGAGCCTGGGCAGGGGCTGCGGGCATCAGTACAGCCGGGCACCTTTCCAGGGCTGCAAAGTCCTCATAGGGGATTTAGATGCAGAGAGGACATGGGCAATAAGTAATTCACTTCTGCCCAAAATCAGGGCATTTGTAAGGGGGCACTTAAACGCTGAGCACCTTAGACTCCAAATCTGGGGGGCAGAGAGGGAGGAGGTGGGAGGCCCGACTGAGCTATGACGTGGAGAGTTAATGAGAGCCTCCTGTGCAAAGAAAGCTTTGCCTCTTCCCCCACACTCCTCGACAGTCATTCCGAAGGAATTCCTGGCCCACAAACGTCCGCTTTCTGAGAAATGCCTCATGATTTTCTGTCTGCAAAGGAAGCAGGGACAAACACGGTGACCTGACAGTGGGAGGCCGGCACCTAGCCTGCCACAGAGGCCTCGGAAGCCAGGACTTGCTTTCTGGCACCTGCAATGGGACTTACGCAATGGACACTCAGTGGTGTGACAAAGATGCCTGCCTTCTACAGATGTTCTCGAGGCTCAGTCAAACCGTGGGAGACTGGGGACTCATAGGAAAGCCTCCCGAAGCCTTTACAGAGCCCTGGCCCCTTACTTGTCAGCCACTTCAAGTTAGTATCATTTTAACTGTCATCCTATTGGAGTCAGGCGCTGACATTGGTCTCGGACGTGCTCGGATAGTCCTTTTGAAAGGTAATTGCTGTAAAGCAACTTATTGTTCATACAATGCTTCTAAGGTTAATTCTTTGCCTCTGGCCCAGAATGATGCTGCTGTGCTGATACATGCGACTCTCAACCAAAGAAGTATTAACCCTCTAGCGCTCGACCAACAAAGAGGAATTCATGGATACACAACATTTTCATTACACTGTATTACCACTGCTTTCCTATGGCCTTCAAACCTGGACACAGTACTCTAGGCGAGTCATTGAGAAATGAACTCAAGACTCAAGATTAGGCTTAAGATAAGGTGTAATGCACTATATATAGGCGCCAGAAACCTAGACGGTGCCAGGTGGGCGGTTCAGATCTGGACACAATATTTCTAAAGATGGGCATCAGATCTAGACGCCATTTCCCCCTGTATTGAGCACAATGCTCCAAATGAAGTTGTAAGAACCATAGGCAATAATTCAGCAATGCAGCAAGAGCTCAATTCCAGGGTTGGACAATTAACTCCATATGTGATGTCTAGAAATGGGCCCATGGTGGGACGAAGCCTAACGACAATAGTGGTATACACGTTTGTGTTACATAAAATAAAGAACTGAGCACCATATGTGGGATGTGGCTCCCAGAAGAGGACAAATTCTGGATGAGATCTTTGAACCGCAACTGCAGATGAAGGATGCAATGACAAACTCAGTCCAGATGAGGCCTAGAGTAGGGACATCGCCCTACTGTGGTCCCGAATTGGCACCTGCTTTAAACACAGTCAAAGATCTCATCCCAATTGCCACATTGCTGCCTTCAAAACTGAGTACAATTCTGCACATATGTCTTCTACAACTAAATACTGTACTGCAAATATGTCCCCCAGAACTGGGCAGAGCACTTTGGGAATTATATCAAGAGCTAAACAGAAATAGCCATATATAGCAATAAAAATTAGACCCATCACAAAGGTTGAGATCCAAAACAAGACAAAAAAAACTATGGGCCTGATTCTAACTTTGGAGGACGGTGTTAAACCGTCCCAAAAGTGGCGGATATACCACCTACCGTATTACGAGTCCATTATATCCTATGGAACTCGTAATACGGTAGGTGGTATATCCGCCACTTTTGGGACGGTTTAACACCGTCCTCCAAAGTTAGAATCAGGCCCTATATGTGGCCTACAAGACACACACTTCTAAATATGTCCTTCACAACTGAACACAATACTGCATAAGTGCCCTCTGGAAAAGGATTCATTACTCCAGGTGGCGCCCCCAAAAGTAGAAATGCTCAAGTCTAGATTTGTAATCAGAACTGGAACTAATAGTCATGATGGAACTCCCAAGTCAAGACTCGCTGACCTAGCCTTAGTGCTTGCACGGTGTCAGATCACCCTTGTTTTAGAAATCTCCTAGAGAACACATGATCCGGGGATGGGGGAAAGAATTATCCAGATGGGCCACTTGCGCAGGCGCGTACCTCAGAACTGAGGTACAGAAAGAGCTGCACAGCCCTAACCATGCATTAGCAATGAGACATGATACTCAACAATTGCCCCGTATACATGGCGTGAGTCAGGGGATCCCGGGATCAGACGACGACTCCGCTGGGAGGAATAGTCAAGGACGTCCCAGGCACTTTGATGCTGTGATCTCCAACACCTGCCACTGCGGGACCTCCCAGGTATGACGACTTTCTCCCCTGCAGCCCCGCTTCCCTCCTCCGCTACAACCTCACCGAGACTGAAATCTCTGAAACTGTCACCCAGACCTAGTGGGCCCACCCCCAGTTACGTTGTTCAGTTTCCTTCGCCCTGGTTGACTATTACACTTCCTCTTAGCTCTTATCACAGTTTGCTAGCAGATATGATGGAGCCCACAGGACACATTCGATTACCTGCCTTTATAAGAGCTCACAATTAAGGGCTTTCATTGGATGTAATTGCACACGGGTGTTCAACCGTCAGTGTTATTTTACGTGTTTAGAGTGCTGCATTGACAATCTGATTTCTTGACACTGCCTTGGCACCACCCAAAAAAAGATGGTACCTCCAAAAACGGACATAAACCAGATGAGGTCAGAATTACAGAACAATACTTCAGATATGACTTACAGAAATGATCACAATACTCCAGAACAAGGCTGTGAAAAAGACATAAAATTACAAATGAGGTCACAGGAAATACATTTATTCAAATGCATTTCTCAGATCCAGACAATTCTCCTCCAGATCTCAGATGAAAACTCCAGAACCCGATACAGCATTGTAGGTGTTGTCTAAAGAGCTTGATACAATCTCAGTAAATGGAAGTCTAAATCCTTCAGGGGGGCAAGTTCCAAAGCAGAGGCTGGTTGGGGTCCCTCTAAATCTGATACAGCGTTGCTGAGCTCCCACAGAGCCATCTGATTTGGCTCCAGATCAGGTCAAAGCTGGATTTCCTAGCTACAGAATTCGCTTTGTCACTGGCATGGATTCGATGTCTCATCTTGGTCTAAGGTTTTAACCTTATCAGTCTACTGTTCCGTTTGCAACCCTCCAGAGGCTGATCCCTTTGCTGTGAGGTCCAATTGAATCCTGTTTCAGTTTGCCAAAAAGCTCCAAATGGGACACACTTGATTTTCTTGTCCACCTTGAATTTAATCTCCCTGAGCAAGGCTCTGCACCATATCCCGGTCCACCAGAAGTTGAAAAATGTCTACGTTGTATTTTTCTCTAACATCTGAGAAAGTTCCTTCAGGTTAATCCTGAAGCCTTCAGGGATTTTTGGGTGGGGTTCTGTACACCGAGTCTCTCACTTCAGCCACGGCTCGTCAGGGTCCACTCTGTGGTCAACTGGGCCTCGTTGGAATCAGGGGTTCTGATGCTTTTTGTTTCCCTGGAGTCAACAAAAAATATATCAGCCATCTAGAACAGCAGTTCCAGTCACCAGGTGCCAGCCTGGGCTGTTATTTTCAGTTATAGTTTTCCAGGTCCAGGAATATTCAGAGGAGGTGGTGGTCGGGTGCTCGCCTTAACCTCTGCACTAGCCAGTGGTTTGAGAGATTTCCTTACCCACTCCTGGCTACTTTTTCGGTGATGCCCACCTCCTTTTGCAGCACGTCCTTTATTCCTTACAATAAAATTCACAGAGGTCCTCAGTTTAAGATGTCTAAAACCTTCTTCTACCAGGAGTGACTCTGGCATTCTCAAATACCACTCCCCTAGTTAGATGGGGTCTCCTACCCCCTGGCAGACTCCAAACGTGTTCTCCCTCCTGCTGGATTGGTGCCAGGTTGTCTAGGAGGGCTACAGGAAAGCATAAGAGCAGCTCTATTTAGTATTATCAAGCCAAAAAGACAGTTTTGAGCATGTCCTTTGTTGTGCCATTCTGCCATCTATTCCTGCCTCCCAGGTAGAGAATCCATGTTAAAAGGTCAGTAGCTAACAAATCCCCTGCCTTCGTGGGTTCAGATGTAAGGAGGATGTCCTTTTGTTGGCAGGGTTGTTAGCTTCAGCTAGGGATGTACACTGCCCCCTGGAATTAGAGAAGTAGCAGAACTGGTATTATGCCACTGCTGGGTCAGGTGGTTCTAAGTACATTTTATTTTTAAGAAGTTCTTTTCCAATGCGTTATCAGAGATATAATTTCACCATTACCTTGGATTTTGAAAATAACTTAAAACATTTTCCCAAGCAGGAATGTGAAATAAATATTTTAAATAACATGCAGGGTGGTTTATGGAAAACCTGTATTTCACCCCAATAGTGAAAATAGCTTTCAGGCCTTCAATCACTGAGAGGACACGTATTTCAAGTATATAAAGTGCAACCTTTTGATATACCAGGCGCCGTGCTTTGTGGGATTACAAGTTACAAGAAATGGGGCTCGGACCTTATCAACCATGGTAAGATGCCGGGCCACATGAACAATGGTTAGGGTTGCGTCCAAAAATGGGATCTTTCCTGACTAATTTTAACGCTTTGTGAGGTACAAACCACCCATATCTACTGTACCGTAAAAAAGACTTAACATTCTACATTCAGTGCTTCATTTCATCACTTTGTTAATAAATTTCAGCAAAGGCAAAGCACATTGCACATCAATATCTTCATTTAACATATTTAACATGGATTGTCTTCAACTGTGCTCCCAGTGCCAAGGAGTGACCCACTATTGCAAGTGACAATATATGCCCAAGTGAACAACTGTGCATGGGCGAATAAGCATTCCACTGAGAAAATATAATAAAAAATGTATTATGGAACACCAGTCCATAATTCAGAGAGTTCATGGAATTTTTGCAAGGTTATTTAGTACTCCACGTCTAATATCCAATAGGTAAGGATCATACTGAGTCAAGTGCTCATTTTACTCAATAAGATGTATCCCTGGAGGCTCCTTTATGTATGTTTATGGTCCAATTTCCCTTGTTCCTCTTGTAGTCGCTGCGTTTTGACCTCATACTCTTATGCGGCCTCCTCAGGACAGGACCTGGTGTAGGTATTTTCTGATTTTGGTAAGAGAACCTTAATTCCAGGAGAAAGTGTTAGCTGCTTTGTACAGATGAGTCTTCTGGGGGCATTAATCTCAAAAGTCAATTGAAAATGTTTACACCGAGGTGCTTTTCTTCTAGTTAACTACAAACTACGGAAGGGAAATCCTGTGTCCTGCCAGAAGTCTTGCAACCTAGACATGCTCCCACAGAGCGACTACTGTCATTCAACCAGGCCCATAGAAGCATGCCTTTAGGCACTTTGTCCAAACCTTGTTCAGGGTGGATTGTTAACGGGCAGGTTGTTCCTCACATCACCTACTCACACGCTCTTTGGGACACAGTGGCACAAATGTTACTGACCGCTCTGAACGGCCTTCGGGCGCCCCAGACCCAGGATGTTCAGGATGGCCGCTATGCAGCAAAATTTGTCATTAGATCTGGACTACACATGACGCACTGTTTAGGAACCAACAGGGGAGCTCCTCTTCGCCACACCTGGAGGAGGTCTTGAGCTTCTCTGGGGATGTCCAGGCGTCCTTGATGGATATTCTGTTTGACGGCTCCACCTCTTAGACTAAAAGGCAGAGCCAGTGCTAGAATGCATGGAGGACAGCCGCAGCACATTTCTTGGGCCTTGCTGCTCTCACAACACAAGTCCAGCAGCAATTTTGCCCTCTTCATGACTACAATGAAGGTTTTCTATTTCACCAGCTCAGTAGGCCTTTCAGCACTTTTGTGACCAGGCCATGGTTTTTTAGAGATAGCAAAGACAGCAGGCATGATGCTCGGTCCCCCACCCCTCCAGCAGCCGCACCTTGAAAGCTGTTTTAATATGTTTTGGAACGTGGGAGGGGTCATGAACATTTGTGGTGTGTAATAGATTGAGATATGGAGACGTTGGGGAGGTCAAGGGGTATTAAGAGGGGGGCAGGCTTATGTCAGAGAAGCATGCAGGGGAGGCAGGCCTATGTTGGGTGAAGCAGGCAGTAGTTGCGCCGTGTCTTGTGTGCCTTCAACGGCAGGCATGGGAGGGGGGCTTGGAGCTTATAGGACTTTGGGGTGTGGCCCTTGGCACCAGCTTGGGCTGTGTACTATGAAGGGGTGATGGCTTTGGGTTGTCATGAAGACGGGGGTTATTTTCACGGACGAGTTCTCGAAACTGTGTTAGCATGGTGTTCCACGCCTCTGCAAGGGGTCTCTTCCGAAGGCAACGTGCCTTCTCATAATATTAGTTTGTCCTTGTTGGCACACAGCCACCCTGTTGGAGACAGGATCCGACATTTCCTCCAAGGGTGGCAAGTCATTACTTCAGACAAGTGAGTCCTCCAAATTATCTCTCTGGGCCACACACTCCCATTTCTTTTCACTGTTCCGCGCCTTCCACCACCATAAGGATGGCTGACTGGTTAAAAAGGGCCTGCACTTCCTGCTGAAAAACAGACAGGTGTTTCTCAAAGAGTCCATAGATTGGGTTTTGGCCTCAGAAATAGGAAAGGGTTCTTCTCTGACTACTTTCTGGTGCAGGTGAACAACAAAGGCATTCATCCTTTTTATATCTTTGCCTTCTCAACGCTTTCCTGCAGAACAAATTCATAATGCTGAGACTTGCCCAGTTCTTGTCTGCCCTACACCTTGGAGAATGGATGGTAGCGTTGGACCTGCAGGATGCATATTCCGCTCCTGTGGGCTATTAGGCACTACCTACAGTAGGCCTGGAGCATTTTCAGTTTGCACAGCTCCCCTTTGGCATCACCAATGTCGCTATTTTGTTCACAAAAGAGATAGTGATTTTCGCAGCTCACCTTCCGATGTCGGTGGTACCAGTCTTCCCCCAACTTGACAACTGGCTGCTGAAGATAGGCTCGCCCAAGACAGTTGACAAACCACCTCCAGACAACAGAGAAACTTCTAGTATTACTGGAGTTTACTCTCAATATGCTGAAGTCACATTTGACTCATTCATAGATGTTCCCGTTCATCAGAGCCATTAATGGATACATACAGTTTTGTGCCTTTATCCTGGGGCAGAGAGCCAACACATTCAGGCTATGATCCCAATGTTTTAGCCTCTGTCCTGGATCACAGTACATATGGCTCTGAGGCTCTTGAGGTTGTCTGCCTGCTGGCCAAGTACACCAGGTGGCACATGCAGGCTCTGCAGTAGGACCTCAAATTCCAGCGGGCACAACATTGGGGAAATCTGTCAGACTGTATCCAGATTTTGGAGGAAGCTGCAAAAGATCTGCAGGGGAGGATACGTGATCACAATTGGATCAGTGGCAGGGCCCTTTCCATACTCTACCCAGGGCTGATGGTGGTCACAGATGCATTACCACTTGGTTGGGGAGGCCATCTAGGAGAGCAGAAGAGATAGGGACTGTGGTCTCCGGCATAGACTCAACGCCACATGAACTTGTGGGAGTTTAGGGCGATTTGCTTGGTGATGAAGGCCTGCCTACCATCAAGAGAAAGCTGGTACAGGGTCTCACAGACAACATTACCTCCACATGGTAGTGAAATGAGCACATGGGTCCTGTGTCGAGAGGCTCTGCACCTCTGGAGCTCGTGGGATTGTCAGGACATTTCCCTGATCATGAACTACCTAGCGAATCCTTGCGTGCCAGAGCTTGATGCCTGGTGCATCAAAAATGGCGTCAACACCTGGAGGTGGCACAGGGCATCTTTTGGCAGTGGAGGTGACTCATGCCATACCTTTTTGTCATGTCAAGAACGTGCAGTGTCAAAGGTTTTGCAAGATGGACTTTCCACTGGAATAGTCTTTAGGAAACACATTCCGGTAGAAATGGAACACGGGTATCCCATATGTTTCCCCTCCTTGCCTCTCAAACCTAAAGTTCTAAATTTTTTTATCAAGAATGGCCAGGCCCAAGTTACTCTATTGACTCCAGATTGAGCCATGAAGGGTAGTGCCTGGACCATTTGGCCATGAACCTCTGCCCTCCCATCAGACTCCTACGCTAGGATTCTTTACTGACAGAGCAGCAGGGCAGGGACCTTCATCGGAGCCCACACAGTCCACACCTCCACATATGGAGATGGAGTGGTGACTATTAACTGATTTTGATCCACCTCCTGAGGTGGTGGATGGCACCCTTCCACAAAGTCCATTTACACCACATGATTAAAGGTTGTTTGTCGACCATTTTGTTTTTCCTGCGCTAACCACACCAACAGTCCTTGTTTAAATCACCTGTTGTGATGAGATTTATTAAAGATTTGATATGTTCCTTTCCAAACCATTTGTGATGCCACGATGCACAGGTGCTTGTTCCGCCTTCTGACCTTAAAGACTGTCTTCCTCATTGTAATTACCTCAGTTCATTGTGTGAGTGAACTTAGGTGTTGTTGATGCACGCAACCTACCTTATTCTCTGACAACGGATGCTCAAGACCTGGGAGACCTTCTTGCCTAAAGTCATGACTCCTCTTCATGTCTGGTAATCTATCACTCTTCCCTCACAAAATTCTTTACCCCTCATCCCTGGAAAGAGGAGTAGAGGCCCCAACGCTGGACCCCAAAAGAGCTTTAAGTTGTTACATCAATCATACAATGGACCATCAGGTGGAAGATCAGCTTTTTATGAGGTTCTCTGGAGTGAAAAAAATGAAGGTTGTACAGAACAGCACTCAGTTGAGGTGGTTAGTCTTCTGTATCAGAATCTGCTATGCACTGGCCAAAGGGCATCCTTTGGAAGGAATGAGAGCTCAGTTCACCAGGGCCAAGTCTGCTACCACTACCATTTCACACACAGTGGCTGTTCTTGACATCTGCCAGGCTGCACCGTGGGCATTGGTGCACACTTTCATGTTTCATTACTACCTTGACAGCCAGGACTGACCGGAAGGACATTTCGCCCATTCAATCTTTTAGGGCTTTTTGGTCTGAATCCACTCCCCTCCACAGACCTTACCCAAACAACCCAAGCAGAGGTACTGGTCTGGTATCTATTCTTAAAATAAGGAACCCCGGGTTAGAAATACCCATCAGAAGAACAAGTTACTTACCTTTGGTAAGCTCTTTCTGGTGGATACTCTATCTAACCACAGATTCCTCACTGCCCTTCCACCTCCTTGTTCTGTGGAGTGGCTTTTTTAGCATCTTAACAGGCCCCAAGTTAGAAATCTGCAGACTGGTATCGAGGAGTTTGCCGCAGTGTGTGTTGAGGGCACAGAAGGAGTCAAGCCAGAAACTAACATCGGCAATCAGTGGGGGGTCACTTATATGCTGCAAAGATCCATCATTTTCAGGGTGGTACAGAGCCAGTAATGCAGCCACACAGCCACACTTAGCAGCATGCAGGGCATTGCCGAAATGTTTCCAGATCCAGTCTAGCACCTGGCGAATATTGCAAATGTGGTGAATAAATAGAATATCCACCAGAAAGAGAATTACCAAAGGTAGTTAACTTGTTCTTCAGCTACATAAGACAAGTTGCCTTCCTAATCATTCAAGATGGACTTTTCCTCCCATCGAAGCACAGATGGACAGTTCTACCTTTCAGATGTGGAGTCTAAGCTAATAAGAATATTTGCATCACTGCCTCAGAGACATCCGGACTGTGTAGCTTCAACACACTGGGGCTAAAGTTTCAAAACATAGGGACCAGAAAGAGCATAGTCTCCTTGCCTTACCTTCTCATGATATTTTCACATGCACTTCAAAACGCACGTGACACTTATGAAACTGAATCTTTCTTTCAAAAAATTACAAAGTTGAGAAATTTGATAGTATTAAGTGAATAATTGATAGTGACAAAAAGGTGAGCTAGAAGTACAAAAGGAGGGTCTCTCCGATTATCCGGTCAATGATTTAGATGAGTTTGTGACTGATCAAGCCAACAAACCCCCAAAACTAACGTCATATATTCACAGCAAAGTGAAAGATGACAAAAACAGATCAGAAAGCACCAGCCTTCTCACCAACATAGCAATCATAAATCTGTATTAATAAGAACATGCTCTTTTTAAGGTCTTCAATTTACTAATTCCTTAGGACAAATCCTTGACTGAATCACCTAGGGCCTGATAACGAGTAGGTTGACAATTATTGCATCCCATTAATATACAACGCTGAAGTGCTTGAAAGCAATATCTATTTCCTATTATGACTTTTTGGGGAATAACATGGATTTTGGTGCTCACTGCATCAAGATCCAAATGTCCTAGTAAATACCAGGTCTTTTTCCTTTGTTAAATTCTGGCAGATCTGACCTCTCCAAAATTAACGAAGAGCGCAATTTTCAATGCACCTGGAAATTTCCTGGTGCAATTAACATTCCACCACTTGTAACTGCAAACTCCACGCAAATAGGTGTTTGTGCAGGGATCACAATTTAACAGGTCACTTTTAATCAAGCTCCTAGTTTCCCACCTTATCACTGAAAGAAAATACTTTTGTTTCAAAAGCTACTATGTAAGAATAAAAGATGATACCCCTTCAGCAGCAGTAAAGCTTCCCTTTCAAGATGGGAGATGGCTTTGATGTACTTGATGGACAGAATCCCAAAAAGTAGATGGCCTAGAGTTCAAGATTACCATAGTGAAAATGACATCGGAAACAATGTCAGCTAGAGTCCCTAAGACCTAACTAGGTGGGAACTACAGTTAAGATGACTAAGGCAATAACTGAGCGATGGGATACCGACAACAAGTCGTTGTTGGCCCTGGCCCTTCTTGCAGGGTCATCCCCTAACTTTTTACCTCCTTCCTCCTATTTTTTCTGACCTGTTTTTGTTAGCTTTAGGATTCTGGGCACTTTACCACTACTAACCTATGCTAAAGTGCATATGCTCTCTGTCTAAATTGTATTGGTTTATCCATGATTGGCATATTTGATTTACTAGTACATTCCCCAGTGAAGTGCACTATGTGTGCCAAGGGCTTGTAAATCAAATACTATTAGTGGGCCTGCAGCACTGAATGTGCCACCCACATGAGTCACCCTGTAAACATGTCTCAGACCTGCCACTGCAGTGTCTGTGTGTGCAGTATTGTGCTGCTAGTTCGACCTGGCCAACCGTCCCTTTTACTACATGTAAGTCACCCCTAAGGTAGGCCCAAGGCAGGCCCATTGGCAGGGTGCAGTGTATTTAAAAGGTAGGACATGTACTGATGTGTATTACATGTCCTGATATTGAAATGCTGTCAACCTTGTTTTTCACTATTGCAAGGTCTTTCTCTCCAACAGATTAACATGGGGATTGCCTTTAAGTGTCTTTTAAGTGCAGTTTCCTATTAGGAGCAGATAGAGATATGGGGTTTGGGATCTCTGGTTTTTTATATTGTCTGTTTGAACATGCCACTTTTAGAAAGTGGGCATTTTCTTGCTTAACCATTCTGTGCCTCTGCTTGGCTGCTGAATACACGACTGGGCCAGACTGACCGTTGGGTTGTGTGTGAATTCACTCTAGACAGTGACACACAGGGAGCAAAGGTGTGTCCTGCATATCCTGATAAGTCTTCCTGGGCTACAGTGGGAGGGAGGAGCTGACACCTGCACTGGAAAGGTCTGTGCCTGCCCTCACACAATACAGTCTCCAAACCCCTAATGTGTGTCTGGGGCAGAGAAAAGAAGAGGCAGGGACTTGTGCACTACAAAGACTTTCCTTTCAAGTTTGCCTACTTCAAAGGTAGAAATGAGTATAAGTAGCGAACCCAAAACCCCACACTTTTAGATTACTTTGGGATCAAGAGGAACCTCAGCGAACGAGAAGAGCTTGATGCTTGAGGAGGACCTGCTGCTTCTGCCTTAAGAGGAAAAGGACTGGACTTTGCTTTCTGAAATCCTGCTTGTGAAGTTTCTCCAAGGGCTTGGACCAGTTTAAATAAGGTGAGGTTGTGCCAAAAGACGTGTACATACGACTGGTTGGTTATGTTGGGGTTTCATGATTTTCTTTGACCTGTTGGCAATGCTCTACTTTGTTTCGGAATGCTTATAAAAAATAGTTAAAAAAAAAAAAAAGAAAGCGAGACAATCCTATACTGGTGTCGCGTACCATTTAAGTAGCCTTAAGTACAAATATATCCTGTTTCAGTTGCATCCAGAGAGGAAGTGTGCATACCTTCTTGGGATGAAGAAATGAAACATGAACATCTGAAAACAGGTCCCAGGTCAAACAAGCATTTGTAATGCAATAGGTCTCACATTTACCTTAGTTAGAGCTCTTGGTGCTGTAAATGCATAGCTGGACTTTTTTGCCACATAAATTGATCAACCCTGCCATATATTTTGGTCCTTTCTGCCACCTAACTCCAGTAGCTCTACATATAACTTAAGGGCTAGCAGGCTTAGTGGAATATTTTTTCAAGCAAGGCCTTTACAACACAAACTACTCCCATAGCAAAACAAACGTTCCAGCCATAAGAGAGCTTAAAAATACACTGAATGGTGGGATCAGTTATTATTTTGGGGTTCTTACTAACCTAGTGTGGGTACCCAGAGATGATCTAGACAGTAACAGCACGCCGTGGTGAATATTTTGAAGGTGGTCCCATTGTCCTGGGGCCATCACAGCCTGAGTTATAAGTAAAAATGTTTTGTAAAAGGAATGCCCTGCAAAGCATTATGGGGCGAGTTTCCAAGTATGTTGAATGTCATGCTTCGAACAGCGCATAGAGGACACCACAATTAAAATAGCATTTCCAAGAAACATGGTCATGTAACTATATAGTTAGCCCTTAGAAGACATAACCACGTGAAAGCAAAATGGCAGAAAGTAATGCAGTGCAACCATATATTTAGCCCCTGGAGAACACATTTTCAGGATTAGCAGGCCTACTACAATGATATTACAAACAAGGCCTTTAAAATACAAACTAGTCCCTCAAGCAAAACAAAAGTTCCAGCCATAAGACAGATTAAAAATACACTGAATGGTGAGATGGGTTATTATTTTGGGGTCCCCACTAACCTAGTGTGGGGACTCAGAGATAATGTTGCGATGAACGTTTTGAAGGTGGTCCCATTGTCCTAGGACCACCACAGGCTAAGTTATCCAGAAAAATGTTTTGTAAAAGGAATGCCCTGCAAAGCATTATGGGATGCTTTTCCAAGTGCCACAAATATCGTAGTATGTTGACTGCAATGCTAAGAATAGCCCATAGAGGACACCACAATAACAATAGCATTTCCAAGAAACATGGTCATGTAACCATATGGTTAGGCCTTAAAGGGCATAACCACATGAAAAAATAGCAGAACACAATGCAGTGCAACCATATACTAAACACTGGAGGGCATAGTGCATTACACATTTTAAGGAGTAGCAGGCCCACTACAATGATATCACAAACAAAGCCTTAAAAAAAAAAAACTTTTAGTCCGGCAGAAGAGAAAATCCTGATGGGTGACTTGGGTAGGGGTGGGGTGTCCCAGGTATATCGCAGCTTGATCACCAACACAGCAACACCACTCACGAGTCTCAGAGAGCGGTGGGAGAGCTGGTTGGGTCAGATGGAAGAAGAGGCCCTAATGGCCCCAGGGAGCCTGACCATGGCTATCCACCTTTAACTGGTACAAACATATTACTTGCACACTGCATACCTTACCCCCGACAAAATATACAGAGTGGGTCTCCGACCGCCTGATGACTGCCCCCACTGCGCAAACTCCAGTGCAGACTTTTACCACAGGGTGTGGGCCCATCTACACATAGCAGCCTAGTGGCGAGCGGTGACCGCTGAACTCTCTAGAGTCCTGGCGGTGGAGGTACAGGCAGCCCTGCTGTCAATCTTTTTGGGAGTGGGGAACAGCAGAGCGGAACCTACCTTCCTGGGGATAGCATGCCTGGTCGCCAAACGAGCTATAATAGCCAGCTGGACCTTGGAGGCGGCACCAACACTTGCTTGGTGGAGGCGGGAGTGGACTGGTGTACCCAGCAGAAAAAGCTAGTATATGAGACAAGAGGGTTGCCCAACTAAAAATAACAAGGTCTTGGGGGAAATGGACAGGGGCTTGTGATGTCTGATAAGGTGAAGATCCTTAAATATGGTGATAATTGCTAAATGTGTCCTTGGGCAACATAATGTACTGAAAACATGTTCTTATGAAGCCCAGCCAGGAATTTGTACATTGGTATGTATCTGATGTGCAGATGTGACCTGTTGATAGTATATTGTTGCAACAATAAAATCAATAAAGCTGTTTATGAAAAAAAAGCCTACTCCCAGCTACAAAACAAATGTTCCAGCCACGAGAAAGTTTAAACAGACACTGAATGGTGGGAGGGGTTATTATTTTGGGGTCCCCACATTTTTGTGGTGGTCCCACTGTCCTAGGACCACCACAGGCTGAGTTATGAGCAAAAATGTTTTGTAAAAAGAATGTCCTGCAAAGCATTATGGGGCGAGTTTCGTAGTGCCTCGAGGACAGCCCCTCGAGAGCTCTAAAATAAAAATAGCATTTGTAAAAAACAGTCATGTAACCATATAGTTAGCCTCTAGAGAGGATAACCACATGAAAACAGAATGGCAGTCAACAATGCACCGCAATCATATATGTAGCCCCTTGAGAGCATTGTACATTATACATTTTTAAGGCTAGCAGACCTACTACAATGATATTACAAACAAAACCCTTAAAACACAAGCTACTCTCCGCTGTAAAACAAATGTTACAGCTGTAAGAGCACTTAAAAAGACACTGAATGGTGGGAAGGGTTATTATTTTTGGGTCCCCACTAACCTACTGTGGGGATCCAGAGATTACCTATACAGAAAGAACATGTTGTGTTGAACGTTTCAAAGGTGGTCCCATGGTCCTAGGACCACAACAGGCTCAGTGATGAGAAAACATTTTTTGAAAAAGAATGCTAGCAAAGCATTATGGGGCGTGTGTCCATGAGTGCAGTAAATATTGTAATATCAGTTCTCCCAATGTGCCGGGAGAGACGCTTTCATGATTTCTATGTTTTTATTTTGGTAAAGCATTTACCAATAACAAGGTTTTTTTTAAAGCCATGGAGCACGAAGGGGAGAAACACAAGCAAAATTGAAATTACTCCTATTAGGTAACAGTGTGAACAATGTGACGAGTGCTCCAATACTACAGATCGAGTTTGCACGGTTTGTGCTCAACGCATCATGTCCGCCATGGAGCACGAAGGGGAGAGACAAAAGAAAAAAGTAGTTTACCCTTTTGAAAGTATATCGGCAATCCATGTAATAGGGTCAGTCAGCAAATCGTAACAAAAGAGCCTTCAGGCGGGACAAATGTAAAGCATTTACCAATGACATCAAGGTATTGTTCAAAGACAGGCCCAGGAACCAATGAAAGTGATGGGTGTGTTTAAAGTCCACAGAATAGATTACAAGTTGAAAAGCACTATGCCCAACCTAAAAAAAAGAAAACGTAGAAAAGATGCAACTCTGGAAGAGACAAAGGCACTGAAAGAAGACGTTGCAACCAGAAGGATGAGCGGAGTCTCATGACAAGGTGCACTGAACACTCTCAATCATCACAGGTGTTCCTGCCCCTAGTCAGTGGGGTTTGCACCAGTCTATCTAGAATTTGTGCTTTTTTGTTTAATTGGAGAACAACTACCTACAGCTTGCTCCAGAATGGACGAGACCTACTTGCTTGACATCTTGTGTTTTTCTGCTCAGAATTCTAGTTCAGTAAACTTTTCTGAAGTGATCAGTAGCGTTAGGGTGCAGCAGGTGCTGCAGGACTCCCAGATTACCTTGATTCATTTTTAAAATAAATTGCGTAATAAGGAAGCCTGTACATTATTTTCTCCTGCAGCCTTTGGTCTGTTTTTTGTGGACGAAAAGTTAAGTCTAACTATATCAGGGAAAAACTGTTTTGTAAAAACTGTGGATGTAGGCGGACCAGACCATCTTTAAATGTGTGTAAAAGCATGGGCATTTTAAAACATAACGTCCGTTGACACTGGCGGGGATTCAGGAAACGTTGAGAGCAAAAGTCACATGACCAAGTTCTCTAAACTTCAAAGTTACAAAACACTGGCATCCTTTGTAAAGTTGTCAAATGTTTCTCTACAGTATGATTGAAGTAAGATTTAATCTTAATGCTGGAGGACAGGCAATAAATATTTTGGGTTGAGTGAAAAAACAAACATGAGCCACTAATTTTTCTTCATGTGACAAGAAGACTGAACACTCCTAACTAGAAGTCTGCTGTTCGTGCTCAGTGTGGACTAGGTACAGTCACATGCCAAACATTTGAAAAGACACTGGCTGCAACATAAAAGGACCTTTGAGTTAGTCTACCTATCCTCAACAGGATAGTCAATAGGATAGTTCTGAGAAAGTTAGTAGCTCCTCTTTGAATTACATGGGACATTGCCCTTAGAAACATTTAGAATGATCTTACACTCAGAAACAGTTTTGTTGGAGATATTTCTGTGCTTTACTTCAAGGGACATTATATATCATATGTATATCTTTTACATTGTCAAAAATTAATTTGAATGTTTTTAATTCACTGAGCACTCCCCAATTATATACCCCATCCATCACTGATCCCTTACAGCCCCCAAACACCACAGTCCCTGCCAACTAAAACTCTTCACCACACCTAAACTACAGTCATCCCTGAAGCACAAAAGCCATTTCTACCACAAAAAACACCATCCCAGAACCATGACTTAACTCACTACTCCTACCTTCACCCATCCCTGAACCCTAAAAACCTCTTTCTTCGCCTAAACTCCATACTCCCATACTCCTTGAAACATCTCAGCACGCTCAAACACCATTCACCCACGAACCCTAAAAAACCCTCATCGCCCTTAAACCCCAGCCTTTCATGACCCATAAGAACTCGTCAGCCTAAACTACCATCCCTAAACCCCCTTTAAATATCTAAAATCCACCCATCTCTGAATCCTTAAATCCCCTCAACACCATTACACTTCATCCATCCCTGAAACCTAAAAACACCTCACACACCTAAACACAACTCATCTGTGAACCCTAAAAAATCCTCGCCACCCCTACACTCCACCTATCTCTGAATTCTAAATCAACTTCCTGTGCCTCAACTCAAATTTTTCCTGACCTCTAAAAATCCCGCATCACCCTAAACTTTACCCATTCCAAAACTCAAAAACTCCACAGTAGGTGTAAACTCAAGCTAGCTTTAATGTAATTTTGGATCTTTCCATAAAATTACCTTTCTTTTAAAATGTTTCATTTAGTTTTTGATTTTTTGTATTTCCTTAAAATTGGTTTTCTATAATTTGGTTCTCTCTAAAGTGGTTTCTTAGTTTTGTTTTCGTTTTCCATTAATTCATACAAATCAGGTATCTACATTTGTCACCATCCTAGACTTTCAGATTACACTGTCTTGGATTTAACTATTACATTGTTGGATCTCCTATTCTGGCCCCTTTCTGATGTCTCAGCTGTTGTATATACAAGTTTAAATAAGAAATATTATGAGGGGCATTTTCATTGATACAATTCTACACTCGAACATGTTAAATGCCTAGAACACACAATATTGCAATAGTATTTATTGCTGTGTTTTTGAACTATAGCAGTGTGTCCAATGGTTCAAGATGTGGTATGATGTTTAAGGATGATCAAGTTCAGAGGTTACGCCAACCTATTTCTCTAGCACATCTAGGACACTACATGCAGGTGAGGAACATACACAAGCTGTTCTGAGCTTCAAAGGGCTCCTAAATTTTGGTAGTGTTACAAATTGTACTGTGATTCACTACTTATGAGTTTATTAACATCCAAATGGCATTTTGATGAAGCATATGTTCACTCTAAGTCTAAATCATACCAATCTTTACAATTGGAAATAGGAAACTATGGCCCTCATTCTGATATTGGCTGGCGGTGGTCGCCGCCCGCCAATATCTGGCCGCCGAATGACCGCCCGCGGTCAAAAGACCACGGCGGCCATTCCAACTTTCCCGCTGGGCCGGCAGGCGCCCTCCAAAAGAGCGCCCGCCGGCCCAGCGGGAAAGCCCCTGCAACAATGAAGCCGGCTCCGAATGGAGCCGGCGGAGTTGGAGGGGTGCGACGGGTGCAGTGGCACCCGTCGCGATTTTCACTGTCTGCTAAGCAGACAGTGAAAATCTTTGTGGGGCCTTGTTAGGGGGCCCCTGCACTGCCCATGCCAGTGGCATGGGCAGTGCAGGGGCCCCCAGGGGCCCCACGACACCCGTTCCCGCCATCCTGTTCCTGGCGGTAAAAACCGCTAGGAACAGGCTGGCGGGAAGGGGGTCGGAATCCCCATGGCGGCGCTGCAGCGCCACCATGGAGGATTCCCTGGGCCAGGGGAAAACCGGCGGGAAACCGCCGGTTCCCCTTTTCTGACCGCGGCTTTACCGCCGCGGTCAGAATGGCCCTGGAAGCACCGCCAGCCTGTTGGCGGTGCTTCCGTGGTCCCCGGCCCTGGCGGTTTGAAACCGCCAGGGTCGGAATGACCACCTATGTGTCAAAATTCACTAGTAGCACCCATGTTTTAAAAAGAAATCTTTGAAAGACCTACACAAACTCCGGTTATAGGGCATATATTACAATGGCTTATTCAGTAAGAAAGATATTTCTCAAATCTATGTTAAGTTAAAGCATGGAGGCCATTGGCTAGCACCCCCATTTTGAAATTCGTTTTAACACCACTAATTGTCTGTATCAGCCAGGAATGATAAGTGATTTTCTTCTGAATTTCTGTGCACTTGTTCACCCCTATAGAGTTATTTACATTTAATTTAAGCGTCCCGTGTCCCAGCGCTCCTAAAGCCTTGATGCATGGGAGTTTCTTAAATGATGCCACAGTATGCTTCAGTAGTTAAAGGTGCTTGCCCTGCCTGAAAAACAATTAATTACTTTATATAATCAGAAAATTCACATGGCCAATAGCTAGCCACTATTAAAGATGCCATGGACCCTTAAAGTATCATAATTGTGTCAAAGAATCCATCTATTTATGAGAATGCTCAGAAGTTAATATGTAAATATGTCATGTCCAGTTTAATTCTGCTTTCACATCCAAATCTACGAATGCAGTAAAATGATTTTAATTTCAGACTTAATTTCGAGGCCTCCTCTGTCCACACCAAAAGTCGGGCATTTGATTGGCTAGAAGGAAAATATTTAGATATCCCATTTATCAATTAATATATCTTCAATTGAATATCGTTTTATGGAAATGTGTAATATATATATCTAATTTTTAGTCCTAAAAGGTTATACAAAATTAATAATGACATATGCTACACGTTTATGCATTTAACATTTCAAAATTATATTTAAACAACTTGATTACATTTATTACATATTAATAAAAATAAAAAAAAGCTAAAGAGGGTGTTTCTATACATTAAGATTTATGAAATACATTAAAATATTTAAATTAATAAAAATGTAACATAGAATGTGCTATAACATTTTATTATATTAAATCTAAGGTAAAAATTACTGTTTTTATTCATTTAACAATTATATTTTAAGAGTAAAAAAAATGTAAAAACGAATAATTTACATGGAGGAGTATCTTTCCACTCTTAAGCTCAGTCTTAGATGCCTCGATCCTCTGAACTGAGGGGGCGGAGATATGTATCTCTACACTTAGGTGTAAATCTACACTCAGAAAAGGCAAAGACCAAAAAACTGTAGATTTACACCTAGCTGCAGGAGTAGATTTACACAGAAGTAAATCTGCAAATATAAATGTACCTTTGTCAATGGGTCCCTACATTCTGATGTGGCTTTCAGCATTATGCATAATTATCTGGATGCTGCTTTTAAACTGGGCAAAACACCCCAAAGGTGTTTTCTTCAAATGAACAGAGTTAATACTCTAGATGTAAATTCCAGAACACTATAGTATCCAGATCTGGTTGTCAGAACTGGTCACAATATGTGACATTCAGAATCAGAATCAATATCATGGTCAGGGCGGCCAGAGCAAGAGTTATTCTACCTGAGGCCCTCACATGAGCACCCAAGATGAAACTCCTTGAACTGCACTCAAGATGCCAGAAATGGACTAAACGTGTGAAGTGAGGCCACACTAATGACTTCAGATGTGTCATCCAGCACCAGTCACAATGCCCATAGCAGGACAGACAGAATTAGAAATGATACCCTGAGACCTCAAGAAGCAGATAGACTGCAGAAGTGCATATGTTCAAAATCTGGCGCATCTCTCATAATTGTCTCCAGAATACACGTGCCCCAAGTGTCGACCTCCAAACTGGAGAATAGTTTGGAAGTAATTCCCATCCCATGACACATACACCATGTGTGACTGGAATTAATTCCACGTGTATATCAATCAACTGAAAAGAATAGATAGTCTGAATTTGGGTAAAAAAAGAAATCCACATTTAGAATACCAGTTCTTCTACCCAAAGCTGGAGGATATCTGTGGTGAATTACCAGATATTGAAAGGCGTTTTGATGAAAACCAAGTGTTTTTAGTGAAAAACCTGACCAGTGACTGAAATCTGGGGGTCACCAGGGAACAAAACAGAATCTTCATACAATTTATAAAATATTCTGAGCTTCAAGAATAAAACCTTTTCATTAACAAAAGAACAGGAAGTAGGTACCTTTAAAAGAGAGCCAGAGACAGAAAAACAAATGCAGTAGCAGTTTGCTATGCCTTCCTTGGACCGTACAAGACAACCCTCTGAAGGGGGGACAGGGCAGGAACTAGCGCAAGGGATCTGTGCAAGCAGTATGGACGGGATGATGGTGTGGGCTGAAGAGATATTGGGTAGTGGGACAGATGTGGAGGAAGGAAATAAAATAGAAAATAAATACAAAGGAATGTCTGCATGGGATCGAGCAAAAGAAAAGACGAGAAGAAGAAACAAGCATTTGCAATGCAACGGGTCTTGCATTTGCTCGTGTTAGAGCTGATAGCGTTGTAAACTCCTAAAGGGCCTTTTCACTCGTCATGAAACCCTATTGGCAAAAGTGCAATAACTGGAAAAAGTGCAATTAAGTGTGTAACAGGGTCGATATTATGTAAAGCGCTCGACTTCTGGCGAGATCGCGCTGGGAAAATAGAGAAAAAGTAGTCCAAGAACCGGATGGAAAACAGCGAGCCTCGTATGTTTTCTGTACTTGGCCGATGCGCTCGAGGAGGGCTATCCACCAGAAAAGGCATGACGTATGCGTGCCTTCCACTAATGAAATCAAGCCGATTCTAACAGGCAAGCCCACGAGCCAATGAAAGACACTGACGTGACATGGACTGGGCTACCAGCCCTTTTTAGATCCTAAAGCGTCTCGCTCAGCGAAACGCATGTGCAAACGCATGTGACGCAGGCTCGACCCTAAAAAGAGGGGATGGAGAAAAGAGAGGTACACCCACCACACATTCCCGACCCTCAAGCAAGGGGGAAGGTCTCTCTCACAAACAAGCATTGTCATAGCCAATAGGTATCGCTTTTGGACCTATTGACTTTGCTAGTGACTTTTAGCAATGCTGTACAACATAAGCAATATACTGTACAGCATAGCCAAAAGAAAAAAAAATGCAATGACATCGCCACGACAGCCAGGTCACTTTGCAGAGGCAGGCATGTGTGATGACATATGCACACGGATGCATCATTACGCATGTGCACCTACAAAATGATGCAGGCATACTTTATTTATTGATTCAAGATGGATTAGTAAATAAAAATATGTGTAGCGCAAAATGCTTTTTTCAGGGCAGAGTGACGGGCAGCATTTTGCTAAAATAATAATAAAATATAATATTTTTTAAAACATAAGCAAATGGGCATGGAAGGTAACGGGCGAGCAGGGGGTGGGCGGACGGAACACATGAGGGACAGCAACATGGGAGGGCAGTGGGAGAAGCACACGAGTGAGAAACCAACATGTAGCGCGGGGAGGGAGGTATTTTGGTGGGAGAGAAGCACTTTAGAGGTTTATGCAACACAAGCAAAACAGTAATACAAGGGGCAGGTATTTGGTGGGAAGGAGAAGCACATGATGAGGGAGCTGGAACATACATGCCCTCGCGTGGTGTTCTTAAGCAAAAAGAAAAAAGTGGCTACCTAAACCTGAGCATTTGAAGAATCGATGCCAGAAAATCGGAGAGAAGGTAAATAGGCTGTGCTCCAGGGGGAAAAAACAAGCACAAGATGTTCAAGCTGGATCAAAGAAAGCCATTTAATAGGAAGCAAGGAAATGAGTGACAGTCAATCAATCAATCAGGAACTTGTAAAGTGCACTATTCACCAGTGAGGGTCTCAAGGCGCCGGGGGGAGGGGAAGAGAAGAGGGGGGGTGCTGCTACTGCTTTAACAGTCAGGTCTTGAGAATGGCAAGCAGTGGTAAGCAGTGGGCGAGTTGCAAGTCCTCTCACTTCTTGGTGGAACCAAAAAAGGTCTTTTGCAAACTGACAGCATGTGCTGTCTGGGTAGGCTCGACCTAATGCGTAACGTCAAGATCTATCTGATCTTGACCAAAACGGACTGCAGGCAATTTTATCAGGGTGGCAAATTCTGACAATTTGGAGATGTCATTGGTTTTGAAAAACGAGTGTAATTGGGTTTGTGAAGAAAGTTTTATCTGAACAGGTATCCATCAGAAGGCATTTCGTTAAAAAAAGCTACTTAGGAATATAATACTTAGATTAAACCTTCAGAAGAGTGAGCTGTGTTTGAAATTCTGATATGACCTACAGAACTGAACACAGTTATCGAGCTGTGGTCTTTTGAGGTGTGAGCCACTCAGGCTATGGCTTCCAGAATGTCTGAGCAGTACTCACAGCGAGGCCTCCAGAAAGGAATTAAACACTACAAATGAGATCTCTACAACAGGCAATAGCACTGTGATGTCTCCAAAAGTAAAAACAGTGCTCTAGATGAGGTCTGCAGAAGTAGGCATACACTTCAAATGTGGTATCCAGCGCTGGGCACAATTCTTAAGGTAATGCTTGTGGAGGGTATCTTAGTCCAAGGACGGTCTACAGAAATGGACATGAAACTCGATACATGTCTTTTCCAACAAAGTAATAATGCAGACACAGTAAGTCATGAAATGGACACATCCTCACATTAGGTCTTTATAATGGGGTGTAAACCTGCAGATGTGCCATCTAAACTGGACCGTTACAAATGGACACAATGCTTGGGGCAGAACGCAATGTTTTTTTGTGGCTTCTGGAACTCGGCACTATACTGGAAATAAGACAAGCACAACTGGATACAGTGTCTCAAATAAGGCCACCAGATGTGAACCTACCCCAGATGTGGCCTTTAGAACGAAACACAGCAAACCAGGTGGAACCACCAAAAGAAACATAATATTAGCCTCCAGAATTGTACGCAAGGCTCCACACTGCCGGGTCTGGGCAGAATATTCAGGAAGACAGTTCCCAAGCTGTACACACAACCCAATAGGTTGTCTAAAACATTAACAGACGTCTCAAAGCAAGGACTTGTATGTGAACATACTCAAGATGTGGTAGTAGGTGCTGTCATGGTATTGCATATGAACTCCAATACTGGACACAATATTCTAGAAAAGGCCTTCAAATGTAGACTGTACCCCAAAGGAAAGACTCCCAGAACAACCAGAGTTCCAGATAAAACATTCAGAAGTGGACAATACCGCTGATGTGCCCTTCAGATTTGTACAAGAACAATACTTCATATGTGGCCTGCACAATTGGACAATATTTTATACATGGCCTGTAGAAGTGGGTGCAAAACCTCAGATGGAACCTATAGCACAAATACAGTATTCTGAATGAAGTTTCAAGAACTAGAACCATGGCTTGGTGTTGTGATATTCAACAAGTGGGGAAAATTGACTCTAGGTCATCCTAAGTGAACATGTTGCAGATTAATGTAACCATCAGCTACTGATACAATGTTCAAGGTGAGGACTCCAGCCTTTCTCACTACATTTGTAATCTCCAGAACTGTAAAAATACTTTAGGTTTGCAAAAAAATGCTCCACATAGGACACTAATAAATGGACGTCTTACTGCACTTGGCCTCAAGATCTGGACTAAGCACTCAGATGTAGCCTACACTGCAAAACATGGCATTCTAGATGTGACCTCCGGATGCAGACATGCAAAGGATGGGTCTACAAACTGGGTTATGCACTATGTGTGGTTTCCAGAACGGGACACAATATTCCAGAAGTAAACATTTTCCAGACGTGACCTTCAGGACTAGACACAATACTACAAATTTGTAGTACTTCATACAAAGGTCCACAAGTCTCCAAAGTGGTGGTGGCCTAGCCGTGTTCTCCAGAGATTTAAACTTTTGACTAATAAGTGCTCTGGAATAGAAACTGTAATACAAGTGAAAACAATACTCCAGGTGGTCTGGGGAATGGAAAAATATTCTGCATATGAGAGATGCCCCTGAAAGTAGATAGACTAGTCTAGATGTGGCTTACAGAAGAGCAGACCGTGACCCGGATGACACCTTCAGAAACAGAGGCAACTTTAGAGCTAATGCATCTAGAACTGACAATAATGATGGTAAGGTGGCCAACACTGGGCACAGTAACTCAGAAAGGGTCTCAGAAGTTGTGATATTTCAAATGAAAAGAGAACCATACTTGCCACATTAGGCATACAATTCCGTAACATGACTGCAGAGGTGCTATCACAAGTGGGCAGTAAACAGCAGATGTGGCCCTAAGAAATCGAGAGACATTAAGAACAGAACACAACACTGTAGGCAAATCTTCCGCAGCCGAAGCTCCCGGAGTGAACATGCTTCAGAACTATACGGTACTACACATTTGTTTTGTAAAACATGGCACAATGCATCAGAAACTGCATCCGAATGTGGACTTAACTCCCTACATGAGGCTTCGAGGAGCAGGCACTACACACAGTGTTGCCTTTTGGCGTAAATACAGTACTCAGGAAAGAACCTCCATAACTCTACTCCGCACTCACAATTTGGTCTCCAGAAGGGACCAATATTTTCAAAAATGGCCATCGACTGTACATGATGCTCAAGGAGAGGTCTCTAAAATTGAGATCAGTAAGCCAGGTCAGGCCCCCAGATGTGGGCGCATGCCAAATGTGATGCACAAACCTGGATGTAACAATCAATGTGAGGGCTGTAGAAATTTACAAACTCTACAAAATAGTCTATGTGTGATCTCCAGAGAAAACCACGATAATCCAGACACATAACGGTGTCGAATTAACAGTACTTCACACAACACAGTGATTACAGCATTCTCCCTATATGAATGATAAGGCGCGAACACTTGAGGACACGGTAAATACAGATTCGGTCCCAGGTGATGAAAAAATACTCAAAGTAGGCTCCCTAGGACTGGACACACTGCCCCGGAAGTGGGCTCTACTGAACGCAGTATTTAAAATTAAGCCTCCAGAAGTGTGCATAATACAGACAGAGATGGGGCCGGCAGTACCGCAGTTCAGGGCTCAAGCAGTAGTGGAAATATTCCAGTCATGGTCTACAGGTTTGGAATGGGCATTCCAATGAAGGCCTTAAATATCTGGACACAGTGCTGGAGATGAACATACTCAGAACTATAAAATGTGGTAGACAAAGTATTCAGAGCTTGGCAATAGTCTAGGTGGGACCTTTAAAAGTTGATATAAGTATACTCCACATGTGACATCCAGAACAGGATAATTCTTCAGATGTGCCCTAATTATTTGAAAACAATAATTGATACAGTAGTGATCACAGTGCTGTAAATGTAGGCCCCGTAAAAGAATATACTCCATAAAAGGCCTAGAATTCTGGGCACTACGCTAATTTAAACTTCCAAAATGGAATTCGATAATCCTAATAAAACTTCTAAAAGTGGACACGATACCCTAGATGTGACCACCATAATTGCATTGAATGCCTCAGAAAAAGTATCCAGTGGTTTAAGTATTCAAAGACAGGGCCTCAAGAACAGGACAGTAACAGTCGAAATATGGCCTCCAGATCTGAAAGGAGTATTCTAGCATGGCGCTTCTGACTGAGAAACTGTGCTCCAGATGTGGTATCCAGGGTAGATCGATGTATTCCAGGCCTGGCCTCCAGAACTGAGCAAAATGTTTGAGATGCGGCCTGGAGGACCAGCCACAGTACTCCAGGTAACCGACCAGTGCACGTGGCTTCAGTTGAGGCTTCGGGGACTATGATGCTACCAGTGCTTTAAATGGACCGGTACTGCCCAGTACTGAGTACCTGCACTATTTATTTTGAGAGGGAGCGTACCGGTGCATCTCAAGAAAAACGTAGTACTTTTAATTGGAGAGTACCTGCACTTCTCAGAAACAAGCAGGTACTCAGGCACAGAGTACCTGCACTTTATTTTTTCTATTTCAAGCACTGAATGCTATCGATGCGGACAAAGGACTCGAAAGGGTGCCTTCAGGAATAGAGCATACTCCAGATGTCACCTCCAGCACTGAACATGCAACCCCAAGTCTGAGGGCCATACATGATGATAAAACTGCATGCATGACCTCCAGAACTGTGTGCAATACAACAGGTGAGGCCGACAGAGGGGTACCCAAATCTGGAAGTGAGAACTCAGGTAATGGAAGTACCCCAGATGTGTTCTCGCAGACTTGGTGCAGGACTCCAGCAGTGGCTAGAGGCTGCAGGCAGAATGTTCCAAAAGTGACTTCTAGAGCAAAAGGCTATCCCAAGAAGTGGAAAGTGTATAGATGTTGGCTCCAGATGTGTAACTGCGACTCTCACATGAGGATTCTGAAACTAAACACAACATATTTGAATCCTTCGGCTGGAAGTCTGTATGCTTCAGAGGAAACCTGGGATATTCTAGCCACCCCCCACCCCCTCGACTTGAGACAGATAACTTGAAGAAACTGGAGAGGCCTGCATGAACTGGTCATATAACACGTCAGACCTATACAAAATGATCCATTTACGGTCTTGGACTCCAGACTTCTCAATTCAAGTCTATAAATCAATCCATAGGCCTAGCTGACTTCTGTAGCTAATAACAATCGCGTTATTCAGTTTCGTAGCCAGTCGTGACTGATCGGGTGCGCGTTTTTTTTTTATTGATCAAAAAAACAAATATTTCTCTAACTTCTCCGAATAGCTAAACTGTGAGTCAGAAACCTTCTGCGCTTGGTTGCGCCACGGCGGAGACAATGCAGACGCCACGGCCTTCGAGCAGTGCTTAATTTGTAAAACATTAAGCGCCGGTGTCCAAATGTTTCCTCAGAAGCTCGCAGCCGGCGCTGACCAATGTCAGGACTGACGAACACCAGCGCTGTGTGGTCTTCATTTCACCCGGTGCAGTTTTCTTTCACCATTGTACACTGCTTGCCCCCTTTAGTTCAGCCGACAAGGTGTATTTTCCTGCCTGCTTCTTCTTCCCCTTGTCACTGTTTTGTTTTCTCTCCATTTGTGTTTTTAATCCAAAAGTCTAACGAGGAAAAGGAAGTGTTGGTCCCCAAAAATGAGTGCCTGGCAGCCCACCTGCAACACCTGGCTCAGATGAAGCACTTGGTGAGAGGCTTGTGAAAAACCTGTTATCAGACCATTAACCAAACCACCATACCAGACACTAAAACATCCCAAACACAATAACATTAAACAGAGAAATGCCAAAAATGAGCACAGGTCCAAACCGACCAGTAATACTTATATCAATAACTGATCAAACCCCAACACAAAACCTGCCATGGAATAGAAGAGCAGGCTTCAAAACAATGACTGCTGGAGCCAGGAGCTCTGACTAATACCTGAAAAGGACAAACTGACCCTTCTGTCACAGATGAGCCGCACCGCATACGTCACCATATATGCACTCTGTATGTCATCCTTACACTCATGCAGCCGTCCACTCACTCATTCTTGTATACGTCCATTTACCATGCACAACAAAATGCACATTACATCTCACCAGGTTTATGCAAGACAAATCCGAATAAAAGGAAAGAAAATCAAAGTATGTCACCTAAACACAGCTGGCTTATGCTCGCAGTAAAAACAAACTTAACAGCATGCCTGTGTTGCAATTGTTTTGTACATAGTGTACAGTTGTTTTACATTCCAACATGGCTGCCATGTTTAGAGACTATGGGCCTGATTCCGAGTGTACCGCCGCCCGCCTCGCGGGAACCGCCATATGGCCGCTCCGCGGTCGTAAGACCGCGGAGGCCATTCAGGGTTTCCCGCTGGGCTGGCGGGCGACCGCCAGAAGGCCGCCCGCCAGCCCAGCGGGAAACCCCTCCCCACGAGGAAGCCGGCTCCGAATGGAGCCGGCGGAGTGGGTATGTGCGACGGGTGCAGTTTGCACCCGTCGCGTATTTCAGTGTCTGCATTGCAGACACTGAAATACTTTGTGGGGCCCCCAGGGCCCCGCGGCACCCCCTACCGCCATCCTGTTCCTGGCGGGAGACCCGCCAGGAACAGGATGGCGGTAGGGGGTGTCAGAATCCCCATGGCGGCGGAGCGCGCTCCGCCGCCATGGAGGATTCTCCCGAGCAGCGGAAAGTCGGCGGGAGACCGCCGACTTTCCGTTTCTGACCGTGGCTGAACCGCCGCGGTCAGAATGCTCGACGGAGCACCGCCAGCCTGTTGGCGGTGCTCCCGTGGTCGGTGACCCTGGCAGTCACCGACCGCCAGGGTCAGAATGACCCCCTATGTGTTGGCCTTGTCAGAATGGTTAATACCATTTCAAGATGGCCACCCATAATGCAGATCAAGTTAGCAGCAAGCAAGCATCACAATATTACTGTCTTGGGAAGCTGCAGTATGCTCTAAAAAATAATAGGAGACAAACCGAAACGAAAGGGGACATTTAAATGGTGAAAATGACAAACTACCCACCAACGCTGACACTTGACAAACTCTTTTTCGGGGCGTTCTACACAAGTGATCATGCAAAGTACAGACACTCACACGGTAATAGATCTACTGACTGAAGAGGGATGTACCAAAGTCACCTAATGTAACTATATATAGTGTATTTTTACTGACTTTTTTAATGCACAACCCTGGCAGATGACTAAGCCTGTCAGGTCTTTATAAGAAGATCTGGTAAGGATGAATTTAGTAAAAATCTTCTACCCTACGGGTTTGTAAAAGAGTTAATGAACACAAACCAAGGGGGTCTTGGGGCCTACCAAGTAATTTTATAGATTCCTTGTAACAAAATACCTACTCTTACAAGACTATCGACTTTATCATGTTTTTCATAGGAAACATTAGGTGTACAGCTTTTGTTGTAGCTTTTCATAGCAGAATAGATGCAGATGGCCTGTGATCTGACCTTCCCCACTGAACAAGGGAGGCCCTCAACCTTTACCTTGGGTGCACCATCATAACCAACCCAGGCTTACTGTTTTGTGAAAAGCTTTCCTACGAGGCAAGGATCAGGCTTAAAGTAACAAACATGCACCAAATTACAGATCCAAAAGCAATGTGGATCCCCTCTTAAAGAACGCCTAACAAGGATTCTCTGAGAGCAAATCACCTACACACAAAATGCGCATAAGTGGGTGACCAACACTAAAGCCCCTGCTTAGTATGGTAATCTGTGAGAATCAATGTAAAATAAATACCTCTTTGCAGGCTTTAACACAGAGTGATACCAATCCGCCCTCAGTAAAGTTCTAACGTCTGATTTTCACTGGACGTACTCACATCTATTTCTTTTGATGTAACTTTTCATACCAAACAGATCAGACCTCTGACATAATGTTTCTCAATGAACCAATAAAGCCTACAGCTTTTACCATTCTCCACATAATCAACTCAGGCCTAGTGTATTCCCTGTAAACTTTGCTTCATGACAACCATCAGATGTGCAGTAATAAAATCACAAATAATGACAAACCTACAGTTGAGAAAACAATACACAAACCCTTTAGAGGGGGCCCAAAGAGGATTATGGCAGTGTGAAATTTCTACCCCAATAGCTTGTCGGAGAGAGTAACCAACACAAAATCCTTGCCTACTACAATAATAGAAAGATTCTGTGCAACAAAATAATTGTCCGCAGCCATGTAATACCAATCCGCCCTTAAAGGCCTCTTGGCTTTAACATATGTTTTTCACAGCAGCGGCCGGTGCATTACGCATGACTTGTCAGTACGGGTAACCAACACCAAACCTTTGCCTTCTATGTTAATCTGTGAAATGCCTTGTAACAAAGTACCTCTCGCAGGGTGTTACATAGTTTAATAACAATCCACCCACAAAGGCCTCTTGGCATTAACAAATGTGTTTGATAATAATAAGTCGTGCCTACTGCTTTTGCTATAACTTAATAAACTGGTGCAGTAGTTTGTTTTCTGCACAAACACAAGGGCGGAGCAGCTAGTACTAACATAAGCATCCCTCTTACAATCCTAAAGGTAATGCACCCACAGGCAGGAGAGCGGGGTCCCCTCGGGCAGTAGCAGCACGACACAGAGAACAGTGCAAGCTTCTGTCACACACAAACATACATAGCAGCAGTGCAAGCCTCCTGTCCACAGAACAGGCAGCAGTGCACCGACCCCCACAAGCAGGACAGGGAGCCCGAAGATCACATTCACCTAACACTGAAAACACACACAGAGCAGGCACTGCAGAGGCAGCAGTGCCCGTCAGTGGGGGAGTGGGTGTGACACAAGAGGCAGCAGTGCAGGCTTCCTTCACACACAGGAAAGGTACAGCACGGGCACCAGCAATGCAAGCTTCCCCCACATGTAGAAAATGTGGCGGGTTACAGATGGCAAAGCACACACAGCTCCCACCACACTGGCAAAGCCACTCACCTCACACAGTGGGAAGCACGGGTGCGAGAAGGGCAGGGCTTCTCCACACACATAAATGTCCTGCACAGGCATGGAAAACCAGAGGTCCCAGCCCCCCGCACATACAAACCGGCAGAGAGTGGGCTGCTGCAGGGGCAGCCTCCCCTCCCACACACTGTGGAGATAGACGGGCAGGCACAGCACGCGCTGCAGTGGTTCTGGCTTACTCAAGCACAATGCAAGCTTCACTCCCTCAGAAAACAGGTATAGAAAAGCTAGCAGAGCACCAAGCTGCCCTTGAACCCTCAGGTAGAAGAGGAGGAGAGTTCCTCCCACACATAAGGTAAATAAAGGCAAAGACTGCTTTCTTCAACTCAGAACAGGCACCGCAATTCAATGCGCTGTCCAAGCTTCCCTGTAACAGATCATGGATTCGGAGGCCACAGCAGCGGGTTCTGCTCGTCTTACACACGAGCCTGGAACCACAGCAGCAGCGAACAACGACATCACGGGCAGCACCGAATGGTTTCCTCCCAAACTTCGAAAAAGATGCAACACAGTTAGCAGTGCAAGTCTTCCTCGCATGAAGGGCAGGTACAGCAGAGGTAACAGGTGTGCAGGCTTCCCTCAGACACAGAGGCAGTGTAAGCTTCGCTGCCAGAAACAGAATGGGGCAGCATCCTATGCATCTGTGCAACATTCCCCCCCACACACATGCCTTATGAGCAGGAGAGATGCAGCACTGGTACTTTACACCCCCTCCTACAAGGAGCAGGAGAGGAGGTAACCAGCAGTGCAAGCTTCTATAGCACTAAAGACAGTGCAAGCTTCCACCGTAAATAAAACTGATGGGGCACAGGCCTGCCTCAAGATCAGTAGAGATACAGCACTAACACCTTACACCCACTCCCTCAAAGAACAGCGGCGGTGGTAACCAAAAGTGCAAGCTTCCCTAGCACTAAGGAGAGTAAAAGCTTCCACCATAAATAAAACGGATGGAGCACAAACTGCAGAGGTGCAGGCCTGCCTCAAGAGCAGTAGAGATACAGCACTGACACCTTACACCCACTCTCTCAAAGAACAGCGGCAGTGGTAACCAGCAGTACAAGCTTCTCTAGCACTAAGGAGAGTAAAAGCTTCCACCATAAATAAAACTGTTGGGGACACAGACAGCAGAGGTGCAGGCCTGCCTCAAGAGCAGTAGAGATTCAGCACTGGCACCTTACACCCACTCCTACAAACAATAGGGGCAGGGCAAGCTTCTCACACATGTGCACCACGGGACACAGAGCAAGCTTTTTCTCACTGAAAGGGAAAAGCGCCTCCCTCCCAATATGGGGGGAGCGCGGCCCCTTAGTAAACAGGGCTTCCGTGGCCCGAACCCTTTCGCACTAGTTGTGCGTGGGGCTGGCCGAGTACTTCCGCCCCCACACCTCGAGTGTAGGGGTGGAAGGAAAGGAAAAAGGGGAAAGTTGCGGCTGCGACCGCCGATCCGGTTCCAGCTGCCGCGCACCAGTGGGGGGCTACATAAGCACCCCCCCAGAAAGGCTCGGCCTTCTTGTGGAGTGGCGGCTGGGGATCTGACGGTTTGACGTTGTCCCACCGACCCTCTCCTAATTTTAGGTTGTGAAGGAGGTATTAAAGTAACCAGAAGCAACAGAGGGGTCCCCAAGGCTGGGGCCCCGGCATAACACCATAGATAGGATCCTAAAGTCCTGAACCAACCTGCAGATGTACACACCAGATTAAGGAGTAGGGAGCCCAGATCGCTGGGAGGGGGAATGGGGCTCCTGCTCCAGGCCACCCCGTTACATCCCTCGGCAGATTGGTGTTTAGAGAGGGGGCAGAACCCTGAGCGTGTGGGCAAGGAACAGTGAAGTCAGGGGAGCCGCCCCCCCTAGGGGTACAGGTGAAGTACGGTTCACTTGTGTGGTCCAATGGAGATACTGGACAGGAAGGGATCCTGTCAAAATACAAATGATTTATGGTTACAGATTACATCTTATGAATATGATTCATGTTTTGTAAATATGACTGAAGTCTCTTTGAAGTGATGTATGGTTTAAATAAGTGTGATGAAGTATCAAGACAAAAATTTGTAATAGAAACTTCTTCCAACAAATAAGTTTGTCGGTCTGCATATAGCCGGTGTAGTGGGAGGGCCTTCTGGTGGTCTCTGGGTTCTAACAGTACAGTGTGGTCACTAGGCCTAACGGGCCTCCCACACAGACAGAACAGGCACGACAACATTAGCACAAGCTTCCCTCAGGCCCTGCGCATGCGTAGAGCACACAGATCAGGCAGAGCAGTACTATAACTCACTCAGACACCGAACAGAGTACAGAACATACTGTTGCAGTACGATTTTCACTCTCACAGCTGTTTGGCAGTTTTCTACAGGGCAATCTTGTCCCAGATGCGATAAAACAGATAGAGGCCGACAGGTATAACAGCAAGCTTCGCACGCATACTTTACTCTACATCATACATCAGTAGTGCACGTTTACTTTAGACCTAAAATCTGGACAGCGATTGCAGCACCACAGCCTACGTACGCACACACACACAAGATACAATACAGCAGGAATGCGAGCTTTTACACAGGGCTAGCATAGGCACCAGAGGAAGGTGCCTATGCTGCACGAATAGCAGTACAGGCTGGTTCAACACTTTCTTAACTGGTAGCGGGATTCTCACAGAACAGATAGGAGCAGTGCAAGCTTCCCTGGCATACACAGACTAGATGAAGCACTGAGAAGAGCAGCAGTGTTATGTTATGGTGCAGAGACTCGCATGGAGCACATCAGCACACGCGTGGCATGTTACTGTGTGTGGCAGCCGCAGCCCCCCTTGGGTAACACACAGATAGCGCCATCGGCGTGTCGAGGCGCTCTTCCCTTTGTCCGGGACTCTCACCTCCTTTTGTACTCGTCCCGTTCTCGCTTCACTTTCCCCAGCACGTTGTAGAGCGCCCTGATCTCGGGCGTGATGGTGTCGATCTGCACCCCTACCCCGTCGGGGTGCACCCAGGACACCCCAGGCCCCTGCATCAGAGTCTCGGCGCCGGTACCGGCCCGCCGTGTGCTGGAATAGGTCCAAATGGATCCCGGCATGAAGCGTGCCGAAGGGGCCGAGGCGTAGGGGGTGGAGGATGGAGGACCCCCGGGGTGGCATGGCGAGCCTAGGGGCGACCCCAGGGGCCTCCCGCAGGGGGACGAGGCCGAGGTGCGCCCCAAGCCGGGGCTGCCGATGCTGGCGCCGATGCTGGTGCCGATGGCCAGTCCCAGCGGCCGGATGGGCCCCACGAAGCCGGTCTGGACCGACTGGTCCCGGGTGAGCGCGCGTCGGTGCCGACCCTCGTCTAGCGCCTGGGCCAGCTGCTTCTCCAGGAGCTTGTTTCGGCGCTCCAGCTCGTGCACCTTGGCCAGGAAGCAGCGGAAGCGCAGGTTGAGGGTCTTGAGGACGCTGATGTTGGAGCCCAGGTCGTTGCGGAGGGCCATGGCGGCCGGCGGGGGCCCCGGGGGGCTGAGGAGCTCGTCCGAGCCGTAGTCCGGCAGCTGGTACTGGTAGTACTGGTCCTGCTCCTGCAGGAAGAGGCTGGGGGGCAGGCCCAGCAGGGGGTTCATGGTCAGGCCAAGGACGGGCCGGGGGCCTGGGGGGCGGCAGCTGCGGCGGATGGCCCGAGCATCCTTCCCAGGGCTCCGGGATGTGAGGAGACGTCAGCGGAGAGAGGCAGAGCGGCGGCCGGGAGGAGGCACGGGGAGAGGGTGCTGTGCATACCAATGCCGAGGGAGGGCGGGTCCAGGGACTGCAGAGGAAGAGGCTGAGGAGGGAGGGAGGGGAGAGGAGGCTGCGGAGGAGGGCGGGGGAGAAGGGGAGACAGTGAAAGCAAGGCAGAGGGAAGAGGCAGGGCTCAAACAACCAGTAAAAAAAAACACAAACAAGAGGGAAGTAAATTATGAAAGAAGATACAGGACGAACGAGAGAAAGGAAGAGGAGGGGGAAGAGAAGGGCGAAGAGGGTAGAGAAGGAGAAATGAGACGGGGAGAGAGAGGGCAGCCTTGTCCTGCGCAGGGCACGGCCTCTGGCTAGCTTGGTTGGTGCCAGGCTTGGAGCATCCCTGGATGCCGCGCAAAGGGGCATGGCCTGCGGCGGTGCCACACGCACAGTACGACAGGCCGGGCCCGGTGCATGCTGCGCTCCGACTACCAGCTTCTAACGATGGGACACGGCAGACACAAATCATCAGTTTCTATCGTTAGTACACAACATGGGACATGGCAGTCTCAAATCACCAGATTCTGGCGTTAGGATACAACTTGGGACACGGCAGACACAAATCACCAGCTTCGAACGATGGGACACAACATGGGACACGGCAGACACAAATCACCAGGTTCTCTCCATAGGATACCGCTAGGGGCGTGGCAGACGCACATCACCAGGTTCTATCCATCGGACACAACTTGGGACACGGCAGACACAAATCACCAGGTTCTAACGATAGGACACACGTTGGGACGCGGCAGTCACAAATCACCAGGTTCTATCGTTAGTACACAACATGCGACATGGCAGACACAAATCACCAGTTCTATCCATAGGACACAACTTGGGACATGGCAGACACAATCGCCCTAAGTCACACCAGATGGCAGGCAGCAGCTATACACTTGGTGATAGTGTGTTATGTCAGTGATGTCATCACTGAAGTCATTTGTGGTGCCCTCTTCAATGTATGAGGTCAGCGAGTAATGTTTCGTAGCAAAACATGGCTGGCAAACTGCAGGTGTGTTTCGGTTTTGGATACTAAGGCTTCTTTAGCTGACAATTGTTTCAGGAAATTTGTATTTGTTGTAATTGTCATACGTTAGTAAGCAGCAGAGAACCCGGACGCTATATAACAGAAGTGTCTTTTTTATTGAGTATTGATTTGGTAAAAGACCATAGTTTTGACAGGACACACTACATGCAAGTCACATCCATGCCCTGTGACCCGGAAGTCATGCCCTGAAGCAGTAACCTCCGAGCAACAAATATCACCATTTCTTTATCTTTTGTTTTTCTAGAACAGCCACGAGCTCATAGGTGAAACATAATCCGTGTAAAATTGTCAAGATTCTTTTGTAACATGACAACTACCCTGTTTTCTCTGAGGTTTACCATCTTCAGGGCTGTTTTATGCTCGTCAAGGGACAAATTATGTGGCGAAGTTATGTAAATTATGTGACAAACAATGCAAATTATGTGGCACATTCACAGTATTATTTTCAACCTTTTGAGCTGGAAAGAATTTGTTTTGTGAAATCTGCAAATTTTGACGCAACTAAGTTTGTTTTAGAAGGACATACTACATCGAATACTTACAGACAACAGAGCAGGGCACGGCCTGTACACAAGACCTACTGGTGCCAGGACCATTATGTATTGTGCCACTGTGCACTCATGCTTGGGGAGGGGAAATGGCTTATCCAGTAGGGAGCCAGGTAGAAGACCTCCCTTCTTGGTGAGCCCAATCAGGCGGAAGGCATGTCTTGAATGAGGGAAGGGTCCTATGATGAACCCTATCATTATTGGTGGGAATAGTCCTAGAGCACGTCTTATCCATAATTTGGGTTTTACGTTGGTTCGCTATACTTGGATGTTTATGTGTGACGTAACAGAGGAGACGTATTCCCGGACAACTTTTCTCTTCTGATTACCCCCCCCCCCCCCCCCCCACCCCACTTCTATTCATTTCCTTTCACTGCACAAGTTGCGGTGCTATCAAACCCATATACCACTTGGAGCTGTGAAATATGTGAAATATTGCATGCTCCTCTGTGAAATCTGATTTTCATCATGACAGCTTCAAAGCACTACTCGGAGGTTTACCATTTTCAGGGCTGTTAGGGTTATCCATCGTCAAGGAAGAAATTATGTGGCAAGGTTATGCAAATTATGTGACAAACAATGCGAATTACGTGGCACATTCACAGTATTATTTTCAACCTTTTGAGCTGGAAAGAACATTTCTTTGTGAAATCTGCAAATTGTGAGGCAAATAAGTCGAAGTCATAATTATATGGTAAATGCTGCGGCATGGCATAAATCCGCGGGCCTTCACCATTGTCCATAGCTTGATGAACAATGTATTCATGAAAGGCAAACAAAACCTAAGCACTCTAATTCAAGTCATTGTCAATCACTAGCTAGACTTCGAAGAAAACATTTTTTTATGCAAATAATGATTTGAACATATAATACTAAGGAAATAATTATTATTTTAAACTATTGTTGCTTTACACACCCATAGAAAAAGGTTATTAAAAAGAAAAAAGTTTTGATTAAAACGAGTTCTATTACGTACAATAACAATTATAAACTGAAATCGTACAAAACATTATTCAAGAACACTACAAAGCAATCAACATTTAATACAAGTTTTTATTGATGAGAAGTGAATCAAGAACTGCTTTATTAAAACGGAGACATCCTTTGGAAAGAGGTGGTGGATTTAATTTAGGCGCACAGACCCGAATCTTGAAATGTGCAAAGTGAGGCGAATATGGATCTGAATTTCCCCAATGCTCTCGGCGCTCACCAACACTCCGTGCGACCTTGGCACATGGATTCGAATCTGCACATTACAAACTGATTCGTCAGATTCCAAAGAAAAACACGTTTTTCTGTTAAATGAGGAGGCGGGTGAAGCATGCTTAGGGGCACCTCATCCGGCCCCACCTATCTGCCCCCCTCCCACTCCAAGCTGAGTCTCCTACCCCAGGGCGCGAGCGTCAGGTCTGCACAGGTGCAGCAGCCCCCAAGGGAACAGGGGCGCGCCATACACATTCCTAAAGCAACAAAGGGCAGGCGTGCGTTTATTTTGAATATAATATGTTTTATGAATAACTTGTGTCGGTTGTTCTCTTAAAGTATATCTATGTCAGCATTTACTTTTTAAATTTTGAAATGTATTTTTTATTTCACTACAAAGAGCTGGCATCAGTTTCTGTCAAAAAATGTGTGTAGGTGTGTGTTACTTTGCAAAATAAAACAAATGGGGGAAAACATCGAATGCAAACGAGTTTGTTATATCCCAGTGGTTTAGTTTGCCTGGCGCAGAGATCGGTACATACCTGGAGATCACAGCTTCTCACCAGAGCTCAGTGTGTTTACATGTTCCTGCTGAGGTCTGTTCACCCTGTGCCTCACTGAGTCTAGTCTGTGTGGGACAGGCCAGCAGGCGAATGCACATTCTGCTGCTCTGTGCGTGTAACTTGCATATAATTCATAGCAAGCGAGATTGGGTGGTGAATGGCCCATCATGGTGATTTGTGTCGAAGTTGCGAGTTGTGGGTTCAGTTGTATTACATGCAGTGCCTTAAATGGGCAGGTGATGTCTTGTTTAAGGGACTGATTATATAGATCGGCGGGTTAATGTATATTTTCAAGCAGATTAGCTTAACATGCTAATTAACCACCCTGAGTTAAAATAACTCAGAGGATCTATGTGTCTGTGACGGACGGATGTGTGACTGGAGGGCACAGTTTCCAACCGCAGTGAAACAGCCCGGGGTGTAAGTGGCCTTCTACATGAATAGCAGACTGAGGTGCCCAGTTATCCGCCGTGGGCTGGTTTGTTTTCTGTGCCTATATTAGGCAGCCCTCAGCTGTTTCCTGTGACTCAGACAGGGCCCTGGTGGGGGAAGGCGCAGGGAAGTCAGTGCTGCTACAAGCGCGTGAGTTTGTCCAAGTTGTCCAAGATGGCTGCCGAGCTCAGCACTTCTGCGGTTGTCCTCGGCTCCAGGCTTGCGCAAGGCCGGGGGGGGCTAGGAGGGGTACGCGAGGTCCTGACCCCAGTCCCTCCTTCGACCATCTGCTGCAGCGCCTGCACACAATGGCTGGATGAGTGAGACAGACACATCTCCCATGGGGCTGGTTGCACTTCAGCGCCCAAAGAATTCAACAAGCTGTAAAGTCTAATCGAGTGCTTAGAAACCTTTAAAAACACAAAAGGGGGATAGGATAGCACACTGGCTAGCAAGCTCATTCCCTCCACCCCATGCATTCTGGAAGGGTTTGTGCACACTAGGATATCCTCACAGTGATAGCATTTGTAGTTTAAATGATCCTGTGCAGCCAATGCTGTCGCGCGTTTTTTTCATTTTATTTTTACTTCTGTACTCTTCAGAATGGGAAAGTCTCTGTGGGGAGGTGGGGCGGGGTGCATGCTCCCAGGTGCATACCCCTGTCTCCGGGAACAAGTTGTCAGCCTCCCTACCAGGCAGATGCATGTGAAAGCTTTGTACAAGGGGAGAGGAGGCGCACATTAGCTAGCAACATCCCTCAAGCCCAATGCATTCTGGGGGATGAAGTGCAAGATAGCCCTTATCATCGTGATACTGGTATTCTCTTGAATGTTGAAGTGCGGCCACTGTTGTGTAGACCTTGACTCGTGTTCTGGCAGCTCTGTGATGGTGGGCGAAGGGGGGGGGGGGGGGGGGGCACGCCTTGCTGCCACAGCTCTGGGGCACAGGACCCTGCAGACAGCAAGGCATTTACCAGAACCGGGCGTGCCCCCCTCGCCTAAAGGTGTAGGGAGTGCTTCATTTGAACGCAGGTTGGATGTGGGGCCCGCCGGCACTGTTTTTGGGGACTTGCACTTATTGTTCCATCATCAGAGGTTGAACCAGAACAAGATGGAGAAAGACCGGAAATTGTGAAAAGGAGAGGAAGGGAAAGGCAGAAAAACGGTAATAAAGGAGGAACCATAGATGAAAAAGAAACTGCAAGGGAGATGGATAGGCCGAGTGTGTATGGTGATGAACGAGAGGGACAAGAAGTGGAATCAAGACTAGATAGCCCCGTTGTTAGTAGTGCTTAATTTGTGTTTGTTGTTTCCGGTGCGAAGCACCGGCACTTATTTTTGAGGGCCGGGGTTTATTCTTCTGTCTCGAACATTTACTGCGAGTGAAAGACACATATGGGAAAGACTGAGGAAGAGAAAAACAAAAACTTTCACAAATGGAGAAAGCAGAACGCTGCAAGAGTGAGCTGAAGGGGCAGCGAGTGGCTGTAAACGGATTAAAGAGGCCCTAGATGCCTTCAGGATTACGCCGCCTCAGTATCTGGTGCTCGCAAATTTAATTGCAGCAGCCGCGTTTTTAAGATGAGGGCATTGGGCACCGGCACGTTTTTATTTACAAATTAAGTACTGGACAGCACCAGCCACAGGCTTCTGAGACAATTTAGGGCCCAGCACTTCAAATTTGAGAAATTAAGCACAAAGGACATTCGTGCTTCGTGCCTGTTAGTGCCCCTTCACTGCCCTGCATGCCCCGCCTTGTGCAGCCCATAGCATCCTCATACCAGCCCGAGAGAGTGTTTTCTCTTTTATCCTTTGTCCTTGGAGTATGCCTTGTTAGCTCAGTCTGGTCGCTCAGATTTCAGAATCATTGTGATCACACATCTGTGATGCCCAGTCCTGGAGATATACCAGTCTACATGTGCAACAGGGCACTAATCGAAAGGCCAATGTTCCCCAGTTGTTAGTGGGCACAGTTCGTCCAGGGATCCAGATCCCACAGGTGTCCTCCTCACTGAAAAGTTCCTTCTGCGATCAGCAGTTGATAAGATACAGACCCCTAAAGCGTGGTACCTCTGGGGAGGCTACCTTTGGGCAACACTCATCCCCAGCAGCAGCAGTTCCTCCCTTGAAGTGATGACTGGATCTCATTACTGGTGCTCTTAAACTGTGTCTGGTACTAAATCCAGTAACCCTCATATGTAGGTACTAGAGCTTTGCGTTGGACCAGATGCCCAGTTTCTATACTTTCAACATCACCTTGGGTGGCTAAAAATCCCAATTCACCTTTGGTGGTAGGTGTTTGACTTTTTTGGCATGATATCTGCCTCTGGGGCTCAAACCCACTGAGCTAACCTCCTTGAACACAAAGACAGAAGCTAGGACACCGATCAGTGGCTCATGGAACCCCTAGTTACTTTGTAGCAACCCCAAGTCTTTAAAGGCTTATTGTAACTCATCTACCTCTAAGTCTTTTCTGGCGTACTTGAGGTCACTTCTAAATATAACAGAGCATCACGGGCCATGAGCTGTGAACAGTGTTAATATCATTTGTAGCTGAATTTCTAGCACTGAAGACGAGACCTTCTAAATGTTAGAAATCCTTTCCAAGTGATATCTCCGCCCCGGAAGGTGCCAGGATGTTTTGACTTTGTGTTAGGTATAATTTTAACTCTACTGCTGTGATTAAAACGTTTATTTGCGCTCTCTGCACCGTCAAACAAATAAACAGCTGTTCAATATTTTTAAACTTTGTTCTAGCAGCCTTTACTTCTATATATTGGGGCATATTTCTCAGCTCTTCAAGCAATGCAGCACAGCAAGCCACCTTGCCACGTGAAAGGGAGGGGGCAGGAATGCACCGCATTTAACATTATACAACACAATCCTGCTCTCTTCCTGCGCTGGTGCACAAAATGCTGTCTAGCGCCAATGTAGGCACCCTTGCACTATGTTGCAAGGGTGCCTGCTCTAGGAAAACACCCTCTTTTTGGCATGGTTACTTCCACTCTTTGCCTGCTGTCAGTGTGTTATGACTGTGTTCACTGGGATCCTACAAAACAAGACCACAGTGATTTTGCTCTCTCCCTCTACGTTTGGTTGCTTAGGACTTTGCACACCCAACAATTGGCATACTGGTGCCAGGGGTTCCCCTTGGGCTGCAGCATGTATTATGCCACCCATGGGAGCCTATGCAAAATGTGTCTGCAGGCCTGCCATTGCAGCCTGTGTGAAAAGGTGCATGCACCCCTTCACTGCAGTTCACTGCACCAGGTCACTGTAAGTCACTCCTAGGGTAGGCCCTCCTAGTCCAAAGGGCAGAGTGCAAATAGTGTGAGGACACCTCTGCATAAGCAGAGGTGCCCCTACGAACTCCAGCTCCATTGCACTGGACTTTGTGAGTGCGGGGAAGCCATATACTGGACACAGGTCACTAAACCTGTGTCCAGCTACATAATTGTAACTCCGAACCTGGGCATGTTTGGTATCAAACATGTCAGAATCATACCCCAATACTGTTGCCAGTATTGGTTGTATGTTTCCATGCACTCGGGGGGCTCCTTAGAGGACCCCCAGCATTACTCCTATCAGTCTTCTGAGGTTTTCCGGGTAGCCCGCTCAGCTGCCACCACTCAGACAGGTTTCTGCCCTCCTGCTGCTTGTCCAGCTCAGGCAGAGCAAAGGATTTCCTGGGGGACAGGGGAGGTAACATTCTCTCCCTTGTAAATAAATTGTGACTGGGCTTGGGAGGGGTAGCCTCCCCAAGCCACCGGAATGCTTTGCAGGGCACATTTGGTGCCCTCCTTGCATAAACAGGTTTGCACCAGTACACAGACCCCCGGTCCCAGCTCTGGCACGAACTGGACAAAGGAAAGGGGAGTGACCACTGCCGTGTCCATCGCCACCCCAGGACGGGTGACCAGAGCTCCTCCAGGTGGCCTCTTGATTCTGCCATCTTGAATCCAAGGTGGGCAGAGGCCTCTTGGAACATCGAAGTGACCAGGCCAGGTAGGTGACATCACAGCCCCTACTGATAGGTGGTTACCCTGCTAGGTGACCAAACCCCCTTCCAGGGCTATTTAGGGTCTCCCTCTTGGGTGGGTCCTCAAATCCGACGTGCAAAACTCCAGCAGGACTCCTCTGCCACGTTTACTTCTTCTTCTGGCCGCCAGGACTGCAACTGGACTCTCCAGGAACCCACAATCTGCAACTTCAGAGATGACTTCGCCCTGCAATATTCTTTCTCCGGCTCCTTCCAGCAACAACAACATTTCCCGAGCAGTGCATCCTCCAAGGGCAACGAGTCTTCATTCTGCACAAGAAGTAAGATGGAATCTCCCATGGAGTGAAGGAGTCACTCCCCTACATCCGTAGGCACCAACTGCAAAGATGACTGACTGTATGGAACTTCTCTCCTCCGGAGCTGCATGGATCTTGCATCACAGGTGGTGGTTTGGAGTAGTCCCTCTGGTCCTCTCTACCAGCTTTCCAACTTCGGAGATGGTAAGCCCTTGCCTCCCCTTGCAGGACAGACCCCTGTGCACTGCAACTCTGGTAGCTACCAAGGCTTGTTTGCCCCTCCTCCAAGGGATCTTCAGGGTCCATGTAGCCTCGGTCCCCAGCACTCACTCCTGCAAAGCACAGTCTCCTGCCTGTTGCTCCAGCAACTCCTCTTCATGTGTACTGAGTGGGCCACACTGCAACTCCTGTGCATGCTGCCAGTGGGTCACCTGTGGGGGCTGCCTCCTTTTCTTGTGACTTTTCCCACTGCTGAGGGTCACCTCTGACTCCCCTCCTTGGGTGAAGTCCCCTAGACCTTGCTGGTCCTCTTCAACTTCGCAAACCTTCTTCTCCGGCTCTTGCATTTGACAAGGTTTGTTGGTGGTTTTCCAGCACCACTGGCCGGCTGCATCTCGACCGTCGATATGGGACATCACTTGTGTCTCTTCTGGGACTCCTTTTCTGCTCCTGTGCTGCACTGCTGACTTCTTCAACCACTGTCGACCTGGTCCTGCATCCACAGAAGAGTGGGTAGTGGCTTCTGCCACAACCGGACACTCCAAATCAAACTGGACTTGGTCCCCTTCCTTTGTAAGTCCTCTTCTGTCAGGATCCACCTTTGGGTTCCTCCAGTCTTGGTTGGGTCTTGCATAACCCTTTTCCAAAGTCGTCCTGTTGGTTTTGGGGAAAATTAGGTACTTACCTCTGCTCTCCTGCTTGCTGGGGGTCACCCAGGTACTCACCTCTTGGGGTTCCCAGTTCCTCGAGCTCCCTTCTACTGATTCCACTTTCTTGGGTGGGGGACTGCCTTTCACATTCCACTTTTTTAGTATATGGTTTGGCCCTCCCCTCGGGCCCTCACTATTTGCTATTGCTTTTACCAATGCCTATTGCTTTGTATGGTATTTACTGATTGCTAATGTGTATATAATAGTGTGCTTACTTACCTCCAGTTGGGGGTATTGCCTATTCAGTATTCTAGTAGTTGTGTTACTGTAATAAACTACCTTTATTTTTGTAACACTGTGTGGTTCTCACATGTGTGTAAGTGCTGTGTGACTACAGTGGTATTGCATAAGCTTTGTATATCTCCTAGATAAGTCTTGGCTGCTCATCCTCAGCCACCTCTAGAGAGCCCTGGCTTCCTAGACACTGCCTACATTTCACCAATAGGGGATACCTGGACCTCGTATAAGGTGATAATGCCGTAGATGCGCACCACAAACCAGGCCAGCTTCCTACACCTGCGTTGCAGATAGGATTCCTTTTGTGCAGGAAAGGACACCTCCCTGCACAAAACAATCCTCTGAGGCAGCTGAGTACTAGGGCACCCGGCCTTGATGCCCCATTAACTCTTTCACCTACCACTCTCGCCTTGCTGTCTCTGTCTCTCTGTTCCAGGTTATTTTCCGTACCTGACCTCCGCCTTTGACAGTATTTTCCCATCTCTTCCTTAGGTTCAGGGGAGCCCCTAAATACTGAATTTAGGGGTGTGTTTAGGTCTGGGAGGGCAGTAGCCAATGGCTACTGTCCTTGAGGGTGGGTACACCCTCTTTGTGCCTCCTCCCTGAGGGGAGGGGGGCACATCCCTATTCCTATTGGGGGAATCCTCCTTCTACAAGATGGAGGATTTCTAAAAGTCAGAGTCACCTCAGCTCAGGACCCCTTAGGGGCTGTCCTGACTGGCCAGTGACTCCTCCTTGTTTTTCTCATTATCTCTCCTGGACTTGCCGCCAAAAGTGGGGGCTGGGTCCAGGGGGCGGGCATCTCCACTAGCTGGAGTGCCCTGGGGCATTGTAACACAAAGCTTGAGCCTTTGAAGCTCACTGCTAGGTGTTACAGTTCCTGCAGGGGGGAGGTGTGAAGCACCTCCACCCAGAGCAGGCTTTGTTTCTGTCCTCAGAGAGCACAAAGGCCCTCACCACATGGGGTCAGAAACTCGTCTCTCAGCAGCCGGCTGGCAGAGACCAGTCAGTCCTGCACTGAACAATTGGGTAAAATACAGGGGGCATCTCTAAGATGCCCTCTGTGTGCATTTTTTAATAAATCCAACACTGGCATCAGTGTGGGTTTATTATTCTGAGAAGTTTGATACTAAACTTCCCAGTATTCAGTGTAGCCATTATGGAGCTGTGGAGTTCGTTTTTGACAGACTCCCAGACCATATACTCTTATGGCTACCCTGCACTTACAATGTCTAAAGTTTTGCTTAGACACTGTAGGGGCATAGTGCTCATGCACCTATGCCCTCACCTGTGGTATAGTGCACCCTGCCTTAGGGCTGTAAGGCCTGCTAGAGGGGTGACTTACCTATGCCACAGGCAGTGTGAGGTTGGCATGGCACCCTGAGGGGAGTGCCATGTCGACTTAGTCATTTTCTCCCCCTCAGCACACACAAGCTGGCAAGCAGTGTGTCTGTGCTGAGTGAGGGGTCCCTAGGGTGGCATAAGACATGCTGCAGCCCTTAGAGACCTTCCCTGGCATCAGGGCCCTTGGTACCAGGGGTACCAGTTACAAGGGACTTACCTGGGTGCCAGGGTTGTGCCAATTGTGGAGACAATGGTACATTTTAGGTGAAAGAACACTGGTGCTGGGGCCTGGTTAGCAGGGTCCCAGCACACTTCTCAGTCAAGTCAGCATCAGTATCAGGCAAAAAGTGGGGGGTAACTGCAACAGGGAGCCATTTTTTTACAGTCACTATACCCAGGATGCTGCGGATGCCAGACACCGACGAGGTTGGGATCAGGGGGGGATAGTCTCCAGGATGTCTTTGATTTTCGCCGGGTCTGGTCCAATTCCTCAGTCTGAGAATCAATAACTAAAGAGGCAAAAGTAATTTCTTAGGAATTCACACTTCTGTCTATGCAGAGTCAGGCCGCATTCCTTCAGTCAAGCAAATACATCTCCAAGATGAGTGAAATGCCTTTCCATTGTTGGGCGTGCACCAGAATATCATCACTTACATTGAGAACACCTGGAAGACCACTAAGTACTTCCTTGATGATATGCTGTAATACTTTGGCGGCACTAGAGATGCCGAAGTAGGGAGAGGGAGAGGGAGAGGGAGAGGGAGAGGGAGAGGGAGAGGGAGAGGGAGAGAGAGAGAGATATATATGGTGGGTGGGAGGGGTGTGTGTGGGTGTGTGTGAGTAGGTAGAAAGTTGTGATAGGCCAGGAGTCTGGATGCAGAGGGATCTGGTGATAACCGGATCGAAGGTCCATTTTAGAAAATCATTTTGATCCTTAAAGCTCACCAATGATGTCATCTATTGTCAGAGTTAAGTACTATTCTCTCTTGATGACAAGATTTGTAAGCCGAATGTCAACGCAGAGGCGTATGGCATCTGTGGCCTTGGATCTTGGTGACTACAATTGGAGAGACCTAGGGTGTGGGGGCCAGTTACTCCTTCAATGATACCACTTGTTCCATGAATTGTAGCTCCCGCTTAACTTTGTGGCACAGATAGAAGGCTATGTGCCTGTGCTGGAGTGCTACAGGAGCGACGGACTCATCAATGTGTAGGTGGACAAATGAACCAGCCAGACATCCTATGCCATCAAAGAGGGGTGAGATCTTGGGCTAGATCATCAAGCTCAATGATGTGCACGCTAAAAGAATGCCGCACTAGGTTGAGGTCTCTGGCCATTTGGTAGCGAAGGAGAAAACCTGCCCCTTCTTGGGAGATATGTACTTTTGAGTTGAGCCTGGTAGTGTCACAGGTGATGTTATCGGTGAACACGCCTGCTAGCTGGAGGAGGGACTGGCTGCCAAATGCATAAACCTGAACTCATGTGGTTCTTAGGGCTGCTTTTTTGACAGGTTGTTGTATACTTTGGTGGCCATGAGATTTATGGATGCTCCTGTGTTTGTGAGGGCTGAGACCAGTTGTCCTCGCACAGCCGTTTGACACTTAGGGTGGTGGCGGTGGGTGTTGCTGCTATGGTCCAGTGCTCGAACCACGTGGACTACTTCCTGGTCGCTGTCATCCATGTAACTGTCTGTCAGCACAGTTGGGTGAGTGATGACAGCCTTGACTGCCTTCTTCAGTGTCGCCACAGATGGCTTTGGGTTGGAGCGGCATACTTTGGAAAAGTGGTTGAGTTTACCGCAAGCACTTCAAGTTTTCCCACGTGCTGGGAAGTCACCTGTATGGGGCAGAGAGCCCACACACCATCTGCATGCCGGTTCCCTGTTTTCTGTTTGAGGTGGTCCAGTCTAGGTTGGGCACCATCTTTGCAAATTGCTTTGACAGGCTCCATTTTCACAGCTGCCCCGGGTCCATGTGGGTGGCCATTGTTTTGGACAACTCTTTAGATCGTCTGATGGTTAGAATGTCTCTCATGGCTATCTTGTGCTCCTCAAAGATATGTTTGCAGAGCTTGGACGAAGCCTACCTTTGTATGAATTGTGGCCTTATTTCATCCTCTTCATCCGGAACAGTACAGGTGCTAGCGAGTTCCTTCAGGCGATTGTAAAAGCCAGCCATCCATCCATCGATCCATCCATCCATCTGGTCTCTGGCGTGCCTGTGGTAGTAGGAAGCCTTTGTAATCTGGGTTGGCGTAAGGCTCGAAGGGTGCAGTTACAGCGTTTTTTAGGGTAGTGTAGGTGCGTGGTGGTTCTTCTTCCACAACCATCTTGGATATTTTGTGGATGTCTGCCCTCCCCTGTAAGAGTAACAGCAGTGGGTGTTCCTTCTCTTCATTGACATCAATGGCATCAAAGTAGTTCACTAAGCGTTCACCCCTTGCTTTCACTTGATCATCTTGCATGGGTGGCACCCCTGTGACGACAAAAGGTTCGAGCTCTGGAATGGTCGACATTCTGGGGGCCTTCATTTGAGCAGAAGGTGCGTTTCCCTGTGGTGCTGCGCTGGCTATAGGAAGGACATGAGGCCTAACTTGGAGTGCACAGTGGGGTTGCTCACACCACTTCTGGTAACAAGCAGATGATCCACCATTTGGGCAGAGCATGTGGGCCCAGATGGGTAGATTGGTGAACAGAATCAGGACGTGTCACAGCCTGGAGGTATGCTGGGGCACTGCAAACTCCCACGCTTAAGTAGCCGTGCAGGCGGTACTGGCTGGGTCTGCAGCTTGTCTCTAGTGAAAGCAACATTTGGCAGCCAACCAGTGGGGCCGTATCTCAACTTGGCCCGTGACAGGATAACGCTGCAGTGCCTGTTAGGGATGCTGGCGTCGCATGTGCAGGCTGCAGAAGCTGGGCGGCAGCTGCTGTGCAGAAACTTCAGGTTGCCTCGGGGCACAGCATGTGCAGGTCACGAAAGCTGGGTGGCGGCCTCTGTGCCGACACTTCAGTTTGCCTCGGGCACAGTGCGTGCAGGCCGTAGAGGCCTGTGCTGGTATTTCAGGTTGTCTTGGGGGCAGGCTGGCAAAGGCGGCCTCCTTACAACTGCTGCCACAGGACATGTGTGTGAGACAGACACACTATGTTGAGCCACCCAAGGGGCTGGACTGGTGTGCCCTCATTGCAGGTAAGTGTGAGAAGGGGGGAGGCAGGGCTTTCACTCAGCAGACCAGCGAGCAGGAGTGGAGGAACGCGTCCGGGGTAGCATAACATCCTCATCGTCAATGTAGGGTCACGCTGGCAGGACCTTGTGGAAGAGACACAAGGCGGAACGGTGTGTGCTTGGTAAATCCCTTTATAACACCCAAGAACTCGTCTTTGGTTTGGGTGTAACTTTTATATCCCTGACCCGTCAGGTAAACTCAGTCGCCTCCTCCTCCTGGCACACACTCCGCAAACTTTGGAAAATCTTCAGATTGATCCCAGCAGACTCCGCAGGACAGTCACCCACGCCCTAGTCACAAGCAAGCTCGACTACGGCAATGCCCTGTAAGCCGACACCTCGACTGGAAACATAAAAAAACTACAACTCATCCAGAATGCCGCTGCCAGACTCATCCTGGACCTCCCACGCTGGGAACTTATCTCCCATCACCTGATGACCCTCCACTGGCTCCCAGTCGAGAATCAAATCACCTTCAAGCTACTCACCCACACATACAAGGCCATACACAACGCAGGACCAGCCTACCTGAACCACTGCGTCTCCTTCCACAACCCCGCCACATCCATCCGCTCCACCCAGCTGGCCCTGGCCACCATCCCTCGCATTTGTAAAACCACCGCTAGAAGACGATCCTTCACCTACATCGCAGCAAAGAGCTGGAACAACCTCCCCCCTGCACCTCAGACAAAGACCATCGTTCACCATCTTCAAGAAGAACCTCAAGATGGGGCTCTTCGGATGAGGACCCCCAACACCTGCTCCCCCCCTCCACCTTGAGACCCTCACGGGTGAGTAGCCACGCTTTACAAAAATTGATTGATTGATCCCTCACGGACATACGCACAGGGCTAAACCATCTAGCCCAGGTCCCTGGGGGTACCCTCCACTTCCTCCTTCCCTGGGCCCTGGCATAGTACCATCTCTTAGGGGAACAACAACACAGGTGGGATGCTTGGGGTTGCCAAAGAGCATGGAGTGTGATCGGGAGATGTTGGGTGCCAGGAAATCCAACATGGTGCATGTAAGCGGAGTGACCGGAGGAGCTAAGGAACAGAGGAGACTCACTGAGTAATTCCCCCAGTTGGATGGAGGAAATATTAACTCAGTGGAAAGAAGTACTCCACATACTGAAGGGAAGCAAAACCTTTGACACACAAAGGCTTTAATGGCGCTGGGGAAGGGCCACGTGCTGCACTCACTCTGCTGATGTCTAAGGCAGAAGGTGTGCTTACCATCACAGTTCTCCTTGATGCCCATAAATCTGCCTCCTAGCCTACAACAACAGGCCAAATGGCTGAATCATGTGGAAAGTACATTATGCCTTGGCAAGTGTTCTGTTTACACTCTGACAATTCTTTAAAACGACTGAATTCAATTTACAGTGTTGTGATAAAATAATATATGTCTTTGCTTTTCCTTGAGTAATTTTACATAATTTTTTTTCTTTATTTTTTTTAAACAAACATTAGCAAAGCCAACAGCTCAGGATTTGCATTCTAAAGGCAAAACCTATTTTTCTTTGCCGATGCTTGTTTTTTCTTCTGTCCCACTTTAGGTCTTGTGTTTCCCTCCACCTTCTCCGCCTTTATCAAGTAACTTATGATGCAACGCTCTTGATTGAAACCAATCACAAGTAGTTTTATGTGTCTTCATTTCTGATTGCTACAAGATGTTATTTGGGCAAACAGTAACCGTTAACTCAGATCACAGGGCCCACTTCATTGGTTCATAGAAAATGATTAGCCCACGAGGTGGGTGAGATAAAAAATTTTATGACAGGACTCTTTTATATGGAATGATTAATAAAGTAAAGGTACAATTTATATATTGATCACTGGATCCACTGTCCCTTTGTAGGTGGATCACTTGATTAACTTTGATAATAAACAGATAAACTATCATTTCATTGATAATAATGGAAACTGTGGGCAGAGTCACAGATGTACTAAGGCTTTGCGCCACTGAGCTGTGACTAAAAGTGACGCAAAGCAACACATTTTAATTTATATCGAAAAAAGTGATTTTGCACTAGAAGGGTTCCCTTTTCTCAGTTTAAAAGGTATTTTATGCTTCTTTTTGTCAGCTAAGCGTTACTGGAGCATTACTTGAGAGAATCAGTGCAAACACCCATCGATTTGATGCAAAGCCTGATCTACTAAGAAAGCGAGATTGGGCTTTGTGTAAAAAACGATCGCTCCCTTTAGGCAGGTAAAAGGGACATGATGTCATTTCAAAAAAAAAAAATCAGACACTAGTGTACCAAAGTGCACAGCAAACATCCAGGGATTGGGATCCTTTTGGAATGTATTTATAAATAGGATTTTTTGCTGGGAGGGTGTGCTTATAGTTCCATCCTACGAGGGACAGTGCACACTCACGCATGACCCGTGGTACGATGCTGTGCGTGGAGCAATGCAGCCTGACGAGAGCCCCCAGCGCAGGGGCAGTCTCTGTAGCTCTGGCTATGCGCTGTTCCCCTCCTTGTGCAACGCATTGCTGCAAATGTGGTTGCTGCGCTGCATTGCATGAAAAAGTAGAGATCCCCTTGCATGCAAGGGTTCCAACAGCGAAGAGACGCGGATAAAATAGACTGACCCACTATTAAGGGAAAAAGCAATACTGGGAACACCTATCTCAATCAAAACATGAACTGAGAAACCTGGAAAAAATGAGCACGTGGTGATATGTATGAACGGAGCACTATTTTATCATGATACATAAGCCACAAATTAATGGAGCGTCAATAGAATGAAAAGCAATTTGTTTGGATTAATGGATTATCAGTAGAATAAAAGAGTGGAGACTTCTTACACTGGGCATAAGAGAGCAAAACGGAGCAAACAGCAGAATTTTGGTTGTCAGGTACATCATTGAGAAAACAAACGTTTCGGAGCTGAAGGCGCTGTTATTGGCGTTGAGGCTTTCCCTCCACTGTTGATGTCCAGGGTGGGGTTGCTCTACACCATGGCTACTCACAAACTTTTTCTCGGGGGCCAAAATTGCAATATGGTTTGCTGCCGAGGGCCGCACTGAAGTGACAGCGGGGGTAGGGGGGGGGGGGGGGGGGGGGGCGGCTTATAGGGGCAGACGTGGAGACGTCATGGAAACGCTATAAGATAATGGCCGCTGTACGTAAACATAGAGGAGGGCCGCGGGAGCATGCGGAAAGAAGCCACTATTGAGCATGCTCCCGCGGCCCTCTGCTATGTTTATGTACGGCGGCCATTATGATGTAACGTTTGTCCGACGTGTCCGCGGGCCGCCAAGGTAGGTCCTTGATGCCGCTGGCGGCCCGCGGGCCGTACTTTGAGTACCACGGTCTACACAGACAATGCCACAGCACTCTTCTGCATTCGAAAATAAGGGGGCACACCTTCACCATAGGTTTTCTTGCTGGGTGTAACTCTAAGGCATGAGCTCTGCACCAGAGCATGTTCATGCTGGTCTCCTATGTGGATGGAATCAACACCATCAGCACAGATGTCCTTAGCTGACCTCATTGCACACGTGCAACATCCTCAAAAAAGTCTTCAATGCTGTCTTTGAGGCTTAGCGTTGGCCCCACATAGATGCCTTTGCAAATAAATGTGCACAACAAGCCCAAGCAGTTAGCCTGTTATGTGGGTGGCATCCTGGTTCCCTGGTAGATGGGCCGGTGAAGAATTTCTTTATGTGCTTTCTCGTGGCTCCTTTGGTTGCAAGAATTCTCCGAAAAACAGGAAGAGCCTGGAGTGTGGCGTTGATCCTAAAAGCTCCATTCTGGCCTCAGGAGGCACAGTATTCAGATCCACTCCAGCTGTCACTGAGACCACGTCCACCTCAGCCCACCACGGCAGGGAAGAATTCTTCCATCAATAGGAGAGAGTTTGACACACTCTTCACCTTGAGCACTCAGGTCCTTCGATCTTCAGTACCTTGGTCTCCTTTTGGAGGCCATAGCGGCTGCAAGGAAATCCTACACCAACAGCCAGGACATGAGCAAAGGGCTGAAGTTGTGCCACTGGGCTCCGGTGACAATCATCTCACTAACCTGTTGTCATAATGTCCTTGTCATGCGAGGTGGGTGACACAGGCATGCAGGTAGACAACTGGGAAACTTCCCTTGCAGCCACAGGAGAAAAGGCCTTGAAATCCACCAGCATTTGTTCCCCAGCTGTATCCTGAGACACAAGCCTGTCGAGCCCATGCACCCTTGTGACTGGAGGCTACTTTCACACAAAATGGCGTTGGTAGTGGCCACAACTTTAACCGAACAGATAAGCATATTTAAAGCCCACTACAGCTCAGCCATTCCAGATCTTTCACACTGAATGAGTGGTTCTACAAAGTTACTTTTCCTTAATTTACCTAGTGCTGCCTGGCCTTCTTTCACTTTGCACTTTTATCTGGAGTAGGCCATGGAACTGCATCTCTCAGATGAGCCTTTTGTGACTAATGAGGCTGCCTGAGCAGCTGCAAAGGCCATCAACAGATGCAAAGTTCCATTCGTCACCCACTGCTGCAGTCTGCATGGAGCTCAACCCGCAGCTGCTGTCAGGGCACACTAACACAGCTAAAGCGGCACTGATGGCATTCTCCAAGAATGTGACCATCAGAGATAAATGCTCAGCAGCTGTGGGCGACCCCACAAGGCTTCTGCCAACATTACACTCTGCGGAGACTTCCTCCGGGGGCGATGCTAAATGTAGCCTTGAACTTCTGAAACATTTCTTTCACCAGCTCCTATGTCGCACAGTGATGCGTCCTTTTCGTCATTTCCTTCTCTTCCTTAGCTGCAGTGGAATGTAGACACAAGGTAAGAACGGGAAAGAATTAGGACGAATGGTAGGAAAAGGATAAAGTTACCATTATGGCACCTAAGGTACTGTTATTCCACTGACTATTTAATTACTGTACCACCCACACCTCTGACATATCTCAGCAAGCCGAGTTAAACCGAACTTTTGAGGCCATACCTTTATGTAGGGGTAGGGGTGTACCATGTGTATTGCAGGCATGTGTTCCAAGGCATCAACCCACAACAGCTCTGAAATTAAACATCTATAGAAGCAGAATAGAGCCCACCACTAGGGGGCAGGCGTATCTGCAAATTGAAAACGGGGAAGCACTTTCAAACTAGGATTAACATTGAGCACAAAGGTGACTGTAACCTTCCGCAAGGTGCTGTGCCGCCTGAGTTTAAGAGTGCATCTCGGCACTGGAAGGCCCAATTTATGCCCCCTTGACGCGCTGTATTTTTATGATTAATTTTAGAATTTGTACAGCGGGCAAATACACACAATGGCATCCTGGCACAGGAAAGAACAACTCTACACCAAGGTAGGCCGCGATTATCTGAAGATAGCAGGGCTGAAGCTGTTAATGGAAAACAGGGCAAACAAAACAAACAGAAAAAAACCATCTGTAAGGATTCTAGGCCAAATTTGTTAACTGCCTTGTGGCAAAGGTAAAGATTGTTAGTTTAAAAAAAAAAAAAAAACCTTTGCCAGAATTAGCCGGTGGAGTTCGGCTAGATAAGCAGCAAAGGGTTCTGACCAGGATGACCAAACTGCAAAGGAACAGCAAAGTTCTGATCTATCTGCAAATGACAATACGATAACTAGGAACCTCCACCTACTACGAGTTTCAATGGAGGTGAGAACCAAGAACAAGCATTTGTAATGCAATGGGTCTCGCGTTTGCTCGAGTTAGAGCTATTAGCGTTGTGAATTCCTAACTGTCCTTTTCTTGCCACACAAACTGAAGAAAAAAAAAAAGTAAAATAGTTGATATAAGGGAGCTGATTCAAAGCACCACCGCCGCCGTGAGCGTGAAGAAGAGACACAAAAGGAAAAAGAAGTTTGCTCGCAGTCGACGTTAACGATAAAAGTGCAATTATCCATGTAACAGGGTCAATGGAAAAGGCGGTAACAAAACCACCCCAAGAAGGGACAAAAAAAAGCATTTACCAACGAAAACAAAGGATTTTTAAAAGGCAAATCCATTAACGAGTGATAGTGATGGGCCTAGGGTGGGAGTGGTTAAAAGCCCAGATACATACAAACACGTCAGAAAAGCAGCGCTTGCATACTGCTATGCTGAAAACAAAAACAGAAAAGAGGTAGAAACCACATTAGCATTGTCACAAAAAAAAAAAAACACTCCGAGGAAGCTGTAATAATCCGAAGGACCACAGTGACAGACCGAGCAAAACTAAATTCGAAATGTCTTGCCAAGTCCACTGGAGAGGAGATGAGATCAGACAGCCACCAACTGCTGATCAGGGGTTACACGGGCCGTCCACTAAAAACGCCCTTTAAAACTATTTTAGCAGATTGTTCATCCCAACTTTTCAATCTTGTTGTTAAGAGATTTTAATTAAAAAGCCTTTTTAAAGAAATAACCAGGTTTTTATCTCAATTCCTGGTCTGCATGTTTGTTTGTCCGACTACTCACTTTAGATCATTGGTTGTGATGTGTTTTCTGAAGGGCCGGACACACTTGTTTCCTCCAAAGCCAATTATGCCTCTTTGATATCTAAATGTAGTCTTTCTTATCGCCATCACTCCTGTGTACTGAGTGAAGTACAGACGCTCCTTACAACCTTCCTACACCACTTTTACCAGGACAAATTGGTCCTGTGGACCCGGGTTCCTTCAACCAAAGGGTGTATCTCCATCCACGTCAGCCAGCCAATCATCTCGCTGACATATTACACCCAGCCACATCCCTCTAAAGAACAGAGGCCCCACAGTCTTGGCCCTAAGATAGCTTTGTGCTTCAACATTGACCCAAAGAGAGACTATTGTGTAGAAGGACAACTCCTTGTGTGAGTTGGCTAGGCCTAGGAATGGCTAGTAGGTCCGAAAGAGGACTCTGCTGGGTGTCTGCAATAAAATCAATTAAGTGCAGGTTAAGAAGGAGCCCACTATAAGGCCTGCGGGTTCATTCCACCAGTGTCAAGTACATGCCGGTCCAGAATATCTTGCTAACCTGAGACATGGGCTTTGGTGCACACATTCACAAAACCTCACTCCCTTGACAGCCAGGCCTGACAATGGTGGCATTGTGCCCACTTGGCCCTGTAAGTCTCCCTAATCTGTGTCCATTTCTCAGACCCTCCACCTTTTGCGAGGTAATTCTATGGTTTCAGTTCCAAAGGTGAAGAATCTGCAGTAAAAAGTTTCCACCAGAAGAACAAGTTACTTACTGTCAGTCCTACAGCTGTGTACCTGTTACATTGAACCACTTGCGTCACACAATAAGAAGTGAGAAATGTTGCTAGGGGTATTGCCATTTCATAGTTTGTGCTGAAGATTAATGAGTTCACACTCTATGCTTTCTTCCTTCTAAGTCTCTTCAATTCAAGACCCCCGAAGAAGGGCATCCAGGTCGAAATTCACTAGTGAGTAATTTATGAAAATCAATATGATGTGTTTTGAAAGGTAAAGATGTGCTAAAATATCTGAATATTTGAATTGAAACATTCTGGAATATCGGTGATCTCCAAAATATACGATGCTAATTGGTTTGAAACACTATAAAAATGATTTTTTTTCCAAGTAAGACTTATGGCAGAGTGGCAGTGATGGCCGTGCCGGACATGTCAATAAGGTGTGCACTACAGTTTCTACATATAAGAGTATATTTCTGACCAGTAATGTGAGCTGGGGGCACATTGCAATAGGATATCTCATTTACAGTATAAGCAATGGAAAAAACCTCGAGGTGTTCTTTAAAAAGGGAAGCCTATTTTAGTACATTCTACAGATTATAGTGCCTCACCATGGATTAAGAAAGGGGCGTAAACAAAGTTTAATGGTTACAATGAAGTGAATCTGATGTAGGTGTCAGGAATTAATTAAAAGATATTTAGGATATGCTTTGAAATGAACAAAAATGTAATGCAGCAATGGGCAGACTGTGATTCTCCAAAGTAGTATGTGTGGGATGAAGTCACGCAGACTCTGAGATGGTCACAGGTCGATGGAGCTCCTTCGGGGCTGCATTATTTGAGCTGCCTATTTCCCCCCAGGGGGACAGGTAGGGTCTACAGTCGGCAGTGGAAGTTTGGCATGAACTGCACTACCTCGGTGGATGCTTTTGACCATCTGGGAACTGCTGCATGGCCCTTCGATGAAATGTAACACCACAGTCTTCAAAATGATACAGACCTGTGATGAAGCAACCTCACTGCAGAGTGGGTGGTGTTCTGTCCAGTGATAGACTAGGGGAGGCATGCCAGGTGTTGAGCTAGCATTGGTTTCAGTGCTTTATGACCAGGAGACAGGCAGTGAAGAAGGTAGCGTCAAGCTCTCAGTACAGCCAAGCCACGATGCCACCTGAAGAGCAGAAGAAAAAGCTAAGGCTAAGGCTGATTTCTTTTTCCCACTTACAGATAACAGAATTTGGAGTGGCTCTTATCCAGGGACAATCTTTGAATATGGCTCACCTCAGTCAACAGCAGAGCTCTTCTCGACCAATAGAGAATACAGAGTTTTTGCTGGAATCATCACGGGGGAAACAGAGTCAACGCAACTGAGCAGCTCCTCGGCACCATGGTGAAGTTTTCCAGGCTCCAGATTCTTGGCCTGCGGAAGTCCTCTGAGTCTAGTGATCTGAAAGGCGAGGTGAGCCACTTTAATATGGAGATGCTTGATGGTGCAGATTGTTTGGCTATTACCGTGTTCAGAAAGGTTCGCCCATCTACTAGGGCTCCTGAAGGGACAGAATCCGTGCTTTGGGTCATCTTGGTCGACCTCAGACCCTCTGGTCAACATCAGAAAGACAATGTAAAAGCAGTGGCCTTGAGGAAAGAAGAAAAAATAAAGTTGGTCAATGAAGGAATAGGAATTCATGTTTTTACAGAAGTGACTATGTCACGCTAACGCAACATCAGGATCTGCAGGTGATAAAAAAGATGCTTTCCTTGGGGCTAGAGCCCCTCACTCCTCTCTCCTGCTAGATTGAGAGTTGGAAACGGTGGGAGTGGGATGACTTTGTTTTCACCTAACTACAGGTCTATAAACAACACAAGTGTTTGAGGAGTGGTATGTTAAAGGAATTTATTATAGCGCGCACAACTTACACCCTAAAGTGTATCTCGGCGTTCCGCAACCAGAAGAGGCCAGTGCAAATAGAGCAGTGAAAACATCCATGTTTTTAGAAGTGGTGTAAATTTAGAGAAATCAAGGCACATCCTGGTTTGCATGGGGAGCTTGTTCCAATGAAATGGGGCAAGGTGTGAGAAAGATCTGCATGACTGAGCATGATTCTGCGTGAGGCGAGTCAAAATAATGGAGAATGCGCAGAAGACGGTTTCCTGAAGTGGAAGAGTGACAGGTCTAGACCTGGCCCAACCTCAACCTACTATACAGCAATGATGTGAGATATCATTTTAGACGATGGGTGTGTATTGCTGTTGTAAGGAAATGCCTCCTTGGCATGGTTGCCCCCTGACTTTTTGCCTTTGCTGATGCTATGTTTACAATTGAAAGTGTGCTGAGGCCTGCTAACCAGGCCCCAGCACCAGTGTTCTTTCCCTAACCTGTACTTTTGTATCCACAATTGGCAGACCCTGGCATCCAGATAAGTCCCTTGTAACTGGTACTTCTAGTACCAAGGGCCCTGATGCCAAGGAAGGTCTCTAAGGGCTGCAGCATGTCTTATGCCACCCTGGAGACCTCTCACTCAGCACAGACACACTGCTTGCCAGCTTGTGTGTGCTAGTGAGAACAAAACGAGTAAGTCGACATGGCACTCCCGTCAGGGTGCCATGCCAGCCTCTCACTGCCTATGCAAGTATAGGTCAGTCACCCCTCTAGCAGGCCTTACAGCCCTAAGGCAGGGTGCACTATACCATAGGTGAGGGTACCAGTGCATGAGCATGGTACCCCTACAGTGTCTAAACAAAACCTTAGACATTGTAAGTGCAGGGTAGCCATAAGAGTATATGGTCTGGGAGTTTGTCAAACACGAACTCCACAGCACCATAATGGCTACACTGAAAACTGGGAAGTTTGGTATCAAACATCTCAGCACAATAAATGCACACTGATGCCAGTGTACATTTTATTGCAAAATACACCCCAGAGGGCACCTTAGAGGTGCCCCCTGAAACTTAACCGACTGTCTGTGTAGGCTGACTAGTTCCAGCAGCCTGCCACACTAGAGACATGTTGCTGGCCCCATGGGGAGAGTGCCTTTGTCACTCTGAGGCCAGTAACAAAGCCTGCACTGGGTGGAGATGCTAACACCTCCCCCAGGCAGGAGCTGTAACACCTGGCGGTGAGCCTCAAAGGCTCACCCCTTTGTCACAGCCCAGCAGGGCACTCCAGCTTAGTGGAGTTGCCCGCCCCCTCCGGCCACGGCCCCCACTTTCGGCGGCAAGGCTGGAGGGAACAAAGAAAGCAACAAGGAGGAGTCACTGGCCAGTCAGGACAGCCCCTAAGGTGTCCTGAGCTGAAGTGACTCTAACTTTTAGAAATCCTCCATCTTGCAGATGGAGGATTCCCCCAATAGGGTTAGGATTGTGACCCCCTCCCCTTGGGAGGAGGTACAAAGAGGGTGTACCCACCCTCAGGGCTAGTAGCCATTGGCTACTAACCCCCCAGACCTAAACACGCCCTTAAATTTAGTATTTAAGGGCTACCCTGAACCCTAGAAAATTAGATTCCTGCAACAACAAGAAGAAGGACTGCCTAGCTGAAAACCCCTGCAGAGGAAGACCAGAAGACAACAACTGCCTTGGCTCCAGAAACTCACCGGCCTGTCTCCTGCCTTCCAAAGAACTCTGCTCCAGCGACGCCTTCCAAAGGGACCAGCGACCTCTGCATCCTCTGAGGACTGCCCTGCTTCGACGACGACAAGAAACTCCAGAGGACAGCGGACCTGCTCCAAAAAGACTGCAACTTTGGTTCAAGAAGCAGCTTTAAAGAACCCTGCAACTCCCCGCAAGAAGCGTGAGACTTGCAACACTGTACCCGGCGACCCCGACTCGGCTGGTGGAGAACCAACACCTCAGGGAGGACCCCCGGACTACTCTACGACTGTGAGTACCAAAACCTGTCCCCCCTGAGCCCCCACAGCGCCGCCTGCAGAGGGAATCCCGAGGCTTCCCCTGACCGCGACTCTCTGAAACCTAAGTCCCGACGCCTGGAAAAGACCCTGCACCCGCAGCCCCCAGGACCTGAAGGACCTGACTTTCACTGGAGAAGTGACCCCCAGGAGTCCCTCTCCCTTGCCCAAGTGGAGGTTTCCCCGAGGAAGCCCCCCCTTGCCTGCCTGCAGCGCTGAAGAGATCCCTTGATCTCTCATAGACTAACATTGAAAACCCGACGCTTGTTTCTACACTGCACCCGGCCGCCCCCGCGCTGCTGAGGGTGAAATTTCTGTGTGGGCTTGTGTCCCCCCGGTGCCCTACAAAACCCCCCTGGTCTGCCCTCCGAAGACGCGGGTACTTACCTGCAAGCAGACCGGAACCGGGGCACCCCCTTCTCTCCATTCTAGCCTATGCGTTTTGGGCACCACTTTGAACTCTGCACCTGACCGGCCCTGAGCTGCTGGTGTGGTGACTTTGGGGTTGCTCTGAACCCCCAACGGTGGGCTACCTTGGACCAAGAACTGAACCCAGTAAGTGTCGTACTTACCTGGTAAAACTAACAAAAACTTACCTCCCCCAGGAACTGTGAAAATTGCACTGTGTCGACTTTTAAAATAGCTATTTGTGAATAACTTGAAAAGTATACATGCAATTGAAATGATTCAAAGTTCCTAATGTACTTACCTGCAATACCTTTCAAACAAGATATTACATGTTAAATTTGAACCTGTGGTTCTTAAAATAAACTAAGAAAATATATTTTTCTATAACAAAACCTATTGGCTGGATTTGTCTCTGAGTGTGTGTACCTCATTTATTGTCTATGTGTAGGTACAACAAATGCTTAACACTACTCCTTGGATAAGCCTACTGCTCGACCACACTACCACAAAAATAGAGCATTAGTATTATCTCTTTTTACCACTATTTTACCTCTAAGGGGAACCCTTGGACTCTGTGCATGCTATTCCTTACTTTGAAATAGCACATACAGAGCCAACTTCCTACATTGGTGGATCAGCGGTGGGGTACAAGACTTTGCATTTGCTGGACTACTCAGCCAATACCTGATCACACGACAGATTCCAAAATTGTCATTAGAAATTGATTTTTGCAATTTGAAAAGTTTTCTAAATTCTTAAAAGACCTGCTAGGGCCTTGTGTTAGATCCTGTTTAGCATTTCTTTTAGAGTTTAAAAGTTTGTAAAAGTTTGAATTAGATTCTAGAACCAGTTTTAGATTCTTAAAAAGTATTCCAACTTTTAGAAGCAAAATGTCTAGCACAGATGTGGCTGTGGTGGAACTCGACACCACACCTTACCTCCATCTACAGATGAGAGAGCTAAGGTCACTCTGTAAACTAAAGAAAATAGCAATGGGCCCCAAACCTACCAAAGTACAGCTCCAGGAGCTTTTGGCAGAGTTTGAAAAGGCCAACCCCTCTGAGGGTGGCAACTCAGAGGATGAAGATAGTGACTTGGAGGGAAATTCCCCCCCTCCAGTCCTACTTAGGGAGAACAGGGCTTCTCCAGCCCTGACTCCACAAATAATAGTCAGAGATGCTGGTTCCCTCACAGGAAGGACCAACAACTCTGAAATCACTGAGGATAACCCCAGTGAAGAGGACATCCAGTTAGCCAGGATGGCCAAAAGATTGGCTTTGGAAAGACAGATCCTAGCCATAGAGAGGGAAAGACAAGAGATGGGCCTAGGACCCATCAATGGTGGCAGCAACATAAATAGGGTCAGAGATTCTCCTGACATGTTGAAAATCCCTAAAGGGATTGTAACTAAATATGAAGATGGTGATGACATCACCAAATGGTTCACAGCTTTTGAGAGGGCTTGTGTAACCAGAAAAGTGAACAAATCTCACTGGGGTGCTCTCCTTTGGGAAATGTTCACAGGAAAGTGTAGGGATAGACTCCTCACACTCTCTGGAAAAGATGCAGAATCTTATGACCTCATGAAGGGTACCCTGATTGAGGGCTTTGGATTCTCCACTGAGGAGTATAGGATTAGATTCAGGGGGGCTCAAAAATCCTCGAGCCAGACCTGGGTTGACTTTGTAGACTACTCAGTAAAAACACTAGATGGTTGGATTCAAGGCAGTGGTGTAAGTAATTATGATGGGCTGTACAATTTATTTGTGAAAGAACACCTGTTAAGTAATTGTTTCAATGATAAACTGCATCAGCATCTGGTAGACCTAGGACCAATTTCTCCCCAAGAATTGGGAAAGAAGGCGGACCATTGGGTCAAGACAAGGGTGTCCAAAACTTCCACAGGGGGTGACCAAAAGAAAGGGGTCACAAAACCTCCCCAGGGGAAAGGTGGTGAGACAGCCAAAAACAAAAATAGTAAAGAGTCTTCTACAGGCCCCCAAAAACCTGCACAGGAGGGTGGGCCCAGAGCCTCTTCACAAAACAATCCTGGGTACAAGGGTAAAAACTTTGATCCCAAAAAGGCCTGGTGTCGTAGCTGTAATCAGCCTGGACACCAAACTGGAGACAAGGCCTGTCCCAAGAAAAGTTCCACTCCAAACTCCAATCCAGGTAACACTGGAATGGCTAGTCTCCAAGTGGGATCAACAGTGTGCCCAGAGCAAATCAGGGTCCACACTGAAGCTACTCTAGTCTCTGAGGGTGGGGTGGATTTAGCCACACTAGCTGCCTGGCCGCCTAACATGCAAAAATACAGGCAGCAGCTCTTTATTAATGGGACAAGTGTAGAGGGCCTGAGGGATACAGGTGCCAGTGTCACCATGGTGACAGAGAAACTGGTTTCCCCTGGCCAATACCTGACTGGAAAAACTTATACAGTCACCAACGCTGACAATCAGACTAAAGCACATCCCATGGCAATGGTAACTTTAGAATGGGGAGGGGTCAATGGCCTGAAACAGGTGGTGGTCTCCTCAAACATCCCAGTAGACTGTCTGCTTGGAAATGACCTGGAGTCCTCAGCATGGGCTGAGGTAGAACTAAAAACCCATGCAGCCATGCTGGGTATCCCTGAACTGGTGTGTGTAAAAACAAGAGCACAATGCAAGGCACAGGGTGAAAAAGTAGAGTTGGAGTCTGGAAGAATGGCCCAGCCTACCAAGAGAAAAGGAAAGTCAGTTGGGAAACCAACTGCAACACAGTCAGAAAAAGAGAACCTCTCTTCTCAGGAAGAAGTTCTGCCCTCTGAAGGAACTGAGCCTTTGGAGCTTGAACCTTATCAGGTTGAGCTCTTAGGCCCAGGGGGACCCTCAAGGGAGGAGCTGTGTAAGGGACAAGAAACCTGTCCCTCCCTTGAAGGCCTTAGGCAGCAAGCTGCTGAAGAGTCCAAGGGCAAGAAAAATGGAACACATAGGGTCTATTGGGAAGATGGACTCCTGTACACTGAGGCCAGAGACCCCAAACCTGGTGCCACTAGGAGAGTGGTAGTGCCTCAGTCGTTCAGAGAGTTTATTCTGACCTTAGCCCATGATATTCCCCTTGCTGGGCATTTGGGACAAACCAAGACGTGGGAGAGGTTAGTCAACCACTTCTACTGGCCCAATATGTCCCAGAAGGTTAAGGAGTTTTGCCTCTCCTGCCCCACCTGTCAATCCAGTGGTAAGACAGGTGGGCACCCAAAGGCCCCCCTCATTCCACTTCCAGTGGTGGGGGTCCCCTTTGAAAGAGTGGGTGTGGACATAGTTGGTCCACTGGAACCTCCCACAGCCTCAGGAAATATGTACATCCTAGTAGTAGTGGATCATGCTACTAGGTATCCTGAAGCTATTCCCCTTAGGTCGACTACTGCCCCTGCAGTAGCCAAGGCCCTCATTGGTATCTTTACCCGAGTGAGTTTCCCTAAGGAGGTGGTGTCTGACAGAGGTACCAACTTCATGTCAGCATACCTTAAACACATGTGGAATGAGTGTGGAGTGACTTACAAATTCACTACACCATACCATCCACAAACGAATGGCTTAGTTGAGAGATTCAACAAGACATTAAAAGGCATGATCATGGGGCTCCCAGAAAAACTCAAAAGGAGATGGGATGTCCTCTTGCCATGTCTGCTTTTTGCTTACAGAGAGGTGCCACAGAAGGGAGTAGGATTCTCACCCTTTGAACTTCTGTTTGGCCACCCTGTAAGGGGACCACTTGCTCTTGTTAAAGAAGGCTGGGAGAGACCTCTTCATGAGCCTAAACAAGACATAGTGGACTATGTACTTGGCCTTCGCTCTAGAATGGCAGAGTACATGGAAAAGGCAACCAAAAACCTTGAGGCCAGCCAACAGCTCCAGAAGTTTTAGTATGACCAAAAGGCTGCACTGGTTGAGTTCCAACCAGGGCAGAAAGTCTGGGTTCTGGAGCCTGTGGCTCCCAGGGCACTCCAGGACAAATGGAGTGGCCCTTACCCAGTGCTAGAAAGGAAGAGTCAGGTCACCTACCTGGTGGACCTGGGCACAAGCAGGAGCCCCAAGAGGGTGATCCATGTGAACCGCCTTAAGCTCTTCCATGACAGGGCTGATGTGAATCTGTTGATGGTAACAGATGAGGATCAGGAGGCAGAGAGTGAACCTCTCCCTGATCTTCTGTCATCAGACCCAAAAGATGGCTCAGTAGATGGAGTGATCTACTCAGACACCCTCTCTGGCCAACAGCAAGCTGATTGTAGGAGAGTCCTACAACAGTTTCCTGAACTCTTCTCCCTAACCCCTGGTCAGACACACCTGTGTACCCATGATGTGGACACAGGAGACAGCATGCCTGTCAAAAACAAAATCTTTAGACAGTCTGACCATGTTAAGGAAAGCATTAAGGTGGAAGTCCACAAGATGCTGGAATTGGGAGTAATTGAGCGCTCTGACAGCCCCTGGGCTAGCCCAGTGGTCTTAGTCCCCAAACCTCACACCAAAGATGGAAAGAAAGAGATGAAGTTTTGTGTGGACTACAGAGGGCTCAATTCTGTCACCAAGACAGATGCTCATCCAATTCCTAGAGCTGATGAGCTCATAGATAAATTAGGTGCTGCCAAATTCTTAAGTACCTTTGACTTGACAGCAGGGTACTGACAAATAAAAATGGCACCTGGAGCAAAAGAGAAAACAGCATTCTCCACACCTGATGGGCATTATCAGTTTACTGTTATGCCCTTTGGTTTAAAGAATGCCCCTGCCACCTTCCAAAGGTTGGTGAATCAAGTCCTTGCTGGCTTGGAGTCCTTTAGCACAGCTTATCTTGATGATATTGCTGTCTTTAGCTCCACCTGGCAGGATCACCTGGTCCACCTGAAGAAGGTTTTGAAGGCTCTGCAATCTGCAGGCCTCTCTATCAAGGCATCCAAATGCCAGATAGGGCAGGGAACTGTGGTTTACTTGGGACACCTTGTAGGTGGAGGCCAAGTTCAGCCACTCCAACCCAAGATCCAGACTATTCTGGACTGGGTAGCTCCAAAAACCCAGACTCAAGTCAGGGCATTCCTTGGCTTGACTGGGTATTACAGGAGGTTTGTGAAGGGATATGGATCCATTGTGACAGCCCTCAGTGAACTCACCTCCAAGAAAATGCCCAAGAAAGTGAACTGGACTGTGGAATGCCAACAGGCCTTTGACACCCTGAAACAAGCAATGTGCTCAGCACCAGTTCTAAAAGCTCCAGATTATTCTAAGCAGTTCATTGTGCAGACAGATGCCTCTGAACATGGGATAGGGGCAGTTTTGTCCCAAACAAATGATGATGGCCTTGACCAGCCTGTTGTTTTCATTAGCAGGAGGTTACTCCCCAGGGAGCAGCGTTGGAGTGCCATTGAGAGGGAGGCCTTTGCTGTGGTTTGGTCCCTGAAGAAGCTGAGACCATACCTCTTTGGGACTCACTTCCTAGTTCAAACTGACCACAGACCTCTCAAATGGCTGATGCAAATGAAAGGTGAAAATCCTAAACTGTTGAGGTGGTCCATCTCCCTACAGGGAATGGACTTTATAGTGGAACACAGACCTGGGACTGCCCATGCCAATGCAGATGGCCTTTCCAGGTTCTTCCACTTAGAAAATGAAGACTCTCTTGGGAAAGGTTAGTCTCATCCTCTTTCGTTTGGGGGGGGGTTGTGTAAGGAAATGCCTCCTTGGCATGGTTGCCCCCTGACATTTTGCCTTTGCTGATGCTATGTTTACAATTGAAAGTGTGCTGAGGCCTGCTAACCAGGCCCCAGCACCAGTGTTCTTTCCCTAACCTGTACTTTTGTATCCACAATTGGCAGACCCTGGCATCCAGATAAGTCCCTTGTAACTGGTACTTCTAGTACCAAGGGCCCTGATGCCAAGGAAGGTCTCTAAGGGCTGCAGCATGTCTTATGCCACCCTGGAGACCTCTCACTCAGCACAGACACACTGCTTGCCAGCTTGTGTGTGCTAGTGAGAACAAAACGAGTAAGTCGACATGGCACTCCCCTCAGGGTGCCATGCCAGCCTCTCACTGCCTATGCAAGTATAGGTCAGTCACCCCTCTAGCAGGCCTTACAGCCCTAAGGCAGGGTGCACTATACCATAGGTGAGGGTACCAGTGCATGAGCATGGTACCCCTACAGTGTCTAAACAAAACCTTAGACATTGTAAGTGCAGGGTAGCCATAAGAGTATATGGTCTGGGAGTTTGTCAAACACGAACTCCACAGCACCATAATGGCTACACTGAAAACTGGGAAGTTTGGTATCAAACTTCTCAGCACAATAAATGCACACTGATGCCAGTGTACATTTTATTGCAAAATACACCCCAGAGGGCACCTTAGAGGTGCCCCCTGAAACTTAACCGACTGTCTGTGTAGGCTGACTAGTTCCAGCAGTCTGCCACACTAGAGACATGTTGCTGGCCCCATGGGGAGAGTGCCTTTGTCACTCTGAGGCCAGTAACAAAGCCTGCACTGGGTGGAGATGCTAACACCTCCCCCAGGCAGGAGCTGTAACACCTGGCTGTGAGCCTCAAAGGCTCACCCCTTTGTCACAGCCCAGCAGGGCACTCCAGCTTAGTGGAGTTGCCCGCCCCCTCCGGCCACGGCCCCCACTTTTGGCGGCAAGGCTGGAGGGAACAAAGAAAGCAACAAGGAGGAGTCACTGGCCAGTCAGGACAGCCCCTAAGGTGTCCTGAGCTGAAGTGACTCTAACTTTTAGAAATCCTCCATCTTGCAGATGGAGGATTCCCCCAATAGGGTTAGGATTGTGACCCCCTCCCCTTGGGAGGAGGCACAAAGAGGGTGTACCCACCCTCAGGGCTAGTAGCCATTGGCTACTAACCCCCCAGACCTAAACACGCCCTTAAATTTAGTATTTAAGGGCTACCCTGAACCCTAGAAAATTAGATTCCTGCAACAACAACAAGAAGGACTGCCTAGCTGAAAACCCCTGCAGAGGAAGACCAGAAGACAACAACTGCCTTGGCTCCAGAAACTCACCGGCCTCTCTCCTGCCTTCCAAAGAACTCTGCTCCAGCGACGCCTTCCAAAGGGACCAGCGACCTCTGCATCCTCTGAGGACTGCCCTGCTTCGACGACGACAAGAAACTCCCGAGGACAGCGGACCTGCTCCAAAAAGACTGCAACTTTGGTTCAAGAAGCAGCTTTAAATAACCCTGCAACTCCCCGCAAGAAGCGTGAGACTTGCAACACTGCACCCGGCGACCCCGACTCGGCTGGTGGAGAACCAACACCTCAGGGAGGACCCCCGGACTACTCTACGACTGTGAGTACCAAAACCTGTCCCCCCTGAACCCCCACAGCGCCGCCTGCAGAGGGAATCCCGAGGCTTCCCCTGACCGCGACTCTCTGAAACCTAAGTCCCGACGCCTGGAAAAGACCCTGCACCCGCAGCCCCCAGGACCTGAAGGACCGGACTTTCACTGGAGAAATGACCCCCAGGAGTCCCTCTCCCTTGCCCAAGTGGAGGTTTCCCCGAGGAAGCCCCCCCTTGCCTGCCTGCAGCGCTGAAGAGATCCCTTGATCTCTCATAGACTAACATTGAAAACCCGACGCTTGTTTCTACACTGCACCCGGCCGCCCCCGCGCTGCTGAGGGTGAAATTTCTGTGTGGGCTTGTGTCCCCCCCGGTGCCCTACAAAACCCCCCTGGTCTGCCCTCCGAAGACGCAGGTACTTACCTGCAAGCAGACCGGAACCGGGGCACCCCCTTCTCTCCATTCTAGCCTATGCGTTTTGGGCACCACTTTGAACTCTGCACCTGACCGGCCCTGAGCTGCTGCTGTGGTGACTTTGGGGTTGCTCTGAACCCCCAACGGTGGGCTACCTTGGACCAAGAACTGAACCCAGTAAGTGTTGTACTTACCTGGTAAAACTAACAAAAACTTACCTCCCCCAGGAACTGTGAAAATTGCACTAAGTGTCCACTTTTAAAATAGCTATTTGTGAATAACTTGAAAAGTATACATGCAATTGAAATGATTCAAAGTTCCTAATGTACTTACCTGCAATACCTTTCAAACAAGATATTACATGTTAAATTTGAACCTGTGGTTCTTAAAATAAACTAAGAAAAGATATTTTTCTATAACAAAACCTATTGGCTGGATTTGTCTCTGAGTGTGTGTACCTCATTTATTGTCTATGTGTAGGTACAACAAATGCTTAACACTACTCCTTGGATAAGCCTACTGCTCGACCACACTACCACAAAAATAGAGCATTAGTATTATCTCTTTTTACCACTATTTTACCTCTAAGGGGAACCCTTGGACTCTGTGCATGCTATTCCTTACTTTGAAATAGCACATACAGAGCCAACTTCCTACAGCTGTTATCCTGGTTCATCTCCTCCCGCAATCTTTATCCAAGAACTGCCTTGGCAGCGCATACTGTTTATTCTAGTTACACAGAGCAAATCATTTTGTGAATACAGGGAAGGGAAGTTGCCGTGAGGTGTATTATATGAGACATTTTATCCCGTAGTGATAATTTGTTACAGTATTCAACACTGAATGCAATCGTATCCCTAATTTCAGATTAAAAGATTTAAACCTAAAAATTATATATATTTCTGACTCTGAAAAAAGTAGTGGGAATACTTTTAAAAGTTTGTGGGAAAATGCTGTCCTTTAAAATTAAAGTTGCACTCACTTGCAGCAAATGTCCTTGCTTGAGAAGAAGCTGATAAAAGAAAATGTACAGATCGACAAGACTATTTCTTTAAGGTCGTCCCCTATTCTAAAAAGATTCAATGAGATTTCTAAACACCAAGCCACAGGTTAACGTAGTTAAAATAATTGCCCACTTCTCAGGCTCACAGCCAATGTGCACGGATATTGCTGCTTTTCTCAAGGCAGGCAAAGCTCTTTCTATCTCTTGGAACTTTAACGCTTCTCCAGGGACAGTAACACAAACTTAACTCCTTGTAAATCAGTAGGAGGCAGCTTTTCTAGCCCTCAGAGCAGCTTCCCAGTTCTAGGGATCCCGGGCAAAGAAAGATAATTCTCCTAGGTAGATGGGTGTTCATTCAGCGTAGGTGGGTGCAGTCCTCGGTCTCTGCCTGTTCCAATAACCACCTCTCTTTGATTGGTGGCAGTTTTTCTAGATGTACCCAACTGTCATTCACAAAATTCTGTAACCTAATCCAGCTATAACGCACAACACCCTCATCTTTTAAAGGGGCATGCTCCAGTTCCATAACACTTGCTTTCTAGTCTTTCAAAATGGTAGAACTGAGCAAGGATTGTTCTCTTCTAACACCTCCCAAAGCCAATCCGCACCGGCCCCCCTCAAACCAAAGTAAAAGCCCCACCCTCCTAGACACAACCCTTCCCAACCTGAGAGAAGGTCCTACAGGTGAGGGGCAAGCCTCTCACTTTAAAGTACCAAGGGTGCTCACTGATAAGTAGCTGTCAAACGGACTACGTTGTATGTTTCCTAAATAGCTCTATGCTGTAAGAATGACTTTTCTACTCAAGTCAAGTCTTTTCTGCTCATTTCATAACAGGAATAAGAAAGGTTTTATCAAACTTCATTTTTAAAATCTGCACCTTTTGAAATATAGTATTTAAGTTCATGGCACGTGGTGTAGGACGGTGCCCCTTTTTGCCATGTTCACCCCCACTTTTTGCCTAGGACATGATGCAATTTTAACTGAAAGTGCACTGGGTTCCTGCTAACCAGGTCCCCAGAGCCAGGTCGCTTTCCCTAAAACTGTGCAATTGTTCCCCAATTGGCAATACCCTTGGCTCCCTTGTAAGTCCCTAGTAAATGGTACCCCTGGTACCTAGGGCATTGGTACCAAAGAGGGTCCCCAAGGGCTGCACCATGTATATTGCCACTGCCAGGGACCGCCCCTCCCTTACCCCCTTTCCCCTGCCCCTCACCTAGCGCATGCAGACTGACATTGCAGGCTGCATGTCTTGGTGGGACTCAAAGTGAAAACACAACATGGCACATGGCTTGTGTGCCCTCTCCCCTAACATTGCCTGTAATATATGTAAGTCACCCCTACTGCAGGAATTACAACCCTAAGGGAAGGTGCATTATATTACATGCGAGGGAAGATCTGCAAGAGCAGATATGCCCATTGTAGGAAGCTGGCTCTGTATGCACTATTTCAAAGTAAGGAATAGTATGCACAGAGTCCAAGGGTTCCCCTTAGAGGTAAGATAGTGGCAAAAAGAGATAATACTAATGCTCTATTTTGTGGTAGTGTGGTCGAGCAGTAGGCTTATCAAAGGAGTAGTGTTAAGCATTTGTTGTACATACACACAGGCAATAAATGAGGAACACACACTCAGAGACAAATCCAGCCAATAGGTTTTGTTATAGAAAAATATCTTTTCTTAGTTTATTTTAAGAACCACAGGTTCAAATTTTACATGTAATATCTCATTTGAAAGGTATTGCAGGTAAGTACGTTAGGAACTTTGAATCATTTCATTAGCATGTATACTTTTCACATAAAACACAATAAGCTGTTTTAAAAGTGGACACTGCAATTTTCACAGTTCCAGGGGGAGGTAAAGTAATGTTAGTTTTCACAGGTAAGTAAGTCACTTACAGGTTTCAGTTTTTGGTCCAAGGTAGCCCACCGTTGGGGGTTCAGAGCAACCCCAAAGTTACCACACCAGCAGCTCAGGGCCGGTCAGGTGCAGAGGTCAAAGAGGTGCCCAAAACGCATAGGCTTCAATGGAGAGAAGGGGGTGCCCCGGTTCCAGTCTGCCAGCAGGTAAGTACCCGCGTCTTTGGAGGGCAGACCAGGGGGGTTTTGTAGGGCACCGGGGGGGGACACAGGTCAGCACAAAAAGTATCCCCTCAGCAGCGCGGGGGCGGCCGGGTGCAGTGTGCAAACACGCGTCGGGTTTGTAATGGTTTTCAATGAGAGATCAAGGGATCTCTACAGCGTTGCAGGCAGGCAAGGGGGGGGCTCCTCGGGGTAGCCACCACCTGGGCAAGGGAGAGGGCCTCCTGGGGGTCACTCCTGCACAGGAGTTCCGTTTCTTTAGGTGCTGGGGGCTGCGGGTGCAGGGTCTTTTCCAGCCGTCGGGAAATGGAGTTCAGGCAGTCGCGGTCAGGGGGAGCCTCGGGATTCCCTCTGCAGGCGTCGCTGTGGGGGCTCCGGGGGGACAACTTTGGTTACTCACAGTCGTAGAGTCGCCGGAGGGTCCTCCCTGAAGCGTTGTTTCTCCACCAGTCGAGTCGGGGTCGCCGGGTGCAGTGTTGCAAGTCTCACGCTTCTTGCGGGGAGTTGCAGGGGTCTTTAAATCTGCTACTTGAAACAAAGTTGCAGTTCTTTTGGAGCAGGGCCGCTGTCCTCTGGAGTTTCTTGTCTTTCTCGAAGCAGGGCAGTCCTCAGAGGATTCAGAGGTCGCTGGTCCCTTGGAAAGCGTCGCTGGAGCAGGTTTCTTTGGAAGGCAGGAGACAGGCCGGTAAGTCTGGAGCCAAAGCAGTTGGTGTCTTCTGTTCTTCCTCTGCAGGGGTTTTTCAGCTCAGCAGTCTTCTTCTTGTAGTTTCAGGAATCTAAAGTTTTAGGTTCAGGGGAGCCCTTAAATACTAAATTTAAGGGCGTGTTTAGGTCTGGGGGGTTAGTAGCCAATGGCTACTAGCCCTGAGGGTGGGTACACCCTCTTTGTGCCTCCTCCCAAGGGGAGGGGGTCACATCCCTAATCCTATTGGGGGAATCCTCCATCTGCAAGATGGAGGATTTCTAAAAGTTAGAGTCACCTCAGCTTAGGGGCTGTCCTGACTGGCCAGTGACTCCTCCTTGTTGTTTTCTTTGTTTCCTCCAGCCTTGCTGCCAAAAGTTGGGGCTGTGGCCGGAGGGGGCGGGCAACTCCACTAAGCTGGAGTGCCCTGCGGTGCTGTGACAAAGGGGTGAGCCTTTGAGGCTCACCGCCAGGTGTTACAGCTCCTGCCTGGGGGAGGTGATAGCATCTCCACCCAGTGCAGGCTTTGTTACTGGCCTCAGAGTGACAAAGGCACTCTCCCCATGGGGCCAGCAACATGTCTCTAGTGTGGCAGGCTGCTGGAACCAGTCAGCCTACACAGATAGTCGGTTAAGGTTTCAGGGGGCACCTCTAAGGTGCCCTCTGGGGTGTAGTTTACAATAAAATGTACACTGGCATCAGTGTGCATTTATTGTGCTGAGAAGTTTGATACCAAACTTCCCAGTTTTCAGTGTAGCCATTATGGTGCTGTGGAGTTCGTGTAAAACAGACTCCCAGACCATATACTCTTATGGCTACCTGCACTTACAATGTCTAAGGTATTGCTTAGACACAGTAGGGGCACAGTGCTCATGCACTGGTGCCCTCACCTATGGTATAGTGCACCCTGCCTTAGGGCTGTAAGGCCTACTAGAGGGGTGACTTATCTATACCTGCATAGGCAGTGAGAGGCTGGCATGGCACCCTGAGGGGAGTGCCATTTCGACTTACTCGTTTTGTTCTCACCAGCACACACAAGCTGGCAAGCAGTGTGTCTGTGCTGAGTGAGGGGTCTCCAGGGTGGCATAAGACATGCTGCAGCCCTTAGAGACCTTCCTTGGCATCAGGGCCCTTGGTACCAGGGGTACCACTTACAAGGGACTTATCTGGATGCCAGGGTGTGCCAATTGTGGAATCAAAAGTACAGGTTAGGGAAAGAACACTGGTGCTGGGGCCTGGTTAGCAGGCCTCAGCACACTTTCAATTCAAAACATAGCATCAGCAAAGGCAAAAAGTCAGGGGGTAACCATGCCAACAAGGCATTTCCTTACACAACTCCCCCCCCCCCCCCAAACGAAAGAGGATGAGACTAACCTTTCCCAAGAGAGTCTTCATTTTCTAAGTGGAAGAACCTGGAAAGGCCATCTGCATTGGCATGGGCAGTCCCAGGTCTGTGTTCCACTATAAAGTCCATTCCCTGTAGGGAGATGGACCACCTCAACAGTTTTGGATTTTCACCTTTCATTTGCATCAGCCATCTGAGAGGTCTGTGGTCAGTTTGAACTAGGAAGTGAGTACCAAAGAGGTATGGTCTCAACTTCTTCAGGGACCAAACCACAGCAAAGGCCTCCCTCTCAATGGCACTCCAACGCTGCTCCCTGGGGAGTAACCTCCTGCTAATGAAAGCAACAGGCTGGTCAAGGCCATCATCATTTGTTTGGGACAAAACTGCCCCTATCCCATGTTCAGAGGCATCTGTTTGCACAATGAATTGCTTGGAGTAATCTGGAGCTTTTAGAACTGGTGCTGTGCACATAGCTTGCTTCAGAGTGTCAAAGGCCTGTTGGCATTCTACAGTCCAGTTTACTTTCTTGGGCATTTTCTTGGAGGTGAGTTCTGTGAGGGCTGTCACAATGGATCCATATCCCTTCACAAACCTCCTATAGTACCCAGTCAAGCCAAGGAATGCCCTGACTTGAGTCTGGGTTTTTGGAGCTGCCCAGTCCAGAATAGTCTGGATCTTAGGCTGAAGTGGCCGAACTTGGCCTCCACCTACAAGGTGTCCCAAGTAAACCACAGTTCCCTGCCCTATCTGGCATTTGGATGCCTTGATAGAGAGGCCTGCAGATTGCAGGGCCTTCAAAACCTTCTTCAGGTGGACCAGGTGATCCTGCCAGGTGGAGCAGAAGACAGCAATATCGTCAAGATAAGCTGCACTAAAGGATTCCAACCCAGCAAGGACTTGATTCACCAACCTTTGGAAGGTGGCAGGGGCATTCTTTAAACCAAAGGGCATAACAGTGAACTGATAATGCCCATCAGGTGTGGAGAATGCTGTCTTTTCTTTTGCTCCAGGGGCCATTCTGATTTGCCAGTACCCTGCTGTTAAGTCAAAGGTACTTAAGAATTTGGCAGCCCCTAATTTGTCTATTAGCTCATCAGCTCTAGGAATGGGATGAGCATCTGTCTTGGTGACAGAGTTGAGACTTCTGTAGTCCACACAAAACCTCATCTCTCTCTTTCCTTCTTTGGTGTGAGGTTTGGGGACTAAGACCACTGGGCTAGCCCAGGGGCTGTCAGAGTACTCAATTACTCCCAATTCCAGCATCTTGTGGACTTCCACCTTGATGCTTTCCTTAACTTGGTCAGACTGTCTAAATATTTTGTTTTTGACAGGCATGCTGTCTCCTGTGTCCACATCATGGGTACACAGGTGTGTCTGACCAGGGGTTAGGGAAACGAGTTCAGCAAACTGCTGCAGGACCTTCCTACATTCAGACTGCTGTTGGCTAGAGAGGGTGTCTGAGTAGATCACTCCATCCACTGAGCCATCTTTAGGGTCTGATGAGAGGAGATCAGGGAGAGGTTCACTCTCAGCTTCCTGGTCCTCATCTGTTACCATCAACAGATTTACATCAGCCCTGTCATGGAAGAGCTTAAGGCGGTTCACATGGATCACCCTCTTGGGGCTCCTGCTTGTGCCCAGGTCCACCAGGTAGGTGACCTGACTCTTCCTTTCTAGTACTGGGTAAGGGCCACTCCATTTGTCCTGGAGTGCCCTGGGAGCCACAGGCTCCAGAACCCAGACTTTCTGCCCTGGTTGAAATTCAACCAGTGCAGCCTTTTGGTCATACCACAACTTCTGGAGTTGTTGGCTGGCCTCAAGGTTTTTACTTGCCTTTTCCATGTACTCTGCCATCCTTGAGCGAAGGCCAAGTACATAGTCCACTATGTCTTGTTTAGGCTCATGAAGAGGTCTCTCCCAGCCTTCTTTAACAAGAGCAAGTGGTCCCCTTACAGGGTGGCCAAACAGAAGTTCAAAGGGTGAGAATCCTACTCCCTTCTGAGGCACCTCTCTGTAAGCGAAAAGCAGACATGGTAGGAGGACATCCCATCTCCTTTTGAGTTTTTCTGGGAGCCCCATGATCATGCCCTTTAATGTCTTGTTGAATCTCTCAACAAGGCCATTAGTTTGTGGATGATATGGTGTAGTGAATTTATAAGTCACCCCACACTCATTCCACATGTGTTTTAGGTATGCTGACATGAAGTTGGTACCTCTGTCAGACACCACCTCCTTAGGGAAGCCCACTCTGGTAAAGATACCAATGAGGGCCTTGGCTACTGCAGGGGCAGTAGTCAACCTAAGGGGAATAGCTTCAGGATACCTAGTAGCATGATCCACTACTACTAGGATGTACATATTTCCTGAGGCTGTGGGAGGTTCTAGTGGACCAACTATGTCCACACCCACTCTTTCAAAGGGGACCCCCACCACTGGAAGTGGAATGAGGGGGGCCTTTGGATGCCCACCTGTCTTACCACTGGCTTGACAGGTGGGGCAGGAGAGGCAAAACTCCTTAACCTTCTGGGACATATTGGGCCAGTAGAAGTGGTTGACTAACCTCTCCCACGTCTTGGTTTGTCCCAAATGCCCAGCAAGGGGAATATCATGGGCTAAGGTCAGAATAAACTCTCTGAAACCCTGAGGCACTACCACTCTCCTAGTGGCACCAGGTTTGGGATCTCTTGCCTCAGTGTACAGGAGTCCATCTTCCCAATAGACCCTATGTGTTCCATTTTTCTTGCCATTGGACTCTTCAGCAGCTTGCTGCCTAAGGCCTTCAAGAGAGGGACAGGTTTCTTGTCCCTTACACAACTCTTCCCTTGAGGGTCCCCCTGGGCCTAAGAGCTCAACCTGATAAGGTTCCAGCTCCATAGGCTCAGTTCCCTCAGAGGGCAGAACTTCTTCCTGAGAAGAGAGGTTCTCTTTTTCTTGCTGTGTTGCAGCTGGTTTCCCAGCTGACTTTCCTTTCCTCTTGGTAGGCTGGGCCTTTCTTCCAGACTCCAGCTCTACTTTTTCACCCTGAGCCTTGCACTGTGCCCTTGTCTTGACATACACCAGTTCAGGGATACCCAGCATGGCTGCATGGGTTTTCAGTTCTACCTCAGCCCATGCTGAGGACTCCAGGTCATTTCCAAGCAAACAGTCTACTGGGATATTTGAGGAGACCACCACCTGTTTCAGGCCATTGACCCCCTCCCCACTCTAAAGTTACCATAGCCATGGGATGTACTTTAGTCTGATTGTCAGCGTTGGTGACTGGATAAATTTGTCCAGTCAGGTATTGGCCAGGGGAAACCAGTTTCTCTGTCACCATAGTGACACTGGCACCTGTATCCCTCAGGCCCTCTACACTTGTCCCATTAATTAAGAGCTGCTGCCTGTATTTTTGCATGTTAGGGGGCCAGGCAGCCAGTGTGGCTAAATCCACCCCACCCTCAGAGACTAATGTAGCTTCAGTGTGACACCTGATTTGCTCTGGGCACACTGTTGATCCCACTTGGAGACTGGCCATTCCAGTTTTAGCTGGATGGGAGTTAGAAGTGGTATCTTTCTTGGGACAGGCCTTGTCTCCAGGTTGGTGTCCAGACTGACTACAGCTACGACACCAGGCCTTTTTGGGATCAAAGTTTTTACCCTTGTACCCAGAATTGTTTTGTGAAGAGGCTCTGGGCCCACCCTCCTGTGCAGGTTTTTGGGGGCCTGTAGAAGACTCTTTACTATTTTTGTTTTTGGCTGTCTCACCACCCTTCCCCTGGGGAGGTTTTGTGACCCCTTTCTTTTGGTCACCCCCTGTGGAAGTTTTGGACACCCTAGTCTTGACCCAATGGTCCGCCTTCTTTCCCAATTCTTGGGGAGAAATTGGTCCTAGGTCTACCAGATGCTGATGCAGTTTGTCATTGAAACAATTACTTAACAGGTGTTCTTTCACAAATAAATTGTACAGCCCATCATAATTACTTACACCACTGCCTTGAATCCAACCATCTAGTGTTTTTACTGAGTAGTCTACAAAGTCAACCCAGGTCTGGCTCGAGGATTTTTGAGCCCCCCTGAATCTAATCCTATACTCCTCAGTGGAGAATCCAAAGCCCTCAATCAGGGTACCCTTCATGAGGTCATAAGATTCTGCATCTTTTCCAGAGAGTGTGAGGAGTCTATCCCTACACTTTCCTGTGAACATTTCCAAAAGGAGAGCACCCCAGTGAGATTTGTTCACTTTTCTGGTTACACAAGCCCTCTCAAAAGCTGTGAACCATTTGGTGATGTCATCACCATCTTCATATTTAGTTACAATCCCTTTAGGGATTTTCAACATGTCAGGAGAATCTCTGACCCTATTTATGTTGCTGCCACCATTGATGGGTCCTAGGCCCATCTCTTGTCTTTCCCTTTCTATGGCTAGGATCTGTCTTTCCAAAGCCAATCTTTTGGCCATCCTGGCTAACTGGATGTCCTCTTCACTGGAGTTATCCTCAGTGATTTCAGAGAGGTTGGTCCCTCCTGTGAGGGAGCCAGCATCTCTGACTATTATGCTTGGAGTCAGGGCTTGAGAGGCCCTGTCCTCCCTAGATAGGACTGGTAGGGGGGAATCACCCTCCAAGTCACTATCATCATCCTCCTCTGAGTTGCCATCCTAAGAGGGGTTGGCCTTTTCAAACTCTGCCAACAGCTCCTGGAGCTGTAGTTTGGAAGGTCTGGGGCCCATTACTATTTTCTTTATTTTACAGAGTGACCTTAGCTCCCTCATCTTAAGATGGAGGTAAGGTGTGGTGTCGAGTTCCACCACATTCATCTCTGCACTAGACATTATGCTTCTAAAAGTTGGAATACTTTTTAAGAATCTAAAACTAGTTCTAGGTTCTAATTCAAACTTTTACCAAACTTTTAAACTCTAAAAGAAATGCTAAACAGGATCTAACAAGGCCCTAGCAGGTCTTTTAAGAATTTAGAAAAATTTCAAATTGCAAAAACAATTTCTAATGACAATTTTTGGAATTTGTCGTGTGATCAGGTATTGGCTGAGTAGTCCAGCAAATGCAAAGTCTTGTACCCCACCGCTGATCCACCAATGTAGGAAGTTGGCTCTGTATGCACTATTTCAAAGTAAGGAATAGTATGCACAGAGTCCAAGGGTTCCCCTTAGAGGTAAGATAGTGGCAAAAAGAGATAATACTAATGCTCTATTTTGTGGTAGTGTGGTCGAGCAGTAGGCTTATCAAAGGAGTAGTGTTAAGCATTTGTTGTACATACACACAGGCAATAAATGAGGAACACACACTCAGAGACATTTTACATGTAATATCTCATTTGAAAGGTATTGCAGGTAAGTACTTTAGGAACTTTGAATCATTTCATTAGCATGTATACTTTTCACATAAAACACAATAAGCTGTTTTAAAAGTGGACACAGTGTAATTTTCACAGTTCCAGGGGGAGGTAAAGTAATGTTAGTTTTCACAGGTAAGTAAGTCACTTACAGGTTTCAGTTTTTGGTCCAAGGTAGCCCACCGTTGGGGGTTCAGGGCAACCCCAAAGTTACCACACCAGCAGCTCAGGGCCGGTCAGGTGCAGAGGTCAAAGAGGTGCCCAAAACGCATAGGCTTCAATGGAGAGAAGGGGGTGCCCCGGTTCCAGTCTGCCAGCAGGTAAGTACCCGCGTCTTCGGAGGGCAGACCAGGGGGGTTTTGTAGGGCACCGGGGGGGGACACAGGTCAGCACAAAAAGTACCCCTCAGCAGCGCGGGGGCAGCCGGGTGCAGTGTGCAAACACGCGTCGGGTTTGTAATGGTTTTCAATGAGAGATCAAGGGATCTCTTCAGCGTTGCAGGCAGGCAAGGGGGGGGCTCCTCGGGGTAGCCACCACCTGGGCAAGGGAGAGGGCCTCCCGGGGGTCACTCCTGCACAGGAGTTCCGTTTCTTTAGGTGCTGGGGGCTGCGGGTGCAGGGTCTTTTCCAGCTGTCGGGAAATGGAGTTCAGGCAGTCGCGGTCAGGGGGAGCCTCGGGATTCCCTCTGCAGGCGTCGCTGAGGGGGCTCAGGGGGGACAACTTTGGTTACTCACAGTCGTAGAGTCGCCGGAGGGTCCTCCCTGAAGTGTTGTTTCTCCACCAGTCGAGTCGGGGTCGCCGGGTGCAGTGTTGCAAGTCTCACGCTTCTTGCGGGGAGTTGCAGGGGTCTTTAAATCTGCTACTTGAAACAAAGTTGCAGTTCTTTTGGAGCAGGGCCGCTGTCCTCGGGAGTTTCTTGTCTTTCTCGAAGCAGGGCAGTCCTCAGAGGATTCAGAGGTCGCTGGTCCCTTGGAAAGCGTCGCTGGAGCAGGTTTCTTTGGAAGGCAGGAGACAGGCCGGTAAGTCTGGAGCCAAACCAGTTGGTGTCTTCTGTTCTTCCTCTGCAGGGGTTTTTCAGCTCAGCAGTCCTCTTCTTCTTGTAGTTTCAGGAATCTAAAGTTTTAGGTTCAGGGGAGCCCTTAAATACTAAATTTAAGGGCGTGTTTAGGTCTGGGGGGTTAGTAGCCAATGGCTACTAGCCCTGAGGGTGGGTACACCCTCTTTGTGCCTCCTCCCAAGGGGAGGGGGTCACATCCCTAATCCTATTGGGGGAATCCTCCATCTGCAAGATGGAGGATGTAAGGAAATGCCTCCTTGGCATGGTTGCCCCCTGACTTTTTGCCTTTGCTGATGCTATGTTTACAATTGAAAGTGTGCTGAGGCCTGCTAACCAGGCCCCAGCACCAGTGTTCTTTCCCTAACCTGTACTTTTGTACCCACGATTGGCAGACCCTGGCATCCAGATAAGTCCCCGGTAACTGGTACTTCTAGTACCAAGGGCCCTGATGCCAAGGAAGGTCTCTAAGGGCTGCAGCATGTCTTATGCCACCCTGGAGACCTCTCACTCAGCACAGACACACTGCTTGCCAGCTTGTGTGTGCTAGTGAGAACAAAACGAGTAAGTCGACATTGCACTCCCCTCAGGGTGCCATGCCAGCCTCTCACTGCCTATGCAAGTATAGGTCAGTCACCCCTCTAGCAGGCCTTACAGCCCTAAGGCAGGGTGCACTATACCATAGGTGAGGGTACCAGTGCATGAGCATGGTACCCCTACAGTGTCTAAACAAAACCTTAGACATTGTAAGTGCAGGGTAGCCATAAGAGTATATGGTCTGGGAGTCTGTCAAACACGAACTCCACAGCACCATAATGGCTACACTGAAAACTGGGAAGTTTGGTATCAAACTTCTCAGCACAATAAATGCACACGGATGCCAGTGTACATTTTATTGTAAAATACACCCCAGAGGGCACCTTAGAGGTGCCCCCTGAAACTTAACCGACTATCTGTGTAGGCTGACTAGTTTTAGCAGCCTGCAACAAACCGAGACATGTTGCTGGCCCCATGGGGAGAGTGCCTTTGTCACTCTGAGGCCAGTAACAAAGCCTGCACTGGGTGGAGATGCTAACACCTCCCCCAGGCAGGAATTGTCACACCTGGCGGTGAGCCTCAAAGGCTCACCTCCTTTGTGCCAACCCAGCAGGACACTCCAGCTAGTGGAGTTGCCCGCCCCCTCCGGCCAGGCCCCACTTTTGGCGGCAAGGCCGGAGAAGATAATGAGAAAAACAAGGAGGAGTCACTGGCCAGTCAGGACAGCCCCTAAGGTGTCCTGAGCTGAAGTGACTCTAACTTTTAGAAATCCTCCATCTTGCAGATGGAGGATTCCCCCAATAGGGTTAGGATTGTGACCCCCTCCCCTTGGGAGGAGGCACAAAGAGGGTGTACCCACCCTCAGGGCTAGTAGCCATTGGCTACTAACCCCCCAGACCTAAACACGCCCTTAAATTTAGTATTTAAGGGCTACCCTGAACCCTAGAAAAATTAGATTCCTGCAACTACAAGAAGAAGGACTGCCTAGCTGAAAACCCCTGCAGAGGAAGACCAGAAGACGACAACTGCCTTGGCCCCAGAAACTCACCGGCCTGTCTCCTGCCTTCCAAAGATCCTGCTCCAGCGACGCCTTCCAAAGGGACCAGCGACCTCGACATCCTCTGAGGACTGCCCCTGCTTCGAAAAGACAAGAAACTCCCGAGGACAGCGGACCTGCTCCAAGAAAAGCTGCAACTTTGTTTCCAGCAGCTTTAAAGAACCCTGCAAGCTCCCCGCAAGAAGCGTGAGACTTGCAACACTGCACCCGGCGACCCCGACTCGGCTGGTGGCGATCCAACACCTCAGGAGGGACCCCAGGACTACTCTAAGACTGTGAGTACAAAAACCTGTCCCCCCTGAGCCCCCACAGCGCCGCCTGCAGAGGGAATCCCGAGGCTTCCCCTGACCGCGACTCTTTGAATCCTAAGTCCCGACACCTGGGAGAGACCCTGCACCCGCAGCCCCCAGGACCTGAAGGACCGGACTTTCACTGGAGGAGTGACCCCCAGGAGTCCCTCTCCCTTGATCAAGTGGAGGTTTCCCCGAGGAACCCCCCCCTTGCCTGCCTGCAGCGCTGAAGAGATCCCTAGATCTCCCATTGACTTCCATTACAAACCCGACGCTTGTTTCTACACTGCACCCGGCCGCCCCCGCGCTGCTGAGGGTGAAATTTCTGTGTGGGCTTGTGTCCCCCCCGGTGCCCTACAAAACCCCCCTGGTCTGCCCTCCGAAGACGCGGGTACTTACCTGCAAGCAGACCGGAACCGGGGCACCCCCTTCTCTCCATTCTAGCCTATGTGTTTTGGGCACCACTTTGAACTCTGCACCTGACCGGCCCTGAGCTGCTGGTGTGGTGACTTTGGGGTTGCTCTGAACCCCCAACGGTGGGCTACCTTGGACCAAGAACTAAGCCCTGTAAGTGTCTTACTTACCTGGTTAACCTAACAAATACTTACCTCCCCTAGGAACTGTGAAAATTGCACTGTGTCCACTTTTAAAACAGCTATTTGTGAATAACTTGAAAAGTATACATGCAATTTTGATGATTTGAAGTTCCTAAAGTACTTACCTGCAATACCTTTCGAATGAGATATTACATGTAGAATTTGAACCTGTGGTTCTTAAAATAAACTAAGAAAAGATATTTTTCTATAACAAAACCTTTTGGCTGGATTTGTCTCTGAGTGTGTGTACCTCATTTATTGTCTATGTGTATGTACAACAAATGCTTAACACTACTCCTTGGATAAGCCTATTGCTCGACCACACTACCACAAAATAGAGCATTAGTATTATCTATTTTTACCACTATTTTACCTCTAAGGGGAACCCTTGGACTCTGTGCATGCTATTCCTCACTTTGAAATAGCACATACAGAGCCAACTTCCTACATTGGTGGATCAGCGGTGGGGTACAAGACTTTGCATTTGCTGGACTACTCAGCCAATACCTGATCACACGACAAATTCCAAAATTGTCATTAGAAATTCATTTTTGCAATTTGAAATTTTTCTAAATTCTTAAAAGTCCTGCTAGGGCCTTGTGTGTTAAGTCCCTGTTTAGCATTGTCTTTTAGAGTTTAAAAGTTTGTTAAAAGTTTGAAATTAGATTCTAGAAACAGTTTTAGATTCTTTAAAAAGTCTTCCAACTCTTAGCAAAATAATGTCTGATACAGAGATGAATGTGGTGGAACTCGACACCACACCTTACCTCCATCTTAAGATGAGGGAGCTAAGGTCTCTCTGTAATATCAAAAAAATAACCATTGGCTCCAGACCTACCAAAATTCAGCTCCAGGAGCTGTTGGCAGAGTTTGAAAAAGCCAACCCCTCTGATGATGACATCACAGAGGAAGAAATTAGTGACTTGGAGGCCAATGTCCCTCCTCCAGTCCTAAATAGGGAGAACAGGACCCCTCAAGTCCTGTCTCCAACTGTGTTAGTCAGAAATAGTGAGTCCCTCACAGGAGGGTCCCACATTTCTGAAATCACTGAGGATGCTCTCAGTGAAGATGACCTCCTGTTAGCCAGGATGGCCAAAAGATTGGCTTTAGAGAGACAGCTCCTAGCCATAGAAAGGGAAAGACAAGAGATGGGCCTAGGACCCATCAATGGTGGCAGCAATATAAATAGGGTCAGAGATTCTCCTGACATGTTAAAAATCCCCAAAGGGATTGTGACAAAATATGAAGATGGTGATGACATCACCAAATGGTTCACAGCTTTTGAGAGGGCTTGTGTAACCAGAAAAGTGAACAGATCTCACTGGGGTGCTCTCCTTTGGGAAATGTTCACTGGAAAGTGTAGGGATAGACTCCTCACACTCTCTGGAAAAGATGCAGAATCTTATGACCTCATGAAGGGTACCCTGATTGAGGGCTTTGGATTCTCCACTGAGGAGTACGGGATTAGGTTCAGGGGGGCTCAAAAATCCTCGAGCCAGACCTGGGTTGACTTTGTTGACTACTCAGTGAAAACACTAGATGGTTGGATTCAAGGCAGTGGTGTAAGTAATTATGATGGGCTGTACAATTTATTTGTGAAAGAACACCTATTGAGTAATTGTTTCAATGATAAACTGCATCAGCATCTGGTAGACCTAGGACCAATTTCTCCCCAAGAATTGGGAAAGAAGGCGGACCATTGGGTCAAGACAAGGGTGTCCAAGACTTCAACAGGGGGTGACCAAAAGAAAGGGGTCACAAAGACTCCCCAGGGGAAGGGTGATGAGACAACCAAAACTAAAAATAGTAAAGAGTCTTCTACAGGCCCCCAAAAACCTGCACAGGAGGGTGGGCCCAGAGCCTCTTCACAAAACAATGGGTACAAGGGTAAAAACTTTGATCCCAAAAAGGCCTGGTGTCATAGCTGTAAACAGCATGGACACCAAACTGGAGACAAGGCCTGTCCCAAGAAAGGTTCCACTCCAAACTCCCATCCAGGTAACACTGGTATGGCTAGTCTCCAAGTGGGATCAACAGTGTGCCCAGAGCAAATCAGGGTCCACACTGAAGCTACTCTAGTTTCTGAGGGTGGGGTGGATCTAGCCACACTAGCTGTCTGGCCGCCTAACATGCAAAAATACAGACAGCAACTCTTAATTAATGGGACTAGAATAGAGGGCCTGAGGGATACAGGTGCCAGTGTCACCATGGTGACAGAGAAACTGGTTTCCCCTGGCCAATACCTGACTGGAAAAACTTACACAGTCACCAACGCTGACAATCAGAGAAAAGTACATCCCATGGCAATGGTTACTTTAGAATGGGGAGGGGTCAATGGCCTGAAACAGGTGGTGGTCTCCTCAAATATCCCAGTGGACTGTCTGCTTGGAAATGACCTGGAGTCCTCAGCATGGGCTGAGGTAGAACTAAAAACCCATGCAGCAATGCTGGGTATCCCTGAACTGGTGTGTGTGAAAACAAGAGCACAGTGCAAGGCACAGGGTGAACAAGTAGAGCTGGAGTCTGGAAGAATGGCCCAGCCTACCAAGAGGAAAGGAAAGTCAGTTGGGAAACCAACTGCAACACAGCAAAAGAAAGGGAACCTCTCTTCTCAGGAAGAAGTTCTGCCCTCTGAGGGAACTGAGCCTTTGGAGCTTGAACCTTATCAGGTTGAGCTCTTAGGCCCAGGGGGACCCTCAAGGGAGGAGCTGTGTAAGGGACAAGAAACCTGTCCCTCTCTTGAAGGCCTTAGGCAGCAAGCTGCTGAAGAGTCCACAGGCAAGAAAAATGGAACACATAGGGTCTATTGATAAGATGGACTCCTGTACACTGAGGCCAGAGACCCCAAACCTGGTGCCACTAGGAGAGTGGTAGTGCCTCAGCTGTTCAGAGAGTTCATCCTAACATTGGCCCATGACATTCCCCTTGCTGGACATTTGGGACAAACCAAGACGTGGGAGAGGTTAGTCAACCACTTCTACTGGCCCAATATGTCCAACATGGTTAAGGAGTTTTGCCTCTCCTGCCCCACCTGTCAAGCCAGTGGTAAGACAGGTGGGCATCCAAAGGCCCCCCTCATTCCACTTCCAGTGGTGGGGGTTCCCTTTGAAAGAGTGGGTGTGGACATAGTTGGTCCACTAGAACCTCCCACAGCCTCAGGAAATATGTATATCCTGGTAGTAGTGGATCATGCTACCAGGTATCCTGAAGCTATTCCCCTTAGGTCGACTACTGCCCCTGCAGTAGCCAAGGCCCTCATTGGTATCTTTACCAGAGTGGGTTTCCCTAAGGAGGTGGTGTCTGACAGAGGTACCAACTTCATGTCAGCATACCTAAAGCACATGTGGAATGAGTGTGGAGTGACTTATAAATTCACTACACCCTACCATCCACAAACTAATGGCTTGGTTGAGAGATTCAACAAGACATTAAAAGGCATGATCATGGGGCTCCCAGAAAAACTCAAAAGGAGATGGGATGTCCTCTTGCCATGTCTGCTTTTCGCTTACAGGGAGGTGCCACAGAAGGGAGTAGGATTCTCACCCTTTGAACTTCTGTTTGGTCATCCTGTAAGGGGACCACTTGCCCTTGTTAAAGAAGGCTGGGAGAGACCTCTCCATGAGCCTAAACAGGACATAGTGGACTATGTACTTGGCCTTCGCTCTAGAATGGCAGAGTACATGGAAAAGGCAACCAAAAACCTTGAGGCCAGCCAACAGCTCCAGAAGTTTTGGTATGACCAAAAGGCTGCACTGGTTGAGTTCCAACCAGGGCAGAAAGTCTGGGTTCTGGAGCCTGTGGCTCCCAGGGCACTCCAGGACAAATGGAGTGGCCCTTACCCAGTGCTAGAAAGGAAGAGTCAGGTCACCTACTTGGTGGACCTGGGCACAAGCAGGAGCCCCAAGAGGGTGATCCATGTGAACCGCCTTAAGCTCTTCCATGACAGGGCTGATGTGAATCTGTTGATGGTAACAGATGAGGATCAGGAGGCAGAGAGTGAACCTCTCCCTGATCTTCTGTCATCAGACCCAAAAGATGGCTCAGTAGATGGAGTGATCTACTCAGACACCCTCTCTGGCCAACAGCAAGCTGATTGTAGGAGAGTCCTACAACAGTTTCCTGAACTCTTCTCCTTAACCCCTGGTCAGACACACCTGTGTACCCATGATGTGGACACAGGAGACAGCATGCCTGTCAAAAACAAAATCTTTAGACAGTCTGACCATGTTAAGGAAAGCATCAAGGTGGAAGTCCACAAGATGCTGGAATTGGGAGTAATTGAGCGCTCTGACAGCCCCTGGGCTAGCCCAGTGGTCTTAGTCCCCAAACCTCACACCAAAGATGGAAAGAAAGAGATGAGGTTTTGTGTGGACTACAGAGGGCTCAATTCTGTCACCAAGACAGATGCTCATCCAATTCCAAGAGCTGATGAGCTCATAGACAAATTAGGTGCTGCCAAATTCTTAAGTACCTTTGACTTGACAGCAGGGTACTGGCAAATAAAAATGGCACCTGGAGCAAAAGAGAAAACAGCATTCTCCACACCTGATGGGCATTATCAGTTTACTGTTATGCCCTTTGGTTTAAAGAATGCCCCTGCCACCTTCCAAAGGTTGGTGAATCAAGTCCTTGCTGGCTTGGAGTCCTTTAGCACAGCTTATCTTGATGATATTGCTGTCTTTAGCTCCACCTGGCAGGATCACCTGGTCCACCTGAAGAAGGTTTTGAAGGCTCTGCAATCTGCAGGCCTCTCTATCAAGGCATCCAAATGCCAGATAGGGCAGGGAACTGTGGTTTACTTGGGCCACCTTGTAGGTGGAGGCCAAGTTCAGCCACTCCAACCCAAGATCCAGACTATTCTGGACTGGGTAGCTCCAAAAACCCAGACTCAAGTCAGGGCATTCCTTGGCTTGACTGGGTATTACAGGAGGTTTGTGAAGGGATATGGATCCATTGTGACAGCCCTCACTGAACTCACCTCCAAGAAAATGCCCAAGAAAGTGAACTGGACTGTGGAATGCCAACAGGCCTTTGACACCCTGAAACAAGCAATGTGGTCAGCACCAGTTCTAAAAGCTCCAGATTATTCTAAGCAGTTCATTGTGCAGACTGATGCCTCTGAACATGGGATAGGGGCAGTTTTGTCCCAAACAAATGATGATGGCCTTGACCAGCCTGTTGCTTTCATTAGCAGGAGGTTACTCCCCAGGGAGCAGCGTTGGAGTGCCATTGAGAGGGAGGCCTTTGCTGTGGTTTGGTCCCTGAAGAAGCTGAGACCATACCTCTTTGGGACTCACTTCCTAGTTCAAACTGACCACAGACCTCTCAAATGGCTGATGCAAATGAAAGGTGAAAATCCTAAACTGTTGAGGTGGTCCATCTCCCTACAGGGAATGGACTTTATAGTGGAACACAGACCTGGGACTGCCCATGCCAATGCAGATGGCCTTTCCAGGTTCTTCCACTTAGAAAATGAAGACTCTCTTGGGAAAGGTTAGTCTCATCCTCTTTCGTTTGGGGGGGGGTTGTGTAAGGAAATGCCTCCTTGGCATGGTTGCCCCCTGACTTTTTGCCTTTGCTGATGCTATGTTTACAATTGAAAGTGTGCTGAGGCCTGCTAACCAGGCCCCAGCACCAGTGTTCTTTCCCTAACCTGTACTTTTGTACCCACAATTGGCAGACCCTGGCATCCAGATAAGTCCCCGGTAACTGGTACTTCTAGTACCAAGGGCCCTGATGCCAAGGAAGGTCTCTAAGGGCTGCAGCATGTCTTATGCCACCCTGGAGACCTCTCACTCAGCACAGACACACTGCTTGCCAGCTTGTGTGTGCTAGTGAGAACAAAACGAGTAAGTCGACATTGCACTCCCCTCAGGGTGCCATGCCAGCCTCTCACTGCCTATGCAAGTATAGGTCAGTCACCCCTCTAGCAGGCCTTACAGCCCTAAGGCAGGGTGCACTATACCATAGGTGAGGGTACCAGTGCATGAGCATGGTACCCCTACAGTGTCTAAACAAAACCTTAGACATTGTAAGTGCAGGGTAGCCATAAGAGTATATGGTCTGGGAGTCTGTCAAACACGAACTCCACAGCACCATAATGGCTACACTGAAAACTGGGAAGTTTGGTATCAAACTTCTCAGCACAATAAATGCACACGGATGCCAGTGTACATTTTATTGTAAAATACACCCCAGAGGGCACCTTAGAGGTGCCCCCTGAAACTTAACCGACTATCTGTGTAGGCTGACTAGTTTTAGCAGCCTGCCACAAACCGAGACATGTTGCTGGCCCCATGGGGAGAGTGCCTTTGTCACTCTGAGGCCAGTAACAAAGCCTGCACTGGGTGGAGATGCTAACACCTCCCCCAGGCAGGAGCTGTAACACCTGGCGGTGAGCCTCAAAGGCTCACCCCTTTGTCACAGCACCGCAGGGCACTCCAGCTTAGTGGAGTTGCCCGCCCCCTCCGGCCACGGCCCCCACTTTTGGCAGCAAGGCTGGAGGAAACAAAGAAAACAACAAGGAGGAGTCACTGGCCAGTCAGGACAGCCCCTAAGGTGTCCTGAGCTGAGGTGACTCTAACTTTTAGAAATCCTCCATCTGGCAGATGGAGGATTCCCCCAATAGGATTAGGGATGTGACCCCCTCCCCTTGGGAGGAGGCACAAAGAGGGTGTACCCACCCTCAGGGCTAGTAGCCATTGGCTACTAACCCCCCAGACCTAAACACGCCCTTAAATTTAGTATTTAAGGGCTACCCTGAACCCTAGAAAAATTAGATTCCTGCAACTACAAGAAGAAGGACTGCCTAGCTGAAAACCCCTGCAGAGGAAGACCAGAAGACGACAACTGCCTTGGCCCCAGAAACTCACCGGCCTGTCTCCTGCCTTCCAAAGATCCTGCTCCAGCGACGCCTTCCAAAGGGACCAGCGACCTCGACATCCTCTGAGGACTGCCCCTGCTTCGAAAAGACAAGAAACTCCCGAGGACAGCGGACCTGCTCCAAGAAAAGCTGCAACTTTGTTTCCAGCAGCTTTAAAGAACCCTGCAAGCTCCCCGCAAGAAGCGTGAGACTTGCAACACTGCACCCGGCGACCCCGACTCGGCTGGTGGCGATCCAACACCTCAGGAGGGACCCCAGGACTACTCTGATACTGTGAGTACCAAAACCTGTCCCCCCTGAGCCCCCACAGCGCCGCCTGCAGAGGGAATCCCGAGGCTTCCCCTGACCGCGACTCTTTGAATCCTAAGTCCCGACACCTGGGAGAGACCCTGCACCCGCAGCCCCCAGGACCTGAAGGACCGGACTTTCACTGGAGGAGTGACCCCCAGGAGTCCCTCTCCCTTGATCAAGTGGAGGTTTCCCCGAGGAACCCCCCCCTTGCCTGCCTGCAGCGCTGAAGAGATCCCTAGATCTCCCATTGACTTCCATTACAAACCCGACGCTTGTTTCTACACTGCACCCGGCCGCCCCCGCGCTGCTGAGGGTGAAATTTCTGTGTGGGCTTGTGTCCCCCCCGGTGCCCTACAAAACCCCCCTGGTCTGCCCTCCGAAGACGCGGGTACTTACCTGCAAGCAGACCGGAACCGGGGCACCCCCTTCTCTCCATTCTAGCCTATGTGTTTTGGGCACCACTTTGAACTCTGCACCTGACCGGCCCTGAGCTGCTGGTGTGGTGACTTTGGGGTTGCTCTGAACCCCCAACGGTGGGCTACCTTGGACCAAGAACTAAGCCCTGTAAGTGTCTTACTTACCTGGTTAACCTAACAAATACTTACCTCCCCTAGGAACTGGGAAAATTGCAGTGTCCACTTTTAAAACAGCTATTTGTGAATAACTTGAAAAGTATACATGCAATTTTGATGATTTGAAGTTCCTAAAGTACTTACCTGCAATACCTTTCGAATGAGATATTACATGTAGAATTTGAACCTGTGGTTCTTAAAATAAACTAAGAAAAGATATTTTTCTATAACAAAACCTTTTGGCTGGATTTGTCTCTGAGTGTGTGTACCTCATTTATTGTCTATGTGTATGTACAACAAATGCTTAACACTACTCCTTGGATAAGCCTATTGCTCGACCACACTACCACAAAATAGAGCATTAGTATTATCTATTTTTACCACTATTTTACCTCTAAGGGGAACCCTTGGACTCTGTGCATGCTATTCCTCACTTTGAAATAGCACATACAGAGCCAACTTCCTACAGAGGATTTCTAAAAGTTAGAGTCACCTCAGCTCAGGACACCTTAGGGGCTGTCCTGACTGGCCAGTGACTCCTCCTTGTTGTTTTCTTTGTTTCCTCCAGCCTTGCCGCCAAAAGTGGGGCCGTGGCCGGAGGGGGCGGGCAACTCCACTAAGCTGGAGTGCCCTCCGGTGCTGTGACAAAGGGGTGAGCCTTTGAGGCTCACCGCCAGGTGTTACAGCTCCTGCCTAGGGGAGGTGTTAGCATCTCCACGCAGTGCAGGCTTTGTTACTGGCCTCAGAGTGACAAAGGCACTCTCCCCATGGGGCCAGCAACCTGTCTCTAGTGTGGCAGGCTGCTGGAACCAGTCAGCCTACACAGATAGTCGGTTAAGGTTTCAGGGGGCACCTCTAAGGTGCCCTCTGGGGTGTAGTTTACAATAAAATGTACACTGGCATCAGTGTGCATTTATTGTGCTGAGAAGTTTGATACCAAACTTCCCAGTTTTCAGTGTAGCCATTATGGTGCTGTGGAGTTCGTGTAAAACCGACTCCCAGACTATATACTCTTATGGCTACCCTGCACTTACAATGTCTAAGGTATTGCTTAGACACTGTAGGGGCACAGTGCTCATGCACTGGTGCCCTCACCTATGGTATAGTGCACCCTGCCTTAGGGCTGTAAGGCCTACTAGAGGGGTGACTTATCTATACCTGCATAGGCAGTGAGAGGCTGGCATGGCACCCTGAGGGGAGTGCCATGTCGACTTACTCGTTTTGTTCTCACCAGCACACACAAGCTGGCAAGCAGTGTGTCTGTGCTGAGTGAGGGGTCTCCAGGGTGGCATAAGACATGCTGCAGCCCTTAGAGACCTTCCTTGGCATCAGGGCCCTTGGTACCAGGGGTACCACTTACAAGGGACTTATCTGGATGCCAGGGTGTGCCAATTGTGGAATCAAAAGTACAGGTTAGGGAAAGAACACTGGTGCTGGGGCCTGGTTAGCAGGCCTCAGCACACTTTCAATTCAAAACATAGCATCAGCAAAGGCAAAAAGTCAGGGGGTAACCATGCCAAGGAGGCATTTCCTTACACCCATGCTATGTCTTTGTCAATTCTTAGACATATTGAGTAAACAGGGAAGCCATTTTAAATATATGTGCTGGACACCGGTCAACATGAGGTCCCTAGCTACATGATGGCTTTACTGAAAATCGGGATGTTTGGTATCAAACATCTCATTTTAATAAACCCTCACTAATGCCAGTGATGGATTTATTATTACATGCACCCGGGGGACACCATAGAGGTGCCCTCTGAAAGCCTAACAACTACCAGTGTGCAGATTGACTAGTTTTAGCCAGCCTGCCACCACCAGACATGCTTCTGACCCATAAGGATGAGAGCCTTTGCTCTCAAGCGGTCAGAAACAAAGCCTGCTCTGGGAGAGGTGTTTACACACACCAACAAACAGGATGACCTGCAAATCTGCATTCCACAGCAGGGGGCTTCAAAGAAGCCCACCGCCCTTGGTACGCAGATCTGACTTCGCTCAAAGGAGAGATGCAGATGTCCGTCCCCCCACCCCAGGGCCCATTTGGCACCCGGACAGGCTGAACATTTAGTATTCAGAGAGATGTGTCCACCACAAAATTCAGATCCACCCATAAGGTGAGCTGCGTGATGTGGACACAACATTTAGAAATCTGCCATCTTGGTGTTGGCAGGATTACAAACTCTGGTACAGGGTTATGCCTACACCCAACAGGAAGAGGTCATATCGGGGGTATACTGACCCCAAGGGTAAGCAGCCCATTGGCTACTACCATACACTCCTCTCAACGCTCCTAAATTCAGTATTTGGGGGAGCCCATGGCACCAGAAAATCAGATTCCTGCTGAACTGCGAAGGAGGAAAACACTCAAGAGCCACGAAAGCAAAGACTGAGGAAGAAGCACCTGACTTGGCCCCAGCCCTGCCGGCCAGTCTACATCCTGAAAGCTGTTGTGCCCCCAAAAGCATGGGAGGACTGCCTGCCTTCAACAAACTGATTTCCTGCATCTTGCAGGCTCGCTAAGAGAACTGCAAAGACTCTGGACCACTGAAAACCTGACACCTGAAAGCACCATTGCACCTGTGCCACGCAACCTGAGTTGAAGTGGACTAATGGTTCCAACATGGTCCATCAGCCCTCCAGAGACAAAGGACACCTTGGACTTCTTGCCCACTGTGAAGTCACCGATGCCACCTGCAGCATCTGCCTGCAGGCGCCCTCAACCATGAGTGCTCCGTTGGATAAAACCCAACAACTCAAGACACCTCTGCACCCTTTGCCTTCTGAATCGTGGGGAAGAGCACCTAATGTGTTCCTGAGCATCTCAAGATTGGAACCCACCTGCAGGTTCACCCCAACTGGACTCCTAATCCAGACCTCTTTTCAAGTGGACCGATCCCCATTGACTAACATTGGGCTCCTGTACTACATCTCTGCACCCGGCCGCCCAGTGTTACCTGTTGGTGTGGTCTTGACCCTTGTCCAATACTCACCTTAAGTCCAGGCAATTGGTGTCGTAAGTTGTTGTACTATACCTGAATGCAGTACTTGTTTTTTCTCCGTAGGATAACATAGCGGTGTCTGAAAAATGCACTAAGTGTCCACTTTTGAAACCTGTACAGATTTTTCTTGCAACATGTACTTATCTGATCGTATGATCATATGCAAAGATACATGTTAGTTTTGTAAATTTGTGTGGATCTCCTTATTAAGTCGTGTCTCTCACTTATTGACTGTGTGTGTATTTGCAGATGTCTAACACTCCTCTCTGATGAGCCTAAGGCTGCTCAACCACACTAACCACTAAAAGACTACCTTGGGATTGCTGGAACAAGGTAAGGGAACCCCTGGACTCCTTGCATGATATATCTCATTTTGATATGTAATATAAAGAGCCAGCTTCTCACACGAGGGTGCACAGCTTAGACATCGGTTTGAGCTGAAGGCAGCTGGGTTTATCATTGACACAATTACAGCCGACTTGCACATTGTTTTAAAGAATTCATTTTAAAAGTAAAACCAGGTTTGAATTTACTTCCGACATACAAGTTAACAAAGGAGGATTTATACAAGAGATCTCCCTCAACCAGAATCACACTCAACAATTGCACCTTAGTCCCATCTGAGGCAGGCATTGACCTGACTAGCCAAGACTCTTACAATAGCACTACAGGAATGCGGAAAAAGAGGCAGCCAAGCCTCTTCAAAACCACAGGGAAGACAGAAATGACAACTGAGGCATGGATCTGTGTGGAGGAGAGGAAGATGAACGGGGGGGGGGCGGAAATAAGGACACCAGATTCTCTTACTGCAAAAAGACAATTTTTATTCACTAAGGACTATCACATTTGGGACAGGTTCAGGAAGAAATAAAAAAAAGGCAGTCAAAACAAAACCTATTTGGATCACTGGTGGGAGGATGTCTTCTTCCACAGTTAAAAAGCAACCACTTCCTCCAGTGGCCGTACTAGCAGGTCACATCCCCTGCTATGACACAACATAGCACTGTTTATCAACATTACTGCAGAGGAACAACAAAAGAGATTTTAACCGGTTGGGTGCCTGGGATGAGCTGCACCCGGCCCATTGGGGGGGGGGGGGGGGGGGGGGGGGGCGCTAGCCTCGACCCCCACCCTACCCCGGTCAGGGATGGAAGGGGAATCGCTTCCCCTTCCACCCCAACCCCCCTGTGATGTCAGCACGCAATCGCGTGCTGACCTCATCAGAGGTCACCTCTCAATGCGATGCGGAAGCGAATTGCTAAGCATTTCTCTTCCGCTCAGGAGGAGGGGGCAGGCTGAGGCATAAAAGGAAAGGAAAGGCCTTCCCTTTCATGTCTCTGCAAGCATTTCTGCAGCCCAATCACGATGCAATCGGGCAGAAGAAATGCCCACTAGGCACCAGGGATGTTTTTAAATTTTGTTATATTTATGCCTAACCGGAGCGGCCCCTTGGGGAAGGGCCGCTCCCCGGAAAGGCAAACTATTTTTAAGCCTTTTTTGCCCCCACCCCCCCGGGGGCAGATCAGCCTATTATAATTAGGCCAATCTGCATCCAAGGGGAGCAGAAAACCACTAGACAGCAGGGATTTTTTTTTTTCCCCGGCAATTTTACACAAGGGGTGCGACCCCTAAGGCATGGGTCGCTCCCCGGGGGGGGGGAGGCGGGGGGCAAATTTATTTTAGGCCATTTCTGCTCCCCTTGGGGGCAGATCTGCCTATTTCTATTAGGCCAATCTGCCCCTGGGGGGCAGAAACCACTCAGGCACCAGGGATTGATGTGTGTGTATGTGTGTGTTTTGTTTTGGGGGGGCAGCTCCTTGGGCAAGGGTCGCTCCCCATGGGGGCACATTACTATTGGCCATATCTGTCCCCCCTTGGAGGCAGATTGGCCGAGTTTTGGAAGGTCCATCTGCCCCCAAGGGGGGCAAAAAGCCCACCGAGACCAGAGACGATTTTTTTTTCTCCAAAATAAGAGGGTGGGGGTATGGCCATACCCCCACCCCAAATAAGTGGGGCCAAAGTTGTTCTGCCCACCAGTGGGCAGATTAGGCAATTACCACCGATCCACACCAGAGGTGGGTGGGGGGCAGAAAGTCTACTAGATGCTAGGTGTAGGAAGTTGGCTCTGTATGCACTATTTCAAAGTAAGGAATAGTATGCACAGAGTCCAAGGGTTCCCCTTAGAGGTAAGATAGTGGCAAAAAGAGATAATACTAATGCTCTATTTTGTGGTAGTGTGGTCGAGCAGTAGGCTTATCAAAGGAGTAGTGTTAAGCATTTGTTGTACATACACACAGGCAATAAATGAGAACACACACTCAGAGACCATTCCAGCCCAATAGGTTTTTGTATAGAAAAATATATTTTCTTAGTTTATTTTAAGAACCACAGGTTCAATTTCTACATGTAATACTTTGCATGAAAGGTATTGCAGGTAAGTACTTTAGGAACTTTGAATAATCACCATAGCATATATACTTTTCAAGTAAAACACATATAGCTATTTTAAAACTAGACAGTGCAATTTTCACAGTTCCTAGGGGAGGTAAGTAATTGTTAGTTCTTGCAGGTAAGTAAACCACCTACGGGGTTCAAGTTTGGGTCCAAGGTAGCCCACCGTTGGGGGTTCAGAGCAACCCCAAAGTTACCACACCAGGAGCTCAGGGCCGGTCAGGTGCAGAGTTCAAAGTGGTGCCCAAAACACATAGGCTTCAATGGAGAAGGGGGTGCCCCGGTCCAGTCTGCCAGCAGGTAAGTACCCGCGTCTTCAGAGGGCAGACCAGGGGGGTTTTGTAGGGCACCGGGGGGGGGGGGGGGACACAAGTTAGCACAGAAAGTACACCCTCAGCAGCACGGGGGCGGCCGGGTGCAGTGTGCAAACACACGTCGGGTTTGTAATTGAAATCAATGGGAGACCAAGGGGTCTCTTCAGTGATGCAGGCAGGCAAGGGGGGGGGGCTCCTCGGGGTAGCCACCACCTGGGCAAGGGAGAGGGCCTCCTGGGGGTCACTCCTGCACTGGAATTCCGAACCTTCAGGTCCTGGGGGCTGCGGGTGTAGGGTCTTTTCCAGGCGTTGGGATCTGGGAGTCAGGCAGTCGCGGTCAGGGGGTGCCTCGGGATTCCCTCTGCAGGCGTCGCTGTGGGGGCTCAGGGGGGACAACTTTGGTTACTCACAGTCTCGGAGTCGCCGGGAGCCCTTCCTGAAGTGTTGTTTCTCCACCAGTCAAGTCGGGGTCGCCGGGTTGCAAGTCTCACGCTTCTGGTGGGAAACGCTGTTGTCTTTAAGTTGCTCCTTTGGAAACAAAGTTGCAGCCTTGGGTGAACAGGGCCGCTGTTCTCGGGAGTGTCTTAGTCCTTTTAGAGTAGGGCAGTCCTCTGAGGATTCAGAGGTCGCTGGTCCTGGGGAAAGCATCGCTGGAGCAGTTTTCTTCTGAAGGGGGGAGACAGGCCGGTAGAGCTGGGGCCAAAGCAGTTGGTGTCTCCGTCTTCTCTGCAGGGTTTTTCAGCTCAGCAGTCCTCTTCTTCTTAGGTTGCAGGAATCTGAGTTCCTGGGTTCAGGGGAGCCCTTAAATACTAAATTTAAGGGCATGTTTAGGTCTGGGGGGTTAGTAGCCAATGGCTACTAGCCCTGTGGGTGGGTACACCCTCTTTGTGCCTCCTCCCAAGGGGAGGGGGTCACATTCCTATCCCTATTGGGGGAATCCTCCATCTGCAAGATGGAGGATTTCTAAAAGTTAGAGTCACCTCAGGACACCTTAGGGGCTCCTTGTTATTCTCATTGTTTCCTCCGGCCTTGCCGCCAAAAGTGGGGCCGTGGCCGGAGGGGACGGGCAACTCCACTAGCTGGAGTGCCCTGTGGTGCTGGCACAAAGGGGGTGAGCCTTTGAGGCTCACCGCCAGGTGTTACAGCTCCTGCCTGGGGGAGGTGACAGCATCTCCACCCAGTGCAGGCTTTGTTACTAGCCACAGAGTGACAAAGGCACTCTCCCCATGTGGCCAGCAACATGTCTCGAGTGTGGCAGGCTGCTAAAACCAGTCAGCCTACACGGGTAGTTGGTTAAGGTTTCAGGGGGCACCTCTAAGGTGCCCTCTGGGGTGTATTTTACAAGACAATGTACACTGGCACCAGTGTGCATTTATTGTGCTGAGAAGTTTGATACCAAACTTCCCAGTTTTCAGTGTAGCCATTATGGTGCTGTGGAGTTTGTGTTTGACAGACTCCCAGACCATATACTCTTATGGCTACCCTGCACTTACAATGTCTAAGGTTTTGCTTAGACACTGTAGGGGCACAGTGCTCATGCACTGGTGCCCTCACCTATGGTATAGTACACCCTGCCTTAGGGCTGTAAGACCTGCTAGAGGGGTGACTTATCTATACTGCATAGGCAGTGTGAGGTTGGCATGGCACCCTGAGGGGAGTGCCATGTCAAATTACTCGTTTTGTCCTTACCAGCACACACAAGCTGCCAAGCAGTGTGTCTGTGCTGAGTGAGGGGTCCCCAGGGTGGCATAAGATATGCTGCAGCCCTTAGAGACCTCCCCTGGCATCAGGGCCCTTGGTACCAGGGGTACCAGTTACAAGGGACTTACATGGATGCCAGGGTGTGCCAATTGTGAAAACAAAAGTACAGGTTAGGGAAAGAACACTGGTGCTGGGGCCTGGTTAGCAGGCCTCAGCACACTTTCAATTCAAAACATAGCATCAGCAAAGGCAAAAAGTCAGGGGGTAACCATGCCAAGGAGGCATTTCCTTACACTAGGGAATTAAAAAAATAATAAAAAATAGTGGGGTGATGGCTACCAAACAGAATGGGCCTGGTTTTGCCCCTACCCCTACTGAAGGGGGTAACAGTCTTTCAGCTCTCCCCCACACACTAAAACATCTTATCCCACGGCAAGCAAGAGGACATTTGATTGTTTTGGGTTTTGGTTTTACATTTGGGCCATGAGAGCTTGGCTAACTCTCAAAATCGTCCCACTTGGAATGGCGAGGGCTACACTTTTTGGACTTTCGGACGCTGCCATGTAGAAAAATCCACAAGACCTAGACACATCTGAAAACTAAACATCTGGGTGATTCCAGGGTGGTGTGCTTCAAATGCACCCCGCAATATTTTCTTACCCACAATGCCCTGCAAAATTCCTACCACCCAGCATTGTCTCATCTATACAGATAAAAATCATGCCCTACTTGTCAGCCTAAAAATGTTTTTTTCCAACTGCCCTTTTGGAGCCTCTTTGGTTCCCCCTCAATTTCGACATGTTTTTGGCTCTTCTCTGTCACAGGCACTTGGCCCACCTACACAAGTGAGGTATCATTTTAACCGGGAGACTGAGGGGAACTTTGGGTGGAAGGAAATTTGTCCTGGTGCGGTGATCCAACACAGTAATGTGGGAAAATTCGATGTGTTTTTTTTTTTTTTAAGCTAAATTTTAGGTTTGCGGAGTGTAAGGAAATGCCTCCTTGGCATGGTTGCCCCCTGACTTTTTGCCTTTGCTGATGCCAAGTTATGATTTGAAAGTGTGCTGGGACCCTGCTAACCAGGCCCCAGCACCATTGTTCTTTCCCTAACCTGTACCTTTGTCTCCACAATTGGCACAACCCTGGCACTTAGGTAAGTCCCTTGTAACTGGTACCCCTGGTACCAAGGTCCCTGATGCCAGGGGAGGTCTCTAAGGGCTGCAGCATGTCTTATGCCACCCTGGGAACCCCTCACTCAGCACATACACACTGCTTGCCAGCTTGTGTGTGCTGGTGGGGAGAAAATGATTACGTCGACATGGCACTCCCCTCAGAGTGCCATGCCAACCTCACACTGCCTATGGCATTGATAAGTCACCCCTCTAGTAGGCCTTACAGTCCTTAGGCAGGGTGCACTATACCACAGGTGAGGGCATAGGTGCATGAGCACTGTGCCCCTACAGTGTCTAAGCAAAACCTTAGACATTGTAAGTGCAGGGTAGCCATAAAAGTATATGGTCTGGGAGTCTGTCAAACACGAACTCCACAGCACCATAATGGCTACACTGAAAACTGGGAAGTTTGGTATCAAACTTCTCAGCACAATAAATGCACACTGATGCCAGTGTGCACTTTATTGTAAAAATACACCCATAGGGCATCTTAGAGATGCCCCCTGAAAACATACCCGACTTCCAGTGTGGGTTTTTGCCAGCCTGCCACACACCAGACATGTTGCTGGCCACATGGGGACAGTGCCTTTGTCACTCTGTGGCCAGGAACAAAGCCTGTACTGGGTGGAGGTGCTTCTCACCTCCCCCTGCAGGAACTTTAACACCTGGCGGTGAGCCTCAAAGGCTCACCCCCTTTGTTACAGCACCACAGGACATCCCAGCTAGTGGAGATGCCCGCCCCTCCGGCCACGCCCCCACTTTTGGTTGCAAGGCTGGAGGAGATAATGAGAAAAACTAGGAGAAGTCACTCCCCTGTCAGGACAGCCCTTAAGGTGTCCTGAGCTGAGGTGACTCTTACTTTTAGAAATCCTCCATCTTGCACATGGAGGATCCCCCCAATAGGATTAGGGATGTGCCCCCTCCCCACAGGGAGGAGGCACAAAGAGGGTGTAGCCACCCTCCGGGCCAGTAGCCATTGGCTACTGCCCTCCCACACCTAAACACACCCCTAAATTGAATATTTAGGGGCTCCCAGAACCGAGGAAGATAGATTCCTGCAACCTAAAGAAGAAGGGCTGCTGACCTGAAGCCCTGCAGTGAAGATGGAGAGGACAACTGATTTGGCCCCAGCCCCACCGGCCTGTCTCCCTACTTCGAACAAAACTGCAACAGCGACACATCAAACAGAGTCCAGCGACCTCTGAAGCCTCAGAGGACTACCCTGAATCTAAAGGACCAAGAAGCTCCTGAGAACAGCGGCCTTGTTCAAGAAACTGCAACTTTTGGAAACAAAGAAGCAACTTTTAAAGACCACACATTTCCCGCCGGAAGCGTGAGACTTTCCACTCTGCACCGGACACCCCTGGCTCGACCTGAGGAAAACCAACACCACAGGGAGGACTCCCCGGCGACTGCGAGCCCGTGAGTAGCCAGAGTTGAGCCCCCACAGCGACGCATTCAGAGGAAATCCAGAGGCTCCCCCTGACCGCGACTGCCTGCTTCAAGGAACCCGACTCCTGGAAACCACACTGCACCCGCAGCCCCCAGAACCTGAAGGAACCGAACTCCAGTGCAGGAGCGACCCTCTGCCTAGCCCAGGTGGTGGGTACCCCGAGGAGCACCCCCTGTGCCTGCCTGCATCATTGAAGAGTCTCCCGGGTCTCCCCATTGATTGCTATTGAAAGCCCGACACCTGTTTGCACTCTGCACCCGGCCGCCCCTGTGCCGCTGAGGGTGTACTTACTGTGCCTGCTTGTGTGTCCCCGGTGCCCTACAAACCCCCCCTGGTCTGCCCTCCGAAGACGCAGGTACTTACCTGCTGGCAGACTGGAACCGGGGCACCCCTATCTCCATTGAAGCCTATGTGTTTTGGGCACCACTTTGACCTCTGCACCTGACCGGCCCGAGCTGCTGGTGTGGTAACTTTGGGGTTGCCTTGAACCCCCGACGGTGGGCTACCTTGGACCCAACTTTAAACCCTGTGTTTTATTTACCTGTGAACTTAACATTTACTTACCTCCCCCAGGAACTGTTGATTTTTGCAGTGTCCACTTTTAAAATAGCTTATTGCCATTTTTGTCAAAACTGTACATGCTATTGTGATTATTCAAAGTTCCTAGAATACCTGAGTGAAATACCTTTCATTTAAAGTATTGTTTGTAAATCTTGAACCTGTGGTTCTTAAAATAAACTAAGAAAATATATTTTTCTATACAAAAACCTATTGGCCTGGAATTGTCTGAGTGTGTGTTCCTCATTTATTGCCTGTGTGTATGTACAACAAATGCTTAACACTACTCCTTTGATAAGCCTACTGCTCGACCACACTACCACAAAATAGAGCATTAGTATTATCTCTTTTTGCCACTATCTTACCTCTAAGGGGAACCCTTGGACTCTGTGCATACTATTCCTTACTTTGAAATAGTGCATACAGAGCCAACTTCCTACATTGGTGGATCAGCGGTGGGGTACAAGACTTTGCATTTGCTGGACTACTCAGCCAATACCTGATCACACGACTAAATTCCAAAAATTGTCATTAGAAACAGATTTTTGCAATTTGAGCTATTTTTTCTAATTTTTTTAAAGTCCTGCTAGGGCCTTGTGTTAGTCCCTGTTAGCATTTCTTTTAGAGTTTAAAAGTTTTGTAAAAGTTTGGATTAAGTTGTAGAGATAGTTTTAGATTCTTAAAAAGTATCCCAACTTTTAGAGAAATAATGTCTGCTGCAGAAGAGACAGTGGTGGAGCTCAACCACACACCTTACCTACATCTTAGGATGTCAGAGTTAAGGACTCTCTGCAGAATCAAGAAATTAAAAACTGGATCAAACCCTACCAAAGTAGAGCTCCAGGAGCTCTTGGCAGAGTTTGCTAGAGACAACCCCTCTGAAGATATCCTTACAGAGGATGATGCTAGTGAAGTGGAGGAGAATTTCCCCCCTCCACTCCTAGTTAGGGAGAACAGGGTTCCTCCAACCCTGACTCCACAAGTGATAGTCAGAGATGCTGCTTGTCCCACAGGGGAGTCCAGCAACTCTGGAAGCATTGAGGGTAGCCTCAGTGAAGATGACCTCCTGTTAGCCAGGATGGCCAAAAGATTGGCTTTGGAGAGAGAGCGCTCCTAGCCATAGAAAGGAAAAGACAAGAGATGGGCTTAGCTCCCATCAATGGTGGCAGGAACTTAAATAGGGTCAGAGATACTCCTGACATGCTAAAAATCCCCAAAGGGATTGTAACAAAATATGAAGATGGTGATGACATCACCAAATGGTTCACAGCTTTTGAGAGGGCTTGCGCAACCAGAAAAGTACACAAATCTCACTGGGGTGCTCTCCTTTAGGAAATGTTCACTGCAAAGTGTAGGGATAGACTTCTCACAATCTCTGGAAAAGATGCAGAATCCTATGACCTCATGAAGGCTACCCTGATTGAGGGCTTTGGATTCTCAACTGAGGAGTACTGGATTAGGTTAAGGGGGGCTCAAAAATCCTCGAGGCAGACCTGGGTTGATTTTGTTGACTTCTCAGTCAAAACATTGGATGGTTGGATTAATGGCAGTGGTGTAAATGAATATGATGGGCTGTACAATCTGTTTATGAAAGAACACCTTTTAAGTAATTGTTTCAATGATAAACTGCATCAGCATTTGGTAGACCTAGGTCCAAGTTCTCCCCAAGACTTCCACAGGGGGTGACCAAAGGAAAGGGGCCACAAAGACTCCCCAGGGGAAGAGTGTTGAGATATCCAAGGGTAAAAGTAAAGAGTCTTCTACAGGGCCCCAAAAACCTGCTCAGGAGGGAGGGTCCAAAGCCTCTTCACAATCCAATTTTGGGTACAAGGGTAAAAACATTGACCCCAAAAAGGCTTGGTGTCATAGCTGTAATCAGCCTGGACACCAAACTGGAGACAAGGCCTGTCCCAAGAAAGGTTCCACTTCTACAACTACTCCAGCTAGCACTGGAATAGCCAGTCTCCAGGTGGGATCAACAGTGTGCCCAGAGCAAATCAGGGTTCACACTGAAGCTACATTAGTTTCTGAGGGTGGGGTGGACTTAGCCACACTGGCTGCCTGGCCCCCTAATATGCAAAAATACAGGCCGCAACCCTTAATTAATGGGACTAGTGTAGAAGCCCTGAGGGATACAGGTGCCAGTGTCACAATGGTGACAGAGAAACTGGTTTCCCCAGGACAATACCTGACTGGACAAACTTATCCAGTCACCAACGCTGACAATCAGACTAAAGTACATCCCATGGCTATGGTAACTTTAGAATGGGGAGGGGTCACTGGCCTGAAACAGGTGGTAGTCTCCTCTGCTATCCAAGTAACTGTTTGCTTGGAAATGACCTGGAGTCCTCAGCATGGGCTGAGGTAGAACTCAAAACCCATGCAGCCATGCTGGGTATCCCTGAACTGGTGTGTGTCAAGACAAGGGCACAGTGCAAGGCTCAGGGTGAAAAAGAGATGTTGGAGCCTGGAATAATGGCCCAACCCTCCAAGAGGAAAGGAAAGAAGACTGGGGAACCAGCTTCAATACAGCAAAAGAAAAATAACCTCTCTTCCCAGGAAGAAGTTCTGCCCTCTGAGGGAACTGAGCCCATGGAGTTGGAACCTTATCAGGTTAAACTCTTAGGCCCAGGGGGACCCACAAGGGAACAGCTGTGTAAGGGGCAAGAAACCTGTCCCCCTCTTGAAGGGCTTAGGCAGCAAGCTGCTGAAGAGACCAAAGGAAAAATCAGTGGAACACATAGGGTTTATTGGGAATATGGACTCCTTTACACTGAGGCAAGAGATCCCAAACCTGGTGCCACTACGAGAGTGGTAGTGCCTCGGGAGTTTAGAGAGTTCATCCTGACCTTAGCCCATGATACTCCACTTGCTGGGCATTTGGGACAAACCAAGACTTGGGAGAGGTTAGTCAACCATTTCTATTGGCCCAACATGTCCCAGAAAGTAAAGGAGTTTTGTGCCTCCTGTGCCACCTGTCAAGCCAGTGGTAAGACAGGTGGCCATCCAAAGGCCCCCTTCATTCCACTTCCAGTGGTGGGGGTCCCCTTTGAAAGAGTGGGAGTGGACATAGTGGGTCCACTTGAACCTCCCACAGTCTCAGGGAAGGGAATCTGTATATCCTAGTAGTAGTGGATCATGCTACTAGGTACCCTGAAGCAATTCCCCTTAGGTCCACTACTGCCCCTGCAGTAGCAAAAGCACTCATTGGCATCTTTACCAGAGTGGTATTTCCTAAGGAGGTGGTGTCTGACAGAGGTACCAACTTCATGTCAGTATACCTAAAACACATGTGGAATGAGTGTGGGGTGACTTACAAATTCACCACACCATACCATCCACAAACCAATCGTTTTGTGGAAAGATTCAACAAGACATTGAAGGGCATGACCATGGGGCTCCCTGAAAAACTCAAAAGGAGATGGGATGTCCTCTTGCCATGTCTGCTTTTCAACTACAGAGAGGTGCCTCAGAAGGGAGTAGGGTTTTCCCCCTTTGAACTTCTGTTTGGCCATCCTGTAAGGGGACCACTAGCTCTTGTGAAAGAAGGCTGGGAGAGACCTCTTCATGAGCCTAAGCAAGATATAGTGGACTATGTACTAGGCCTATGTTCCAGGAAGGCAGAGTACATGGAAAAGGCAAGTAAAAACCTTGAGGCCAGCCAACAACTCCAAAAGATGTGGTATGACCAAAAGGCTGCTATGGTTGGGTTTCAGCCAGGGCAGAAAGTCTGGGTTCTGGAGCCTGTGGCTCCCAGGTCACTTCAGGACAGATGGAGTGGTCCTTACCCAATGCTAGAGAGAAAGAGTCAGGTCACCTACCTGGTAGACCTAGGCACTAGCTGGACCCCCAAAAGGGTGATCCATGTGACCCGCCTCAAACTCTTTCATGACAGGGCAGATGTAAACATGTTAATGGTTACAGATGAGGAGCAGGAAGCTGAGAGTGAACCTCTCCCTGATCTCCTCTCCACTGACCCTAAAGATGGCTCAGTAGATGGAGTGATCTATTCAGACACCCTCTCTGGCCAACAGCAATCTGACTGTAGGAAGGTCCTGCAACAGTTTGCTGAGCTCATTTCCCTAACCCCTGGTCAGACACACCTGTGTACCCATGATGTGGACACAGGAGACAGCATGCCTGTCAAAAACAACATTTTTTGACAGTCAGACCAAGTTAAGGAAAGCATCAAAGTGGAAGTCCACAAGATGCTGGAATTGGGAGTCATTGAGCACTCTTACAGCCCCTGGGCTAGCCCAGTGGTCTTAGTCCCCAAACCTCACACCAAAGATGGCAAGAGAGATGAGGTTTTGTGTGGACTACAGAGGACTTAATTTGGTCACCAAGACCGATGCCCATCCCATTCCAAGGGCAGATGAGTTAATTGATAAATTGGGTGCTGCCAAGTACTTGAGTACCTTTGACTTGACAGCAGGGTACTGGCAAATAAAAATGGCACCAGGAGCAAAAGGAAAGACAGAATTCTCTACACCTGATGGGCACGATCAGTTTACTGTGATGCCCTTTGGCTTAAAGAATGCCCCTGCCACTTTCCAAAGGTTGGTGAATCAAGTCCTTGCTGGCTTGGAGTCCTTTAGTGCAACTTATCTTGATGATATTGCGGTCTTTAGCTCCAACTGGCAGGATCACCTGGCCCATTTGAAGGTTTTGCAGGCCCTGCAAGCAGCAGGCCTCTCTATCAAGGCATCCAAATGTCAGATAGGGCAGGGTAGTGTGGTTTACTTGGGACACCTTGTAGGTGGAGGCCAAGTTCAGCCACTCCAACCCAAGATCCAGACTATTCTGGACTGGGTAGCTCCAAAAACCCAGGCTCAAGTCAGGGCATTCCTTAGCTTGACTGGTTACTATAGGAGGTTTGTGAAGGGATATGGATCCATAGTGACACCCCTCACAGAACTTACCTCTAAGAAAATGCCCAAGAAGGTAAACTGGACTATAGAATGCCAACAGGCCTTTGACACCCTGAAACAAGCTACGTGCACAGCACCAGTTCTCAAAGCTCCAGATTACTCCAAGCAGTTCATTGTGCTGACTGATGCCTCTGAACATGGGATAGGGGCAGTTCTGTCCCAGACAAATGATGATGGCCTTGACCAGCCTGTTGCTTTCATTAGCAGGAGGTTACTCCCCAGGGAGCAGCGTTGGAGTGCCATTGAGAGGGAGGCCTTTGCTGTGGTTTGGTCCCTGAAGAAGCTGAGACCATACCTCTTTGGTACTCACTTTGTAGTTCAAATTGACCACAGATCTCTCAGATGGCTAATGCAAATGAAAGGTGAGAATCCAAAACTGTTGAGGTGGTCCATCTCCCTACAGGGAATGGACTTTATAGTGGAACACAGACCTGGGACTGCCCATGCCAATGCAGATGGCCTTTCCAGGTTCTTCCACTTACAAAATGAAGACTCTCTTGGGAAAGGTTAGTCTCATCCTCTTTTGTTGGGGGGGGGGGAGGGGTTGTGTAAGGAAATGCCTCATTGGCATGGTTACCCCCTGACTTTTTGCCTTTGCTGATGCCAAGTTATGATTTGATAGTGTGCTGGGACCCTGCTAACCAGGCCCCAGCACCAGTGTTCTTTCCCTAACCTGTACCTTTGTCTCCACAATTGGCACAACCCTGGCACCAAGGGCCCTGATGCCAGGGAAGGTTTCTAAGGGCTGCAGCATGTCTTATGCCACCGTGGGGACCCCTCACTCAGCACACACACACTGTTTGCCAGCTTGTGTGTGCTGGTGGGGAGAAAATGACTACGTCGACATGGCACTCCCCCCAGAGTGCCATGCCAACCCCACACTGCCTATGGTATTGATAAGTCACCCCTCTAGCAGGCCTTACAGCCCTAAGGCAGGGTGCACTATACCATAGGTGAGGGCATATGTGCATGAGCACTATGCCCCTACAGTGTCTAAGCAAAACCTTAGACATTGTAAGTGCAGGGTAGCCATAAGAGTATATGGTCTGGGAGTCTGTCAAACACGAACTCCACAGCACCATAATGGCTACACTGAAAACTGTGAAGTTTGGTATTAAACTTCTCAGCACAATAAATGCACACTGATGCCAGTGTACATTTTATTGTAAAAATACACCCATAGGGCATCTTAGAGATGCCCCCTGAAAACATACCGGACTTCCAGTGTGGGTTTTTGCCAGCCTGCCACACACCAGACATGTTGCTGGCCACATGGGGAGAGTGCCTTTGTCTCTCTGTGACCAGGAACAAAGCCCCCTGCAGGAACTTTAACACCTGGCGGTGAGCCTCAAAGGCTCACCCCCTTTGTTACAGCGCCACAGGGCATCCCAGCTAGTGGAGATGCCCGCCTCTCCGGCCACTGCCCCCACTTTTGGTGGCAAGGCTGGAGGAGATAATGAGAAAAACAAGGAGGGGTCACTCCCCAGTCAGGACAGCCCCTAAGATGTCCTGAGCTGAGGTGACTCTTACTTTTAGAAATCCTCCATCTTGCAGAAGAAGAATAGGAATAGGAATGTGCCCCCCTCCCCTCAGGGAAGAGGCACAAAGAGGGTGTAGCCATTGGCATTGCCCCCCCAGACCTAAACACACCCCTAAATTCAGTATTTAGGGGCTCCCCAGAACTTAGGAAACTAGATTCCTGCAACCTGAAGACGAAGACGAAGAAGGACTGCTGACATGAAGCCCTGCAGAGAAGACGGAGACACCAACTGCTTTGGCCCCAGCCCTACCGGCCTGTCTCCCCACTTCAAGAGAAACTGCAACAGCGACGCGCTCCCCAGGGTCCAGCGACCTCTGAAGCCTCAGAGGACTACACTGCATCTAAAAGGACCAAGAACTCCCGAGGACAGCGGCCCTGTTCCAAAGAAACCAAAACTTGCAACAAAGAAACAACTTTAAAAGGACTCCACGTTTCCTGCCGGAAGCGTGAGACTTTCCACTCTGCACCCGACGCCCCAGGCTCAACCTGCGGAGAAACAACACTACAGGAAGGACTCCCCGGCGACTGTGACCCTGTGAGTAGCCAGAGTTGACCCCCCTAAGCCCCCCCAGCGACACCTGCAGAGGGAATCCAGAGGCTCCCATGACCGCGACTGCCGGCTTCCAAGAACCCGACGCCTGGTAAAGACACTGCACCCGCAGCCCCCAGGACCTGAAGGATCCGACATCCAGTGCAGAAGCAACCCCCAGGTGGCCCTCTCCCTTGCCCACGTGGTGGCTACCCTGAGGAGCCCCCGCCTTGTCTGCCTGCTTCGCTGAAGAGACCCCTGGGTCTCCCATTGAAACCTATTGCAAACCAGACACCTGTTTGCACTCTGCACCTGGCCGCCCCCATGCCGCTGAGGGTGTACTTTTTGTGCTGACTTGTGTCCCCGCCCCGGTGCCCTACAAAACCCCCCTGGTCTTCCCTCCGAAGTCACGGGTACTTACCTGCTGGGAGACTGGAACTGAGGCACCCCCTTCTCCATTGAAGCCTATGCGTTTTGGGCACCACTTTGACCTCTGCACCTGACCGGCCCTGAGCTGCTGGTGTGGTAACTTTGGGGTTGCCCTGAACCCCCAACGGTGGGCTACCTTGGACCCAACTTTGAACCCTGTAAGTGCTTTACTTACCTGCAAAACTAACCAATACTTACCTCCCCCAGGAACTGTTGAATTTTGCAGTGTCCAATTTTAAAATAGCTTATTGCCATTTTTGCCAAAACTGTACATGCTATTGTGTTGATTCAAAGTTCCTAAGATACCTGAGTGAAATACTGTAGGAAGTTGGCTCCGTATGAACTATTTCAAAGCAAGGAATAGTATGCACAGAGTCCAAGGGTTCCCCTTAGAGGTAAGATAGTGGCAAAAAGAGATAATACTAATGCTCTATTTTGTGGTAGTGTGGTCGAGCAGTAGGCTTATCAAAGGAGTAGTGTTAAGCATTTGTTGTACACAAACAGGCAATAAATGAGTGTAAAGAAATGGCTCCCTGTTGCAGTTATCCCCCACTTTTTGCCTGATACTGATGCTGACTTGACTGAGAAGTGTGCTGGGACCCTGCTAACCAGGCCCCAGCACCAGTGTTCTTTCACCTAAAATGTACCATTGTCTCCACAATTGGCACAACCCTGTCACCCAGGTAAGTCCCTTGTAACTGGTACCCCTGGTACCAAGGGCCCTGATGCCAGGGAAGGTCTCTAAGGGCTGCAGCATGTCTTATGCCACCCTAGGGACCCCTCACTCAGCACAGACACACTGCTTGCCAGCTTGTGTGTGCTGGTGGGGAGAAAATGACTAAGTCGACATGGCACTCCCCTCAGGGTGCCATGCCAACCTCACACTGCCTATGGCATAGGAAAATCACCCCTCCAACAGGCCTTACAGCCCTAAGGCAGGGTGCACTATACCACAGGTGAGGGCATAGGTGCATGAGCACTATGCCCCTACAGTGTCTAAGCAAAACCTTAGACATTGTAAGTGCAGGGTAGCCATAAGAGTATACAGGGAGTGCAGAATTATTAGGCAAATGAGTATTTTGACCACATCATCCTCTTTATGCATGTTGTCTTACTCCAAGCTGTATAGGCTCGAAAGCCTACTACCAATTAAGCATATTAGGTGATGTGCATCTCTGTAATGAGAAGGGGTGTGGTCTAATGACATCAACACCCTATATCAGGTGTGCATAATTATTAGGCAACTTCCTTTCCTTTGGCAAAATGGGTCAAAAGAAGGACTTGACAGGCTCAGAAAAGTCAAAAATAGTGAGATATCTTGCAGAGGGATGCAGCACTCTTAAAATTGCAAAGCTTCTGAAGCGTGATCATCGAACAATTAAGCGTTTCATTCAAAATAGTCAACAGGGTCGCAAGAAGCGTGTGGAAAAACCAAGGCGCAAAATAACTGCCCATGAACTGAGAAACGTCAAGCGTGCAGCTGCCACGATGCCACTTGCCACCAGTTTGGCCATATTTCAGAGCTGCAACATCACTGGAGTGCCCAAAAGCACAAGGTGTGCAATACTCAGAGACATGGCCAAGGTAAGAAAGGCTGAAAGACGACCACCACTGAACAAGACACACAAGCTGAAACGTCAAGACTGGGCCAAGAAATATCTCAAGACTGATTTTTCTAAGGTTTTATGGACTGATGAAATGAGAGTGAGTCTTGATGGGCCAGATGGATGGGCCCGTGGCTGGATTGGTAAAGGGCAGAGAGCTCCAGTCCGACTCAGACGCCAGCAAGGTGGAGGTGGAGTACTGGTTTGGGCTGGTATCATCAAAGATGAGCTTGTGGGGCCTTTTCGGGTTGAGGATGGAGTCAAGCTCAACTCCCAGTCCTACTGCCAGTTCCTGGAAGACACCTTCTTCAAGCAGTGGTACAGGAAGAAGTCTGCATCCTTCAAGAAAAACATGATTTTCATGCAGGACAATGCTCCATCACACGCGTCCAAGTACTCCACAGCGTGGCTGGCAAGAAAGGGTATAAAAGAAGGAAATCTAATGACATGGCCTCCTTGTTCACCTGATCTGAACCCCATTGAGAACCTGTGGTCCATCATCAAATGTGAGATTTACAAGGAGGGAAAACAGTACACCTCTCTGAACAGTGTCTGGGAGGCTGTGGTTGCTGCTGCACGCAATGTTGATGGTGAACAGATCAAAACACTGACAGAATCCATGGATGGCAGGCTTTTGAGTGTCCTTGCAAAGAAAGGTGGCTATATTGGTCACTGATTTGTTTTTGTTTTGTTTTTGAATGTCAGAAATGTATATTTGTGAATGTTGAGATGTTATATTGGTTTCACTGGTAATAATAAATAATTGAAATGGGTATATATTTTTTTTTGTTAAGTTGCCTAATAATTATGCACAGTGATAGTCACCTGCACACACAGATATCCCCCTAACATAGCTAAAACTAAAAACAAACTAAAAACTACTTCCAAAAATATTCAGCTTTGATATTAATGAGTTTTTTGGGTTCATTGAGAACATGGTTGTTGTTCAATAATAAAATTAATCCTCAAAAATACAACTTGCCTAATAATTCTGCACTCCCTGTATGGTCTGGGAGTCTGTCAAAAACGAACTACACGGCTCCATAATGGCTACACTGAATACTGGGAAGTTTAGTATCAAACTTCTCAGAATAATAAACCCACACTGATGCCAGTGTTGGATTTATTAAAAAATGCACACAGAGGGCATCTTAGAGATGCCCCCTGTATTTTACCCAATTGTTCAGTGCAGGACAGACTGGTCTGTGCCAGCCTGCTGCTGAGAGACGAGTTTCTGACCCCATGTGGTGATGGCCTTTGTGCTCTCTGAGGACAGAAACAAAAGCCTGCTCTGGGTGGAGGTGCTTAACACCTCCCCCCTGCAGGAACTGTAACACCTAGCAGTGAGCCTCAAAGGCTCAGGCTTCGTGTTACAATGCCCCAGGGCACTCCAGCTAGTGGAGATGCCCGCCCCCTGGACACAGCCCCCACTTTTGGCGGCAAGTCCAGGAGAGATAATGAGAAAAACAAGGAGGAGTCACCCACCAGTCAGGACAGCCCCCAAGGTGTCCTGAGCTGAGGTGACCCCTGCCTTTAGAAATCCTCCATCTTGATTTTGGAGGATTCCCCCAATAGGAATAGGGATGTGCCCCCCTCCCCTCAGTGAGGAGGCACAAAGAGGGTGTAGCCACCCTCAAGGACAGTAGCCATTGGCTACTGCCCTCCCAGACCTAAACACACCCCTAAATCGAGTATTTAGGGCCCCCCCGAACACAGCAAGATAGATTCCTGCAACCTAAGAAGAAGAGGACTGCTAAGCTGAAAAACCCTGCAGAGAAGACGGAGACACCAACTGCTTTGGCCCCAGCTCTACCGGCCTGTCTCCCCACTTCTAAAGACACTGCTCCAGCGACGCTTTCCCCAGGGACCAGCGACCTCTGAATCCTCAGAGGAATGCCCTGCTCTAGAAGGACCAAGAACTCCAGAGGACAGCGGCCCTGTTCACCAAAGACTGCAACTTTGAAACAAAGAAGCAACTTTGAAACAACTTGCGTGTCCCGCCGGAAGCGTGAGACTTGACACTCTGCACCCGACGCCCCCGGCTCGACTTGTGGAGAACAATCACTTCAGGGAGGACTCCCCGGCGACTGCGAGACCGTGAGTAGCCAGAGTTGCCCCCCCTGAACCCCCACTGTGACGCCTGCAGAGGTAATCCCGAGGCTCCCCCTGACCGCGACTGTCTGCTCCTCAGATCCCGACGCCTGGTAAAGACTCTGCACCCGCAGCCCCCAGGACCTGAAGGATCCGAACTCCAGTGCAGGAGTGACCTCCAGGAGGCCCTCTCCCTTGCCCAGGTGGTGGCTACCCCGAGGAGCCCCCCCCTTGCCTGCATCGTTGAAGAGACCCCTTGATCTCCCATTGATTTCAATTACAACCCCGATGCGTGTTTGCACACTGCACCCAGCCGCCCCCGTGCTGCTGAGGGTGTACTTTCTGTGTGGACTTGTGTCCCCCCCGGTGCCCTACAAAACACCCCTGGTCTGCCCTCCGAAGACGCGGGTACTTACCTGCTGGCAGACTGGAACCGGGGCACCCCCTTCTCCATTGAAGCCTATGCGTTTTGGGCAACACTTTGACCTCTGCACCTGACTGGCCCTGAGCTGCTGGTGTGGTAACTTTGGGGTTGCTCTGAACCCCCAACGGTGGGCTACCTTGGACCCAAACTTAAACCCCGTAGGTGGTTTACTTACCTGCAAAAACTAACAAACAGTTACCTCCCCCAGGAACTGTTGAAAATTGCAGTGTCTAGTTTTAAAATTGCTATATGTCATTTATGTGAAAACTGTATATGCTATTTTGCTAATTCAAAGTTCCTAAAGTACCTACTTGCAATACCTTTCATTTGAATTATTACATGTAAATCTTGAACCTGTGGTTCTTAAAATAAACTAAGAAAATATATTTTTCTATACAAAAACCTATTGGCCTGGAATTTTCTCTGAGTGTGTGTTCCTCATTTATTGCTTGTGTATGTACAACAAATGCTTAACACTACTCCTTTGATAAGCTTACTGCTCGACCACACTACCACAAAATAGAGCATTAGTATTATCTCTTTTTGCCACTATCTTACCTCTAAGGGGAACCCTTGGACTCTGTGCATACTATTCCTTACTTTGAAATAGTGCATACAGAGCCAACTTCCTACACATGGCATTTGCAGATTAGGTTTAACATACCCAGCTCTCCTCTAGGTAGAAGGTTAGGCCTCTTATGGTAGGGTATTAGGACATATCCCACACTCAATGTCTTTTCATGCTACTGCAAGATGGTAGGGGTCTTTATAATCATGACCCTTGTCTTTACAATTCTACTTCTTGCACTGATCATTATCCAAATCATTGCAGCCTATGCGATTTTCCGCAGATTGCAGACTGTATTAAATACAAACTATTGAAACAGTACTGCATCTTCGTTATTGCCTGTGTTTGGTTGAGACAAGAAATATCTGTGAGAAAGGGGTAATCTCCCTTTAACCACAACACTCCCTGAGATGTCATACTTCTGAGTCCATGCGTAAAGGCTGACACAAATCATCTTTAACTGTTTGGGTTTTTGGTGAGATACTGCTAGTAAGCCAGAGGGGTTGGGACTACAGTTGCAACTTGTTGTAGGATAGGCATAGTCGCCTACAAACATAAGTACTGTCATTCTTGAATCAGCAGTCTTGCCCAGAGCAAGAGTCCAAACTACAACGGGGTAGTATTCTGCACAGCATGTGAATCTGTATCAGGTTCAAGTGGCAAAAGCCCTTTTACACCCTGATGAACCTACAAATCTCTCACCACTTGCGTAGAATTCCATAAACAAAATGGCACTATGGGGCTATTCACCAAATGCTGTCTCAGTATCATCCCAGCATCTGAAATTCTCCCCTTCAAAACTTAAGAGATGATGGTTTCTAAAGGTGTCAGGGACCTGCTCATATCCCCCGGCCTCATGACCTACATCAGACTTAGGCTCCTTGTCCCGATACACAATGCCTTTTACAGGTAAAGCCCTACTTTAGCCAGGGAACGTCTGGGAGGATGCACTGCTGGCCACAAGACAAGTGTTTTCTGTAGGATATCTGCCTTTTGATCAGGTTTCTATATGCCCCAGGTGGCTAGAACGTCTATGTCCAGGGAACAAAAGCAAACAGTCTCAGAGTTTAGCAAGAGCTTCTCTACATAATAAACAGGACGTGCAATGGGGGAGGTGAAAAAGATTTATTCATCGGAAGGAGCAGAGAGGGAGCTGTAGATGTGTCAATCCTCCTTTATAATGTGGCACTGTCCATCTGGAAAAAGAACACTTAGGGTACTGTGGGGGTACCCGCGGTCAGACTTCTCTCTCTGTAGAGTCATTTACCAACGTGTTCCAATTAATTTGTTCTTCTCAGATACAGCAACCTGCCGTCGAGCTTGGCACCCGCCACGGAAAAACAGAGGGACACTGGAAGGCATTATCTTGTCTGTTGATTCACCAGGTTCTCGTTGGGATATTTCAAATTCACAGAAGTGTAGGAGCATACACCTTGTAGCTATAAAAACACAAGTACAATCAGTGGATTTAAAAACCATGATGTCCATTCTCTGGCCGAACTCTGGTGATGGGAACAGCTAAAAATAATGGAAAGTCCATTAGGGCGATCGACCAAGCAGTCCAATGAGAGTTGTGCACACAAAACTGAGGTAGTCCCTCAAGCAAAGCAGCCCTTAGTTACTCTTCTTAAACTTTTTGAATTTTCGTTTGCCGGCCTTGCCCACCGGGCTCTTATTTCGTTGTTTGCCAGCAATACCATGGCTCTTGTTTCCCAGTTTGCCAACCCGGTTAGGGGCACCTTGATGCTTCTGAAAAGGCTTATGTTTCTTCTTTAAGCTCTTCTGGGTTTGTTTTGCCTCCTTTCCCAGTGGTAGTGCTGGAAGCACCTCTTTGGTCACATTCTTGCCTTGACCTTTTGCCTTTGGAGTGGTGTGTTGTGTTGCTAGGGCTTCTGTTGTGGGCAAGGCTGTAGATTCTGTAATGTCTTCCTCTGTGTTTTCACCATCTGAAAGGAAAAGTAGAGAGTTTACATAAGAAATGAACACAATAAACAAGAACCAAATGGATTTCCCTGTCCTAGGATGGTGCAGAAGCTGTGGACATGGAGGCTGGTGCAATCGACCTGACCCTGGGGAGTGGGTCGGGATTAGTGGAGGTGGGCAATGAAGTTTAAATGCAAACTTTGGGGTATTGAGTAGGCATGATGCCTGTAAAGGGCTGTGTCAGAGCATCCACTGAGGGAGATGGATTGGGAGTGTTCGCATTAGTCTATGTAGTAGGGGTACTAGCTATGGAGGAATGAGCAGCTGCACTGCTTGTTGAGGAAGGAGTGGAGGCACAGTATATTGAATGGAGAATTGCTTGGAAGTGAACCAGGAGAACTGGCTGTGGAGGTTTGACTAGTTCAAAGGGAGCTCCAGCTGTGGGTTGATGGTGTAGGAGGGTCAGCTCTAGGAAGGATGGAAAACTTGTGCTTGCTAAAAAGTATATTGTAAGGAAGATGGCTGGAGGCATGTATTGAGGTGATGGTGGATGGCAATGCCAGTGAGGGGTGGTATATGTGCCTTTACTGTTGTTGGAGTAAACTAACAAGAAACATTAAGGAGGTTGTACCCTTTGCTGGTTTCGGGATGGTGTTGGAGAACTTCTTGAATTTCGCTACGAAGAAGCCATCCATGTTGTGCGTGTGGGGATAAAACCTCCGTGTCAGCTTCACGGACGGGTGGAACCGCCGCTCCCTGAACCTGGAATGAGAAAGAAAAATTATCAAAAAAAGGCAGTGGAAGAAAAGCAAGAAAAAGCATCAGCAGACAGAGCATGGAATGGTGAAACAAAGAGGAAAGAGAGCTCAGGACGAAGAGAGATCAAAAGCTCTGCACACAAAAGGACTGAGAATAAGTAAGAGCCAGTAATGACAAGATTGCACAGGTGGAGCGGTGTAATTGCCAAGAGAGTTTTAGCGGTGAATGGGATACATGCATATGAAGAATTTTATAGGAGGAAAGGTAACATAGCGGGTAGATCAAAACCCATTATTAGTATTTTATTTAATAACGCTACGCTGTGATTGAAGGACTGGGTGCCCTCAGACATGGAAAAGGTGAAAAGAATTAGAGCTGCAGGGCTTGGGGTACTGAGGAAGGCTCGCTTTGTATAATTACAAACTGGCTTCAATGGCAGAAGCTGGTATTAAGGAAGGCCTTTCAGCAAACTGTGAATTTCAGCTTCAAAGCCCACCCCTGTTCATATTTTAATGTAAATTGCTACAAAATAACATCAATGTATGGGATAGGGAGTCTTTCACATGGTTTTGTGAAGTTTTGGAAACATATTTTATGTTTCTTACTCCTAGGGTGAGCTTCGACTCCCCAACTTTGCTTCCGCTGGAGAGTGAAGTGCCCAGAGGGAGTATTTTGATTATCCAAATGGTGTGTGAAAGAATTGATGTCCCTAGAACATCAGTGGTAAACAAAAGAGCACACAACAAATAAGGCCCAGTCAGTACGGGCTGCCTCAGGAACCCGCAAGAGAAAGAATCCTCTTGTGGGTGAGGTCAGTGTGGTTCCCAAATGCAACCAGGAGGGGATGAGAAATCATTGAATATAGGAATGCCAACACAAGAACCATGCTTGGCCTAGTAAGGAGCAAGATGGAAGGATGGACAATAGGGGACCCCCTTTGTGAGTGAGAGGTGTGGGTTGTTGGAAAAAAAAAAAAAAGAACAATCTTCCGTGAATGGTCCCTGTAGGAAGTTGGCTCTGTGTGCACTATTTCAAAGTAAGGAATAGTATGCACAGAGTCCAAGGGTTCCCCTTAGAGGTAAGATAGTGGCAAAAAGAGATAATACTAATGCTCTATTTTGTGGTAGTGTGGTCGAGCAGTAGGCTTATCAAAGGAGTAGTGTTAAGCATTTGTTGTACATATACACAGGCAATAAATGAGGAACACACACTCAGAAACAATTCCAGGCCAATAGGTTTTTGTTATAGAAAAATATATTTTCTTAGTTTATTTTAAGAACCACAGGTTCAAATTCTACATGTAATATCTCATTTGAAAGGTATTGCAGGTAAGTACTCTAGGAACTTTGAACAATCACAATAGCATATATACTTTTTACATAAAACACATTTAGCTGTTTTAAAAGTGGACACTGCAATTTTCCCAGTTCCTGGGGGAGGTAAAGTAATGTTATTTCTTGCAGGTAAGTAAACCACCTACGGGGTTCAAATTGGGGTCCAAGGTAGCCCACCGTTGGGGGTTCAGAGCTACCCCAAAGTTACCACACCAGCAGCTCAGGGCCGGTCAGGTGCAGAGTTCAAAGTGGTGCCCAAAACGCATAGGCTTCAATGGAGAGAAGGGGGTGCCCGGGTTCCCGTCTGCCAGCAGGTAAGTACCCGCGTCTTCGGAGGGCAAACCAGGGGGGTGTTGTAGGGCACCGGGGGGGACACAAGTCCACACAGAAAGTACACCCTCAGCAGCGCGGGGGCGGCCGGGTGCAGTGTGCAGACAAGCGTCGGGTTTCCAATGGATTTCAATGGGAGACCAAGGGGTCTCTTCAGCTGTGCAGGCAGGCAAGGGGGGGGCTCCTCGGGGTAGCCACCACCTGGGCAAGGGAGAGGGCCTCCTGGGGGTCACTCCTGCACTGGAGTTCCGATCCTTCAGGTCCTGGGGGCTGCGGGTGCAGGGTCTTTTCCAGGCGTCGGGATTTCAGAGTCAGGCAGTCGCGGTCAGGGGGAGCCTCGGGATTCCCTCTGCAGGGGTCGCTGTGGGGGCTCAGGGGGGACAACTTTGGTTACTCACGGTCTCGGCGTCGCCGGAGGGTCCTCCCTGAGGTGTTGGTTCTTCACCAGTCGAGTCGGGGTCGCCGGGTGCAGTGTTGCAAGTCTCACGCTTCTTGCGGGGATTGCAGGGGTCTTTAAATCTGCTCCTCTGGATACAAAGTTGCAGTCTTTGTTGAACAGAGCCGCTGTTCTCTGGAGTTTCTTGGTCTTTTGGAAGCAGGGCAGTCCTCTGAGGATTCAGAGGTCGCTGGTCCCAGGGAAAGCGTCGCTGGAGCAGGTTTCTTCTGAAGGAGGGAGACAGGCCGGTAGGGCTGGGGCCAAAGCAGTTGGTGTCTTCTTCTTCTCTGCAGGGTTTTTCAGCTCAGCAGTCCTCTTCTTCTGTAAGTTCCAGGAATCTAAATTCTTGGGTTCAGGGTAGCCCTTAAATACTAAATTTAAGGGCGTGTTTAGGTCTGGGGGGTTAGTAGCCAATGGCTACTAGCCCTGAGGGTGGGTACACCCTCTTTGTGCCTCCTCCCAAGGGGAGGGGGTCACATTCCTATCCCTATTGGGGGAATCCTCCATCTGCAAGATGGAGGATTTCTAAAAGTTAGAGTCACTTCAGCTCAGGACACCTTAGGGGCTGTCCTGACTGGCCAGTGACGACTCCTTGTTTTTCTCATTAATTCCTCCAGCCTTGCCGCCAAAAGTGGGGCCGTGGCCGGAGGGGGCGGGCAACTCCACTAGCTGGAGTGCCCTGTGGTGCTGGAACGCCCTGTGGTGCTGGAACAAAGGGGGTGAGCCTTTGAGGCTCACCGCCAGGTGTTACAGATCCTGCCTGGGGGAGGTGATAGCATCTCCACTCAGTGCAGGCTTTGTTACTGGCCACAGAGTGACAAAGGCACTCTCCCCATGTGGCCAGCAACATGTCTCGAGTGTGGCAGGCTGCTAAAACCAGTCAGCCTACACGGGTAGTTGGTTAAGGTTTCAGGGGGCACCTCTAAGGTGCCCTCTGGGGTGTATTTCACAATAAAATGTACACTGGCATCCGTGTGCATTTATTGTGCTGAGAAGTTTGATACCAAACTTCCCAGTTTTCAGTGTAGCCATTATGGTGCTGTGGAGTTCGTGATTGACAGACTCCCAGACCATATACTCTTATGGCTACCCTGCACTTACAATGTCTAAGGTTTTGCTTAGACACTGTAGGGGCACAGTGCTCATGCACTGGTGCCCTCACCTATGGTATAGTGCACCCTGCCTTAGGGCTGTAAGGCCTGCTAGAGGGGTGACTTATCTATACTGCATAGGCAGTGTGAGGTTGGCATGGCACCCTGAGGGGAGTGCCATGTCGACTTACTCGTTTTGTCTTCACCAGCACACACAAGCTGGCAAGCAGTGTGTCTGTGCTGAGTGAGGGGTCCCCAGGGTGGCATAAGACATGCTGCAGCCCTTAGAGACCTTCCCTGGCATCAGGGCCCTTGGTACCAGGGGTACCAGTTACAAGGGACTTACCTGGATGCCAGGGTGTGCCAATTGTGTAAAACAAAAGTACAGGTTAGAGAAAGAACACTGGTGCTGGGGCCTGGTTAGCAGGCCTCAGCACACTTTCAAATCAAAACATAGCATCAGCAAAGGCAAAAAGTCAGGGGGTAACCATGCCAAGGAGGCATTTCCTTACAGTCCCTGTATGTGGAAATTTAGGAAATGCCACTGGCACCGTAAAATTATGCTGCTGGTCCACACAGCTAGCGAGTAACAACTGGAAGCTTCATGAAAGGAGAGACAAAGGGTTGTGATTGTTTTAAGGACAGGGAACTAAAACCTATTTGAAGAAAGGAATGAGCACTGTCCTTAGATGTAAAAGGTATAAAAGGGTGGGTCACAAAAGGACCCAAAATCGTCCACAACACCCGAGGGGGCAGCAAGACTTTGGAAAGACATTGCTGTGGAAACAATTATTTACTCGGGAAGGGGCAGATACAAGAAATTGCAGGCGATCTGAAAACCACTGGAGGGCAATTTTAAGGAGATTGCGCCTGTACAGCATGTCCCAGGACTTAAAAATCATTAAGATTAGATTGGAACTCTTCAATGATGGTAAACTTTATAACTTTCACTGATAGAAAACCGAAAACGGATTAATTTCCTATGATAATGTACACCTGTACTGAATCTCTGTTATTCTGCCCGGCCTAGATATGTATGTTATTGAGGGCGTGGGGCAGATTACCTGTTGAATGGCACATATGTGACACACTAATGGATTTTCTTTTTGGGGCGTCAGTATCACCTGATGTGAAATGCAGTGAAGTCACTAAAAGTGTTATGGAAAACAAAAAAGGTGTAAAAGTCCAGGAGGAAGAGACCAGCATTAATCATTTTTGGCGGCTGTGAAAGGGCGACTTTTCTGGTAATCACAAGGGGCTGATCCAAAAGGGTCTAGTCAGAATTTCTGAATATTGGAAGCTTTAATACAGCTTCTTCAAAAAGTAGCTGTATTAAAGCTTCCACTGGTCAGAGATCTGAGTGATACTACCTGTTAGATCATGAAAGCAGCACCGGGGAATGGGACATTACTTCCTGATTGGTGATAGGCAAGTGACCAGGCCTTTAGCACATTTTCTAAGTTCTAGTAAATAGTACCTCTCCTACCAAGGGCACAGGGACTAAAAAGAGTTCTTAAGAGCTGCAGCATAACTTGAGCCACTCTAAGGGACCTAGCACCAAAATCATATAGACTGCAACTGCAGGCTGTGCGACAAGATGCTCCAAAAAGATACCCAAATACCAGACCTTCATTGGACAGAAAAGAAGAAGTGGACAAAGATGGCTGCTGACCTACGAACAGAGGAGCATGGATGACTTGGCACCAACTCTGCCAGCCTGCCTGCTGCACCTCACGCTTGTAAAGCAACTGCTGCTGCTTTGCTGACTCCCAAGAAACCTGTAGACCTGCCTGTGCTTCACAAATTGCCAGAAGAATCGCCCTTTGAGAGGAGGAGTGGCTTCCCTGCATCTGCAGGCACCCAAAGAAAACTGAGAGGACTCAGCACCGCCAAAACCAGACGCCAAACATCACCACTGCACCCAAGTCCCACAGGAGGAGAAGTTGGCCAACGTGCCCAGGGATGTCAAGGGTAGAGCAGCCCCCTTGGGGTTCTCTTGGACTGGCCACCCAGTCCCTGCTTGCAGCCTCTTTTGGACCAGACCAATCTCCGCTGAAGTAAATGGGATGCCCAACGTCGTAACACACCTCTGTACCCGGATGCCGCAGAGCCCCCTGAGGTTAACTGTTGTTGTGGCCTTGGACCTTGCACCGTACTCACCCTAAGTCCAGAAGAACAGTCCTGTAAGTCCTAAGTGTCCATATGCAGTGTCTGTTTCTTTCCCATAGGATAACATTAGGGCACCAGAGACTGAAAAGCACTTCTGCAACCGGACACCCCAGTGCCTCCAAAAGTGACCTGCTGATCCTGCCTTGGACCTTGCCCCATACTCTCCCTAACTCCAGAGGAAGGGTTTTGTAAGTTACTGCTAAGAACCCCCATATGCAGAATATGCCTTTTCCCCATAGGATAACATTACCGCTCCAAAAAACTCAACTGTTAACTTTTGAAAACTATACAAATTCATAACTCAAAAAATATTCATCCGAATCCAATGATCTTGGTATCAAAATGTATATAAAAGTATGTTATTATTATAAACTGGTGTTGGATTGCTTTATTGAGTGTGTGTCTCTCGTGTGCCTGTGTGTCTGCAATGGATGCTTAGCTCTACCCTTTGATTTGCCCAACTACTCGCACACACTACCACAAAAGAGAACATTTGGGGTGTAATTTGTGCCTCTGTAATTCCTTTGTTGGTTTGCCTGGACTCATTACACAGTATACATCTTTTTGGCCCACTGTACAAAGAGCCAGCTTCCGACAGCCACTCTTTGCCAATTGTTAAGTCTATAGATTTTCAACAACTAGGAACAACTGTATAAAAGCAGACCGCAAAGAATGAAGGGCTAGAGGGAAATGTTCATGCTAAGTGACAACAGGACAGGTCGTGCAGAATCAAATCACTGATTCTAACTGAAGGCGACTGGGAAGGGAGGCAAAGCCTTCATTTGTGAACTTTTATTTTATTGTATTTTTTAAGTAATAACATTTTCAATATTCATTCCTTTTCACATTCTGTACTGAGTCTCAATGACATGAAAATCATAAGGAACACATAACACTCAAGTCTCCTCCAACAATTCATACACCGACCTCCAGGGCACAAAGGGCTATCATTATCAGGTAAGTCACTGACTAGCAGAACCGGTATTAGAAAACAACAAACTAAATTGTCCACAAACCCCCTGTTAAAAATTGGGTCTTTGGTTGACAGTCAAGTTACCTCCTGTTCAAGCAAGGACCCTCACTCTAGTCAGGGTAAAAGGGAACCACCCTCAACTAACCCCTGCATACCCCATTGGTAGCTAGGCAGAGCAGTAGGCTTAACTTCAGAGTGCTAGGTGTAAAGTATTTGTACCAACACACACAGTAACTTAATGAAAACACCACAAAATGACAACACAGGTTTAGAAAAATAGGAAATATATCTATCTAAACAAAACAAGACCAAAACGTCAAAAATCCACAATACACAAGTCAAGTTATCAATTAAAAAGCAAAAAGAGTCTTTAAGTAGTTTAAAACGCACACTAACACTGTTAGCGTGAAAATGTACCTTTGGTGCGTTAAAAATAACCATGCACGGGTGAGTGTGAGTCAAAAAGGGCTTGTGATGCGTTGATTTCACTCACGAGCGAGACCTTGCGTTGTTTCTTCTTTCGTCGGGTTGGGGCGAGTCGTTTCTTCTCTCCGCAGGAGAGCGATGCGTCGATTCGATCAGCACTTTCAGGCCCAGGCAGGCCTTGCGTTGTTTTTACATGCCCAGCGGTACTTGCGTCGGAAATCCAGCCGTACGATGATCTGAAAACCACACAATGCGGGTGGCTATCTCCCCGCCTCCGCCAGCGATGCTGCGCGTCATTTCTCCTGCTCCGTGCTTTGATTCTTCGGTCGCGTTTGTGGCGAGCTTCGGTTTTTAGCTGCAGAGCTGGCGGCGCGCCATTTCTTCAGCCGCAGATCGGAGTCGCATCGATCTTTTCCCCGCACAGCACTCTGTGCATGGATTTCCTCCTCTTAGGCTGCCAGCTTCTCATTTCAGGGTCACAGGAACTGGATGGGCACCGCAGGGCAGAGTAGGAGTCTCTCCAGAGATTCCAGGTGCTGGCAGGGAGAAGTCTTTGCTGTCCTTGAGACTTCAAACAGGAGGCAAGCTCTAAATCGAGCCCTTGGAGATCTTCACAAGATAAAATGCACACAAAGTCCAGTCTTTGCCCTCTTACTCTGGCACAAGCAGCAACTGCAGGATAGCGCCACAAAGCACAGTCACAGGCAGGGCAGCTCTTCTTCCTCAGCTCTTCTCCAGGGAGAGGTTCCTCTTGGTTTCCAGAAGTATTCCTAAAGTCTGTGGTTTTGGGTGCCCTTCTTATACCAAATTTCTCCTTTGAAGTAGGCCTACTTCAAAGGAAAGTCTCTTTTTAATGTGAAATCTTGCCTTGCCCAGGCCAGGCCCCAAACACTCACCGGGGGTTGGAGACGGCATTGTGTGAGGGCAGGCACAGCCCTTTCAGGCGTAAGTGACCACTCCTCCCCTCCCTCATAGCACAGATGGCTCATCAGGAAATGCAGACTACACCCCAGCTCCCTTTGTGTCACTGTATAGTGTGAGGTGCAACCAGCCCAACTGTCAAACTGACCCAGACAGGGAATCCACAAACAGGCAGTCACAGAAATGGTATAGGCAAGAAAATGCTCACTTTCTAAAAGTGGCATTTTCAAACACACAATCTTAAAATCAACTTTACCAAAAGATGTATTTTAAATTGTGAGCTCAGAGACCCCAAACTCCACATGTCCATCAGCTCCCAAAGGGAATCTACACGTTGATCATATTTAAAGATAGCCCCCATGTTAACCTATGAGAGGGACAGGCCTTGCAACAGTGAATAACGAATTTAGCAATATTTCACTGTCAGGACATGTAAGGAAATGCCTCCTTGGCATGGTTACCCCCTGACTTTTTGCCTTTGCTGATACTATGTTTTGAATTGAAAGTGTGCTGAGGCCTGCTAACCAGGCCCCAGCACCAGTGTTCTTTCCCTAACCTGTACTTTTGATTCCACAATTGGCACACCCTGGCATCCAGATAAGTCCCTTGTAAGTGGTACCCCTGGTACCAAGGGCCCTGATGCCAAGGAAGGTCTCTAAGGGCTGCAGCATGTCTTATGCCACCCTGGAGACCCCTCACTCAGCACAGACACACTGCTTGCCAGCTTGTGTGTGCTGGTGAGAACAAAACGAGTAAGTCGACATGGCACTCCCCTCAGGGTGCCATGCCAGCCTCTCACTGCCTATGCAGGTATAGATAAGTCACCCCTCTAGTAGGCCTTACAGCCCTAAGGCAGGGTGCACTATACCATAGGTGAGGGCACCAGTGCATGAGCACTGTGCCCCTACAGTGTCTAAGCAATACCTTAGACATTGTAAGTGCAGGGTAGCCATACGAGTATATGGTCTGGGAGTCTGTTTTACACGAACTCCACAGCACCATAATGGCTACACTGAAAACTGGGAAGTTTGGTATCAAACTTCTCAGCACAATAAATGCACACTGATGCCAGTGTACATTTTATTGTAAAATACACCCCAGAGGGCACCTTAGAGGTGCCCCCTGAAACCTTAACCGACTATCTGTGTAGGCTGACTAGTTCCAGTAGCCTGCCACAACCGAGACATGTTGCTGGCCCCATGGGGAGAGTGCCTTTGTCACTCTGAGGCCATTAACAAAGCCTGCACTGGGTGGAGATGCTAACACCTCCCCCAGGCAGGAGCTGTCACACCTGGCGGTGAGCCTCAAAGGCTCACCCCTTTGTGCCAGCACCGAAGGACACTCCAGCTAGTGGAGTTGCCCGCCCCCTCCGGCCACGGCCCCCACTTTTGGCCGCAAGGCCGGAGAAAAAAATGAGAAAAACAAGGAGGAGTCACTGGCCAGTCAGGACAGCCCCTAAGGTGTCCTGAGCTGAAGTGACTAACTTTTAGAAATCCTCCATCTTGCAGATGGAGGATTCCCCAATAGGATTAGGGATGTGACCCCCTCCCCTTGGGAGGAGGCACAAAGAGGGTGTACCCACCCTCAGGGCTAGTAGCCATTGGCTACTAACCCCCCAGACCTAAACACGCCCTTAAATTTAGTATTTAAGGGCTCCCCTGAACCTAAGAATTTAGATTCCTGCAACTTACCGAAGAAGAAGACTGCTGCGCTGAAAACCCCTGCAGAAGAAGAAAGAAGACACCAACTGCTTTGGCCCCAGTCCTTCCGGCCTGTCTCCTGCCTTCTAAAGAACCCTGCTCCAGCGACGCTTTCTCAAGGGAACAGCGACCTCTGAATCCTCTGAGGACTGCCCGACTTCAAGAAAGACAAGAAACTCCTGAGGACAGCGGCACTGCTCCAAAAGAACTGCAACTTTGTTTCAAGGAGCAGACTTAAAGACCCCTGCAACTCCCCGCAAGAAGCGTGAGACTTGCAACACTGCACCCGGCGACCCCGACTCGACTGGTGGAGAACCAACACCTCAGGGAGGACCCTCCGGCGACTCCGAGACCGTGAGTAACCAAAGTTGTCCCCCCTAAGCCCCCACAGCGACGCCTGCAGAGGGAATCCCGAGGCTCCCCCTGACCGCGACTCCCTGAACTCCATTTCCCGACGGCTGGAAAAGACTCTGCACCCGCAGCCCCCAGCACCGAAAGGAACGGAACTCCTGTGCAGGAGTGACCCACAGGAGGCCCTCTCCCTTGCCCAGGTGGTGGCTACCCCGAGGAGCCCCCCCTTGCCTGCCTGCAACGCTGAAGAGATCCCTTGATCTCTCATTGATTTACATTGAAAACCCGACGCTTGTTTCTACACTGCACCCGGCCGCCCCAGTGCCGCTGAGGGTGTACTTTTTGTGTGAACTTGTGTCCCCCCCGGTGCCCTACAAAACACCCCTGGTCTGCCCTCCGAAGACGCGGGTACTTACCTGCTGGCAGACCGGAACCGGGGCACCCCCTTCTCTCCATTGCAGCCTATGCGTTTTGGGCACCTCTTTGACCTCTGCACCTGACCGGCCCTGAGCTGCTGGTGTGGCAACTTTGGGGTTGCTCTGAACCCCCAACGAAGGGCTACCTTGGACCCAAACCTGAGACTTGTAAGTGATTTACTTACCTGACAAAACTAACAAAAACTTACCTCCCCCAGAAACTGTGAAAATTGCACTAAGTGTCCACTTTTAAAACAGCTTATTGTGTTTTATGTAAAAAGTATACATGCTAATGTAATGATTTAAAGTTCCTGAAGTACTTACCTGCAATACCTTTCAAATGAGATATTACATGTAGAATTTGAACCTGTGGTTCTTAAAATAAACTAAGAAAATATATTTTTCTATAACAAAACCTATTGGCTGGATTTGTCTCTGAGTGTGTGTTCCTCATTTATTGCCTGTGTGTATGTACAACAAATGCTTAACACTACTCCTTTGATAAGCCTACTGCTCGACCACACTACCACAAAATAGAGCATTAGTATTATCTCTTTTTGCCACTATCTTACCTCTAAGGGGAACCCTTGGACTCTGTGCATGCTATTCCTTACTTTGAAATAGCACATACAGAGCCAACTTCCTACAGGACATATAAAACACATTATTACTATATGTCCTACCCTAACCATACACTGCACCCTGCGCCCTTGGGGCATCCTAGGGCCTACCTTGGGGGTGTCTTACATGTAAGAAAATGGAAGGTTTAGGCCTGGCAAGTGGGTACACTTGCCAAGTCGAATTTACAGTTAAAACTGCACACAGACACTGCAATGGCAGGTCTGAGACATGATTACAGAGCTACTTATGTGGGTGGCACAACCAGTGCTGCAGGCCTACTAGTAGCATTTGATTTACAGGCCCTGAGCACCTCTAGTGCACTGTACTAGAAACTTACTAATAAATCAAATATGCCAATCAAGGATAAGACAATTAAATACACATTTTGTAAAGGAGCACTTGCACTTTAGCACTGGTTAGCAGTGGTAAGGAGCCCAGAGTAACAAAAACAGTAAGATCAGAGTCCAGCACACATCAACAACCAGGGAAACAGAGGCAAAACGTTAAGGGAGGCCACGCCAAGGATGAAAAGTCTAACACCCCCCCCTTTCGAAAAAAAAATTAAAGCAGTAGAAATTGCCATCCCCTTCAACCAATGACCTTACGTATAATGGCAGTACTGGTTCCCACTGTGTATTTGTACCAGCAATTCAAACAGATCTGGTTTCGCATTAGTAATACTTTGTATGTTAGCATGTTGTTTCTTATTTGCTAGTTGTAAGATGGTGGTACTGGCCCCTTAGTTGATCAAACCTCATGTGCCATAATCAAGATTTGTATTGTATGTAACTTCTTTTCAGAGTCTCCAACATCAGTGGCTTCAGTGGTTAGGTAAGTATCTGGATTGTAAACCACAGAACTCCTAATTGAGGCACCTTTCAGATGTGGCTGTGCGCAGGAGCCTACAGAAAATGGGGTGCCTATATCTAATCTCCTAGCTGCTGTAGGAAATATGCTGTATGGCAGAACATTTGCAACACTGCCTCACTTGATCACTAAGTTCTGGGTTCCCAGGCCTTCCATGGAGAAAAAAAAAAAAAGCCCCAGATAGTGGAACAATCCAAAGAATATGCAGTCATGAATATACAAATCTGTAGGTGCTTGGCTATAAATCACAAGAGTACTTGTGGCTTCCTGCCCATTGTTGTGTGGAACAGGCCTGATGCAAGAGTTTGGAAGAGTCTACAGCATTCAGGCTATGTATGCCATTCCTTAATCATGTAGACTAGATTATGGTTCATCAAACTGGGTAGGACTTCAAAACATCACGCGTGTCAAGGTGAAAGATGGTCCCTCTGTCTTGCATTAGCACTGACTGAGGTTACTTACAGTCGAGCACGATCCTATGTAAACAACTAACATGAGCATGTCAGGGCAGGGGGAGGCAGCACAATGGTAGAGAAAGCAATCTGACTTTAAAATCTATTAAAAAAGAAATTACGTCAGAGTACCTAATTAGGATTACACTGAGTGTGTACATGCTGGATTAGACGCAAGCACCTGATGCGACAATGCAGTGTTTGTTTACTCACAAAGTGAATCTGACAAAGTAGGCAGTATTGATTCACATGAAGCACCCTTGAGAGCATACCACACAAGCTGTTGAAAAATACCAATAAATTCCCACATTCCCTATCTGAAGTCTAAAAGCGGGTAAACACACATTGTCGCGCAAAGTGGAATAATCATTCGGCTGAGCTGGTTCTTCCTAACTGGCGGTACACCACTGTGGACCGTATTTGCTGCCCTATCATGTGAACATTGGTTACTGAAGGACTTCGTTTAGGAACAGTTCAATAAAACTGTGCAGAGGGCAACCAAATTCAAAGGTAGGAATTATTCATTATCAAGGCAAAACTGAAAATGTGAGATGTATTAAAATTTGCATATTATAATAATGAAACTAAAAGATCTTTGGAGGCAGATTGGCAATTTTGCAGAAAGACTGAGGACAGGAAGAAGCTATTAAGCAATTGAGCATTAAACATACGTAAACACGCCAAATCAAGCCATCTAGTGAACACAAATGATAAAGATAATTGCCTGGATCAAACAGGATGGTTTCCGGATTTGTAATAAATACTACACATAAAAACAACGGTTAGATACTAAGGAACTGAAACATAGGAAAAGACAATGCAAAATTGGTAAAGGGATCACACTGGCGAGCACATCTGTGATTTCTGTTTTGAAAGGTCTTTGTGATTTGCTGTATTTTGGTGGCATAAACTACCAAATGAAAAAAATGAACATATACAGGCAATTAAGAAAGTTTTTCTTACCCAATTCAAGGCCTTATAATGATGTACATGAAGGACAACGTGATTGAAGTTTGTGTGAATTGAAAAAGTTGATATGTCAACATTAGATGGTGATATATTACTTCAACTGAGACAGAGAGATTCACAGCTAACACTGCAACAAGTGACCTGGCAGCCCAAGTGACATATTTTGGATGCTGGAATGCATGTACATTTGTAGCATTAGTATTTTTGCTCACTGGAGGGAATTGTGAAAAGAGCAGCAAAAAATAAATGATTAAACTGTGCCTATTTCAAAGTTTAATAAATGTGAAAGGTTGTGTTCTATGCCACAGTCTAAATGTCCCACAAGCCAAAGGGGTGGTATATTACAGCACAGAAGGTGTAGGCGGTATTGGCTAAGAAAGGGGGCAAAAAGTAGGACTATATCTATGATAAACTTGTGTGTGAAGAAACTTGCAGGGGAACTTATGTCTACCGCAAGAAATGTTTTCGCAGGTTGTTTCAAGTTGCAGATTTGTTATTTTGGTAGGTTTCATGGAAACTGAAATCGTATCTGTCAGTCAGGCATCTCTTCCAAACACAAGCTGGTGTGGCAAGCCTCAACAGCATGATGTGTGTGAAATTTGGATATATGAGAACTATTTGTGAAATCCACTTCTGCTTTTCTCGAAGGTACATGGTCACCCAGAAGGTTGTGTAATATCCTTTGAAGGCTTTGTTCCGGGTATCACTATTAGTTTTTTTCTCTCCCTCTATCAGCAGTTGGATTTTCATGATTAACAAACTTGAACTCCACCCCGGATTCAGTGCATACAGTGAAGGAGCCTGCAACTCTTCCAGTGCCTTGTTCTATATGTTCTTTATGATGGTCTTTGCTGCTTTCTGGTAACTAGTAGAGCACCTCGGATACTAGGCAACACATGTTACCAAATCAAGGTCAAAGGAGACTCTTGCTTCAGGCTAACACTAGAGAACATCGACACCACGAAGCCCAATAATCTAAAACGGTTTATTTCAGCAGACTAAGAAGTAATAAAAATAAGCAAATTGCCCTTCTTGCAATGGATTAACACCAGGAGTATTTAAAGGACTACATAGAATGTCCAACAATGGAACATTAAATTGAAATAAAAACGAAAAGTCAACAGTGATTTTAACTATGACACCTATACCTGTGTCCTATTAGGATGTGTCTCTGCAATGTAAGTTCTGGAATGTTGCATGAGTATCATTTGTCTATAAATGAAAATGTCACTTACCCAGTGTACATCTGTTCGTGGCATCAGTCGCAGTAGATTCGCATGTTTTGCAATAGCTCGCCATCTGGTGTTGGGCCGGAGTGTTACAAGTTGTTTTTCTTCGAAGAAGTCTTTCGAGTCACGGGACCGAGTGACTCCTCCTTTTGTCTCCATTGCGCATGGGCGTCGACTCCATCTTCGATTGTTTTTCCCCGCAGAGGGTGAGGTAGGAGTTGAATTGTAGTAATAGTGCCCATGCAATGGAGTGACTAAGTATGCACCTATTTAAGGTTGAGATGATACATATATAAATAGTTGAAGGTAACTTCCAAACTGCTACAGGCTCCCGGGGAGGCGGGTGGGCACATGCGAATCTACTGCGACTGATGCCACGAACAGATGTACACTGGGTAAGTGACATTTTCAGTTCGATGGTGTAGGAAGTTGGCTCTGTATGTGCTATTTCAAAGTAAGGAATAGCATGCACAGAGTCCAAGGGTTCCCCTTAGAGGTAAAATAGTGGTAAAAATAGATAATACTAATGCTCTATTTTGTGGTAGTGTGGTCGAGCAGTAGGCTTATCCAAGGAGTAGTGTTAAGCATTTGTTGTACATACACATAGACAATAAATGAGGTACACACACTAAGAGACAAATCCAGCCAATAGGTTTTGTTATAGAAAAATATATTTTCTTAGTTTATTTTAAGAACCACAGGTTCAAATTTAACATGTAATATCTTGTTTGAAAGGTATTGCAGGTAAGTACATTAGGAACTTTGAATCATTGCAATTGCATGTATACTTTTCAAGTTATTCACAAATAGCTATTTTAAAGGTGGACACTTAGTGCAATTTTCACAGTTCCTGGGGGAGGTAAGTTTTTGTTAGTTTTACCAGGTAAGTAAGACACTTACAGGGTTCAGTTCTTGGTCCAAGGTAGCCCACCGTTGGGGGTTCAGAGCAACCCCAAAGTTACCACACCAGCAGCTCAGGGCCGGTCAGGTGCAGAGTTCAAAGTGGTGCCCAAAACGCATAGGCTATAATGGAGAGAAGGGGGTGCCCCGGTTCCGGTCTGCTTGCAGGTAAGTACCCGCGTCTTCGGAGGGCAGACCAGGGGGGTTTTGTAGGGCACCGGGGGGGACACAAGCCCACACATAAATTTCACCCTCAGCGGCGCGGGAGCGGCCGGGTGCAGTGTTTAGAACAAGCGTCGGGTTCGCAATGTTAGTCAATGAGAGATCAAGGGATCTCTTCAGCGCTGCAGGCAGGCAAGGGGAGGCTTCCTCAGGGAAACCTCCACTTGGGCAAGGGAGAGGGACTCCTGGGGGTCACTTCTGCAGTGAAAGTCCGGTCCTTCAGGTCCTGGGGGCTGCGGGTGCAGGGTCTTTTCCAGGCGTCGGGACTTAGGTTTCAGAGAGTCGCGGTCAGGGGAAGCCTCGGGATTCCCTCTGCAGGCAGCGCTGTGGGGGCTCAGGGGGGACAGGTTTTGGTACTCACAGTCGTAGAGTAGTCCGGGGGTCCTCCCTGAGGTGTTGGTTCTCCACCAGCCAAGTCGGGGTCGCCGGGTGCAGTGTTGCAAGTCTCACGCTTCTTGCGGGGAGTTGCAGGGTTCTTTAAAGCTGCTTCTTGAAACAAAGTTGCAGTCTTTTTGGAGCAGGTCCGCTGTCCTCGGGAGTTTCTTGTCGTCGTCGAAGCAGGGCAGTCCTCAGAGGATGCAGAGGTCGCTGGTCCCTTTGGAAGGCGTCGCTGGAGCAGAGTTCTTTGGAAGGCAGGAGACAGGCCGGTGAGTTTCTGGAGCCAAGGCAGTTGTTGTCTTCTGGTCTTCCTCTGCAGGGGTTTTCAGCTAGGCAGTCCTCCTTCTTGTTGTTGCAGGAATCTAATTTTCTAGGGTTCAGGGTAGCCCTTAAATACTACTTTTAAGGGCGTGTTTAGGTCTGGGGGGTTAGTAGCCAATGGCTACTAGCCCTGAGGGTGGGTACACCCTCTTTGTGCCTCCTCCCAAGGGGAGGGGGTAACAATCCTAACCCTATTGGGGGAATCCTCCATCTGCAAGATGGAGGATTTCTAAAAGTTAGAGTCACCTCAGCTCAGGACACCTTAGGGGCTGTCCTGACTGGCCAGTGACTCCTCCTTGTTGCTTTCTTTGTTCCCTCCAGCCTTACCGCCAAAAGTGGGGGCCGTGGCCAGAGGGGGCGGGCAACTCCACTAAGCTGGAGTGCCCTGCTGGGCTGTGACAAAGGGGTGAGCCTTTGAGGCTCACCGCCAGGTGTTACAGCTCCTGCCTGGGGGAGGTGTTAGCATCTCCACCCAGTGCAGGCTTTGTTACTGGCCTCAGAGTGACAAAGGCACTCTCCCCATGGGGCCAGCAACATGTCTCTAGTGTGGCAGGCTGCTGGAACCAGTCAGCCTACACAGATAGTTGGTTAAGTTTCAGGGGGCACCTCTAAGGTGCCCTCTGGGGTGTATTTTGCAATAAAATGTACACTGGCATCAGTGTGCATTTATTGTGCTGAGAAGTTTGATACCAAACTTCCCAGTTTTCAGTGTAGCCATTATGGTGCTGTGGAGTTCGTGTTTGACAAACTCCCAGACCATATACTCTTATGGCTACCCTGCACTTACAATGTCTAAGGTTTTGTTTAGACACTGTAGGGGTACCATGCACTGGTACCCCCACCTATGGTATAGTGCACCCTGCCTTAGGGCTGTAAGGCCTGCTAGAGGGGTGACTGACCTATACTTGCATAGGCAGTGAGAGGCTGGCATGGCACCCTGAGGGGAGTGCCATGTCGACTTACTCGTTTTGTTCTCACTAGCACACACAAGCTGGCAAGCAGTGTGTCTGTGCTGAGTGAGAGGTCTCCAGGGTGGCATAATACATGCTGCAGCCCTTAGAGACCTTCCCTGGCATCAGGGCCCTTGGTACCAGAGGTACCAGTTACAAGGGACTTATCTGGATGCCAGGGTGTGCCAATGGTGGAATCAATGGTACATTTTAGGTAAAAGAACACTGGTGCTGGGGCCTGGTTAGCAGGGTCCCAGCACACTTCTCAGTCAAGTCAGCATCAGTATCGGGCAAAAAGTGGGGGGTAACTGCAACAGGGAGCCATTTCTTTACACAAGCCCCCCCAGCCCACAGGCCAGGAGACTCAGCCAAAGCTGGAAGAGTCTTCCTAGTCTGTCAGGCGAGGAAGAGTAGAGGAAATAGGCTGGTTTGTTGCAGGACCTACTCTGCCTTACATCCTCCTGTTCAGGTCATTCCCTCTGGGGAACTGACCCACTTCCACAGTGATAGGACCTAGTCTGAACTGCCTCTTGTCTGTGCTTTTTATGTCTTTACCCATTCTCTCTATTTTGAGGTCAGAGGTATCCACCTCTGCTAATCTTATCTTAGCCAGGGTCACCCCTAGCTTACCCAAAGAGGTTACCCAGAGCTGGAGTAACCCCACCATGACCAACAGGGTCAGGGGGCCTAACTTGTTATTTGGCATGGGGTCAGACCACCATGCCAAGGATAGTGCAGCCATAAAGGCTAACACCCAGCAGAGGCCACTGACAGTTGTCAGTGCCCAGAACCACACCTTTAGCTCTTCACCTACAAGGGAAGGGGCTAAGTTACAGGCTTCTTTGGGTTCAGGGTGCCTGTCTGCTGTATTAGAGTGGGGGGTTACCACATCTTGTAGTAAACACCCTTCTTCCACTCTTTCTTCTGTTAGCTGAGGAGCCACCCACTCAGGCTTAACAGTTGCCTGACTAGCCAGGACTTCTTGTGGGTCAGGTTGGACTTTATCAGAGCCATTTTTGGAGTTCTCCCCTACTGGAGCAGAATCTCCTTGGCTTGCTGGACCCTTGGCTAAAGGTTGTCCACCTTTCCTACTCTGTTTCCTTTTCTTTTTCTTCTGGGGCCTACTTGCATTTACTGCAGAGGCAGGCACTCCAGAATCCTTGGGAGAGGACTGGCCCTGGACCAGTTCTTCTCTTAGGCTCTGACTAACCTCTGGGTAGTCATTTCCAAGGAGACAATCAAGGGGGAGGTCTGTACTGACTACCACCCTTCTCCAGCTAAAAGTTCCACCCACTTCTATGGGCACAAAAGCCACAGGCCTATTAGTGACCCTGTCTGGGCTAACTCTTACTCTGGCCATCTCACCTGGGATGTACTGGTTTGAGAACACCAGCCTGTCATGCACAATAGTGTGACTGGCACAAGTGTCTCTCAGGGCAGTGGCTGGGATTCCATTCACCTGTAGGTGGTGGAAGTGTCTACTTCCCTCTGGAATCTCCAACTCACCTGTTGGGCCCTTTTTCCAGTTGAAGGCTATGAAGACCTCCTCATCTGAGGAGTCATCCCCAATGGCTACACTGGTCACCCCTGGGATTTTGCTAGGGGGTTTGTTTTTGGGACAAGAAGTGTCCTTGGTGTGGTGCCCTGTCTGTTTACAGTTATGGCACCATGCCTTAGTGGCATCCCAGCTCTTACCCTGGTACCCACCTTTGTTTTGGGTTGTGTCTCTGGGCCCACCCACCTGGTCTGGTTTTTGGGGGCCTACAGGGGACTCTTTTTCTTTGTTTCTAGTGTCACCCACTTTCTCCTGGGGAGGCTTTGTAACCCCTTTCTTTTGGTCACCCCCAGTGGAAGTTTTGGTTACCCTAGTCTTGACCCAGTGGTCTGCCTTCTTTCCCAATTCTTGGGGAGAAACTGGACCTAGGTCTACCAGATACTGATGCAACTTTTCATTGAAGCAGTTACTTAAAATGTGTTCTTTCATAAACAAATTATAAAGCCCAACATAGTCATACACTTCATTTCCAGTTACCCAACCATCCAGTGTTTTCACTGAGTAGTCAACATAATCAACCCAGGTCTGGCTCGAGGATTTTTGAGCCCCCCTGAATCTAATTCTATACTCCTCAGTGGAGAATCCAAAGCCCTCAATCAGGGTACCCTTCATGAGGTCATAAGATTCTGCATCTTTTCCAGAGAGTGTGAGGAGTCTATCCCTACACTTTCCTGTGAACATTTCCCAAAGGAGAGCACCCCAGTGAGATTTGTTCACTTTTCTGGTTACACAAGCCCTCTCAAAAGCTGTGAACCATTTGGTGATGTCATCACCATCTTCATATTTTGTTACAATCCCTTTGGGGATTTTCAACATGTCAGGAGAATCTCTGACCCTATTTATGTTGCTGCCACCATTGATGGGTCCTAGGCCCATCTCTTTTCTTTCCCTTTCTATGGCTAGGATCTGTCTTTCCAAAGCCAATCTTTTGGCCATCCTGGCTAACTGGATGTCCTCTTCACTGGAGTTATCCTCAGTGATTTCAGAGTTGTTGGTCCCTCCTGTGAGGGAACCAGCATCTCTGACTATTATTTGTGGAGTCAGGGCTTGAGAGGCCCTGCTCTCCCTAAATAGGACTGGTAGGGGGGAATTTTCCTCCAAGTCACTATCTTCATCCTCTGTGTTGCCATCCTCAGAGGGGTTGGCCTTTGCAAACTCTGACAACAGCTCCTGGAGCTGTAGTTTGGAAGGTCTGGGGCCCATTGTTATTTTCTTTATTTTACAGAGTGACCTTAGCTCCCTCATCTTAAGATGGAGGTAAGGTGTGGTGTCGAGTTCCACCACATTCACATCCGTACTAGACATTATGCTTCTAAAAGTTGGAATACTTTTTAAGAATCTAAAACTGGTTCTAGAATCTAATTCAAACTTTTAACAAACTTTTAAACTCTAAAAGAAATGCTAACAGGGACTAACACAAGGCCCTAGCAGGACTTTAAAGAATTTAGAAAACTTTTCAAATTGCAAAAATCAATTTCTAATGACAATTTTGGAATTTGTCGTGTGATCAGGTATTGGCTGAGTAGTCCAGCAAATGCAAAGTCTTGTACCCCACCGCTGATCCACCAATGTAGGAAGTTGGCTCTGTATGTGCTATTTCAAAGTAAGGAATAGCATGCACAGAGTCCAAAGGTTCCCCTTAGAGGTAAAATAGTGGTAAAAAGAGAGAATACTAATGCTCTATTTTGTGGTAGTGTGGTCGAGCAGTAGGCTTATCCAAGGAGTAGTGTTAAGCATTTGTTGTACATACACATAGACAATAAATGAGGTACACACACTCAGAGACAAATCCAGCCAATAGGTTTTGTTATAGAAAAATATCTTTTCTTAGTTTATTTTAAGAACCACAGGTTCAAATTTAACATGTAATATCTTGTTTGAAAGGTATTGCAGGTAAGTACATTAGGAACTTTGAATCATTGCAATTGCATGTATACTTTTCAAGTTATTCACAAATAGCTATTTTAAAGGTGGACACTTAGTGCAATTTTCACAGTTCCTGGGGGAGGTAAGTTTTTGTTAGTTTTACCAGGTAAGTAAGACACTTACAGGGTTCAGTTCTTGGTCCAAGGTAGCCCACCGTTGGGGGTTCAGAGCAACCCCAAAGTTACCACACCAGCAGCTCAGGGCCGGTCAGGTGCAGAGTTCAAAGTGGTGCTGTAAGGAAATGCCTCCTTGGCATGGTTGCCCCCTGACTTTTTGCCTTTGCTGATGCTATGTTTACAATTGAAAGTGTGCTGAGGCCTGCTAACCAGGCCCCAGCACCAGTGTTCTTTCCCTAACCTGTACTTTTGTATCCACAATTGGCAGACCCTGGCATCCAGATAAGTCCCTTGTAACTGGTACTTCTAGTACCAAGGGCCCTGATGCCAAGGAAGGTCTCTAAGGGCTGCAGCATGTCTTATGCCACCCTGGAGACCTCTCACTCTGCACAGACACACTGCTTGCCAGCTTGTGTGTGCTAGTGAGGACAAAACGAGTAAGTCGACATGGCACTCCCCTCAGGGTGCCATGCCAGCCTCTCACTGCCTATGCAGTATAGGTAAGACACCCCTCTAGCAGGCCTTACAGCCCTAAGGCAGGGTGCACTATACCATAGGTGAGGGTACCAGTGCATGAGCATGGTACCCCTACAGTGTCTAAATAAAACCTTAGACATTGTAAGTGCAGGGTAGCCATAAGAGTATATGGTCTGGGAGTATGTCAAACACGAACTCCACAGCACCATAATGGCTACACTGAAAACTGGGAAGTTTGGTATCAAACTTCTCAGCACAATAAATGCACACTGATGCCAGTGTACATTTTATTGTAAAATACACCACAGAGGGCACCTTAGAGGTGCCCCCTGAAACTTAACCGACTATCTGTGTAGGCTGACTAGTTTTAGCAGCCTGCCACAAACCGAGACATGTTGCTGGCCCCATGGGGAGAGTGCCTTTGTCACGCTGAGGCCAGTAACAAAGCCTGCACTGGGTGGAGATGCTAACACCTCTCCCAGGCAGGAATTGTCACACCTGGCGGTGAGCCTCAAAGGCTCACCTCCTTTGTGCCAACCCAGCAGGACACTCCAGCTAGTGGAGTTGCCCGCCCCCTCCGGCCAGGCCCCACTTTTGGCGGCAAGGCCGGAGAAAATAATGAGAATAACAAGGAGGAGTCACTGGCCAGTCAGGACAGCCCCTAAGGTGTCCTGAGCTGAGGTGACTCTAACTTTTAGAAATCCTCCATCTCGCAGATGGAGGATTCCCCCAATAGGGTTAGGATTGTGACCCCCTCCCCTTGGGAGGAGGCACAAAGAGGGTGTACCCACCCTCAGGGCTAGTAGCCATTGGCTACTAACCCCCCAGACCTAAACACGCCCTTAAATTTAGTATTTAAGGGCTACCCTGAACCCTAGAAAACTAGATTCCTGCAACTACAAGAAGAAGGACTGCCCAGCTGAAAACCCCTGCAGCGGAAGACCAGAAGACGACAACTGCCTTGGCTCCAGAAACTCACCGGCCTGTCTCCTGCCTTCCAAAGATCCTGCTCCAGCGACGCCTTCCAAAGGGACCAGCGACCTCGACATCCTCTGAGGACTGCCCCTGCTTCGAAAAGACAAGAAACTCCCGAGGACAGCGGACCTGCTCCAAGAAAGGCTGCAACTTTGTTTCCAGCAGCCTTTAAAGAACCCTGCAAGCTCCCCGCAAGAAGCGTGAGACTTGCAACACTGCACCCGGCGACCCCGACTCGGCTGGTGGCGATCCAACACCTCAGGAGGGACCCCAGGACTACTCTGATACTGTGAGTACCAAAACCTGTCCCCCCTGAGCTCCCACAGCGCCGCCTGCAGAGGGAATCCCGAGGCTTCCCCTGACCGCGACTCTTTGAACCTAAAGTCCCGACGCCTGGGAGAGACCCTGCACCCGCAGCCCCCAGGACCTGAAGGACCGGACTTTCACTGAAGAAGTGACCCCCAGGAGTCCCTCTCCCTTACCCAAGTGGAGGTCTCCCCGAGGAATCCCCCCCTTGCCTGCCTGCAGCGCTGAAGAGATCCCGAGATCTCCCATTGACTTCCATTACAAACCCGACGCTTGTTTCTACACTGCACCCGGCCGCCCCCGCGCTGCTGAGGGTGAACTTTCTGTGTGGACTTGTGCCCCCCCCTGGTGCCCTACAAAACCCCCCTGGTCTGCCCTCCGAAGACGCGGGTACTTACCTGCAAGCAGACCGGAACCGGGGCACCCCCTTCTCTCCATTCTAGCCTATGTGTTTTGGGCACCACTTTGAACTCTGCACCTGACCGGCCCTGAGCTGCTGGTGTGGTGACTTTGGGGTTGCTCTGAACCCCCAACGGTGGGCTACCTTGGACCAAGAACTGAACCCTGTAAGCGTCTTACTTACCTGGTAAAACTAATCAAAACTTACCTCCCCTAGGAACTGTGAAAATTGCACTAAGTGTCCACTTTTAAAACAGCTATTTGTCAATAACTTGAAAAGTATACATGCAATTTTGATGATTTGAAGTTCCTAAAGTACTTACCTGCAATACCTTTCGAATGAGCTATTACATGTAGAATTTGAACCTGTGGTTCTTAAAATAAACTAAGAAAAGATATTTTTCTATATAAAAACCTATTGGCTGGATTTGTCTCTGAGTGTGTGTACCTCATTTATTGTCTATGTGTCTGTACAACAAATGCTTAACACTACTCCTTGGATAAGCCTACTGCTCGACCACACTACCACAAAATAGAGCATTAGTATTATCTATTTTTACCACTATTTTACCTCTAAGGGGAACCCTTGGACTCTGTGCATGCTATTTCTTACTTTGAAATAGCACATACAGAGCCAACTTCCTACATTGGTGGATCAGCGGTGGGGTACAAGACTTTGCATTTGCTGGACTACTCAGCCAATACCTGATCACACGACAAATTCCAAAATTGTCATTAGAAATTGATTTTTGCAATTTGAAAAGTTTTCTAAATTCTTAAAAGACCTGCTAGGGCCTTGTGTTAGATCCTGTTTAGCATTTCTTTTAGAGTTTAAAAGTTTGTAAAAGTTTGAATTAGATTCTAGAACCAGTTTTAGTTTCTTAAAAAGTATTCCAACTTTTAGAAGCATAATGTCTAGCACAGATGTGAATGTGGTGGAACTCGACACCACACCTTACCTCCATCTACAGATGAGAGAGCTAAGGTCACTCTGTAAACTAAAGAAAATAGCAATGGGCCCCAAACCTACCAAAGTACAGCTCCAGGAGCTTTTGGCAGAGTTTGAAAAGGCCAACCCCTCTGAGGATGGCAACTCAGAGGATGAAGATAGTGACTTGGAGGGAAATTCCCCCCCTCCAGTCCTACTTAGGGAGAGCAGGGCTTCTCAAGCCCTGACTCCACAAATAATAGTCAGAGATGCTGGTTCCCTCACAGGAGGGACCAACAACTCTGAAATCACTGAGGATAACTCCAGTGAAGAGGACATCCAGTTAGCCAGGATGGCCAAAAGATTGGCTTTGGAAAGGCAGATCCTAGCCATAGAGAGGGAAAGACAAGAGATGGGCCTAGGACCCATCAATGGTGGCAGCAACATAAATAGGGTCAGAGATTCTCCTGACATGTTGAAAATCCCCAAAGGGATTGTAACTAAATATGAAGATGGTGATGACATCACCAAATGGTTCACAGCTTTTGAGAGGGCTTGTGTAACCAGAAAAGTGAACAGATCTCACTGGGGTGCTCTCCTTTGGGAAATGTTCACAGGAAAGTGTAGGGATAGACTCCTCACACTCTCTGGACAAGATGCAGAATCTTATGACCTCATGAAGGGTACCCTGATTGAGGGCTTTGGATTCTCCACTGAGGAGTACAGGATTAGGTTCAGGGGGGCTCAAAAATCCTCGAGCCAGACCTGGGTTGACTTTGTTGACTACTCAGTGAAAACACTAGATGGTTGGATTCAAGGCAGTGGTGTAAGTAATTATGATGGGCTGTACAATTTATTTGTGAAAGAACACCTGTTAAGTAATTGTTTCAATGATAAACTGCATCAGCATCTGGTAGACCTAGGACCAATTTCTCCCCAAGAATTGGGAAAGAAGGCGGACCATTGGGTCAAGACAAGGGTGTCCAAGACTTCAACAGGGGGTGACCAAAAGAAAGGGGTCACAAAGACTCCCCAGCAGAAGGGTGATGAGACAACCAAAACTAAAAATAGTAAAGAGTCTTCTACAGGCCCCCAAAAACCTGCACAGGAGGGTGGGCCCAGAGCCTCTTCACAAAACAATGGGTACAAGGGTAAAAACTTTGATCCCAAAAAGGCCTGGTGTCATAGCTGTAAACAGCATGGACACCAAACTGGAGACAAGGCCTGTCCCAAGAAAGGTTCCACTCCAAACTCCCATCCAGGTAACACTGGTATGGCTAGTCTCCAAGTGGGATCAACAGTGTGCCCAGAGCAAATCAGGGTCCACACTGAAGCTACTCTAGTTTCTGAGGGTGGGGTGGATTTAGCCACACTAGCTGTCTGGCCGCCTAACATGCAAAAATACAGACAGCAACTCTTAATTAATGGGACTAGAATAGAGGGCCTGAGGGATACAGGTGCCAGTGTCACCATGGTGACAGAGAAACTGGTTTCCCCTGGCCAATACCTGACTGGAAAAACTTACACAGTCACCAACGCTGACAATCAGAGAAAAGTACATCCCATGGCAATGGTTACTTTAGAATGGGGAGGGGTCAATGGCCTGAAACAGGTGGTGGTCTCCTCAAATATCCCAGTGGACTGTCTGCTTGGAAATGACCTGGAGTCCTCAGCATGGGCTGAGGTAGAACTAAAAACCCATGCAGCAATGCTGGGTATCCCTGAACTGGTGTGTGTGAAAACAAGAGCACAATGCAAGGCACAGGGTGAAAAAGTAGAGCTGGAGTCTGGAAAAATGGCCCAGCCTACCAAGAGAACAGGAAAGTCAGTTGGGAAACCAACTGCAACACAGCAAAAGAAAGGGAACCTCTCTTCTCAGGAAGAAGTTCTGCCCTCTGAGGGAACTGAGCCTTTGGAGCTTGAACCTTATCAGGTTGAGCTCTTAGGCCCAGGGGGACCCTCAAGGGAGGAGCTGTGTAAGGGACAAGAAACCTGTCCCTCTCTTGAAGGCCTTAGGCAGCAAGCTGCTGAAGAGTCCAAAGGCAAGAAAAATGGAACACATAGGGTCTATTGGGAAGATGGGCTCCTGTACACTGAGGCCAGAGACCCCAAACCTGGTGCCACTAGGAGAGTGGTAGTGCCTCAGCTGTTCAGAGAGTTCATCCTAACATTGGCCCATGACATTCCCCTTGCTGGACATTTGGGACAAACCAAGACGTGGGAGAGGTTAGTCAACCACTTCTACTGGCCCAATATGTCCAACATGGTTAAGGAGTTTTGCCTCTCCTGCCCCACCTGTCAAGCCAGTGGTAAGACAGGTGGGCATCCAAAGGCCCCCCTCATTCCACTTCCTGTGGTGGGGGTGCCCTTTGAAAGAGTGGGTGTGGACATAGTTGGTCCACTGGAACCTCCCACAGCCTCAGGAAATATGTATATCCTGGTAGTAGTGGATCATGCTACCAGGTATCCTGAAGCTATTCCCCTTAGGTCGACTACTGCCCCTGCAGTAGCCAAGGCCCTCATTGGTATCTTTACCAGAGTGGGTTTCCCTAAGGAGGTGGTGTCTGACAGAGGTACCAACTTCATGTCAGCATACCTAAAGCACATGTGGAATGAGTGTGGAGTGACTTATAAATTCACTACACCTTACCATCCACAAACTAATGGCTTAGTTGAGAGATTCAACAAGACATTAAAGGGCATGATCATGGGGCTCCCAGAAAAACTCAAAAGGAGATGGGATGTCCTCCTGCCATGTCTGCTTTTCGCTTACAGGGAGGTACCACAGAAGGGAGTAGGGTTCTCACCCTTTGAACTTCTGTTTGGTCATCCTGTAAGGGGACCACTTGCCCTTGTTAAAGAAGGCTGGGAGAGACCTCTCCATGAGCCTAAACAGGACATAGTGGACTATGTACTTGGCCTTCGCTCTAGAATGGCAGAGTACATGGAAAAGGCAACCAAAAACCTTGAGGCCAGCCAACAACTCCAGAAGTTTTGGTATGACCAAAAGGCTGCACTGGTTGAGTTCCAACCAGGGCAGAAAGTCTGGGTTCTGGAGCCTGTGGCTCCCAGGGCACTCCAGGACAAATGGAGTGGCCCTTACCCAGTGCTAGAGAGGAAGAGTCAGGTCACCTACCTGGTGGACCTGGGCACAAGCAGGAGCCCCAAGAGGGTGATCCATGTGAACCGCCTTAAGCTCTTCCATGACAGGGCTGATGTGAATCTGTTAATGGTAACAGATGAGGATCAGGAGGCAGAGAGTGAACCTCTCCCTGATCTTCTGTCATCAGACCCAAAAGATGGCACAGTAGATGGAGTGATCTACTCAGACACCCTCTCTAGCCAACAGCAGGCTGATTGTAGGAGAGTCCTACAACAGTTTCCTGAGCTTTTCTCCCTAACCCCTGGTCAGACACACCTGTGTACCCATGATGTGGACACAGGAGACAGCATGCCTGTCAAGAACAAAATCTTCAGACAGTCTGACCATGTTAAGGAAAGCATCAAGGTAGAAGTCCACAAGATGCTGGAATTGGGAGTCATTGAGCGCTCTGACAGCCCCTGGGCTAGCCCAGTGGTCTTAGTCCCCAAACCTCACACCACAGATGGAAAGAAAGAGATGAGGTTTTGTGTGGACTACAGAGGGCTCAATTCTGTCACCAAGACAGATGCTCATCCAATTCCAAGAGCTGATGAGCTCATTGATAAATTAGGTGCTGCCAAATTTCTAAGTACCTTTGACTTGACAGCAGGGTACTGGCAAATAAAAATGGCACCTGGAGCAAAAGAAAAGACAGCATTCTCCACACCTGATGGGCATTATCAGTTTACTGTTATGCCCTTTGGTTTAAAGAATGCCCCTGCCACCTTCCAAAGGTTGGTGAATCAAGTCCTTGCTGGCTTGGAGTCCTTTAGCACAGCTTATCTTGATGATATTGCTGTCTTTAGCTCCACCTGGCAGGATCACCTGGTCCACCTGAGGAAGGTTTTGAAGGCTCTGCAATCTGCAGGCCTCTCTATCAAGGCATCCAAATGCCAGATAGGGCAGGGAACTGTGGTTTACTTGGGACACCTTGTAGGTGGAGGCCAAGTTCAGCCACTCCAACCCAAGATCCAGACTATTCTGGACTGGGTAGCTCCAAAAACCCAGACTCAAGTCAGGGCATTCCTTGGCTTGACTGGGTATTACAGGAGGTTTGTGAAGGGATATGGATCCATTGTGACAGCCCTCACTGAACTCACCTCCAAGAAAATGCCCAAGAAAGTGAACTGGACTGTGGAATGCCAACAGGCCTTTGACACCCTGAAACAGGCAATGTGCTCAGCACCAGTTCTCAAAGCTCCAGATTATTCTAAGCAGTTCATTGTGCAGACTGATGCCTCTGAACATGGGATAGGGGCAGTTTTGTCCCAAACCAATGATGATGGCCTTGACCAACCTGTTGCTTTCATTAGCAGGAGGTTACTCCCCAGGGAGCAGCGTTGGAGTGCCATTGAGAGGGAGGCCTTTGCTGTGGTTTGGTCCCTGAAGAAGCTGAGACCATACCTCTTTGGGACTCACTTCCTAGTTCAAACTGACCACAGACCTCTCAAATGGCTGATGCAAATGAAAGGTGAAAATCCTAAACTGTTGAGGTGGTCCATCTCCCTACAGGGAATGGACTTTATAGTGGAACACAGACCTGGGACTGCCCATGCCAATGCAGATGGCCTTTCCAGGTTCTTCCACTTAGAAAATGAAGACTCTCTTGGGAAAGGTTAGTCTCATCCTCTTTCGTTTGGGGGGGGGTTGTGTAAGGAAATGCCTCCTTGGCATGGTTGCCCCCTGACTTTTTGCCTTTGCTGATGCTATGTTTACAATTGAAAGTGTGCTGAGGCCTGCTAACCAGGCCCCAGCACCAGTGTTCTTTCCCTAACCTGTACTTTTGTATCCACAATTGGCAGACCCTGGCATCCAGATAAGTCCCTTGTAACTGGTACTTCTAGTACCAAGGGCCCTGATGCCAAGGAAGGTCTCTAAGGGCTGCAGCATGTCTTATGCCACCCTGGAGACCTCTCACTCTGCACAGACACACTGCTTGCCAGCTTGTGTGTGCTAGTGAGGACAAAACGAGTAAGTCGACATGGCACTCCCCTCAGGGTGCCATGCCAGCCTCTCACTGCCTATGCAGTATAGGTAAGACACCCCTCTAGCAGGCCTTACAGCCCTAAGGCAGGGTGCACTATACCATAGGTGAGGGTACCAGTGCATGAGCATGGTACCCCTACAGTGTCTAAATAAAACCTTAGACATTGTAAGTGCAGGGTAGCCATAAGAGTATATGGTCTGGGAGTATGTCAAACACGAACTCCACAGCACCATAATGGCTACACTGAAAACTGGGAAGTTTGGTATCAAACTTCTCAGCACAATAAATGCACACTGATGCCAGTGTACATTTTATTGTAAAATACACCACAGAGGGCACCTTAGAGGTGCCCCCTGAAACTTAACCGACTATCTGTGTAGGCTGACTAGTTTTAGCAGCCTGCCACAAACCGAGACATGTTGCTGGCCCCATGGGGAGAGTGCCTTTGTCACGCTGAGGCCAGTAACAAAGCCTGCACTGGGTGGAGATGCTAACACCTCTCCCAGGCAGGAATTGTCACACCTGGCGGTGAGCCTCAAAGGCTCACCTCCTTTGTGCCAACCCAGCAGGACACTCCAGCTAGTGGAGTTGCCCGCCCCCTCCGGCCAGGCCCCACTTTTGGCGGCAAGGCCGGAGAAAATAATGAGAATAACAAGGAGGAGTCACTGGCCAGTCAGGACAGCCCCTAAGGTGTCCTGAGCTGAGGTGACTCTAACTTTTAGAAATCCTCCATCTCGCAGATGGAGGATTCCCCCAATAGGGTTAGGATTGTGACCCCCTCCCCTTGGGAGGAGGCACAAAGAGGGTGTACCCACCCTCAGGGCTAGTAGCCATTGGCTACTAACCCCCCAGACCTAAACACGCCCTTAAATTTAGTATTTAAGGGCTACCCTGAACCCTAGAAAACTAGATTCCTGCAACTACAAGAAGAAGGACTGCCCAGCTGAAAACCCCTGCAGCGGAAGACCAGAAGACGACAACTGCCTTGGCTCCAGAAACTCACCGGCCTGTCTCCTGCCTTCCAAAGATCCTGCTCCAGCGACGCCTTCCAAAGGGACCAGCGACCTCGACATCCTCTGAGGACTGCCCCTGCTTCGAAAAGACAAGAAACTCCCGAGGACAGCGGACCTGCTCCAAGAAAGGCTGCAACTTTGTTTCCAGCAGCCTTTAAAGAACCCTGCAAGCTCCCCGCAAGAAGCGTGAGACTTGCAACACTGCACCCGGCGACCCCGACTCGGCTGGTGGCGATCCAACACCTCAGGAGGGACCCCAGGACTACTCTGATACTGTGAGTACCAAAACCTGTCCCCCCTGAGCTCCCACAGCGCCGCCTGCAGAGGGAATCCCGAGGCTTCCCCTGACCGCGACTCTTTGAACCTAAAGTCCCGACGCCTGGGAGAGACCCTGCACCCGCAGCCCCCAGGACCTGAAGGACCGGACTTTCACTGAAGAAGTGACCCCCAGGAGTCCCTCTCCCTTACCCAAGTGGAGGTCTCCCCGAGGAATCCCCCCCTTGCCTGCCTGCAGCGCTGAAGAGATCCCGAGATCTCCCATTGACTTCCATTACAAACCCGACGCTTGTTTCTACACTGCACCCGGCCGCCCCCGCGCTGCTGAGGGTGAACTTTCTGTGTGGACTTGTGCCCCCCCCTGGTGCCCTACAAAACCCCCCTGGTCTGCCCTCCGAAGACGCGGGTACTTACCTGCAAGCAGACCGGAACCGGGGCACCCCCTTCTCTCCATTCTAGCCTATGTGTTTTGGGCACCACTTTGAACTCTGCACCTGACCGGCCCTGAGCTGCTGGTGTGGTGACTTTGGGGTTGCTCTGAACCCCCAACGGTGGGCTACCTTGGACCAAGAACTGAACCCTGTAAGCGTCTTACTTACCTGGTAAAACTAATCAAAACTTACCTCCCCTAGGAACTGTGAAAATTGCACTAAGTGTCCACTTTTAAAACAGCTATTTGTCAATAACTTGAAAAGTATACATGCAATTTTGATGATTTGAAGTTCCTAAAGTACTTACCTGCAATACCTTTCGAATGAGCTATTACATGTAGAATTTGAACCTGTGGTTCTTAAAATAAACTAAGAAAAGATATTTTTCTATATAAAAACCTATTGGCTGGATTTGTCTCTGAGTGTGTGTACCTCATTTATTGTCTATGTGTCTGTACAACAAATGCTTAACACTACTCCTTGGATAAGCCTACTGCTCGACCACACTACCACAAAATAGAGCATTAGTATTATCTATTTTTACCACTATTTTACCTCTAAGGGGAACCCTTGGACTCTGTGCATGCTATTTCTTACTTTGAAATAGCACATACAGAGCCAACTTCCTACAGGTGCCCAGAACGCATAGGCTATAATGGAGAGAAGGGGGTGCCCCGGTTCCGGTCTGCTTGCAGGTAAGTACCCGCGTCTTCGGAGGGCAGACCAGGGGGGTTTTGTAGGGCACCGGGGGGGACACAAGCCCACACAGAAATTTCACCCTCAGCGGCGCGGGGCGGCCGGGTGCAGTGTTTAGAACAAGCGTCGGGTTCGCAATGTTAGTCAATGAGAGATCAAGGGATCTCTTCAGCGCTGCAGGCAGGCAAGGGGGGGCTTCCTCGGGGAAACCTCCACTTGGGCAAGGGAGAGGGACTCCTGGGGGTCACTTCTGCAGTGAAAGTCCGGTCCTTCAGGTCCTGGGGGCTGCGGGTGCAGGGTCTTTTCCAGGCGTCGGGACTTAGGTTTCAGAGAGTCACGGTCAGGGGAAGCCTCGGGATTCCCTCTGCAGGCGGCGCTGTGGGGGCTCAGGGGGGACAGGTTTTGGTACTCACAGTCGTAGAGTAGTCCGGGGGTCCTCCCTGAGGTGTTGGTTCTCCACCAGCCGAGTCGGGGTCGCCGGGTGCAGTGTTGCAAGTCTCACGCTTCTTGCGGGGAGTTGCAGGGTTCTTTAAAGCTGCTTCTTGAAACAAAGTTGCAGTCTTTTTGGAGCAGGTCCGCTGTCCTCGGGAGTTTCTTGTCGTCGTCGAAGCAGGGCAGTCCTCAGAGGAGTCAGAGGTCGCTGGTCCCTTTGGAAGGCGTCGCTGGAGCAGAGTTCTTTGGAAGGCAGGAGACAGGCCGGTGAGTTTCTGGAGCCAAGGCAGTTGTTGTCTTCTGGTCTTCCTCTGCAGGGGTTTTCAGCTAGGCAGTCCTTCTTCTTGTTGTTGCAGGAATCTAATTTTCTAGGGTTCAGGGTAGCCCTTAAATACTACTTTTAAGGGCGTGTTTAGGTCTGGGGGGTTAGTAGCCAATGGCTACTAGCCCTGAGGGTGGGTACACCCTCTTTGTGCCTCCTCCCAAGGGGAGGGGGTCACAATCCTAACCCTATTGGGGGAATCCTCCATCTGCAAGATGGAGGATTTCTAAAAGTTAGAGTCACCTCAGCTCAGGACACCTTAGGGGCTGTCCTGACTGGCCAGTGACTCCTCCTTGTTGCTTTCTTTGTTCCCTCCTGCCTTGCCGCCAAAAGTGGGGGCCGTGGCCGGAGGGGGCGGGCAACTCCACTAAGCTGGAGTGCCCTGCTGGGCTGTGACAAAGGGGTGAGCCTTTGAGGCTCACCGCCAGGTGTTACAGCTCCTGCCTGGGGGAGGTGTTAGCATCTCCACCCAGTGCAGGCTTTGTTACTGGCCTCAGAGTGACAAAGGCACTCTCCCCATGGGGCCAGCAACATGTCTCTAGTGTGGCAGGCTGCTGGAACCAGTCAGCCTACACAGATAGTTGGTTAAGTTTCAGGGGGCACCTCTAAGGTGCCCTCTGGGGTGTATTTTGCAATAAAATGTACACTGGCATCAGTGTGCATTTATTGTGCTGATAAGTTTGATACCAAACTTCCCAGTTTTCAGTGTAGCCATTATGGTGCTGTGGAGTTCGTGTTTGACAAACTCCCAGACCATATACTCTTATGGCTACCCTGCACTTACAATGTCTAAGGTTTTGTTTAGACACTGTAGGGGTACCATGCTCATGCACTGGTACCCTCACCTATGGTATAGTGCACCCTGCCTTAGGGCTGTAAGGCCTGCTAGAGGGGTGACTGACCTATACTTGCATAGGCAGTGAGAGGCTGGCATGGCACCCTGAGGGGAGTGCCATGTCGACTTACTCGTTTTGTTCTCACTAGCACACACAAGCTGGCAAGCAGTGTGTCTGTGCTGAGTGAGAGGTCTCCAGGGTGGCATAATACATGCTGCAGCCCTTAGAGACCTTCCCTGGCATCAGGGCCCTTGGTACCAGAGGTACCAGTTACAAGGGACTTATCTGGATGCCAGGGTGTGCCAATGGTGGAATCAATGGTACATTTTAGGTAAAAGAACACTGGTGCTGGGGCCTGGTTAGCAGGGTCCCAGCACACTTCTCAGTCAAGTCAGCATCAGTATCAGGCAAAAAGTGGGGGGTAACTGCAACAGGGAGCCATTTCTTTACAGATGGCATCTGTCGCTGTAGATACGCATGTTTTGCATAGACTAGTAAGCAGTTATCTCCCCAAAAGCGGTGGATCAGCCTGTAGGAGTGGAAGTAGTCTGAAATAATGTTCTTAATACGGCTTGACCTACTGTGGCTTGTTGTGCGGATAACACGTCTACACAGTAGTGCTTGGTGAATGTGTGAGGCGTAGACCATGTGGCTGCCTTACATATTTCTTGCATTGGGATGTTTCCTAGAAAGGCCATGGTAGCACCTTTCTTTCTGGTTGAGTGTGCCCTTGGTGTAATGGGCAGCTGTCGTTTAGCTTTAAGGTAGCAGATTTGGATGCATTTAACTATCCATCTGGCTATACCTTGTTTTGATATTGGGTTTCCTGCATGAGGTTTTTGAAATGCAATAAATAGTTGTTTAGTCTTTCTGATGTTCTTTGTTCTGTCAATGTAATACATCAATGCTCTTTTGACATCTAATGTATGTAGTGCCCTTTCAGCTACGGTATCTGGCTGTGGAAAGAACACTGGAAGTTCCACTGTTTGATTTAGATGGAACGGTGAAATAACCTTTGGCAAAAATTTAGGATTGGTCCTTAGGACGACCTTATTCTTGTGTAGTTGTATAAAAGGTTCCTGTATTGTAAACGCCTGAATCTCGCTTACTCTTCTTAGGGAAGTAATGGCGATGAGAAATGCCACCTTCCAGGTTAGGAACTGTATTTCGCAGGAGTGCATGGGTTCAAAAGGTGGACCCATAAGTCTAGTTAGGACAACATTTAGGTTCCATGAAGGAACAGGTGGTGTTCTTGGTGGTATAATTCTCCTAAGGCCCTCCATGAATGCTTTAATGACTGGTATCTTATATAGGGAAGTTGAATAGGTAGTCTGCAGATATTGCTGCAAGGTGTATTTTAATGGAAGAGAAAGCCAGGTTAGATTTTTGTAAGTGAAGCAAGTAACCCACTACATGTTCTGGAGTTGTGTGTAATGGTTGTATTTGATTAATATGGCAGTAGCAAACAAACCTCTTCCATTTACTTGCATAGCAGTGCCTGGTGGATGGCCTTCTGGCTTGTTTTATGACTTCCATACATTCTTGGGTAAGTTGTAAGTGCCCGAATTCTAGGATTTCAGGAGCCAGATTGCTAGATTCAGCGATGCTGGATCTGGGTGTCTGATCTTTTGGTTGTGCTGTGTCAACAGATCTGGCCTGTTGGGCAATTTGATGCAGGGTACTACTGATAGGTCTAGCAGCGTTGTGTACCAGGGTTGCCTTGCCCAAGTTGGTGCTATTAATATGAGTTTGAGTTTGTTTTGACTGAGTTTGTTTACCAGGTAAGGAAGGAGAGGGAGAGGAGGAAAAGCGTAAGCAAATATCCCTGACCAGTTCATCCATAGGGCATTGCCTTGGGACTGTTTGTGTGGGTATCTGGATGCGAAGTTTTGGCATTTTGCGTTCTCCTTTGTCGCAAACAAGTCTATCTGAGGTGTTCCCCAGAGTTTGAAATAAGTGTTCAGAATTTGGGGGTGAATTTCCCATTCGTGGACCTGTTGGTGATCTCGAGAGAGATTGTCTGCGAGTTGATTTTGGATCCCTGGTATAAATTGTGCTATTAGGCGAATTTGGTTGTGAATTGCCCAACGCCAAATCTTTTGTGCTAGCAGGCTTAACTGCGCGGAGTGCGTCCCCCCTTGCTTGTTTAGATAATACATTGTTGTCATGTTGTCTGTTTTGACGAGAATGTATTTGTGAACTATTATTGGTTGGAAAGCTTTTAGTGCTTGAAAAACTGCTAGACGTTCTAGGTGATTTATATGCAGTTTTGTTTGATGTACGTTCCATTGTCCTTGTATGCTGTGTTGATCGAGGTGTGCTCCCCACCCTGTCATGGAAGCATCTGTTGTTATTACGTATTGTGGCACTGGGTCTTGGAAAGGCCGCCATTTGTTTAAATTTATGTTGTTCCACCACAGAAGCGAGAGGTAAGTTTGGCGGTCTATTAACACCAGATCTAGAAGGTGACCCTGTGCTTGTGACCATTGTGATGCTAGGCACTGTTGTAAGGGCCTCATGTGCAGTCTTGCGTTTGGGACAATGGCTATGCATGAAGACATCATGCCTAGGAGTTGTAGTACCATCTTTGCTTGTATCCTTTGTGTTGGATACATGCGTTGTATGATGGTGCTGAAATTTTGAATTCTTTGTGGACTTGGAGTGGCTACTCCTTTTGATGTGTCTATTATGGCTCCCAGGTATTGTTGTACCTTGCGCGGCAGAATTTTGGATTTTGTGAAATTGACGGTGAACCCTAGTTTGAAGAGGGTTTGTATGATCTGATTTGTGTGATTTGAGCACTCTATTAACGAATGGGCCTTGATTAGCCAGTCGTCTAGATATGGGAACACATGTATTTGCTGCCTTCTTATGTGTGCAGCGACCACCGCTAGACATTTGGTAAAGACTCTTGGTGCGGTTGTTAATCCGAAAGGCAGTACCTTGAATTGGTAATGTATTCCCTTGAATACAAACCTTAGGTATTTCCTGTGGGATGGGTGTATTGGTATATGGAAATAAGCATCCTTGAGGTCTAAAGTTGCCATGTAGTCGTGTACTTTTAGCAATGGCAATACTTCTTGTAGTGTGACCATGTGAAAGTGGTCTGATTTGATGAAAGTGTTCACTACTCTGAGGTCTAGGATTGGTCTCAGCGTTTTGTCCTTCTTTGGTATCAGAAAGTACAGTGAGTAAACTCCTGTGTTTATTTGTGTGTTTGGCACTAATTCGATTGCATTCTTTTGCAATAGTGCCTGCACTTCTATCTCCAGGAGATTGGAATGGTGTGTTGTCAAATTTTGTGCTTTTGGTGGTATGTTTGGAGGGAATTGTAGAAATTCTATGCAATTACCATGTTGGATAATTGCTAGAACCCAAGTGTCTGTAGTGATTTCCTCCCATGCTTTGTAATAATGACTTATTCTTCCCCCCACTGGTGTTGTGTGGAGGGGGTGAGTGACATGTGAGTCACTGTTTAGTAGTAGGGGTTTTGGGGCTCTGAAATCTTCCTCTATTCCTACGGAATTGCCCTCCTCTATATTGTCCCCGAAAACCTCCTCTATACTGTCCCTGGTAACTGGACGGTGTTGCTTGTGAGGTGCTGGCTTGTGTGCTCTGACCCCGAAACCCCTCTCGAAAGGGTGTTTTACGGAATATGCTGTAATTGCCTCTGCTCTGCGGGGAGTAGAGTGCGCCCATGGCTTTGGCAGTGTCCGTATCTTTTTTGAGTTTCTCAATCGCTGTGTCCACTTCTGGACCGAACAGTTCTTTTTCGTTAAAAGGCATATTGAGAACTGCTTGTTGAATCTCTGGTTTAAATCCAGACGTTCGGAGCCATGCATGCCTTCTGATAGTTACAGATGTATTAATTGTCTGTGCAGCTGTATCTGCAGCGTCCATGGAGGAGCGGATCTGGTTGTTGGAAATGGTCTGTCCCTCCTCAACCACTTGTTTTGCCCTATTTTGTAAGTCCTTGGGCAGATGTTCAATGAGATGTTGCATCTCGTCCCAGTGGGCTCTGTCATAGCGCGCAAGTAGTGCCTGGGAGTTGGCGATGCGCCACTGGTTTGCAGCTTGTGCTGCGACTCTCTTACCAGCTGCATCGAACTTGCGGCTTTCTTTATCTGGGGGTGGTGCATCTCCAGATGTGTGGGAGTTGGCCCTTTTCCTAGCTGCTCCTACAACGACAGTCTGGTGGCAGCTGTGTAGTGATGAAAACCGGGTCTGTAGGAGGCGCCTTATACTTTTTTTCCACCCTTGGTGGGATAGCCCTACTTTTGACCGGCTCCTTAAAGATGTCTTTTGCGTGCCGGAGCATACCAGGGAGCATAGGCAGGCTTTGGTATGAGCTGTGGGTGGAGGAGAGTGTGTTGAATAAAAAATCATCCTCGACCTGTTCTGAGTGGAGGCTTACGTTGTGAAATTGTGCTGCTCTAGCCACCACTTGAGAATACGCGGTGCTGTCCTCTGGTGGAGATGGCTTCGTAGGGTATGCCTCCGGACTGTTATCTGACACTGGGGCGTCGTATAGGTCCCATGCGTCTTGATCTTGGTCACCCTGGCTTATGGTGGTGTGAGCTGGGGAGTGTGATGGAGTTTGTGCTGGTGAGACGTTAATCACGGGCGGAGGAGAGGGTGGTGGGGTAACTCTTTTCACCACTTTTGGTTGTGGTGTCTGTTCAGTTTGGAACTCCAACCTTCTCTTTCTTCTAATGGGGGGGAAGGGTGCTTATTTTTCCTGTCCCCTGCTGTATGAAAATACGCTTTTGCGTATGGTCTACATCAGTTGATTGTAGCTCTTCCTCAAACCTATGCTTTTGCATTTGGGAGGTTAGCGAGTGCTCTTCTGTATAAGAGCCTGAAGCTGGGTCGCTTGCAGTTTGTTTTGGCACCGAAACCCTGTCTGCGTGTTTTTTCGGCTCCGAGGTGACTTTTTTCTTTTTCGGGGCCGAAACCTCTCGGCGTCGATCTTCTTCGGTGCCGCTGTCTCGGCGTCGAGCCGTGTCCACACCGGCATCTCGGTGTCGAGACTTGTCTCCAGCACTTTCTCGGTCCTGAGAAGACTGCGTGCCGGTGTCTCGACCGGAGTCGGACGATCTCGGCACTGTTTGGGCCTTTTTCGGTGCCGACGGTCAGTCACCGAATTTATGGGTGGAGCCATGGCCTGATGGCAGTGGCGTCCCCTGGGCCTTGTAAATCTTCCTCTGTGTGGTTTTCGACGTCTTAGTCACGGTTTGTGTCTCGTCGAATCCTTCGGAGTCCGATTCTTGGATCGAGAAGGTACCTTCCTCTTCTTGTTCCTCGAACTCTCGGTGGGCTGTCGGCGCGGACGCCATCTGAAGTCTTCTGGCTCGACGGTCTCGGAGTGTTTTTCGGGACCGGAACGCACGACAGGCCTCGCAGGTGTCTTCACTGTGCTCAGGTGACAGGCACAGGTTACAGACCAAGTGTTGGTCTGTATAGGGGTATTTATTGTGGCATTTGGGGCAGAAACGGAACGGGGTCCGTTCCATCGGCGTTCTTCAGCACGCGGTCGGGCCGACCAGGCCCCGACGGGGGATCGAAAAACTACCCCGAAGGGCACCGGAGCTCTTCGATCTTCGATGCGGTGTTGAATCTAACTACGCCGATCCCGAACGCAACAATACCGACGAAAATCTTCCGAAATTAGCTACCTTTCCGTTCCGAAACTCGGAGCGACAGGAACACGTCCGAACCCGATGGCGGAAAAAAAAACAATCGAAGATGGAGTCGACGCCCATGCGCAATGGAGACAAAAGGAGGAGTCACTCGGTCCCGTGACTCGAAAGACTTCTTCGAAGAAAAACAACTTGTAACACTCCGGCCCAACACCAGATGGCGAGTGTAGGAAGTTGGCTCTGTATGTGCTATTTCAAAGTAAGGAATAGCATGCACAGAGTCCAAGGGTTCCCCTTAGAGGTAAAATAGTGGTAAAAAGAGATAATACTAATGCTCTATTTTGTGGTAGTGTGGTCGAGCAGTAGGCTTATCCAAGGAGTAGTGTTAAGCATTTGTTGTACATACACATAGACAATAAATGAGGTACACACACTCAGAGACAAATCCAGCCAATAGGTTTTGTTATAGAAAAATATCTTTTCTTAGTTTATTTTAAGAACCACAGGTTCAAATTTAACATGTAATATCTTGTTTGAAAGGTATTGCAGGTAAGTACATTAGGGACTTTGAATCATTTCAATTGCATGTATACTTTTCAAGTTATTGACAAATAGCTACTTTAAAAGTGGACACTTAGTGCAATTTTCACAGTTCCTGGGGGAGGTAAGTTTTTGTTAGTTTTACCAGGTAAGTAAGACACTTACAGGGTTCAGTTCTTGGTCCAAGGTAGCCCACCGTTGGGGGTTCAGAGCAACCCCAAGTTCACCACACCAGCAGCTCAGGGCCGGTCAGGTGCAGAGTTCAAAGTGGTGCCCAAAACGCATAGGCTAGAATGGAGAGAAGGGGGTGCCCCGGTTCCGGTCTGCTTGCAGGTAAGTACCCGCGTCTTCGGAGGGCAGACCAGGGGGGTTTTGTAGGGCACCGGGGGGGACACAAGCCCACACAGAAATTTCACCCTCAGCAGCGCGGGGGCGGCCGGGTGCAGTGTAGAAACAAGTGTCGGGTTTTCAATGTTAGTCTATGAGAGATCAAGGGATCTCTTCAGCGCTGCAGGCAGGCAAGGGGGGGCTTCCTCGGGGAAACCTCCACTTGGGCAAGGGAGAGGGACTCCTGGGGGTCACTTCTGCAGTGAAAGTCCGGTCCTTCAGGTCCTGGGGGCTGCGGGTGCAGGGTCTTTTCCAGGCGTCGGGACTTAGGTTTCAGAGAGTCGCGGTCAGGGGAAGCCTCGGGATTCCCTCTGCAGGCGGCGCTGTGGGGGCTCAGGGGGGACAGGTTTTGGTACTCACAGTCGTAGAGTAGTCCGGGGGTCCTCCCTGAGGTGTTGGTTCTCCACCAGCCGAGTCGGGGTCGCCGGGTGCAGTGTTGCAAGTCTCACGCTTCTTGCGGGGAGTTGCAGGGTTCTTTAAAGCTGCTTCTTGAGACAAAGTTGCAGTCTTTTTGGAGCAGGTCCGCTGTCCTCGGGAGTTTCTTGTCGTCGTCGAAGCAGGGCAGTCCTCAGAGGATTCAGAGGTCGCTGGTCCCTTTGGAAGGCGTCGCTGGAGCAGAGTTCTTTGGAAGGCAGGAGACAGGCCAGTGAGTTTCTGGAGCCAAGGCAGTTGTTGTCTTCTGGTCTTCCTCTGCAGGGGTTTTCAGCTGGGCAGTCCTTCTTGTTGTTGTTGCAGGAATCTAATTTTCTAGGGTTCAGGGTAGCCCTTAAATACTAAATTTAAGGGCGTGTTTAGGTCTGGGGGGTTAGTAGCCAATGGCTACTAGCCCTGAGGGTGGGTACACCCTCTTTGTGCCTCCTCCCAAGGGGAGGGGGTCACAATCCTAACCCTATTGGGGGAATCCTCCATCTGCAAGATGGAGGATTTCTAAAAGTCAGAGTCACCTCAGCTCAGGACACCTTAGGGGCTGTCCTGACTGGCCAGTGACTCCTCCTTGTTATTCTCATTATTTTCTCCGGCCTTGCCGCCAAAAGTGGGGGCCGGGGCCGGAGGGGGCGGGCAACTCCACTAGCTGGAGTGTCCTGCGGTGCTGTGACAAAGGGGTGAGCCTTTGAGGCTCACCGCCAGGTGTTACAGCTCCTGCCTGGGGGAGGTGTTAGCATCTCCACCCAGTGCAGGCTTTGTTACTGGCCTCAGAGTGACAAAGGCACTCTCCCCATGGGGCCAGCAACATGTCTCTAGTGTGGCAGGTTGCTGGAACTAGTCAGCCTACACAGACAGTCGGTTAAGTTTCAGGGGGCACCTCTAAGGTGCCCTCTGGGGTGTATTTTGCAATAAAATGTACACTGGCATCAGTGTGCATTTATTGTGCTGAGAAGTTTGATACCAAACTTCCCAGTTTTCAGTGTAGCCATTATGGTGCTGTGGAGTTCGTGTTTGACAGACTCCCAGACCATATACTCTTATGGCTACCCTGCACTTACAATGTCTAAGGTTTTGTTTAGACACTGTAGGGGTACCATGCTCATGCACTGGTACCCTCACCTAGGGTATAGTGCACCCTGCCTTAGGGCTGTAAGGCCTGCTAGAGGGGTGTCTTACCTATACTGCATAGGCAGTGAGAGGCTGGCATGGCACCCTGAGGGGAGTGCCATGTCGACTTACTCGTTTTGTCCTCACTAGCACACACAAGCTGGCAAGCAGTGTGTCTGTGCTGAGTGAGAGGTCTCCAGGGTGGCATAAGACCTGCTGCAGCCCTTAGAGACCTTCCTTGGCATCAGGGCCCTTGGTACTAGAAGTACCAGTTACAAGGGGCTTATCTGGATGCCAGGGTCTGCCAATTGTGGATACAAAAGTACAGGTTAGGGAAAGAACACTGGTGCTGGGGCCTGGTTAGCAGGCCTCAGCACACTTTCAATTGTAAACATAGCATCAGCAAAGGCAAAAAGTCAGGGGGCAACCATGCCAAGGAGGCATTTCCTTACAGCGAGCTATTGCAAAACATGCGTATCTACAGCGACAGATGCCATCGAACTTATATTTTCACATTTTGTACACATACATAAGAATGCACGATCAGACACTATAAAATCATAAAAGCAGGTCTAAACAATTATACTGATATACTGATACAAGCAATAGGTGAAGAAAACAGCGTGAAGCTGAGTTGTGTGCTTCGAATCCCATTTACTATACCATTAAGTCCTACACTATATGACATATGTTTTAAATGTAGCATCCTTCTTAGGAAGTCCACCACCTTTGAGAAACGCTATTGTCTCATCACTTGTTGAAAATTAAAGCAAAGGTGTCGCAGGTGTTTTAAAACTGGCTGTGATTGAAGCCACAACAGAATTTCAAAATGCCTCTGCAATGGTCATACATATTTTTGCCAGAGAATCTCTCACACTTGACTAAGATACGTGTTTCTGTGGGAGAAGCAATCACAATGAGCCATCACAAGTGAGCACTAGAGCATAGAAGCGAGGACGTGCTTTCCACCTCATGAACCAACCATCTGAAGAAATGATGACTGGGTTATGTGCCAAAGGTGTCCAACATTTTAGAAAGGTGCAAACCGTGGCCAATCTCACATTGGCTGTTCTTATTTGAGAGAATGCTTGTTATCCAGGCATTCCTGCAGTACAGTCTGAGGTGACCAAAAGTCCCTACCGATGCCCGCAGGTCTTACAGGCTGTTCCCTTCAGTGATGAAAAGGTGCACCCTGACCAACTGTGGCAGAATCCTTTCTACTGATGGGAGAAAGGCAGACCTCATTGCAATCAAAAATGATCCCGCCAAAAGTAAGGTACCTTCTTTTTATGAAGGTGAGGAGGGGTACAAATTACAAGAGCAAAATCGATGCTCGCTAGCCACAAGCTTAAAAAAAAAAAAAGATTACCTCATGTAAAGAAATGGCTCCCTGTTGCAGTTACCCCCCACTTTTTGCCTGATACTGATGCTGACTTGACTGAGAAGTGTGCTGGGACCCTGCTAACCAGGCCCCAGCACCTGTGTTCCTTCACCTAAAATGTTCCATTGTATCCACAATTGGCACACCCTGGCATTCAGATAAGTCCCTTGTAACTGGTACTTCTAGTACCAAGGGCCCTGATGCCAAGGAAGGTCTCTAAGGGCTGCAGCATGTCTTATGCCACCCTAGAGACCCCTCACTCAGCACAGACACACTGCTTACAAGCCTGTGTGTGCTAGTGAGAACAAAATGAGTAAGTCGACATGGCACTCCCCTCAGGGTGCCATGCCAGCCTCTCACTGCCTATGCAGTATAGGTAAGACACCCCTCTAGCAGGCCTTACAGCCCTAAGGCAGGGTGCACTATACCATAGGTGAGGGTACCAGTGCATGAGCACTGTGCCCCTACAGTGTCTAAACAAAACCTTAGACATTGTAAGTGCAGGGTAGCCATAAGAGTATATGGTCTGGGAGTCTGTTTTACACGAACTCCACAGCACCATAATGGCTACACTGAAAACTGGGAAGTTTGGTATCAAACTTCTCAGCACAATAAATGCACACTGATGCCAGTGTACATTTTAGTGTAAAATACACCACAGAGGGCACCTTAGAGGTGCCCCCTGAAACTTAACCAACTAGCTGTGTAGGCTGACTGGTTCCAGCAGCCTGCCACACTAGAGACATGTTGCTGGCCCCATGGGGAGAGTGCCTTTGTCACTCTGAGGCCAGTAACAAAGCCTGCAGTGGGTGGAGATGCTAACACCTCCCCCAGGCAGGAGCTGTAACACCTGGCGGTGAGCCTCAAAGGCTCACCCCTTTGTCACAGCCCAGCAGGGCACTCCAGCTTAGTGGAGTTGCCCGCCCCCTCCGGCCACGGCCCCCACTTTTGGCGGCAAGGCTGGAGGGAACAAAGAAAGCAACAAGGAGGAGTCACTGGCCAGTCAGGACAGCCCCTAAGGTGTCCTGAGCTGAGGTGACTCTGACTTTTAGAAATCCTCCATCTTGCAGATGGAGGATTCCCCCAATAGGGTTAGGATTGTGATCCCCTCCCCTTGGGAGGAGGCACAAAGAGGGTGTACCCACCCTCAGAGCTAGTAGCCATTGGCTACTAACCCCCCAGACCTAAACACGCCCTTAAATTTAGTATTTAAGGGCTACCCTGAACCCTAGAAAATTAGATTCCTGCAACTACAAGAAGAAGGACTGCCTAGCTGAAAACCCCTGCAGCGGAAGACCAGAAGACGACAACTGCCTTGGCTCCAGAAACTCACCGGCCTGTCTCCTGCCTTCCAAAGATCCTGCTCCAGCGACGCCTTCCAAAGGGACCAGCGACCTCGACATCCTCTGAGGACTGCCCCTGCTTCGAAAAGACAAGAAACTCCCGAGGACAGCGGACCTGCTCCAAGAAAAGCTGCAACTTTGTTTCCAGCAGCTTTAAAGAACCCTGCAAGCTCCCCGCAAGAAGCGTGAGACTTGCAACACTGCACCCGGCGACCCCGACTCGGCTGGTGGAGATCCGACACCTCAGGAGGGACCCCAGGACTACTCTGATACTGTGAGTACCAAAACCTGTCCCCCCTGAGCCCCCACAGCGCCGCCTGCAGAGGGAATCCCGAGGCTTCCCCTGACCGCGATTCTTTGAACCTAAAGTCCCGACGCCTGGGAGAGACCCTGCACCCGCAGCCCCCAGGACCTGAAGGACCGGACTTTCACTGGAGAAGTGACCCCCAGGAGTCCCTCTCCCTTGCCCAAGTGGAGGTTTCCCCGAGGAATCCCCCCCTTGCCTGCCTGCAGCGCTGAAGAGATCCCGAGATCTCTCATAGACTAACATTGCGAACCCGACGCCTGTTTCTACACTGCACCCGGCCGCCCCCGCGCAGCTGAGGGTGAAATTTCTGTGTGGGCTTGTGTCCCCCCCGGTGCCCTACAAAAACCCCCTGGTCTGCCCTCCGAAGACGCGGGTACTTACCTGCAAGCAGACCGGAACCGGGGCACCCCCTTCTCTCCATTCTAGCCTATGCGTTTTGGGCACCACTTTGAACTCTGCACCTGACCGGCCCTGAGCTGCTGGTGTGGTGACTTTGGGGTTGCTCTGAACCCCCAACGGTGGGCTACCTTGGACCAAGAACTAAGCCCTGTAAGTGTCTTACTTACCTGGTTAACCTAACAAATACTTACCTCCCCTAGGAACTGTGAAAATTGCACTAAGTGTCCACTTTTAAAACAGCTATTTGTGAATAACTTGAAAAGTATACATGCAATTTTGATGATTTGAAGTTCCTAAAGTACTTACCTGCAATACCTTTCGAATGAGATATTACATGTAGAATTTGAACCTGTGGTTCTTAAAATAAACTAAGAAAAGATATTTTTCTATACAAAAACCTATTGGCTGGATTTGTCTCTGAGTGTGTGTACCTCATTTATTGTCTATGTGTATGTACAACAAATGCTTAACACTACTCCTTTGATAAGCCTACTGCTCGACCACACTACCACAAAATAGAGCATTAGTATTATCTCTTTTTGCCACTATCTTACCTCTAAGGGGAACCCTTGGACTCTGTGCATACTATTCCTTACTTTGAAATAGTGCATACAGAGCCAACTTCCTACACCTCACAATATTAAGGCTGTTACTAAAACATAAGCAACATACAAAACTATAAGTAGCAGTGGCTCCATAAATGTACGCCAGTGCCAGCTCCTGGGGCGTGTTCAAACCATAGAAATTCCAAAACAAAACTTCAGATCCCCCCACCCCCCACACTAGTAGTGAATGACACACTATGCTCATTGTGAGGCTACCGGACTTCTGACCACAGTGTAACATGATTGTTTAACAAAAAGACTTCTCTGTTCAGGATCATACAGTTGTTCAGGGGACAAGTTTTTCAATTAGTGTGTATGCTGGTGTGAGCACCGTGCTTGCATGGATACTGTGAGGATTGTGGTGTATTATAAGGTATGGCTGTGCAACCTTACAGTGTAATACATTAGCAAAACTGTCTTGGGTCCAGACAGGCTTGGTTGTAAAACCTTTAGCTCAACCCTGGGTAGCAGTGACTACAAGCAGCCAGGCTTAAACACAGGAGCTAGTTTAAAGCATTCAGAAGCACCAAATGACGAATTAAGAAACACACAACACAAACGAAATCAACACCAATTTATAAAAAGAGTATATTTTAATTTAAAGTCCAAGATGAGCAAAATCCACAGGAGGGTTCTGGAGATATATATATTCTTAAGTAAACCGTAAGTCTCAGCTTTTTAGTCCAAACTGCAAACAAGCCTCGGTACTCAAAGTTTAGACTTGGTCACCAAAGCAGTCTCAAGCCAAGTTCCACACTTTACAAGAGCACAACAGACTTCAATGGAGTGGTCCTGATGCTGGGGATGCAGGATGTCGGAAAACGCTCTGGGTGCAGTGAGGTCGACGTGGGGTTCTCATTGCATTTACTCCTTAGTCCGCGGGCAAGGTTCGGTGACTTTGGCCACAGAACTGTGTCCCTTAAGTCCTCTTTGGGCCAGTAGAAGGTCAGCTGCGGCTGGGCTACTGATCTCTGTACACAACAGGTCCAGATGTACTCTTTGGTGAAGGCTGGTGTCCAATCTGGATGTAGACAACTTTCCCTGGTCTAGTAGACTCAAGTGCAACTTTTGGCCTTCGAGGATCGGTCTCTTGGGTAGCCCAGCGGCAACCCGCAGCGATTAAAAGAATGTGGAAACTGACTTGAAGGAGTGGACTTCTTCAGCTTTTATGGCCCAGGAGCTGCTTTCAGGGGAATCAGCCAACTGACCCTTGGAGTCCCTTCTTTGGTCTGGAGCTTGTGAGCAACTTTCCCACGAGCCAGAAGCCACAGGGACAGTCCTCTCTTAGCTAGCCCAAGGTTTGGCAGGTGCAGTCCAGCAGACACTGCAGCCTGTTTTTTGCCAGATGCAAGGGTCTGTGGGGCAATCCTCCTTCAGCCCTTTTTCCAGTTCCGTCATGACCTGAGGTTCAGGGTGCCATATTTCTGCCCAGAATGTGCCCTAGAAGAGAGGGGGGGGGAGAATGATGCGGGCACTAGTCAATGGGCTGCCAGGATCCCTACCACCCTGTGACTCTATCCAGCTGTGTGTGGCCTCTAGCAATGCTAGAGTGCACTATTCTGCCCACTCTCAAGATGGCTGAACCCTTCCTTGGAAGTTAGACGCTTGGTATCCCACCCTAGAGGTGTGGCTACCTGGGGATACCCGCCCTCTGGAAAACCGGTTTGGGCACTGGTCTCCCCTCTCTGTCCCTGTCACCAGCCTGTCCACCTGAACAAAGTGGCAGCCCTTCAGGGATGTGATCACCATTTGCCCAGCAAAGTTAGCTTTGTCTCTGAAGCTCACCTCTTAGGCCAGCACCTGAGTGACATTCGGCAAGGCAAGCAAGCTACTAAAATGTATGAGGCTCAGAGTCATTGCCACTACTCCCCAGGAGGGTAGAAGGCTGTCTGGTGGTCAGCAAACATGTGAGGCCAATGGACAAAATAGGCAACAAAGTGACAACTTTCTAAAAGTTGCCTTTCCTTAAAATTAAGAAAAAATTTGTATGGTCAATACAAGGGGGAAGTAATCCTAGACTTCTAAAATAGATTATTAATTTGACAATTATGTAGATCCAATCTTTATTGCATTAGTTGTACTTTATTCCTTTTACGCAAATTAAACAACATGTATTACACATTATTAATAGTTATAAATATTCCTTGTGGTAGTAGGTGCTCCTAATAATAAAAACACAGTGAAAATGAATATTGTGAAGGGGAGTGGTGGTGTTATATACAATATGTACTGAAGGTGGTTAAGAACAATATAGGCTTCCAACGGCTCTGTCAATCCAGGAAGCCCTGAAGTCACATAGATTTTTTTACAATTTCAATCCACATTCAATTTCATGTCGACGTTTCGACCCCATGTATAGATATAAATCAATGGGTCATCAGGACTGGGGATACTTTCTATTCGGTAGCACCTAAGGGTTCCAGAAATTACTTATGGTCTTCTGGTCAGTAACATCTTCATGATCAATGATTCAATCAACGATGTGGTGAAGCCTAGTCTATGTCTATCAATCCAATGTGTGCAGTACTCCGTTGGGTTTCTGTCAGCGTGGTATAGTCACAAGATAGCCGTGCAATAATGATGTCTGGAAAGGCGCATGGAATGTATTTATTAATTCTCGTAACATCCACTCGTGCTCTGTAGGATTCTATCAGAGTGGTACATTCACAGGACAGCCGAGCAATAATAGTGGCTGGAAAGGCTCACGGTGTTTATTTACTTATTCTTGTAACGGCCACTCATGGAGCCGGGGGTCATAAATTATCATCAAGATTATACAGATCTTGGAGCATGTGCAACACTATTGTACACTGTTAAGCTATTACAACAAGAATTAAGTGATAAATATCTGATATTACTCGTGACATCGTTACGATTGCTACTGCAGATGCCATCCAAAGTTAGTGAGGATATTTCTGAAGTCATCAGCAATACAACGCAACGGGGGGAGCGAAAGCTGTTTATCCAAACAGGACATATTGTTTGTTTACCTTGAAACCTAAACATCGCTGTAACTTAAAGTTTCACATTAAGTTTTAATGAACAAAATACTAGCCTATATAGAACTGTCGTCCAACTGTGGCCTGTGAATAAATTATCCGGGATATCCCAAAGATTCTATGCTGGACAGAATCTGATCTGTAAGCAGCTGAGGCATCAACTGAAAATCCAGGAGAATCCAAATATAAAGGCAAAAACATAAAAGCAGGCTTAACCATTAAGCAAAAAATACTCAACGTAATGAGGTCTCGGAAGTTAGAGATTAAAAAAGATTTACAGCTGGGACTTGAAAAAGGGAAAACCCGGAAAACAAGAAAGTAGTAAGGTTTCTAAATATCATATCTATCATAGCAGGCGAGAAAGTCCTAAAATTCTGCTGCAGGGGTGGATTCAAGAAAATTATGTTAGTGCCAAGTGGAAAAAAAAAACTGGTTTTCAAAGTCCTTAGGGTCAAAGTAAATTAGTGTAGGAAGTTGGCTCTGTATGTGCTATTTCAAAGTAAGGAATAGCATGCGCAGAGTCCAAGGGTTCCCCTTAGAGGTAAAATAGTGGTAAAAAGAGATAATACTAATGCTCTATTTTGTGGTAGTGTGGTCGAGCAGTAGGCTTATCCAAGGAGTAGTGTTAAGCATTTGTTGTACATACACATAGACAATAAATGAGGTACACACACTCAGAGACAAATCCAGCCAATAGGTTTTGTTATAGAAAAATATCTTTTCTTAGTTTATTTTAAGAACCACAGGTTCAAATTTTACATGTAATAGCTCTTTTGAAAGGTATTGCAGGTAAGTACTCTAGGAACTTTGAATCATTACTTTAGCATGTATACTTTTTACATAAAACACAATAAGCTGTTTTAAAAGTGGACACAGTGCAATTTTCACAGTTCCTGGGGGAGGTAAGTTATTGTTAGTTTCAACAGGTAAGTAAGGCACTTACAGGGTTCAGTTCTTGGTCCAAGGTAGCCCACCGTTGGGGGTTCAGAGCAACCCCAAAGTTATCACACCAGCAGCTCAGGGCCGGTCAGGTGCAAAGGTCAAAGAGGTGCCCAAAACACATAGGCTATAATGGAGAGAAGGGGGTACCCCGGTTCCAGTCTGCCAGCAGGTAAGTATCCGTGTCTTCGGAGGGCAGACCAGGGGGGTTTTGTAGGGCACCGGGGGGGACACAAGATAGCACAGAAAGTACACTCTCAGCAGCGCGGGGGCGGCCGGGTGCAGTGTGCAAACAAGCGTCGGGTTTCCTTCAGTTTTCAATGGGAGACCAAGGGGTCTCTTCAGCGATGCAGGCAGGCAAGGGGGGGGCTCCTCGGGGTAGCCACCACCTGGGCACGGGAGAGGGCCTCCTGGGGGTCACTCCTGCACAGAAGTTCCGTTCCTTTAGAGGCTGGGGGCTGCGGGTGCAGGGTCTTTTCCAGCCGTCGGGAAATGGAGTTCAGACAGTCGCGGTCAGGGGGAGCCTGGGGATTCCCTCTGCAGGCGTCGCTGTGGGGGCTCAGGGGGGACAACTTTGGTTACTCACAGTCGTAGAGTCGCCGGAGGGTCCTCCCTGAGTTGGTTGTTCTCCACCAGTCGAGTCGGGGTCGCCGGGTGCAGTGTTGCAAGTCTCACGCTTCTTGCGGGGAGTTGCAGGGGTCTTTAAATCTGCTCCTTGTAACAAAGTTGCAGTTCTTTTGGAGCAGGGCCGCTGTCCTCAGGAGTTTCTTGTCTTTTTCGAAGCAGGGCAGTCCTCAGAGGATTCAGAGGTCGCTGGTCCCTTGGAAAGCGTCGCTGGAGCAGGTTTCTTTGGAAGGCAGGAGACAGGCCGGTAAGTCTGGGGCCAAGGCAGTTGGTGTCTTCTGTTCTTCCTCTGCAGGGGTTTTTCAGCTCAGCAGTCCTTCTTGTAGTTTCAGGAATCTCGTTTCTAGGTTCAGGGAGAGCCCTAAAATACTAAATTTAAGGGCGTGTTTAGGTCTGGGGGGGTTAGTAGCCAATGGCTACTAGCCCTGAGGGTGAGTACACCCTCTTTGTGCCTCCTCCCAAGGGGAGGGGGTCACATCCCTAATCCTATTGGGGGAATCCTCCATCTGCAAGATGGAGGATTTCTAAAAGTTAGAGTCACCTCAGCTCAGGACACCTTAGGGGCTGTCCTGACTGGCCAGTGACTCCTCCTTGTTGCTTTCTTTGTTCCCTCCAGCCTTGCCGCCAAAAGTGGGGGCCGTGGCCAGAGGGGGCGGGCAACTCCACTAAGCTGGAGTGCCCTGCTGTGCTGTGACAAAGGGGTGAGCCTTTGAGGCTCACCGCCAGGTGTTACAGCTCCTGCCTGGGGGAGGTGTTAGCATCTCCACCCAGTGCAGGCTTTGTTACTGGCCTCAGAGTGACAAAGGCACTCTCCCCATGGGGCCAGCAACATGTCTCTAGTGTGGCAGGCTGCTGGAACCAGTCAGCCTACACAGATAGTCGGTTAAGTTTCAGGGGGCACCTCTAAGGTGCCCTCTGTGGTGTATTTTACAATAAAATGTACACTGGCATCGGTGTGCATTTATTGTGCTGAGAAGTTTGATACCAAACTTCCCAGTTTTCAGTGTAGCCATTATGGTGCTGTGGAGTTCGTGTAAAACAGACTCCCAGACCATATACTCTTATGGCTACCCTGCACTTACAATGTCTAAGGTTTTGATTAGACACTGTAGGGGCACAGTGCTCATGCACTGGTACCCTCACCTATGGTATAGTGCACCCTGCCTTAGGGCTGTAAGGCCTGCTCGTGGGGTGTCTTACCTATACTGCATAGGCAGTGAGAGGCTGGCATGGCACCCTGAGGGGAGTGCCATGTCGACTTACTCATTTTGTTCTCACTAGCACACACAAGCTGGTAAGCAGTGTGTCTGTGCTGAGTGAGGGGTCTCTAGGGTGGCATAATACATGCTGCAGCCCTTAGAGACCTTCCCTGGCATCAGGGCCCTTGGTACCAGAGGTACCAGTTACAAGAGACTTATCTGGATGCCAGGGTGTGCCAATTGTGGAATCAAAAGTACAGGTTAGGGAAAGAACACTGGTGCTGGGGCCTGGTTAGCAGGCCTCAGCACACTTTCAATTCAAAACATAGCATCAGCAAAGGCAAAAAGTCAGGGGGTAACCATGCCAAGGAGGCATTTCCTTACAATTAGCAATTGACAATTAAGTAAAAAGTGTATACTAAAGTGAGATGATACTTGCTCAAATGCACAGAGATCAACCATCCGGCCAATGGGCCTTCTGAAGAGATTAAGATACTGGAATAATCTTCCCCCAGGCAACATATGTAATGTACAATATACAAACCTTGTGAACCCCTCCTTTCCAAAGTCGAGCCCACTCTGCACCAGCTTCACATTCCGCTTCTTCAGGGCATAGTCCACCACCCACTCATTTTCCTCCACCTGTCATAAAAGACACAATAAAGGAGAAGACCAGTGAGAGTGTGAAGAACAGAGAATCTCAGCCACAAACACTGCACTAGTTCTTAGTGTTGTCTCCAAGGACACCTTGTAGGAAGTTGGCTCTGTATGTGCTATTTCAAAGTAAGGAATAGCATGCACAGAGTCCAAGGGTTCCCCTTAGAGGTAAAATAGTGGTAAAAAGAGATAATACTAATGCTCTATTTTGTGGTAGTGTGGTCGAGCAGTAGGCTTATCCAAGGAGTAGTGTTAAGCATTTGTTGTACATACACATAGACAATAAATGAGGTACACACACTCAGAGACAAATCCAGCCAATAGGTTTTTATATAGAAAAATATCTTTTCTTAGTTTATTTTAAGAACCACAGGTTCAAATTCTACATGTAATATCTCATTCGAAAGGTATTGCAGGTAAGTACTTTAGGAACTTTAAATCATAAAAATTGCATGTATACTTTTCAAGTTATTGACAAATAGCTGTTTTAAAAGTGGACACTTAGTGCAATTTTCACAGTTCCTAGGGGAGGTAAGTATTTGTTAGGTTAACCAGGTAAGTAAGACACTTACAGGGCTTAGTTCTTGGTCCAAGGTAGCCCACCGTTGGGGGTTCAGAGCAACCCCAAAGTCACCCCACCAGCAGCTCAGGGCCGGTCAGGTGCAGAGTTCAAAGTGGTGCCCAAAACACATAGGCTAGAATGGAGAGAAGGGGGTGCCCCGGTTCCGGTCTGCTTGCAGGTAAGTACCAGCGTCTTCGGAGGGCAGACCAGGGGGGTTTTGTAGGGCACCGGGGGGGACACAAGCCCACACAGAAATTTCACCCTCAGCAGCACGGGGGCGGCCGGGTGCAGTGTAGAAACAAGCGTCGGGTTTGTAATGGAAGTCAATGGGAGATCTAGGGATCTCTTCAGCGCTGCAGGCAGGCAAGGGGGGGGTTCCTCAGGGAAACCTCCACTTGGTCAAGGGAGAGGGACTCCTGGGGGTCACTCCTCCAGTGAAAGTCCGGTCCTTCAGGTCCTGGGGGCTGCGGGTGCAGGGTCTCTCCCAGGTGTCGGGACTTAGGATTCAAAGAGTCGCGGTCAGGGGAAGCCTCGGGATTCCCTCTGCAGGCGGCGCTGTGGGGGCTCAGGGGGGACAGGTTTTTGTACTCACAGTCTTAGAGTAGTCCTGGGGTCCCTCCTGAGGTGTTGGATCGCCACCAGCCGAGTCGGGGTCGCCGGGTGCAGTGTTGCAAGTCTCACGCTTCTTGCGGGGAGCTTGCAGGGTTCTTTAAAGCTGCTGGAAACAAAGTTGCAGCTTTTCTTGGAGCAGGTCCGCTGTCCTCGGGAGTTTCTTGTCTTTTCGAAGCAGGGGCAGTCCTCAGAGGATGTCGAGGTCGCTGGTCCCTTTGGAAGGCGTCGCTGGAGCAGGATCTTTGGAAGGCAGGAGACAGGCCGGTGAGTTTCTGGAGCCAAGGCAGTTGTCGTCTTCTGGTCTTCCTCTGCAGGGGTTTTTCAGCTAGGCAGTCCTTCTTCTTGTAGTTGCAGGAATCTAATTTTCTAGGGTTCAGGGTAGCCCTTAAACACTAAATTTAAGGGCGTGTTTAGGTCTGGGGGGTTAGTAGCCAATGGCTACTAGCCCTGAGGGTGGGTACACCCTCTTTGTGCCTCCTCCCAAGGGGAGGGGGTCACAATCCTAACCCTATTGGGGGAATCCTCCATCTGCAAGATGGAGGATTTCTAAAAGTCAGAGTCACTTCAGCTCAGGACACCTTAGGGGCTGTCCTGACTGGCCAGTGACTCCTCCTTGATGCTTTCTTTGTTCCCTCCAGCCTTGCCGCCAAAAGTGGGGGCCGTGGCCGGAGGGGGCGGGCAACTCCACTAAGCTGGAGTGCCCTGCTGGGCTGTGACAAAGGGGTGAGCCTTTGAGGCTCACCGCCAGGTGTTACAGCTCCTGCCTGGGGGAGGTGTTAGCATCTCCACCCAGTGCAGGCTTTGTTACTGGCCTCAGAGTGACAAAGGCACTCTCCCCATGGGGCCAGCAACATGTCTCTGGTGTGGCAGGCTGCTGGAACTAGTCAGCCTACACAGACAGTCGGTTAAGTTTCAGGGGGCACCTCTAAGGTGCCCTCTGTGGTGTATTTTACAATAAAATGTACACTGGCATCAGTGTGCATTTATTGTGCTGAGAAGTTTGATACCAAATGTAAGGAAATGCCTCCTTGGCATGGTTGCCCCCTGACTTTTTGCCTTTGCTGATGCTATGTTTACAATTGAAAGTGTGCTGAGGCCTGCTAACCAGGCCCCAGCACCAGTGTTCTTTCCCTAACCTGTACTTTTGTATCCACAATTGGCAGACCCTGGCATCCAGATAAGTCCCTTGTAACTGGTACTTCTAGTACCAAGGGCCCTGATGCCAAGGAAGGTCTCTAAGGGCTGCAGCATGTCTTATGCCACCCTGGAGACCTCTCACTCAGCACAGACACCCTGCTTGCCAGCTTGTGTGTGCTAGTGAGGACAAAACGAGTAAGTCGACATGGCACTCCCCTCAGGGTGCCATGCCAGCCTCTCACTGCCTATGCAGTATAGGTAAGACACCCCTCTAGCAGGCCTTACAGCCCTAAGGCAGGGTGCACTATACCATAGGTGAGGGTACCAGTGCATGAGCATGGTACCCCTACAGTGTCTAAACAAAACCTTAGACATTGTAAGTGCAGGGTAGCCATAAGAGTATATGGTCTGGGAGTTTGTCAAACACGAACTCCACAGCACCATAATGGCTACACTGAAAACTGGGAAGTTTGGTATCAAACTTCTCAGCACAATAAATGCACACTGATGCCAGTGTACATTTTATTGTAAAATACACCCCAGAGGGCACCTTAGAGGTGCCTCCTGAAACTTAACCGACTATCTGTGTAGGCTGACTAGTTTTAGCAGCCTGCCACAAACCGAGACATGTTGCTGGTCCCATGGGGAGAGTGCCTTTGTCACTCTGAGGCCAGTAACAAAGCCTGCACTGGGTGGAGATGCTAACACCTCCCCCAGGCAGGAATTGTCACACCTGGCGGTGAGCCTCAAAGGCTCACCTCCTTTGTGCCAACCCAGCAGGACACTCCAGCTAGTGGAGTTGCCCGCCCCCTCCGGCCAGGCCCCACTTTTGGCGGCAAGGCCGGAGAAAATAATGAGAAAAACAAGGAGGAGTCACTGGCCAGTCAGGACAGCCCCTAAGGTGTCCTGAGCTGAAGTGACTCTAACTTTTAGAAATCCTCCATCTTGCAGATGGAGGATTCCCCCAATAGGGTTAGGATTGTGACCCCCTCCCCTTGGGAGGAGGCACAAAGAGGGTGTACCCACCCTCAGGGCTAGTAGCCATTGGCTACTAACCCCCCAGACCTAAACACGCCCTTAAATTTAGTATTTAAGGGCTACCCTGAACCCTAGAAAATTAGATTCCTGCAACTACAAGAAGAAGGACTGCCTAGCTGAAAACCCCTGCAGCGGAAGACCAGAAGACGACAACTGCCTTGGCTCCAGAAACTCACCGGCCTGTCTCCTGCCTTCCAAAGATCCTGCTCCAGCGACGCCTTCCAAAGGGACCAGCGACCTCGACATCCTCTGAGGACTGCCCCGGCTTCGAAAAGACAAGAAACTCCCGAGGACAGCGGACCTGCTCCAAGAAAGGCTGCAACTTTGTTTCCAGCAGCCTTGAAAGAACCCTGCAAGCTCCCCGCAAGAAGCGTGAGACTTGCAACACTGCACCCGGCGACCCCGACTCGGCTGGTGGAGATCCAACACCTCAGGAAGGACCCCAGGACTACTCTGATACTGTGAGTACCAAAACCTGTCCCCCCTGAGCCCCCACAGCGCCGCCTGCAGAGGGAATCCCGAGGCTTCCCCTGACCCCGACTCTTTGAATCCAAAGTCCCGACGCCTGGGAGAGACCCTGCACCGCAGCCCCCAGGACCTGAAGGACCGGACTTTCACTGGAGAAGTGACCCCCAGGAGTCCCTCTCCCTTGCCCAAGTGGAGGTTTCCCCGAGGAATCCCCCCCTTGCCTGCCTGCAGCGCTGAAGAGATCCCGAGATCTCTCATAGACTAACATTGCGAACCCGACGCTTGTTTCTACACTGCACCCGGCCGCCCCCGCGCTGCTGAGGGTGAAATTCCTGTGTGGGCTTGTGTCCCCCCCGGTGCCCTACAAAACCCCCCTGGTCTGCCCTCCGAAGACGCGGGTACTTACCTGCAAGCAGACCGGAACCGGGGCACCCCCTTCTCTCCATTCTAGCCTATGTGTTTTGGGCACCACTTTGAACTCTGCACCTGACCGGCCCTGAGCTGCTGGTGTGGTGACTTTGGGGTTGCTCTGAACCCCCAACGGTGGGCTACCTTGGACCAAGAACTAAGCCCTGTAAGTGTCTTACTTACCTGGTTAACCTAACAAATACTTACTGTAAAGAAATGGCTCCCTGTTGCAGTTACCCCCCACTTTTTGCCTGATGCTGACTTGACTGAGAAGTGTGCTGGGACCCTGCTAACCAGGCCCCAGCACCAGTGTTCCTTCACCTAAAATGTACCATTGTATCCACAATTGGCACACCCTGGCATTCAGATAAGTCCCTTGTAACTGGTACTTCTAGTACCAAGGGCCCTGATACCAAGGAAGGTCTCTAAGGGCTGCAGCATGTCTTATGCCACCCTAGAGACCCCTCACTCAGCACAGACACACTGCTTACAAGCCTGTGTGTGCTAGTGAGAACAAAATGAGTAAGTCGACATGGCACTCCCCTCAGGGTGCCATGCCAGCCTCTCACTGCCTATGCAGTATAGGTAAGACACCCCTCTAGCAGGCCTTACAGCCCTAAGGCAGGGTGCACTATACCATAGGTGAGGGTACCAGTGCATGAGCACTGTGCCCCTACAGTGTCTAAACAAAACCTTAGACATTGTAAGTGCAGGGTAGCCATAAGAGTATATGGTCTGGGAGTTTGTCAAACACGAACTCCACAGCACCATAATGGCTACACTGAAAACTGGGAAGTTTGGTATCAAACTTCTCAGCACAATAAATGCACACTGATGCCAGTGTACATTTTTTTGTAAAACACACCACAGAGGGCACCTTAGAGGTGCCCCCTGAAACCTAACCGACTATCTGTGTAGGCTGACTAGTTTTAGCAGCCTGCCACAAACCGAGACATGTTGCTGGCCCCATGGGGAGAGTGCCTTTGTCACTCTGAGGCCAGTAACAAAGCCTGCACTGGGTGGAGATGCTAACACCTCTCCCAGGCAGGAATTGTCACACCTGGCGGTGAGCCTCAAAGGCTCACCTCCTTTGTGCCAACCCAGCAGGACACTCCAGCTAGTGGAGTTGCCCGCCCCCTCCGGCCAGGCCCCACTTTTGGCGGCAAGGCCGGAGAAAATAATGAGAATAACAAGGAGGAGTCACTGGCCAGTCAGGACAGCCCCTAAGGTGTCCTGAGCTGAGGTGACTCTAACTTTTAGAAATCCTCCATCTTGCAGATGGAGGATTCCCCCAATAGGGTTAGGATTGTGACCCCCTCCCCTTGGGAGGAGGCACAAAGAGGGTGTACCCACCCTCAGGGCTAGTAGCCATTGGCTACTAACCCCCCAGACCTAAACACGCCCTTAAATTTAGTATTTAAGGGCTACCCTGAACCCTAGAAAATCAGATTCCTGCAACTACAAGAAGAAGGACTGCCTAGCTGAAAACCCCTGCAGCGGAAGACCAGAAGACGACGACTGCCTTGGCTCCAGAAACTCACCGGCCTGTCTCCTGCCTTCCAAAGATCCTGCTCCAGCGACGCCTTCCAAAGGGACCAGCGACCTCGACATCCTCTGAGGACTGCCCCTGCTTCGAAAAGACAAGAAACTCCCGAGGACAGCGGACCTGCTCCAAGAAAAGCTGCAACTTTGTTTCCAGCAGCTTTAAAGAACCCTGCAAGCTCCCCGCAAGAAGCGTGAGACTTGCAACACTGCACCCGGCGACCCCGACTCGGCTGGTGGCGATCCAACACCTCAGGAGGGACCCCAGGACTACTCTGATACTGTGAGTACCAAAACCTGTCCCCCCTGAGCCCCCACAGCGCCGCCTGCAGAGGGAATCCCGAGGCTTCCCCTGACCGCGACTCTTTGAACCTAAAGTCCCGACGCCTGGGAGAGACCCTGCACCCGCAGCCCCCAGGACCTGAAGGACCGGACTTTCACTGGAGAAGTGACCCCCAGGAGTCCCTCTCCCTTGCCCAAGTGGAGGTTTCCCCGAGGAATCCCCCCCTTGCCTGCCTGCAGCGCTGAAGAGATCCCGAGATCTCTCATAGACTAACACTGCGAACCCGACGCCTGTTCCTACACTGCACCCGGCCGCCCCCGCGCTGCTGAGGGTGAAATTTCTGTGTGGACCTGTGTCCCCCCCGGTGCCCTACAAAACCCCCCTGGTCTGCCCTCCGAAGACGCGGGTACTTACCTGCAAGTGGACCGGAACCGGGGCACCCCCTTCTCTCCATTCTAGCCTATGTGTTTTGGGCACCACTTTGAACTCTGCACCTGACCGGCCCTGAGCTGCTGGTGTGGTGACTTTGGGGTTGCTCTGAACCCCCAACGGTGGGCTACCTTGGACCAAGAACTGAACCCTGTAAGTGTCCTACTTACCTGGTAAAACTAACAAAAACTTACCTCCCCCAGGAACTGTGAAAATTGCACTAAGTGTCCACTTTTAAAACAGCTATTTGTCAATAACTTGAAAAGTATACATGCAATTTTGATGATTTGAAGTTCCTAAAGTACTTACCTGCAATACCTTTCGAATGAGATATTACATGTAGAATTTGAACCTGTGGTTCTTAAAATAAACTAAGAAAATATATTTTTCTATATAAAAACCTATTGGCTGGATTTGTCTCTGAGTGTGTGTACCTCATTTATTGTCTTGTGTATGTACAACAAATGCTTAACACTACTCCTTGGATAAGCCTACTGCTCGACCACACTACCACAAAATAGAGCATTAGTATTATCTATTTTTACCACTATTTTACCTCTAAGGGGAACCCTTGGACTCTGTGCATGCTATTCCTTACTTTGAAATAGCACATACAGAGCCAACTTCCTACACTTACCTCCCCTAGGAACTGTGAAAATTGCACTAAGTGTCCACTTTTAAAACAGCTATTTGTGAATAACTTGAAAAGTATACATGCAATTTTGATGATTTGAAGTTCCTAAAGTACTTACCTGCAATACCTTTCGAATGAGATATTACATGTAGAATTTGAACCTGTGGTTCTTAAAATAAACTAAGAAAAGATATTTTTCTATACAAAAACCTATTGGCTGGATTTGTCTCTGAGTGTGTGTACCTCATTTATTGTCTATGTGTATGTACAACAAATGCTTAACACTACTCCTTGGATAAGCCTACTGCTCGACCACACTACCACAAAATAGAGCATTAGTATTATCTCTTTTTGCCACTATCTTACCTCTAAGGGGAACCCTTGGACTCTGTGCATGCTATTCCTTACTTTGAAATAGCACATACAGAGCCAACTTCCTACATTGGTGGATCAGCGGTGGGGTACAAGACTTTGCATTTGCTGGACTACTCAGCCAATACCTGATCACACGACAAATTCCAAAATTGTCATTAGAAATTCATTTTTGCAATTTGAAATTTTTCCAAATTCTTAAAAGTCCTGCTAGGGCCTTGTGTGTTAAGTCCCTGTTTAGCATTGTCTTTTAGAGTTTAAAAGTTTGTTAAAGGTTTGAAATTAGATTCTAGAAACAGTTTTAGATTCTTTAAAAAGTCTTCCAACTTTTAGCAAAATAATGTCTGATACAGAGATGAATGTGGTGGAACTCGACACCACACCTTACCTCCATCTTAAGATGAGGGAGCTAAGGTCTCTCTGTAATATCAAAAAAATAACCATTGGCTCCAGACCTACCAAAATTCAGCTCCAGGAGCTGTTGGCAGAGTTTGAAAAAGCCAACCCCTCTGATGATGACATCACAGAGGAAGAAATTAGTGACTTGGAGGCCAATGTCCCTCCTCCAGTCCTAAATAGGGAGAACAGCACCCCTCAAGTCCTGTCTCCAACTGTGTTAGTCAGAAATAGTGAGTCCCTCACAGGAGGGTCCCACATTTCTGAAATCACTGAGGATGCTCTCAGTGAAGATGACCTCCTGTTAGCCAGGATGGCCAAAAGATTGGCTTTAGAGAGACAGCTCCTAGCCATAGAAAGGGAAAGACAAGAGATGGGCCTAGGACCCATCAATGGTGGCAGCAATATAAATAGGGTCAGAGATTCTCCTGACATGTTAAAAATCCCCAAAGGGATTGTGACAAAATTTGAAGATGGTGATGACATCACCAAGTGGTTCACAGCTTTTGAGAGGGCTTGTGTAACCAGAAAAGTGAACAGATCTCACTGGGGTGCTCTCCTTTGGGAAATGTTCACTGGAAAGTGTAGGGATAGACTCCTCACACTCTCTGGAAAAGATGCAGAATCTTATGACCTCATGAAGGGTACCCTGATTGAGGGCTTTGGATTCTCCACTGAGGAGTACAGGATTAGGTTCAGGGGGGCTCAAAAATCCTCGAGCCAGACCTGGGTTGACTTTGTTGACTACTCAGTGAAAACACTAGATGGTTGGATTCAAGGCAGTGGTGTAAGTAATTATGATGGGCTGTACAATTTATTTGTGAAAGAACACCTGTTAAGTAATTGTTTCAATGATAAACTGCATCAGCATCTGGTAGACCTAGGACCAATTTCTCCCCAAGAATTGGGAAAGAAGGCGGACCACTGGGTCAAGACAAGGGTGTCCAAGACTTCAACAGGGGGTGACCAAAAGAAAGGGGTCACAAAGACTCCCCAGGGGAAGGGTGATGAGACAACCAAAACTAAAAATAGTAAAGAGTCTTCTACAGGCCCCCAAAAACCTGCACAGGAGGGTGGGCCCAGAGCCTCTTCACAAAACAATGGGTACAAGGGTAAAAACTTTGATCCCAAAAAGGCCTGGTGTCATAGCTGTAAACAGCATGGACACCAAACTGGAGACAAGGCCTGTCCCAAGAAAGGTTCCACTCCAAACTCCCATCCAGGTAACACTGGTATGGCTAGTCTCCAAGTGGGATCAACAGTGTGCCCAGAGCAAATCAGGGTCCACACTGAAGCTATTCTAGTTTCTGAGGGTGGGGTGGATTTAGCCACACTAGCTGTCTGGCCGCCTAACATGCAAAAATACAGACAGCAACTCTTAATTAATGGGACTAGAATAGAGGGCCTGAGGGATACAGGTGCCAGTGTCACCATGGTGACAGAGAAACTGGTTTCCCCTGGCCAATACCTGACTGGAAAAACTTACACAGTCACCAACGCTGACAATCAGAGAAAAGTACATCCCATGGCAATGGTTACTTTAGAATGGGGAGGGGTCAATGGCCTGAAACAGGTGGTGGTCTCCTCAAATATCCCAGTGGACTGTCTGCTTGGAAATGACCTGGAGTCCTCAGCATGGGCTGAGGTAGAACTAAAAACCCATGCAGCAATGCTGGGTATCCCTGAACTGGTGTGTGTGAAAACAAGAGCACAATGCAAGGCACAGGGTGAACAAGTAGAGCTGGAGTCTGGAAGAATGGCCCAGCCTACCAAGAGAACAGGAAAGTCAGTTGGGAAACCAACTACAACACAGCAAAAGAAAGGGAACCTCTCTTCTCAGGAAGAAGTTCTGCCCTCTGAGGGAACTGAGCCTTTGGAGCTTGAACCTTATCAGGTTGAGCTCTTGGGCCCAGGGGGACCCTCAAGGGAGGAGCTGTGTAAGGGACAAGAAACCTGTCCCTCTCTTGAAGGCCTTAGGCAGCAAGCTGCTGAAGAGTCCAAAGGCAAGAAAACTGGAACGCACAGGGTCTATTAGGAAGATGGACTCCTGTACACTGAGGCCAGAGACCCCAAACCTGGTGCCACTAGGAGAGTGGTAGTGCCTCAGCTGTTCAGGAAGTTCATCCTAACATTGGCCCATGACATTCCCCTTGCTGGACATTTGGGACAAACCAAGACGTGGGAGAGGTTAGTCAACCACTTCTACTGGCCCAATATGTCCAACATGGTTAAGGAGTTTTGCCTCTCCTGCCCCACCTGTCAAGCCAGTGGTAAGACAGGTGGACATCCAAGGGCCCCCCTCATTCCACTTCCAGTGGTGGGGGTTCCCTTTGAAAGAGTGGGTGTGGACATAGTTGGTCCACTACAACCTCCCACAGCCTCAGGAAATATGTATATCCTGGTAGTAGTGGATCATGCTACCAGGTATCCTGAAGCTATTCCCCTTAGGTCGACTACTGCCCCTGCAGTAGCCAAGGCCCTCATTGGTATCTTTACCAGAGTGGGTTTCCCTAAGGAGGTGGTGTCTGACAGAGGTACCAACTTCATGTCAGCATACCTAAAGCACATGTGGAATGAGTGTGGAGTGACTTATAAATTCACTACACCATACCATCCACAAACTAATGGCTTGGTTGAGAGATTCAACAAGACATTAAAAGGCATGATCATGGGGCTCCCAGAAAAGCTCAAAAGGAGATGGGATGTCCTCTTGCCATGTCTGCTTTTCGCTTACAGAGAGGTGCCACAGAAGGGAGTAGGATTCTCACCCTTTGAACTTCTGTTTGGTCATCCTGTAAGGGGACCACTTGCCCTTGTTAAAGAAGGCTGGGAGAGACCTCTCCATGAGCCTAAACAGGACATAGTGGACTATGTACTTGGCCTTCGCTCTAGAATGGCAGAGTACATGGAAAAGGCAACCAAAAACCTTGAGGCCAGCCAACAGCTCCAGAAGTTTTGGTATGACCAAAAGGCTGCACTGGTTGAGTTCCAACCAGGGCAGAAAGTCTGGGTTCTGGAGCCTGTGGCTCCCAGGGCACTCCAGGACAAATGGAGTGGCCCTTACCCAGTGCTAGAAAGGAAGAGTCAGGTCACCTACCTGGTGGACCTGGGCACAAGCAGGAGCCCCAAGAGGGTGATCCATGTGAACCGCCTTAAGCTCTTCCATGACAGGGCTGATGTGAATCTGTTGATGGTAACAGATGAGGATCAGGAGGCAGAGAGTGAACCTCTCCCTGATCTTCTGTCATCAGACCCAAAAGATGGCACAGTAGATGGAGTGATCTACTCAGACACCCTCTCTGGCCAACAGCAAGCTGATTGTAGGAGAGTCCTACAACAGTTTCCTGAACTCTTCTCCTTAACCCCTGGTCAGACACACCTGTGTACCCATGATGTGGACACAGGAGACAGCATGCCTGTCAAGAACAAAATCTTTAGACAGTCTGACCATGTCAAGGAAAGCATCAAGGTGGAAGTCCACAAGATGCTGGAATTGGGAGTGATTGAGCGCTCTGACAGCCCCTGGGCTAGCCCAGTGGTCTTAGTCCCCAAACCTCACACCAAAGATGGAAAGAAAGAGATGAGGTTTTGTGTGGACTACAGAGGGCTCAATTCTGTCACCAAGACAGATGCTCATCCAATTCCAAGAGCTGATGAGCTCATAGATAAATTAGGTGCTGCCAAATTCTTAAGTACCTTTGACTTGACAGCAGGGTACTGGCAAATAAAAATGGCACCTGGAGCAAAAGAGAAAACAGCATTCTCCACACCTGATGGGCATTATCAGTTTACTGTTATGCCCTTTGGTTTAAAGAATGCCCCTGCCACCTTCCAAAGGTTGGTGAATCAAGTCCTTGCTGGCTTGGAGTCCTTTAGCACAGCTTATCTTGATGATATTGCTGTCTTTAGCTCCACCTGGCAGGATCACCTGGTCCACCTGAAGAAGGTTTTGAAGGCTCTGCAATCTGCAGGCCTCTCTATCAAGGCATCCAAATGCCAGATAGGGCAGGGAACTGTGGTTTACTTGGGACACCTTGTAGGTGGAGGCCAAGTTCAGCCACTCCAACCCAAGATCCAGACTATTCTGGACTGGGTAGCTCCAAAAACCCAGACTCAAGTCAGGGCATTCCTTGGCTTGACTGGGTATTACAGGAGGTTTGTGAAGGGATATGGATCCATTGTGACAGCCCTCACTGAACTCACCTCCAAGAAAATGCCCAAGAAAGTGAACTGGACTGTGGAATGCCAACAGGCCTTTGACACCCTGAAACAAGCAATGTGCTCAGCACCAGTTCTAAAAGCTCCAGATTATTCTAAGCAGTTCATTGTGCAGACTGATGCCTCTGAACATGGGATAGGGGCAGTTTTGTCCCAAACAAATGATGATGGCCTTGACCAGCCTGTTGCTTTCATTAGCAGGAGGTTACTCCCCAGGGAGCAGCGTTGGAGTGCCATTGAGAGGGAGGCCTTTGCTGTGGTTTGGTCCCTGAAGAAGCTGAGACCATACCTCTTTGGGACTCACTTCCTAGTTCAAACTGACCACAGACCTCTCAAATGGCTGATGCAAATGAAAGGTGAAAATCCTAAACTGTTGAGGTGGTCCATCTCCCTACAGGGAATGGACTTTATAGTGGAACACAGACCTGGGACTGCCCATGCAATGCAGATGGCCTTTCCAGGTTCTTCCACTTAGAAAATGAAGACTCTCTTGGGAAAGGTTAGTCTCATCCTCTTTCGTTTGGGGGGGGGTTGTGTAAGGAAATGCCTCCTTGGCATGGTTGCCCCCTGACTTTTTGCCTTTGCTGATGCTATGTTTACAATTGAAAGTGTGCTGAGGCCTGCTAACCAGGCCCCAGCACCAGTGTTCTTTCCCTAACCTGTACTTTTGTATCCACAATTGGCAGACCCTGGCATCCAGATAAGTCCCTTGTAACTGGTACTTCTAGTACAAAGGGCCCTGATGCCAAGGAAGGTCTCTAAGGGCTGCAGCATGTCTTATGCCACCCTGGAGACCTCTCACTCAGCACAGACACACTGCTTGCCAGCTTGTGTGTGCTAGTGAGGACAAAACGAGTAAGTCGACATGGCACTCCCCTCAGGGTGCCATGCCAGCCTCTCACTGCCTATGCAGTATAGGTAAGACACCCCTCTAGCAGGCCTTACAGCCCTAAGGCAGGGTGCACTATACCATAGGTGAGGGTACCAGTGCATGAGCATGGTACCCCTACAGTGTCTAAACAAAACCTTAGACATTGTAAGTGCAGGGTAGCCATAAGAGTATATGGTCTGGGAGTTTGTCAAACACGAACTCCACAGCACCATAATGGCTACACTGAAAACTGGGAAGTTTGGTATCAAACTTCTCAGCACAATAAATGCACACTGATGCCAGTGTACATTTTATTGTAAAATACACCCCAGAGGGCACCTTAGAGGTGCCCCCTGAAACTTAACCGACTATCTGTGTAGGCTGACTAGTTTTAGCAGCCTGCCACAAACCGAGACATGTTGCTGGCCCCATGGGAGAGTGCCTTTGTCACTCTGAGGCCAGTAACAAAGCCTGCACTGGGTGGAGATGCTAACACCTCCCCCAGGCAGGAATTGTCACACCTGGCGGTGAGCCTCAAAGGCTCACCTCCTTTGTGCCAACCCAGCAGGACACTCCAGCTAGTGGAGTTGCCCGCCCCCTCCGGCCAGGCCCCACTTTTGGCGGCAAGGCCGGAGAAAATAATGAGAAAAACAAGGAGGAGTCACTGGCCAGTCAGGACAGCCCCTAAGGTGTCCTGAGCTGAAGTGACTCTAACTTTTAGAAATCCTCCATCTTGCAGGTGGAGGATTCCCCCAATAGGGTTAGGATTGTGACCCCCTCCCCTTGGGAGGAGGCACAAAGAGGGTGTACCCACCCTCAGGGCTAGTAGCCATTGGCTACTAACCCCCCAGACCTAAACACGCCCTTAAATTTAGTATTTAAGGGCTACCCTGAACCCTAGAAAATTAGATTCCTGCAACTACAAGAAGAAGGACTGCCTAGCTGAAAACCCCTGCAGCGGAAGACCAGAAGACGACAACTGCCTTGGCTCCAGAAACTCACCGGCCTGTCTCCTGCCTTCCAAAGATCCTGCTCCAGCGACGCCTTCCAAAGGGACCAGCGACCTCGACATCCTCTGAGGACTGCCCCGGCTTCGAAAAGACAAGAAACTCCCGAGGACAGCGGACCTGCTCCAAGAAAGGCTGCAACTTTGTTTCCAGCAGCCTTGAAAGAACCCTGCAAGCTCCCCGCAAGAAGCGTGAGACTTGCAACACTGCACCCGGCGACCCCGACTCGGCTGGTGGAGATCCAACACCTCAGGAAGGACCCCAGGACTACTCTGATACTGTGAGTACCAAAACCTGTCCCCCCTGAGCCCCCACAGCGCCGCCTGCAGAGGGAATCCCGAGGCTTCCCCTGACCGCGACTCTTTGAATCCAAAGTCCCGACGCCTGGGAGAGACCCTGCACCCGCAGCCCCCAGGACCTGAAGGACCGGACTTTCACTGGAGAAGTGACCCCCAGGAGTCCCTCTCCCTTGCCCAAGTGGAGGTTTCCCCGAGGAATCCCCCCCTTGCCTGCCTGCAGCGCTGAAGAGATCCCGATATCTCTCATAGACTAACATTGCGAACCCAACGCTTGTTTCTACACTGCACCCGGCCGCCCCCGCGCTGCTGAGGGTGAAATTCCTGTGTGGGCTTGTGTCCCCCCCGGTGCCCTACAAAACCCCCCTGGTCTGCCCTCCGAAGACGCGGGTACTTACCTGCAAGCAGACCGGAACCGGGGCACCCCCTTCTCTCCATTCTAGCCTATGTGTTTTGGGCACCACTTTGAACTCTGCACCTGACCGGCCCTGAGCTGCTGGTGTGGTGACTTTGGGGTTGCTCTGAACCCCCAACGGTGGGCTACCTTGGACCAAGAACTAAGCCCTGTAAGTGTCTTACTTACCTGGTTAACCTAACAAATACTTACCTCCCCTAGGAACTGTGAAAATTGCACTAAGTGTCCACTTTTAAAACAGCTATTTGTGAATAACTTGAAAAGTATACATGCAATTTTGATGATTTGAAGTTCCTAAAGTACTTACCTGCAATACCTTTCGAATGAGATATTACATGTAGAATTTGAACCTGTGGTTCTTAAAATAAACTAAGAAAAGATATTTTTCTATACAAAAACCTATTGGCTGGATTTGTCTCTGAGTGTGTGTACCTCATTTATTGTCTATGTGTATGTACAACAAATGCTTAACACTACTCCTTGGATAAGCCTACTGCTCGACCACACTACCACAAAATAGAGCATTAGTATTATCTCTTTTTGCCACTATCTTACCTCTAAGGGGAACCCTTGGACTCTGTGCATGCTATTCCTTACTTTGAAATAGCACATACAGAGCCAACTTCCTACACCAAACTTCCCAGTTTTCAGTGTAGCCATTATGGTGCTGTGGAGTTCGTGTTTGACAAACTCCCAGACCATATACTCTTATGGCTACCCTGCACTTACAATGTCTAAGGTTTTGTTTAGACACTGTAGGGGTACCATGCTCATGCACTGGTACCCTCACCTATGGTATAGTGCACCCTGCCTTAGGGCTGTAAGGCCTGCTAGAGGGGTGTCTTACCTATACTGCATAGGCAGTGAGAGGCTGGCATGGCACCCTGAGGGGAGTGCCATGTCGACTTACTCGTTTTGTCCTCACTAGCACACACAAGCTGGCAAGCAGTGTGTCTGTGCTGAGTGAGAGGTCTCCCGGGTGGCATAAGACATGCTGCAGCCCTTGGAGACCTTCCTTGGCATCAGGGCCCTTGGTACTAGAAGTACCAGTTACAAGGGACTTATCTGGATGCCAGGGTCTGCCAATTGTGGATACAAAAGTACAGGTTAGGGAAAGAACACTGGTGCTGGGGCCTGGTTAGCAGGCCTCAGCACACTTTCAATTGTAAACATAGCATCAGCAAAGGCAAAAAGTCAGGGGGCAACCATGCCAAGGAGGCATTTCCTTACACACCTACTAAACTCAAGAGAGGGAAAGGAATGAGATGATCTTTGGCCAGTGGTTCCCAGACAAATGTGTGTAAGGTGTGAGACACTGAAGCAAGCTGACTCGATAGCATGAGGAGGTTACGGTCCTTTTGAGTAAACAGTGCTAGGGTGGATGCAAACTCACATTACTACTAGGGACATTAACTTGCAGTTTAGGACCTCTAAAGCCCACCAATGTTATTAGGTTCATCAAGGTGCAATGTAAAAAAAATAAGTGTTTGAAGAAAACCAGAACAGTTAGTTCTTCAGCCATCCTTCCTACTTCCACAAGTTCCATATATTGGTTGAAAGTACCAGAGGATGCAGAACACAAAAGGAGACCAGATGAAACGGAGGCACTGTGCTAAAGCCTCAGATCCCCATTAACAGAGGACCTCTGTGTGCCAATAGCCCTTTCTCCGCAAGTCCTTTTCACGCCTCCTAGGAAGTGGACAGTATAAAGAAGATGGAGCCAAAGGGTTGAGAACAAAATCCTTATTCTTGTTTAACTTCCCCTCCTCATTGCGCTCCTTTTACTGGATGAAAAGTGAAGCTTGTAGAAATCTAGGAAGCTGCCACTATCTACACTTGAAACTGGCTAAGCCAAAAATGTTCTTTCCAAGACTTGACAAAATCTTGTTTGCTAGCGCAAGGAAGTCTCTAAAAATTCAATGAAGCTGGCTAATCCTGATTGGCACAAGCATGGAATATCTGCAAGGTACAACCTATGTGCAATGAAGTACTGGGCTTTCTTTTTTTAAAGGTTTTGTGTGGCCACACTATGAAGAAATTACTGAAAAAAGCATCAACTTAATTCAATCAAAAATTAAATCTTCATGTACAAAAGGAGGGCTCATACCACACAAATTTGTTGGAAAAAAATAATATCCAAGTCAATTTTAGAGTGAATTAAAATAAATGTATTCCTGTTGTTTATCAAGCAGACATAATATCAGCTGCTCCTCTCACCCACCCAAGGGTGATCAGATATTAGGTTGACCTTAAAGGATATCTTAAATGTTTGGGCTTGGCATGGACAATGGTCAAGATCCCTTGCATTGTCATACCTCCTTCCTTACATAGAACAACTAACTGCACTGTTTCTTTGTACCTCCATAATGCCACCCACTTCAAGGGTTTAGGCTAGCCGCACCTCAGGTATAATCTCTGAATGCATAATCTCCTTTTCTATGTTTTGCGTCCTACTTCACTTGAATAGATATCTCAGAGCCAATAGTGTGGCTGGTTCCATACGGCTAATTTTCTCTACTTTTTGGCTGGACTCTATTTAACATTCTCTAGTTATTTAACCAAGCTCAAGGGACTTGGGCTGATGGCACAGCTAAATGAACTTCATATACATTATTCCTTGGTTGTTTAACTACACTGCAAGTACTGAGGTCATTTCAGACCTTGGTAAATTAATACAATAGGTTATCAGAAACAGACACCCCCAGTTCACATCTTTAGTGGCTCACGACATAGGATTCAGACCACAGTGTTGCTAGGTATCTGAAACCATGACAGCATCTTATTTCACCCTCTTCACGGCACATCTTGCCTAAGCACAGTAACACTTAACACACTGTGCTTATATAATGTGTCCAAACCTCACACACATCACTCAGTATGAGCCACATAGCCCCAACCACAACCAACATCTTTTTTAACTATGCTTTTTGAAGGGGTGCCCGGGAACCCGATGAAAATAGAAGTGCTTTGTGACGTCGTCAGGCATAGGATGTACTTTATAAATATTACAAACAATGTAGGCACTAACTCAACCGCTCAGAAGGCACTTTAGGCCTCGCAAAGAGTGGGCCGGTGCTATACAAATATAATGCAACTGTCTTTATCCCTGATGGAAAATCTCTAATGACTGCTGGACCTCTTGAGTACCAGCATGGGATCACCCTGAACCGTTTCATTTTGAAGACAGTGTAACAGATCACCAGTAGTTACAATTAACTCAACTCTAGGACTTGGCTGGAGTGGCCCTTGGGTATATCTATGATGGAATCAGACTGGTGTTCTTCTTTGGTGATGGGTTTTTGGACTATGTGGATTTTGACTGTTTTGGTGCACAATCGGCACAGGTTCTCAAAGTCCCACAACTACTTGACAACACCGGAGCACTGCTCTGTCGGTTAAAATAGACCTTTTGCCTCAATGTTCCTTGTAAGTATAGCTCTTAAACCCCATAGATGGTCGAGTGTATGTTAGCCAAGATAGTGACATCTTGTACTTTTTTGTACGCATCACCATTTTTGTGACTAGAACCAGATTTATGGCCAGTAAATGGGGTTGGAGTGCTAAATGATAGGACATCCTTGCAGAATGCAATGAGGGCCCCAACCACCAAGTCTCCAAAATCCCACAGAAATTCATAAGAAAAACCTGAGGTGCGTGTGCCCCATTCCATGCTTCTGTGCTAAATCTAAAAAAGGATCTGTGGCCTCTCCCCGGCATTTGAGAGATGACTTTGCGGTAAGGAAGGCAAATGAAAGGCAGTGAGGAAAAAAACAGAGTAGCTTATCAATTGAACTAAGTATCTGTTGTGATCTTATACTGATGATGCAGAAGTAGAGAGACCTGAGAAGAATGCTCACCAATGTCCAAGAATCAAACTGGCCTCTTGAGCGTAAGAGTGAAAAAAAACAATTGGACCTTTGCTGGAGATCCATAATTCGGCGGTCTGGTGGACACCTCCAGTTGGAGTATCCTCGAAAGCACTGAGCAGTTTTCTGGTGTCTAAACCCAAGCAGAAGTGAGCAGCCAAATAGGTAACCATGAGCAATATTTATTTTCTGTGTACTAAGGAGTCTCCAAAGATGTGCTGGGTTTGATTGAATTAACTATCAATGAATTTTATAGAGTGGCTCTTGGTCAAACACAATGGTAGGTGTAGGAAGCTGGCTCTTTATAGAGTGGATTAAAAAGAGGCACACTGTATTAAAAGTCCAAGAAACCCCCAGAGGAATTAGAGGCAAAAACACCACCCCAAAAAAACTCTTTGAGTTAGTGTGTGTAGGAAGTTGGCTCTGTATGTGCTATTTCAAAGTAAGGAATAGCATGCACAGAGTCCAAGGGTTCCCCTTAGAGGTAAAATAGTGGTAAAAAGAGATAATACTAATGCTCTATTTTGTGGTAGTGTGGTCGAGCAGTAGGCTTATCCAAGGAGTAGTGTTAAGCATTTGTTGTACATACACATAGACAATAAATGAGGTACACACACTCAGAGACAAATCCAGCCAATAGGTTTTGTTATAGAAAAATATCTTTTCTTAGTTTATTTTAAGAACCACAGGTTCAAATTTAACATGTAATATCTTGTTTGAAAGGTATTGCAGGTAAGTACATTAGGAACTTTGAATCATTTCAATTGCATGTATACTTTTCAAATTATTCACAAATAGCTATTTCAAAAGTGGACACTTAGTGCAATTTTCACAGTTCCTGGGGGAGGTAAGTTTTTGTTAGTTTTACCAGGTAAGTAAGACACTTACAGGGTTCAGTTCTTGGTCCAAGGTAGCCCACCGTTGGGGGTTCAGAGCAACCCCAAAGTTACCACACCAGCAGCTCAGGGCCGGTCAGGTGCAGAGTTCAAAGTGGTGCCCAAAACGCATAGGCTATAATGGAGCGAAGGGGGTGCCCCGGTTCCGGTCTGCTTGCAGGTAAGTACACGTGTCTTCGGAGGGCAGACCAGGGGGGTTTTGTAGGGCACCGGGGGGGACACAAGCCCACACAGAAATTTCACCCTCAGCGGCGCGGGGGCGGCCGGGTGCAGTGTTAGAACAAGCGTCGGGTTCGCAATGTAAGTCAATGAGAGATCAAGGGATCTCTTCAGCGCTGCAGGCAGGCAAGGGGGGGCTTCCTCGGGGAAACCTCCACTTGGGCAAGGGAGAGGGACTCCTGGGGGTCACTTCTGCAGTGAAAGTCCGGTCCTTCCGGTCCTGGGGGCTGCGGGTGCAGGGTCTTTTCCAGGCGTCGGGACTTAGGTTTCAGAGAGTCGCGGTCAGGGGAAGCCTCGGGATTCCCTCTGCAGGCGGCGCTGTGGGGGCTCAGGGGGGACAGGTTTTGGTACTCACAGTCGTAGAGTAGTCCGGGGGTCCTCCCTGAGGTGTTGGGTCTCCACCAGCCGAGTCGGGGTCGCCGGGTGCAGTGTTGCAAGTCTCACGCTTCTTGCGGGGAGATTGCAGGGGTCTTTAAAGCTGCTCCTTGAAACAAAGTTGCAGTCTTTTTGGAGCAGGTCCGCTGTCCTCGGGAGTTTCTTGTCGTAGTCGAAGCAGGGCAGTCCTCAGAGGATTCAGAGGTCGCTGGTCCCTTTGGAAGGAGTCGCTGGAGCAGAGTTCTTTGGAAGGCAGGAGACAGGCCGGTGAGTTTCTGGAGCCAAGGCAGTTGTTGTCTTCTGGTCTTCCTCTGCAGGGGTTTTCAGCTGGGCAGTCCTCCTTCTTGTTGTTGCAGGAATCTAATTTTCTAGGGTTCAGGGTAGCCCTTAAATACTAAATTTAAGGGCGTGTTTAGGTCTGGGGGGTTAGTAGCCAATGGCTACTAGCCCTGAGAGTGGGTACACCCTCTTTGTGCCTCCTCCCAAGGGGAGGGGGGTCACAATCCTAACCCTATTGGGGGAATCCTCCATCTGCAAGATGGAGGATTTCTAAAAGTTAGAGTCACCTCAGCTCAGGACACCTTAGGGGCTGTCCTGACTGGCCAGTGACTCCTCCTTGTTATTCTCATTATTTTCTCCGGCCTTGCCGCCAAAAGTGGGGGCCGGGGCCGGAGGGGGCGGGCAACTCCACTAGCTGGAGTGTCCTGCGGTGCTGTGACAAAGGGGTGAGCCTTTGAGGCTCACCGCCAGGTGTTACAGCTCCTGCCTGGGGGAGGTGTTAGCATCTCCACCCAGTGCAGGCTTTGTTACTGGCCTCAGAGTGACAAAGGCACTCTCCCCATGGGGCCAGCAACATGTCTCTAGTGTGGCAGGCTGCTGGAACTAGTCAGCCCACACAGACAGTCGGTTAAGTTTCAGGGGGCACCTCTAAGGTGCCCTCTGGGGTGTATTTTGCAATAAAATGTACACTGGCATCAGTGTGCATTTATTGTGCTGAGAAGTTTGATACCAAACTTCCCAGTTTTCAGTGTAGCCATTATGGTGCTGTGGAGATCGTGTTTAACAAACTCCCAGACCATATACTCTTATGGCTACCCTGCACTTACAATGTCTAAGGTTTTGTTTAGACACTGTAGGGGTACCATGCTCATGCACTGGTACCCTCACCTATGGTATAGTGCACCCTGCCTTAGGGCTGTAAGGCCTGCTAGAGGGGTGACTGACCTATACTTGCATAGGCAGTGAGAGGCTGGCATGGCACCCTGAGGGGAGTGCCATGTCGACTTACTCGTTTTGTTCTCACTAGCACATACAAGCTGGTAAGCAGTGTGTCTGTGCTGAGTGAGAGGTCTCCAGGGTGGCATAAGACATGCTGCAGCCCTTAGAGACCTTCCTTGGCATCAGGGCCCTTGGTACTAGAAGTACCAGTTACAAGGGACTTATCTGGATGCCAGGGTCTGCCAATTGTGGATACAAAAGTACAGGTTAGGGAAAGAACACTGGTGCTGGGGCCTGGTTAGCAGGCCTCAGCACACTTTCAATTGTAAACAAAGCATCAGCAAAGGCAAAAAGTCAGGGGGCAACCATGCCAAGGAGGCATTTCCTTACACAACCCCCCCCCAAACGAAAGAGGATGAGACTAACCTTTCCCAAGAGAGTCTTCATTTTCTAAGTGGAAGAACCTGGAAAGGCCATCTGCATTGACATGGGCAGTCCCAGGTCTGTGTTCCACTATAAAGTCCATTCCCTGTAGGGAGATGGACCACCTCAACAGTTTAGGATTTTCACCTTTCATTTGCATCAGCCATTTGAGAGGTCTGTGGTCAGTTTGAACTAGGAAGTGAGTCCCAAAGAGGTATGGTCTCAGCTTCTTCAGGGACCAAACCACAGCAAAGGCCTCCCTCTCAATGGCACTCCAACGCTGCTCCCTGGGGAGTAACCTCCTGCTAATGAAAGCAACAGGCTGGTCAAGGCCATCATCATTTGTTTGGGACAAAACTGCCCCTATCCCATGTTCAGAGGCATCTGTCTGCACAATGAACTGCTTAGAATAATCTGGAGCTTTTAGAACTGGTGCTGAGCACATTGCTTGTCTCAGGGTGTCAAAGGCCTGTTGGCATTCCACAGTCCAGTTCACTTTCTTGGGCATTTTCTTGGAGGTGAGCTCAGTGAGGGCTGTCACAATGGATCCATATCCCTTCACAAACCTCCTGTAATACCCAGTCAAGCCAAGGAATGCCCTGACTTGAGTCTGGGTTTTTGGAGCTACCCAGTCCAGAATAGTCTGGATCTTGGGTTGGAGTGGTTGAACTTGGCCTCCACCTACAAGGTGGCCCAAGTAAACCACAGTTCCCTGCCCTATCTGGCATTTGGATGCCTTGACAGAGAGGCCTGCAGATTGCAGAGCCTTCAAAACCTTCTTCAGGTGGACCAGGTGATCCTGCCAGGTGGAGCTAAAGACAGCAATATCATCAAGATAAGCTGTGCTAAAGGACTCCAAGCCAGCAAGGACTTGATTCACCAACCTTTGGAAGGTGGCAGGGGCATTCTTTAAACCAAAGGGCATAACAGTAAACTGATAATGCCCATCAGGTGTGGAGAATGCTGTTTTCTCTTTTGCTCCAGGTGCCATTTTTATTTGCCAGTACCCTGCTGTCAAGTCAAAGGTACTTAAGAATTTGGCAGCACCTAATTTATCTATGAGCTCATCAGCTCTAGGAATTGGATGAGCATCTGTCTTGGTGACAGAATTGAGCCCTCTGTAGTCCACACAAAACCTCATCTCTTTCTTTCCATCTTTGGTGTGAGGTTTGGGGACTAAGACCACTGGGCTAGCCCAGGGGCTGTCAGAGCGCTCAATTACTCCCAATTCTAGCATCTTGTGGACTTCCACCTTGATGCTTTCTTTAACATGGTCAGACTGTCTAAAGATTTTGTTTTGGACAGGCATGCTGTCTCCTGTGTCCACATCATGGGTACACAGGTGTGTCTGACCAGGGGTTAAGGAGAAGAGTTCAGGAAACTGTTGTAGGACTCTCCTACAATCAGCTTGCTGTTGGCCAGAGAGGGTGTCTGAGTAGATCACTCCATCTACTGAGCCATCTTTTGGGTCTGATGACAGAAGATCAGGGAGAGGTTCACTCTCTGCCTCCTGATCCTCATCGGTTACCATCAACAGATTCACATCAGCCCTGTCATGGAAGAGCTTAAGGCGGTTCACATGGATCACCCTCTTGGGGCTCCTGCTTGTGCCCAGGTCCACCAGGTAGGTGACCTGACTCTTCCTTTCTAGCACTGGGTAAGGGCCACTCCATTTGTCCTGGAGTGCCCTGGGAGCCACAGGCTCCAGAACCCAGACTTTCTGCCCTGGTTGGAACTCAACCAGTGCAGCCTTTTGGTCATACCAAAACTTCTGGAGCTGTTGGCTGGCCTCAAGGTTTTTGGTTGCCTTTTCCATGTACTCTGCCATTCTAGAGCGAAGGCCAAGTACATAGTCTACTATGTCTTGTTTAGGCTCATGAAGAGGTCTCTCCCAGCCTTCTTTAACAAGAGCAAGTGGTCCCCTTACAGGGTGACCAAACAGAAGTTCAAAGGGTGAGAATCCTACTCCCTTCTGTGGCACCTCTCTGTAAACAAAAAGCAGACATGGCAAGAGGACATCCCATCTCCTTTTGAGTTTTTCTGGGAGCCCCATGATCATGCCTTTTAATGTCTTGTTGAATCTCTCAACTAAGCCATTAGTTTGTGGATGGTATGGTGTAGTGAATTTGTAAGTCACTCCACACTCATTCCACATGTGTTTTAGGTATGCTGACATGAAGTTGGTACCTCTGTCAGACACCACCTCCTTAGGGAAACCCACTCTGGTAAAGATACCAATGAGGGCCTTGGCTACTGCAGGGGCAGTAGTTGACCTAAGGGGAATAGCTTCAGGATACCTAGTAGCATGATCCACTACTACTAGGATGTACATATTTCCTGAGGCTGTGGGAGGTTCCAGTGGACCAACTATGTCCACACCCACTCTTTCAAAGGGGACCCCCACCACTGGAAGTGGAATGAGGGGGGCCTTTGGGTGCCCACCTGTCTTACCACTGGATTGACAGGTGGGGCAGGAGAGGCAAAACTCCTTAACCTTCTGGGACATATTGGGCCAGTAGAAGTGGTTGACTAACCTCTCCCACGTCTTGGTTTGTCCCAAATGCCCAGCAAGGGGAATATCATGGGCTAAGGTCAGAATAAACTCTCTGAACGACTGAGGCACTACCACTCTCCTAGTGGCACCAGGTTTTGGGTCTCTGGCCTCAGTGTACAGGAGTCCATCTTCCCAATAGACCCTATGTGTTCCATTTTTCTTGCCCTTGGACTCTTCAGCAGCTTGCTGCCTAAGGCCTTCAAGAGAGGGACAGGTTTCTTGTCCCTTACACAGCTCCTCCCTTGAGGGTCCCCCTGGGCCTAAGAGCTCAACCTGATAAGGTTCAAGTTCCAAAGGCTCAGTTCCCTCAGAGGGCAGAACTTCTTCCTGAGAAGAGAGGTTCTCTTTTTCTGACTGTGTTGCAGTTGGTTTCCCAACTGACTTTCCTTTTCTCTTGGTAGGCTGGGCTATTCTTCCAGACTCCAGCTCTACTTTTTCACCCTGTGCCTTGCATTGTGCTCTTGTTTTTACACACACCAGTTCAGGGATACCCAGCATGGCTGCGTGGGTTTTTAGTTCTACCTCAGCCCATGCTGAGGACTCCAGGTCATTTCCAAGCAGACAGTCTACTGGGATGTTTGAGGAGACCACCACCTGTTTCAGGCCATTGACCCCTCCCCATTCTAAAGTTACCATTGCCATGGGATGTGCTTTAGTCTGATTGTCAGCGTTGGTGACTGTATAAGTTTTTCCAGTCAGGTATTGGCCAGGGGAAACCAGTTTCTCTGTCACCATGGTGACACTGGCACCTGTATCCCTCAGGCCCTCTACACTTGTCCCATTAATAAAGAGCTGCTGCCTGTATTTTTGCATGTTAGGAGGCCAGGCAGCTAGTGTGGCTAAATCCACCCCACCCTCAGAGACTAGAGTAGCTTCAGTGTGGACCCTGATTTGCTCTGGGCACACTGTTGATCCCACTTGGAGACTAGCCATTCCAGTGTTACCTGGATTGGAGTTTGGAGTGGAACTTTTCTTGGGACAGGCCTTGTCTCCAGTTTGGTGTCCAGACTGACTACAGTTTCGACACCAGGCCTTTTTGGGATCAAAGTTTTTACCCTTGTACCCAGGATTGTTTTGTGAAGAGGCTCTGGGCCCACCCTCCTGTGCAGGTTTTTGGGGGCCTGTAGAAGACTCTTGACTATTTTTATTTTTGGCTGTCTCACCACCTTTCCCCTGGGGAGGTTTTGTGACCCCTTTCTTTTGGTCACCCCCTGTGGAAGTTTTGGACACCCTTGTCTTGACCCAATGGTCCGCCTTCTTTCCCAATTCTTGGGGAGAAATTGGTCCTAGGTCTACCAGATGCTGATGCAGTTTATCATTGAAACAATTACTTAACAGGTGTTCTTTCACAAATAAATTGTACAGCCCATCATAATTACTTACACCACTGCCTTGAATCCAACCATCTAGTGTTTTTACTGAGTAGTCTACAAAGTCAACCCAGGTCTGGCTCGAGGATTTTTGAGCCCCCCTGAATCTAATCCTGTACTCCTCAGTGGAGAATCCAAAGCCCTCAATCAGGGTACCCTTCATGAGGTCATAAGATTCTGCATCTTTTCCAGAGAGTGTGAGGAGTCTATCCCTACACTTTCCTGTGAACATTTCCCAAAGGAGAGCACCCCAGTGAGATTTGTTCACTTTTCTGGTTACACAAGCCCTCTCAAAAGCTGTGAACCATTTGGTGATGTCATCACCATCTTCATATTTAGTTACAATCCCTTTAGGGATTTTCAACATGTCAGGAGAATCTCTGACCCTATTTATGTTGCTGCCACCATTGATGGGTCCTAGGCCCATCTCTTGTCTTTCCCTCTCTATGGCTAGGATCTGTCTTTCCAAAGCCAATCTTTTGGCCATCCTGGCTAACTGGATGTCTTCTTCACTGGAGTTTTCCTCAGTGATTTCAGAGTTGTTGGTCCCTCCTGTGAGGGAACCAGCATCTCTGACTATTATTTGTGGAGTCAGGGCTTGAGAAGCCCTGCTCTCCCTAAGTAGGACTGGAGGGGGGGAATTTCCCTCCAAGTCACTATCTTCATCCTCTGAGTTGCCACCCTCAGAGGGGTTGGCCTTTTCAAACTCTGCCAAAAGCTCCTGGAGCTGTACTTTGGTAGGTTTGGGGCCCATTGCTATTTTCTTTAGTTTACAGAGTGACCTTAGCTCTCTCATCTGTAGATGGAGATAAGGTGTGTTGTCGAGTTCCACCACAGCCACATCTGTGCTAGACATTTTGCTTCTAAAAGTTGGAATACTTTTTAAGAATCTAAAACTGGTTCTAGAATCTAATTCAAACTTTTACAAACTTTTAAACTCTAAAAGAAATGCTAAACAGGATCTAACACAAGGCCCTAGCAGGTCCTTTAAGAATTTAGAAAACTTTTCAAATTGCAAAAATCAATTTCTAATGACAATTTTGGAATTTGTCGTGTGATCAGGTATTGGCTGAGTAGTCCAGCAAATGCAAAGTCTTGTACCCCACCGCTGATCCACCAATGTAGGAAGTTGGCTCTGTATGTGCTATTTCAAAGTAAGGAATAGCATGCACAGAGTCCAAGGGTTCCCCTTAGAGGTAAAATAGTGGTAAAAAGAGATAATACTAATGCTCTATTTTGTGGTAGTGTGGTCGAGCAGTAGGCTTATCTAGGAGTAGTGTTAAGCATTTGTTGTACATACACATAGACAATAAATGAGGTACACACACTCAGACAAATCCAGCCAATAGGTTTGGTTATAGAAAAATATCTTTTCTTAGTTTATTTTAAGAACCACAGGTTCAAATTTAACATGTAATATCTTGTTTGAAAGGTATTGCAGGTAAGTACATTAGGAACTTTGAATCATTTCAATTGCATGTATACTTTTCAAGTTATTCACAAATAGCTATTTCAAAAGTGGACACTTAGTGCAATTTTCACAGTTCCTGGGGGAGGTAAGTTTTTGTTAGTTTTACCAGGTAAGTAAGACACTTACAGGGTTCAGTTCTTGGTCCAAGGTAGCCCACCGTTGGGGGTTCAGAGCAACCCCAAAGTTACCACACCAGCAGCTCAGGGCCGGTCAGGTGCAGAGTTCAAAGTGGTGCCCAAAACGCATAGGCTATAATGGAGAGAAGGGGGTGCCCCGGTTCCGGTCTGCTTGCAGGTAAGTACCCGCGTCTTCGGAGGGCAGACCAGGGGGGTTTTGTAGGGCACCGGGGGGTACACAAGCCCACACAGAAATTTCACCCTCAGCGGCGCGGGGGCGGCCGGGTGCAGTGTTAGAACAAGCGTCGGGTTCGCAATGTAAGTCAATGAGAGATCAAGGGATCTCTTCAGCGCTGCAGGCAGGCAAGGGGGGGATTCCTCGGGGAAACCTCCACTTGGGCAAGGGAGAGGGACTCCTGGTGGTCACTTCTGCAGTGAAAGTCCGGTCCTTCCGGTCCTGGGGGCTGCGGGTGCAGGGTCTTTTCCAGGCGTCGGGACTTAGGTTTCAGAGAGTCGCGGTCAGGGGAAGCCTCGGGATTCCCTCTGCAGGCGGCGCTGTGGGGGCTCAGGGGGGACAGGTTTTGGTACTCACAGTCGTAGAGTAGTCCGGGGGTCCTCCCTGAGGTGTTGGGTCTCCACCAGCCGAGTCGGGGTCGCCGGGTGCAGTGTTGCAAGTCTCACGCTTCTTGCGGGGAGATTGCAGGGGTCTTTAAAGCTGCTCCTTGAAACAAAGTTACAGTCTTTTTGGAGCAGGTCCGCTGTCCTCGGGAGTTTCTTGTCGTCGTCGAAGCAGGGCAGTCCTCAGAGGATTCAGAGGTCGCTGGTCCCTTTGGAAGGCGTCGCTGGAGCAGAGTTCTTTGGAAGGCAGGAGACAGGCCGGTGAGTTTCTGGAGCCAAGGCAGTTGTGGTCTTCTGGTCTTCCTCTGCAGGGGTTTTCAGCTGGGCAGTCCTTCTTCTTGTTGTTGCAGGAATCTAATTTTCTAGGGTTCAGGGTAGCCCTTAAATACTCAATTTAAGGGCGTGTTTAGGTCTGGGGGGTTAGTAGCCAATGGCTACTAGCCCTGAGAGTGGGTACACCCTCTTTGTGCCTCCTCCCAAGGGGAGGGGGTCACAATCCTAACCCTATTGGGGGAATCCTCCATCTGCAAGATGGAGGATTTCTAAAAGTTAGAGTCACCTCAGCTCAGGACACCTTAGGGGCTGTCCTGACTGGCCAGTGACTCCTCCTTGTTATTCTCATTATTTTCTCCGGCCTTGCCGCCAAAAGTGGGGGCCGGGGCCGGAGGGGGCGGGCAACTCCACTAGCTGGAGTGTCCTGCGGTGCTGTGACAAAGGGGTGAGCCTTTGAGGCTCACCGCCAGGTGTTACAGCTCCTGCCTGGGGGAGGTGTTAGCATCTCCACCCAGTGCAGGCTTTGTTACTGGCCTCAGAGTGACAAAGGCACTCTCCCCATGGGGCCAGCAACATGTCTCTAGTGTGGCAGGCTGCTGGAACTAGTCAGCCCACACAGACAGTCGGTTAAGTTTCAGGGGGCACCTCTAAGGTGCCCTCTGGGGTGTATTTTGCAATAAAATGTACACTGGCATCAGTGTGCATTTATTGTGCTGAGAAGTTTGATACCAAACTTCCCAGTTTTCAGTGTAGCCATTATGGTGCTGTGGAGTTCGTGTTTAACAAACTCCCAGACCATATACTCTTATGGCTACCCTGCACTTACAATGTCTAAGGTTTTGTTTAGACACTGTAGGGGTACCATGCTCATGCACTGGTACCCTCACCTATGGTATAGTGCACCCTGCCTTAGGGCTGTAAGGCCTGCTAGAGGGGTGACTGACCTATACTTGCATAGGCAGTGAGAGGCTGGCATGGCACCCTGAGGGGAGTGCCATGTCGACTTACTCGTTTTGTTCTCACTAGCACATACAAGCTGGTAAGCAGTGTGTCTGTGCTGAGTGAGAGGTCTTCAGGGTGGCATAAGATATGCTGCAGCCCTTAGAGACCTTCCTTGGCATCAGGGCCCTTGGTACTAGAAGTACCAGTTACAAGGGACTTATCTGGATGCCAGGGTCTGCCAATTGTGGATACAAAAGTACAGGTTAGGGAAAGAACACTGGTGCTGGGGCCTGGTTAGCAGGCCTCAGCACACTTTCAATTGTAAACATAGCATCAGCAAAGGCAAAAAGTCAGGGGGCAACTATGCCAAGGAGGCATTTACTTACAGTGTGGGCAAGCAGTTGGGCATATCGGAGGGTAGTGCTAAGCATGTAATGCACACACATAGGCAGTGAGTGAGACACACAATCGATGAAGAAACTGTGCACCAATTTATAAAAAAAAAAAAAAAAAAAAAAAACCATACTCATATAAATTTAGATACCAAGATCATCGGAATCGGGAGAGAGTACTTTTCGAGTTATTACTTTTTAAAGTTTTCAAAAACTGACACTTAGTGCATTTTTCTGTTGCTGCAATGTTACACGACGGCTGAGAAAACATATATGGACAACAGGTACTTCACACATCAACTTACAGAACCAATCTTCCCTAGACCACGCCAACAAGTCACCTCGGACAGCACGGGGGGGGTCAGTGTCGGGTGCTCCATGGAAGTCAATGGGGATGGTCCAGTCAGAAAGCTGCTGTAGTGGTTGTAAAGAAATGGCTCCCTGTTGCAGTTACCCCCCACTTTTTGCCTGATACTGATGCTGACTTGACTGAGAAGAGTGCTGGGACCCTACTAACCAGGCCCCAGCACCAGTGTTCCTTCACCTAAAATGTACCATTGTATCCACAATTGGCACACCCTGGCATTCAGATAAGTCCCTTGTAGCTGGTACTTCTAGTACCAAGGGCCCTGATGCCAAGGAAGGTCTCTAAGGGCTGCAGCATGTCTTATGCCACCCTAGAGACCCCTCACTCAGCACAGACACACTGCTTACAAGCCTGTGTATGCTAGTGAGAACAAAATGAGTAAGTCGACATGGCACTCCCCTCAGGGTGCCATGCCAGCCTCTCACTGCCTATGCAGTATAGGTAAGACACCCCTCTAGCAGGCCTTACAGCCCTAAGGCAGGGTACACCATACCATAGGTGAGGGTACCAGTGCATGAGCATGGTACCCCTACAGTGTCTAAACAAAACCTTAGACATTGTAAGTGCAGGGTAGCCATAAGAGTATATGGTCTGGGAGTCTGTCAAACACGAACTCCACAGCACCATAATGGCTACACTGAAAACTGAGAAGTTTGGTATCAAACTTCTCAGCACAATAAATGCACACTGATGCCAGTGTACATTTTATTGCAAAATACACCACAGAGGGTACCTTAGAGGTGCCCCCTGAAACTTAACCGACTGTCTGTGTAGGCTGACTAGTTCCAGCAGCCTGCCACACCAGAGACATGTTGCTGGCCCCATGGGGAGAGTGCCTTTGTCACTCTGAGGCCAGTAACAAAGCCTGCACTGGGTGGAGATGCTAACACCTCCCCCAGGCAGGAGCTGTGACACCTGGCGGTGAGCCTCAAAGGCTCACCCCTTTGTCACAGCCCAGCAGGGCACTCCAGCTTAGTGGAGTTGCCCGCCCCCTCCGGCCACGGCCCCCACTTTTGGCGGCAAGGCTGGAGGGAACAAAGAAAGCAACAAGGAGGAGTCACTGGCCAGTCAGGACAGCCCCTAAGGTGTCCTGAGCTGAAGTGACTAACTTTTAGAAATCCTCCATCTTGCAGATGGAGGATTCCCCCAATAGGGTTAGGATTGTGACCCCCCTCCCCTTGGGAGGAGGCACAAAGAGGGTGTACCCACCCTCAGGGCTAGTAGCCATTGGCTACTAACCCCCCAGACCTAAAACACGCCCTTAAATTTAGTATTTAAGGGCTACCCTGAACCCTAGAAAATTAGGTTCCTGCAACTACAAGAAGAAGGACTGCCTAGCTGAAAACCCCTGCAGAGGAAGACCAGAAGACGACAACTGCCTTGGCTCCAGAAACTCACCGGCCTGTCTCCTGCCTTCCAAAGATCCTGCTCCAGCGACGCCTTCCAAAGGGACCAGCGACCTCGACATCCTCTGAGGACTGCCCCTGCTTCGAAAAGACAAGAAACTCCCGAGGACAGCGGACATGCTCCAAGAAAGGCTGCAACTTTGTTTCCAGCAGCTTTGAAAGAACCCTGCAAGCTCCCCGCAAGAAGCGTGAGACTTGCAACACTGCACCCGGCGACCCCGACTCGGCTGGTGGCGATCCAACACCTCGGGAGGGACCCCAGGACTACTCTAAGACTGTGAGTACAAAAACCTGTCCCCCCTGAGCCCCCACAGCGCCGCCTGCAGAGGGAATCCCGAGGCTTCCCCTGACCGCGACTCTTTGAATCCTAAGTCCCGACGCCTGGGAGAGACCCTGCACCCGCAGCCCCCAGGACCTGAAGGACCGGACTTTCACTGGAGAAGTGACCCCCAGGAGTCCCTCTCCCTTGACCAAGTGGAGGTTTCCCCGAGGAACCCCCCCCTTGCCTGCCTGCAGCGCTGAAGAGATCCCTAGATCTCCCATTGACTTCCATTACAAACCCGACGCTTGTTTCTACACTGCACCCGGCCGCCCCCCGCGCTGCTGAGGGTGAAATTTCTGTGTGGGCCTGTGTCCCCCCCGGTGCCCTACAAAACCCCCCTGGTCTGCCCTCCGAAGACGCGGGTACTTACCTGCAAGCAGACCGGAACCGGGGCACCCCCTTCTCTCCATTCTAGCCTGTGTGTTTTGGGCACCACTTTGAACTCTGCACCTGACCGGCCCTGAGCTGCTGGTGTGGTGACTTTGGGGTTGCTCTGAACCCCCAACGGTGGGCTACCTTGGACCAAGAACTAAGCCCTGTAAGTGTCTTACTTACCTGGTTAACCTAACAAATACTTACCTCCCCTAGGAACTGTGAAAATTGCACTAAGTGTCCACTTTTAAAACAGCTATTTGTCAATAACTTGAAAAGTATACATGCAATTTTGATGATTGGAAGTTCCAAAAGTACTTACCTGCAATACCTTTCGAATGAGATATTACATGTAGAATTTGAACCTGTGGTTCTTAAAATAAACTAAGAAAAGATATTTTTCTATACAAAAACCTATTGGCTGGATTTGTCTCTGAGTGTGTGTACCTCATTTATTGTCTATGTGTATGTACAACAAATGCTTAACACTACTCCTTGGATAAGCCTACTGCTCGACCACACTACCACAAAATAGAGCATTAGTATTATCTATTTTTACCACTATTTTACCTCTAAGGGGAACCCTTGGACTCTGTGCATGCTATTCCTTACTTTGAAATAGCACATACAGAGCCAACTTCCTACATTGGTGGCAGCGGTGGGATACAAGACTTTGCATTTGCTGGACTACTCAGCCAATACCTGATCACACGACAAATTCCAAAATTGTCATTAGAAATTGATTTTTGCAATTTGAAAAGTTTTCTAAATTCTTAAAAGACCTGCTAGGGCCTTGTGTTAGATCCTGTTTAGCATTTCTTTTAGAGTTTAAAAGTTTGTAAAAGTTTGAATTAGATTCTAGAACCAGTTGTAGATTCTTAAAAAGTATTCCAACTTTTAGAAGCAAAATGTCTAGCACAGATGTGACTGTGGTGGAACTCGACACCACACCTTACCTCCATCTTAAGATGAGGGAGCTAAGGTCACTCTGTAAAATAAAGAAAATAACAATGGGCCCCAAACCTACCAAAATACAGCTCCAGGAGCTTTTGGCAGAGTTTGAAAAGGCCAACCCCTCTGAGGGTGGCAACTCAGAGGAAGAGGATAGTGACTTGGAGGAAAATTACCCCCTACCAGTCCTATCTAGGGAGAACAGGGTCCCTCAAACCCTGACTCCAAAAATAATAGTCAGAGATGCTGGTTCCCTCACAGGAGAGACCAACACCTCTGAAATCACTGAGTGTAGGAAGTTGGCTCTGTATGTGCTATTTCAAAGTAAGGAATAGCATGCACAGAGTCCAAGGGTTCCCCTTAGAGGTAAAATAGTGGTAAAAATAGATAATACTAATGCTCTATTTTGTGGTAGTGTGGTCGAGCAGTAGGCTTATCCAAGGAGTAGTGTTAAGCATTTGTTGTACATACACATAGACAATAAATGAGGTACACACACTCAGAGACAAATCCAGCCAATAGGTTTTTATATAGAAAAATATCTTTTCTTAGTTTATTTTAAGAACCACAGGTTCAAATTCTACATGTAATAGCTCATTCGAAAGGTATTGCAGGTAAGTACTTTAGGAACTTCAAATCATCAAAATTGCATGTATACTTTTCAAGTTATTCACAAATAGCTGTTTTAAAAGTGGACACTTAGTGCAATTTTCACAGTTCCTAGGGGAGGTAAGTATTTGTTAGTTTTACCAGGTAAGTAGGACACTTACAGGGTTCAGTTCTTGGTCCAAGGTAGCCCACCGTTGGGGGTTCAGAGCAACCCCAAAGTCACCACACCAGCAGCTCAGGGCCGGTCAGGTGCAGAGTTCAAAGTGGTGCCCAAAACACATAGGCTAGAATGGAGAGAAGGGGGTGCCCCGGTTCCGGTCTGCTTGCAGGTAAGTACCCGCGTCTTCGGAGGGCAGACCAGGGGGGTTTTGTAGGGCACCGGGGGGGACACAAGTCCACACAGAAATTTCACCCTCAGCAGCGCGGGGGCGGCCGGGTGCAGTGTAGAAGCAAGCGTCGGGTTTTCAATGTTAGTCTATGAGAGATCTCGGGATCTCTTCAGCGCTGCAGGCAGGCAAGGGGGGGATTCCTCGGGGAAACCTCCACTTGGGCAAGGGAGAGGGACTCCTGGGGGTCACTTCTCCAGTGAAAGTCCGGTCCTTCAGGTCCTGGGGGCTGCGGGTGCAGGGTCTCTCCCAGGCGTCGGGACTTTAGGTTCAAAGAGTCGCGGTCAGGGGAAGCCTCGGGATTCCCTCTGCAGGCGGCGCTGTGGGGGCTCAGGGGGGACAGGTTTTGGTACTCACAGTATCAGAGTAGTCCTGGGGTCCCTCCTGAGGTGTTGGATCGCCACCAGCCGCGTCGGGGTCGCCGGGTGCAGTGTTGCAAGTCTCACGCTTCTTGCGGGGAGCTTGCAGGGTTCTTTAAAGCTGCTGGAAACAAAGTTGCAGCTTTTCTTGGAGCAGGTCCGCTGTCCTCGGGAGTTTCTTGTCTTTTCGAAGCAGGGGCAGTCCTCAGAGGATGTCGAGGTCGCTGGTCCCTTTGGAAGGCGTCGCTGGAGCAGGATCTTTGGAAGGCAGGAGACAGGCCGGTGAGTTTCTGGAGCCAAGGCAGTTGTCGTCTTCTGGTCTTCCTCTGCAGGGGTTTTTCAGCTAGGCAGTCCTTCTTCTTGTAGATGCAGGAATCTAATTTTCTAGGGTTCAGGGTAGCCCTTAAATACTAAATTTAAGGGCGTGTTTAGGTCTGGGGGGTTAGTAGCCAATGGCTACTAGCCCTGAGGGTGGGTACACCCTCTTTGTGCCTCCTCCCAAGGGGAGGGGGTCACAATCCTAACCCTATTGGGGGAATCCTCCATCTGCAAGATGGAGGATTTCTAAAAGTTAGAGTCACCTCAGCTCAGGACACCTTAGGGGCTGTCCTGACTGGCCAGTGACTCCTCCTTGTTATTCTCATTATTTTCTCCGGCCTTGCCGCCAAAAGTGGGGCCTGGCCGGAGGGGGCGGGCAACTCCACTAGCTGGAGTGTCCTGCTGGGTTGGCACAAAGGAGGTGAGCCTTTGAGGCTCACCGCCAGGTGTGACAATTCCTGCCTGGGAGAGGTGTTAGCATCTCCACCCAGTGCAGGCTTTGTTACTGGCCTCAGAGTGACAAAGGCACTCTCCCCATGGGGCCAGCAACATGTCTCGGTTTGTGGCAGGCTGCTAAAACTAGTCAGCCTACACAGATAGTCGGTTAAGTTTCAGGGGGCACCTCTAAGGTGCCCTCTGTGGTGTATTTTACAATAAAATGTACACTGGCATCAGTGTGCATTTATTGTGCTGAGAAGTTTGATACCAAACTTCCCAGTTTTCAGTGTAGCCATTATGGTGCTGTGGAGTTCGTGTAAAACAGACTCCCAGACCATATACTCTTATGGCTACCCTGCACTTACAATGTCTAAGGTTTTGTTTAGACACTGTAGGGGCACAGTGCTCATGCACTGGTACCCTCACCTATGGTATAGTGCACCCTGCCTTAGGGCTGTAAGGCCTGCTAGAGGGGTGTCTTACCTATACTGCATAGGCAGTGAGAGGCTGGCATGGCACCCTGAGGGGAGTGCCATGTCGACTTACTCATTTTGTTCTCACTAGCACACACAGGCTTGTAAGCAGTGTGTCTGTGCTGAGTGAGGGGTCTCTAGGGTGGCATAAGACATGCTGCAGCCCTTAGAGACCTTCCTTGGCATCAGGGCCCTTGGTACTAGAAGTACCAGTTACAAGGGACTTATCTGAATGCCAGGGTGTGCCAATTGTGGATACAATGGTACATTTTAGGTGAAGGAACACTGGTGCTGGGGCCTGGTTAGCAGGGTCCCAGCACACTTCTCAGTCAAGTCAGCATCAGTATCAGGCAAAAAGTGGGGGGTAACTGCAACAGGGAGCCATTTCTTTACACAAGCCCCCCCCAGCCCACAGGCCAGGAGACTCAGCCAACGCTGGAAGAGTCTTCCTAGTCTGTCAGGCGAGGAAGAGTAGAGGAAATGGCTGGTTTGTTGCAGGGCCTACTCTGCCTTACATCCTCCTGTTCAGGTCATTCCCTCTGGGGAACTGACCCACTTCCACAGTGATAGGACCTAGTCTGAACTGCCTCTTGTCTGTGCTTTTTATGTCTTCACCCATTCTCTCTATTTTGAGGTCAGAGGTATCCACCTCTGCTAATCTTATCTTGGCCAGGGTTACCCCTAGCTTACCCAGAGAGGTTACCCAGAGCTGGAGTAACCCCACCATGACCAATAGGGTCAGGGGGCCTAACTTGCTATTTGGCATGGGGTCAGACCACCATGCTAAGGATAGTGCAGCCATAAAGGCTAACACCCAGCAGAGGCCACTGACAGCTGTCAGTGCCCAGAACCACACCTTTAGCTCTTCACCTAAAAGGGAAGGGGCTAAGTTACAGGCCTCTTTGGGTTCAGGTTGCCTGTCTGCTGTATTAGAGTGGGGGGTTACCACATCTTGTAGTAAACACCCTTCTTCCACTCTTTCTTCTGTTAGCTGAGGAGCCACCCACTCAGGTTTAACAGTTGCCTGACTAGCCAGGACTTCTTGTGGGTCAGGTTGGACTTTATCAGGGCCATTTTTGGAGTTCTCCCCTACTGGAGCAGAATCTCCTTGGCTTGCTGTAACCTTGGCTAAAGGTTGTCCACCCTTCCTACTCTGTTTTCTTTTCTTCTTCTTCTGGGGCCTGCTTGCATTTACTGCAGAGGCAGGACTTCCAGAATCCTTGGGAGAGGACTGGCACTGGACCAGTTCCTCTCTTGGGCTCTGACTAACCTCTGGGTAGTCATTTCCAAGGAGACAATCAAGGGGGAGGTCTGTACTGACTACTACCCTTCTCCAGCTAAGAGTGCCACCCACTTCTATGGGCACTAAAGCCACAGGTCTCTTAGTGACCCTGTCTAGGCTAACTCTTACCCTGGCAGTCTCACCTGGGATGTACTGGTTTGAGAGCACCAGCCTGTCATGCACAATAGTGTGACTGGCACAAGTGTCTCTCAGGGCAGTGGTTGGGATTCCATTCACCAGTAGGTGGTGGAAGTGTCTACTTCCCTCTGGAATCTCCAACTCACCTGTTGGGCCCTGTTTCCAGTTGAAGGCTAGGAAGACCTCCTCATCTGAGGAGTCATCTCCCATGGCTACACTGGTTACCCCAGGAATTTTGTTCTGGGGTTTGTTTTTGGGACAAGAAGTGTCCTTGGTGTGGTGCCCAGACTGTTTACAGTTGTGGCACCATGCCTTAGTGGCATCCCAGTTCTTACCCTGGTACCCACCTTTGTTTTGGGTTGTGTCCTGGGGCCCACCCACCTGTTCTGGTTTTTGGGGGCCTACAGAGGACTCTTTTTCTTGGTTTCTAGTGTTACCCACTTTCTCCTGGGGAGTTTTTGTAACCCCTTTCTTTTGGTCACCCCCAGTGGAAGTTTTGGTTACCCTAGTCTTGACCCAGTGGTCTGCCTTCTTTCCCAATTCTTGGGGAGAAATTGGACCTAGGTCTACCAGATACTGATGCAACTTTTCATTGAAGCAGTTACTTAAAATGTGTTCTTTCATAAACAAATTATAAAGCCCAACATAGTCACACACTTCATTTCCAGTTAACCAACCATCTAGTGTTTTTACTGAGTAGTCTACAAAATCAACCCAGGTCTGGCTCGAGGATTTTTGAGCCCCCCTGAACCTAATTCTATACTCCTCAGTGGAGAATCCAAAGCCCTCAATCAGGGTACCCTTCATGAGGTCATAAGATTCTGCATCTTTTCCAGAGAGTGTGAGGAGTCTATCCCTACACTTTCCAGTGAACATTTCCCAAAGGAGAGCACCCCAGTGAGATCTGTTCACTTTTCTGGTTACACAAGCCCTCTCAAAAGCTGTGAACCATTTGGTGATGTCATCACCAGCTTCATATTTTGTTACAATCCCTTTGGGGATTTTTAGGATGTCAGGAGAATCTCTGACCCTATTTAAGTTGCTGCCACCATCGATGGGACCTAGGCCCATCTCTTTTCTTTCCCTTTCTATGGCTAGGAGCTGCTTTTCCAAAGCCAATCTTTTGACCATCCTGGCTAACAGGGGGTCATCTTCACTGGAGTTATCCTCAGTGATTTCAGAGGTGTTGGTCTCTCCTGTGAGGGAACCAGCATCTCTGACTATTATTTTTGGAGTCAGGGTTTGAGGGACCCTGTTCTCCCTAGATAGGATTGGTAGGGGGGAATTGTCCTCCAAGTCACTATCCTCTTCCTCTGAGTTGCCACCCTCAGAGGGGTTGGCCTTTTCAAACTCTGCCAAAAGCTCCTGGAGCTGTATTTTGGTAGGTTTGGGGCCCATTGTTATTTTCTTTATTTTACAGAGTGACCTTAGCTCCCTCATCTTAAGATGGAGGTAAGGTGTGGTGTCGAGTTCCACCACAGTCACATCTGTGCTAGACATTTTGCTTCTAAAAGTTGGAATACTTTTTAAGAATCTACAACTGGTTCTAGAATCTAATTCAAACTTTTACAAACTTTTAAACTCTAAAAGAAATGCTAAACAGGGACTTAACACACAAGGCCCTAGCAGGACTTTTAAGAATTTAGAAAACTTTTCAAATTGCAAAAATCAATTTCTAATGACAATTTTGGAATTTGTCGTGTGATCAGGTATTGGCTGAGTAGTCCAGCAAATGCAAAGTCTTGTACCCCACCGCTGATCCACCAATGTAGGAAGTTGGCTCTGTATGTGCTATTTCAAAGTAAGGAATAGCATGCACAGAGTCCAAGGGTTCCCCTTAGAGGTAAAATAGTGGTAAAAATAGATAATACTAATGCTCTATTTTGTGGTAGTGTGGTCGAGCAGTAGGCTTATCCAAGGAGTAGTGTTAAGCATTTGTTGTACATACACATAGACAATAAATGAGGTACACACACTCAGAGACAAATCCAGCCAATAGGTTTTTATATAGAAAAATATCTTTTCTTAGTTTATTTTAAGAACCACAGGTTCAAATTCTACATGTAATAGCTCATTCGAAAGGTATTGCAGGTAAGTACTTTAGGAACTTCAAATCATCAAAATTGCATGTATACTTTTCAAGTTATTCACAAATAGCTGTTTTAAAAGTGGACACTTAGTGCAATTTTCACAGTTCCTAGGGGAGGTAAGTATTTGTTAGTTTTACCAGGTAAGTAGGACACTTACAGGGTTCAGTTCTTGGTCCAAGGTAGCCCACCGTTGGGGGTTCAGAGCAACCCCAAAGTCACCACACCAGCAGCTCAGGGCCGGTCAGGTGCAGAGTTCAAAGTGGTGCCCAAAACACATAGGCTAGAATGGAGAGAAGGGGGTGCCCCGGTTCCGGTCTGCTTGCAGGTAAGTACCCGCGTCTTCGGAGGGCAGACCAGGGGGGTTTTGTAGGGCACCGGGGGGGACACAAGTCCACACAGAAATTTCACCCTCAGCAGCGCGGGGGCGGCCGGGTGCAGTGTAGAAGCAAGCGTCGGGTTTTCAATGTTAGTCTATGAGAGATCTCGGGATCTCTTCAGCGCTGCAGGCAGGCAAGGGGGGGATTCCTCGGGGAAACCTCCACTTGGGCAAGGGAGAGGGACTCCTGGGGGTCACTTCTCCAGTGAAAGTCCGGTCCTTCAGGTCCTGGGGGCTGCGGGTGCAGGGTCTCTCCCAGGCGTCGGGACTTTAGGTTCAAAGAGTCGCGGTCAGGGGAAGCCTCGGGATTCCCTCTGCAGGCGGCGCTGTGGGGGCTCAGGGGGGACAGGTTTTGGTACTCACAGTATCAGAGTAGTCCTGGGGTCCCTCCTGAGGTGTTGGATCGCCACCAGCCGCGTCGGGGTCGCCGGGTGCAGTGTTGCAAGTCTCACGCTTCTTGCGGGGAGCTTGCAGGGTTCTTTAAAGCTGCTGGAAACAAAGTTGCAGCTTTTCTTGGAGCAGGTCCGCTGTCCTCGGGAGTTTCTTGTCTTTTCGAAGCAGGGGCAGTCCTCAGAGGATGTCGAGGTCGCTGGTCCCTTTGGAAGGCGTCGCTGGAGCAGGATCTTTGGAAGGCAGGAGACAGGCCGGTGAGTTTCTGGAGCCAAGGCAGTTGTCGTCTTCTGGTCTTCCTCTGCAGGGGTTTTTCAGCTAGGCAGTCCTTCTTCTTGTAGATGCAGGAATCTAATTTTCTAGGGTTCAGGGTAGCCCTTAAATACTAAATTTAAGGGCGTGTTTAGGTCTGGGGGGTTAGTAGCCAATGGCTACTAGCCCTGAGGGTGGGTACACCCTCTTTGTGCCTCCTCCCAAGGGGAGGGGGTCACAATCCTAACCCTATTGGGGGAATCCTCCATCTGCAAGATGGAGGATTTCTAAAAGTTAGAGTCACCTCAGCTCAGGACACCTTAGGGGCTGTCCTGACTGGCCAGTGACTCCTCCTTGTTATTCTCATTATTTTCTCCGGCCTTGCCGCCAAAAGTGGGGCCTGGCCGGAGGGGGCGGGCAACTCCACTAGCTGGAGTGTCCTGCTGGGTTGGCACAAAGGAGGTGAGCCTTTGAGGCTCACCGCCAGGTGTGACAATTCCTGCCTGGGAGAGGTGTTAGCATCTCCACCCAGTGCAGGCTTTGTTACTGGCCTCAGAGTGACAAAGGCACTCTCCCCATGGGGCCAGCAACATGTCTCGGTTTGTGGCAGGCTGCTAAAACTAGTCAGCCTACACAGATAGTCGGTTAAGTTTCAGGGGGCACCTCTAAGGTGCCCTCTGTGGTGTATTTTACAATAAAATGTACACTGGCATCAGTGTGCATTTATTGTGCTGAGAAGTTTGATACCAAACTTCCCAGTTTTCAGTGTAGCCATTATGGTGCTGTGGAGTTCGTGTAAAACAGACTCCCAGACCATATACTCTTATGGCTACCCTGCACTTACAATGTCTAAGGTTTTGTTTAGACACTGTAGGGGCACAGTGCTCATGCACTGGTACCCTCACCTATGGTATAGTGCACCCTGCCTTAGGGCTGTAAGGCCTGCTAGAGGGGTGTCTTACCTATACTGCATAGGCAGTGAGAGGCTGGCATGGCACCCTGAGGGGAGTGCCATGTCGACTTACTCATTTTGTTCTCACTAGCACACACAGGCTTGTAAGCAGTGTGTCTGTGCTGAGTGAGGGGTCTCTAGGGTGGCATAAGACATGCTGCAGCCCTTAGAGACCTTCCTTGGCATCAGGGCCCTTGGTACTAGAAGTACCAGTTACAAGGGACTTATCTGAATGCCAGGGTGTGCCAATTGTGGATACAATGGTACATTTTAGGTGAAGGAACACTGGTGCTGGGGCCTGGTTAGCAGGGTCCCAGCACACTTCTCAGTCAAGTCAGCATCAGTATCAGGCAAAAAGTGGGGGGTAACTGCAACAGGGAGCCATTTCTTTACACTGAGGATAACTCCAGTGAAGATGACCCCCTGTTAGCCAGGATGGTCAAAAGATTGGCTTTGGAAAAGCAGCTCCTAGCCATAGAAAGGGAAAGAAAAGAGATGGGCCTAGGTCCCATCGATGGTGGCAGCAACATAAATAGGGTCAGAGATTCTCCTGACATGTTGAAAATCCCTAAAGGGATTGTAACTAAATATGAAGATGGTGATGACATCACTAAATGGTTCACAGCTTTTGAGAGGGCTTGTGCAACCAGAAAAGTAAACAGATCTCACTGGGGTGCTCTCCTTTGGGAAATGTTCACTGGAAAGTGTAGGGATAGACTCCTCACACTCTCTGGAAAAGATGCAGAATCTTATGACCTCATGAAGGGTACCCTGATTGAGGGCTTTGGATTCTCCACTGAGGAGTATAGAATTAGATTCAGGGGGGCTCAAAAATCCTCGAGCCAGACCTGGGTTGATTTTGTAGACTACTCAGTAAAAACACTAGATGGTTGGTTAACTGGAAATGAAGTGTGTGACTATGTTGGGCTTTATAATTTGGTTATGAAAGAACACATTTTAAGTAACTGCTTCAATGAAAAGTTGCATCAGTATCTGGTAGACCTAGGTCCAATTTCTCCCCAAGAATTGGGAAAGAAGGCAGACCACTGGGTCAAGACTAGGGTAACCAAAACTTCCACTGGGGGTGACCAAAAGAAAGGGGTTACAAAAACTCCCCAGGAGAAAGTGGGTGACACTAGAAACAAAGAAAAAGAGTCCTCTGTAGGCCCCCAAAAACCAGAACAGGTGGGTGGGCCCCAAGACACAACCCAAAACAAAGGTGGGTACCAGGGTAAGAACTGGGATGCCACTAAGGCATGGTGCCACAACTGTAAACAGTCTGGGCACCACACCAAGGACACTTCTTGTCCCAAAAACAAACCCCAGAACAAAATTCCAGGGGTAACCAGTGTAGCCATGGGAGATGACTCCTCAGATGAGGAGGTCTTCATAGCCTTCAACTGGAAACAGGGCCCAACAGGTGAGTTGGAGATTCCAGAGGGAAGTAGACACTTCCACCACCTACTGGTGAATGGAATCCCAACCACTGCCCTGAGAGACACTTGTGCCAGTCACACTATTGTGCATGACAGGCTGGTGCTCTCAAACCAGTACATCCCAGGTGAGACTGCCAGGGTAAGAGTTAGCCTAGACAGGGTCACTAAGAGGCCTGTGGCTTTAGTACCCATAGAAGTGGGTGGCACTCTTAGCTGGAGAATGAAAATGTCACTTACCCAGTGTACATCTGTTCGTGGCATCAGTCGCAGTAGATTCGCATGTTCTGCAATAGCCATCTGGTGTTGGGCCGGAGTGTTACAAGTTGTTTTTCTTCGAAGAAGTCTTTCGAGTCACGGGACCGAGTGACTCCTCCTTTTGTCTCCATTGCGCATGGGCGTCGACTCCATCCTCGATTGTTTTTCCCCGCAGAGTGTGAGGTAGGAGTTGAATTGTAGTAATAGTGCCCATGCAATGGAGTGACTAAGTATGCACTTATTTAAGGTTGAGATGATACATATATAAATAATTGAAGGTAACTTCCAAACTGCTACAGGCTCCCGGGGAGGCGGGTGGGCACATGCGAATCTACTGCGACTGATGCCACGAACAGATGTACACTGGGTAAGTGACATTTTCAGTTCGATGGCATCTGTCGCTGTAGATACGCATGTTCTGCAATAGACTAGTAAGCAGTTATTTCCCCAAAAGCGGTGGATCAGCCTGTAGGAGTGGAAGTAGTCTGAAATAATGTCCTTAATACAGCTTGACCTACTGTGGCTTGTTGTGCGGATAACACGTCTACACAGTAGTGCTTGGTGAATGTGTGAGGCGTAGACCATGTGGCTGCCTTACATATTTCTTGCATTGGGATGTTTCCTAGAAAGGCCATGGTAGCACCTTTCTTTCTGGTTGAGTGTGCCCTTGGTGTAATGGGCAGCTGTCGTTTAGCTTTAAGGTAGCAGATTTGGATGCATTTAACTATCCATCTGGCTATACCTTGTTTTGAAATTGGGTTTCCTGCATGAGGTTTTTGAAATGCAATAAAGAGTTGTTTAGTCTTTCTGATGTTCTTTGTTCTGTCAATGTAATACATTAATGCTCTTTTGACATCTAATGTATGTAGTGCCCTTTCAGCTACGGTATCTGGCTGTGGAAAGAACACCGGAAGTTCCACTGTTTGATTTAGATGGAACGGTGAAATAACCTTTGGCAAAAATTTAGGATTGGTCCTTAGGACGACTTTATTTTTGTGTAGTTGTATAAAAGGTTCCTGTATAGTAAACGCCTGAATCTCGCTTACTCTTCTCAGGGAAGTAATGGCGATGAGAAATGCCACCTTCCAGGTTAGGAACTGTATGTCGCAGGAGTGCATGGGTTCAAAAGGTGGACCCATAAGTCTAGTTAGGACAACATTTAGGTTCCATGAAGGAACAGGTAGTGTTCTTGGTGGTATAATTCTCCTAAGGCCCTCCATGAATGCTTTAATGACTGGTATTTTATATAGGGAAGTTGAATAGGTAGTCTGCAGGTATGCAGATATTGCTGCAAGGTGAATCTTAATGGAAGAGAAAGCTAGGTTAGATTTTTGTAAGTGAAGCAAGTAACCCACTACATGTTCTGGAGTTGTGTGTAATGGTTGTATTTGATTAATATGGCAGTAGCAAACAAACCTCTTCCATTTACTTGCATAGCAGTGCCTGGTGGATGGCCTTCTTGCTTGTTTTATGACTTCCATACATTCTTGGGTAAGTTGTAAGTGCCCGAATTCTAGGATTTCAGGAGCCAGATTGCTAGATTCAGCGATGCTGGATCTGGGTGTCTGATCTTTTGGTTGTGCTGTGTCAACAGATCTGGCCTGTTGGGCAATTTGATGCAGGGTACCACTGATAGGTCTAGCAGCGTTGTGTACCAGGGTTGCCTTGCCCAAGTTGGTGCTATCAATATGAGTTTGAGTTTGCTTTGACTGAGTTTGTTTACCAGGTAAGGAAGGAGAGGGAGAGGAGGAAAATCGTAAGCAAATATCCCTGACCAGTTCATCCATAGGGCATTGCCTTGGGATTGTTTGTGTGGGTATCTGGATGCGAAGTTTTGGCATTTTGCGTTCTCCCTTGTCGCAAACAAGTCTATCTGAGGTGTTCCCCAGAGTTTGAAATAAGTGTTCAGTATTTGGGGGTGAATTTCCCATTCGTGGACCTGTTGGTGATCTCGAGAGAGATTGTCTGCGAGTTGATTTTGTATCCCTGGTATAAACTGTGCAATTAGGCGAATTTGGTTGTGAATTGCCCAATGCCAAATTTTTTGTGCTAACATGCTTAACTGCGTGGAGTGCGTCCCTCCCTGCTTGTTTAGATAATACATTGTTGTCATGTTGTCTGTTTTGACGAGAATGTATTTGTGAACTATTATTGGTTGGAAAGCTTTTAGTGCTTGAAAAACTGCAAGAAGTTCTAGGTGATTGATATGCAGTTTTGTTTGATGTACGTTCCATTGTCCTTGTATGCTGTGTTGATCGAGGTGTGCTCCCCACCCTGTCATGGAAGCATCTGTTGTTATTACGTATTGTGGCACTGGGTCTTGAAAAGGCCGCCCCTTGTTTAAATTTATGTTGTTCCACCACAGAAGCGAGAGGTAAGTTTGGCGGTCTATTAACACCAGATCTAGAAGGTGACCCTGTGCTTGAGACCACTGTGATGCTAGGCATTGTTGTAAGGGCCTCATGTGCAGTCTTGCGTTTGGGACAATGGCTATGCATGATGACATCATGCCTAGGAGTTGTAATACCATCTTTGCTTGTATCTTTTGTGTTGGATACATGCGTTGTATGATGGTGTTGAAATTTTGAATTCTTTGTGGACTTGGAGTGGCTACTCCTTTTGATGTGTCTATTATGGCTCCCAGGTATTGTTGTACCTTGCGTGGCCGAATCTTGGATTTTGTGAAATTGACGGTGAACCCTAGTTTGAAGAGGGTTTGTATGATATGATTTGTGTGATTTGAGCACTCTATTAACGAATGGGCCTTGATTAGCCAGTCGTCTAGATATGGGAACACATGTATTTGCTGCCTTCTGATGTGTGCAGCGACTACCGCTAGACATTTGGTAAAGACTCTTGGTGCGGTTGTTAATCCGAAAGGCAGTACCTTGAATTGGTAATGTATTCCTTTGAATACAAACCTTAGGTATTTCCTGTGCGATGGGTGAATTGGTATATGGAAATAAGCATCCTTGAGGTCTAAAGTTGCCATGTAGTCGTGCAGCTTTAGCAATGGCAATACTTCTTGTAGTGTGACCATGTGGAAGTGGTCTGATTTGATGAAAGTGTTGACTACTCTGAGGTCTAGGATTGGTCTCAGTGTTTTGTCCTTCTTTGGTATCAGAAAGTACAGTGAGTAAACTCCTGTGTTTATTTGTGTGTTTGGCACTAATTCGATTGCATTCTTTTGCAATAGTGCCTGCACTTCTATCTCTAGGAGATTGGAATGGTGTGTTGTTAAATTTTGTGCTTTTGGTGGTATGTTTGGAGGGAACTGTAGAAATTCTATGCAGTAACCATGTTGGATAATTGCTAGAACCCAAGTGTCTGTAGTGATTTTCTCCCATGCTCTGTAATAATGACCTATTCGTCCCCCCACTGGTGTTGTGTGGAGGGGGTGAGTGACATGTGAGTCACTGTTTAGTAGTAGGGGTTTTGGGGCTTTGGAATCTTCCTCTATTTCTAGGGAATTGCCCTCCTCTATATTGTCCCCGAAAACCTCCTCTATACTGTCCTTGGTAACTGGACGGTGTGGCTTGTGAGGTGCTGGCTTGTGTGCTTTGACCCCGAAACCCCCCTCGAAAGGGCGTTTTACGGAATGAGCTGTAATTCCCTCTGCTCTGCGGGGAGTAGAGTGCGCCCATGGCTTTGGCAGTGTCCGTATCTTTTTTGAGTTTCTCAATCGCTGTGTCCACTTCTGGACCGAACAGTTCTTTTTCATTAAAAGGCATATTGAGAACTGCTTGTTGAATCTCTGGTTTAAATCCAGACGTTCGGAGCCATGCATGCCTTCTGATAGTTACAGATGTATTAATTGTCCGTGCAGCTGTATCTGCAGCGTCCATGGAGGAGCGGATCTGGTTGTTGGAGATGGCCTGTCCCTCCTCAACCACTTGTTTTGCCCTATTTTGGAAGTCTTTGGGCAGATGTTCAATGAGATGTTGCATCTCGTCCCAGTGGGCTCTGTCATAGCGCGCAAGTAGTGCCTGGGAGTTCGCGATGCGCCACTGGTTTGCAGCTTGTGCTGCGACTCTTTTACCAGCTGCATCAAACTTGCGGCTTTCTTTATCTGGGGGTGGTGCATCTCCAGATGTGTGAGAGTTGGCCCTTTTCCTAGCTGCTCCTACAACAACAGAGTCTGGTGGCAGCTGTGTTGTGATGAAAGCCGGGTCTGTAGGAGGCGGCTTATACTTTTTTTCCACCCTTGGTGTGATTGCCCTACTTTTGACCGGGTCCTTAAATATGTCTTTTGCGTGCCGGAGCATACCAGGGAGCATAGGCAGGCTTTGGTAGGAGCTGTGGGTGGAGGAGAGTGTGTTGAACAGGAAATCATCCTCGACCTGTTCTGAGTGGAGGCTTACGTTGTGAAATTGTGCTGCTCTAGCCACCACCTGAGAGTACGCGGTGCTGTCTTCTGGTGGAGATGGTTTTGTAGGGTATGCCTCTGGGCTGTTATCTGACACTGGGGCGTCGTATAGGTCCCATGCGTCCTGGTCTTGGTCACCCTGGCTCATGGTGGTGTGAGCTGGGGAGTGTGATGGCGTTTGTGCTGGTGAAACGTTAATCACGGGCGGAGGAGAGGGTGGTGGTGTAACTCTTTTCACCACTTTTGGTTGTGGTGCTTGTTCCGTCTGGAACTCCAACCTTCTCTTTCTCCTAATGGGGGGAAGGGTGCTTATTTTTCCTGTCCCCTGCTGAATGAAGATACGCTTTTGCGTATGGTCCGCATCAGTTGCTTGTAGCTCTTCCTCAAACCTATGCTTCTGCATTTGGGAGGTTAGCGAGTGCTCTTCTGTATAAGAGCCTGAAGCTGGGTCGCTTGCAGTTTGTTTCGGCGTCGAAACTGTGTCTGCGTGTTTTTTCGGCTCCGAGGTGACTTTTTTCCTTTTCGGGGCCGAAACCTCTCGGCGTCGATCTGTTTCGGTGCCGCTGTCTCGGCATCGAGCCGTGTCCACACCGGCATCTCGGTGTCGAGGCTTGTCTCCAGCACTTTCTCGGTCCCGAGAAGGCTGCGTGCCGGTGTCTCGACCGGAGTCGGACGATCTCGGCACTGTTTGGGCCTTTTTCGGTGCCGACGGTCGGTCACCGATTTTATGGGTTGAGCCATGGCCTGGTGGCAGTGGCGTCCCCTGGGCCTTGTAAATGTTTCTTTGTGTGGTTTTCGACGTCTTACTCACGGTTTGTGTATCGTCGAATCCTTCGGAGTCTGAGTCTTGGATCGAGAAGGTACCTTCCTCTTCCTGTTCCTCGAACTCCCGTCGGGCTGTCGGTGCGGACGCCATTTGAAGTCTTCTGGCTCGACGGTCTCGGAGTGTTTTTCGGGACCGGAACGCACGACAGGCCTCGCAGGTGTCTTCGCTGTGCTCAGGTGACAGGCACAGGTTGCAGACCAAGTGTTGGTCTGTGTAGGGGTATTTATTGTGGCATTTGGGGCAGAAACGGAACGGGGTCCGTTCCATCGGCGTTCTTCAGCACGCGGTCGGGCCGACCAGGCCCCGACGGAGGATCGAAAAATTACCCCGAAGGGCACCGGAGCTCTTCGATCTTCGATGCGGTGTTGAATGTAAGTATGCCGATCCCGAACGCAACAATACCGACGAAAATCTTCCGAAATTAACTATTTTTTCTGTTCCGAAACTCGGAGCGACAGGAACACGTCCGAACCCGATGGCGGAAAAAAAACAATCGAGGATGGAGTCGACGCCCATGCGCAATGGAGACAAAAGGAGGAGTCACTCGGTCCCGTGACTCGAAAGACTTCTTCGAAGAAAAACAACTTGTAACACTCCGGCCCAACACCAGATGGCTATTGCAGAACATGCGTATCTACAGCGACAGATGCCATCGAACGGGTAGTAGTCAGTACAGACCTCCCCCTTGATTGTCTCCTTGGAAATGACTACCCAGAGGTTAGTCAGAGCCCAAGAGAGGAACTGGTCCAGTGCCAGTCCTCTCCCAAGGATTCTGGAAGTCCTGCCTCTGCAGTAAATGCAAGCAGGCCCCAGAAGAAGAAGAAAAGAAAACAGAGTAGGAAGGGTGGACAACCTTTAGCCAAGGTTACAGCAAGCCAAGGAGATTCTGCTCCAGTAGGGGAGAACTCCAAAAATGGCCCTGATAAAGTCCAACCTGACCCACAAGAAGTCCTGGCTAGTCAGGCAACTGTTAAACCTGAGTGGGTGGCTCCTCAGCTAACAGAAGAAAGAGTGGAAGAAGGGTGTTTACTACAAGATGTGGTAACCCCCCACTCTAATACAGCAGACAGGCAACCTGAACCCAAAGAGGCCTGTAACTTAGCCCCTTCCCTTTTAGGTGAAGAGCTAAAGGTGTGGTTCTGGGCACTGACAGCTGTCAGTGGCCTCTGCTGGGTGTTAGCCTTTATGGCTGCACTATCCTTAGCATGGTGGTCTGACCCCATGCCAAATAGCAAGTTAGGCCCCCTGACCCTATTGGTCATGGTGGGGTTACTCCAGCTCTGGGTAACCTCTCTGGGTAAGCTAGGGGTAACCCTGGCCAAGATAAGGTTAGCAGAGGTGGATACCTCTAAGACCAAAATAGAAAGAATGGGTGGAGACATTGAAGAGGCAGACAAGAGGCAATTCAGACTAGGTCCTATCACTGTGGAAGTAGGTCAGTTCCCCAAAGGGAATGACCTGAACAGAAGGATGTAAGGCAGAGTAGGCCCTGCAACTAACCAGCCTATTTCTCCTACTCTTCCTCGCCTGACAGACTAGGAAGACTCTCCCAGCTTGGGCTGAGTCTCCTGGCCTGTGGGCTGGGGGGGGGCTTGTGTAAAGAAATGGCTCCCTGTTGCAGTTACCCCCCACTTTTTGCCTGATACTGATGCTGACTTGACTGAGAAGAGTGCTGGGACCCTGCTAACCAGGCCCCAGCACCAGTGTTCCTTCACCTAAAATGTACCATTGTATCCACAATTGGCACACCCTGGCATTCAGATAAGTCCCTTGTAGCTGGTACTTCTAGTACCAAGGGCCCTGATGCCAAGGAAGGTCTCTAAGGGCTGCAGCATGTCTTATGCCACCCTAGAGACCCCTCACTCAGCACAGACACACTGCTTACAAGCCTGTGTATGCTAGTGAGAACAAAATGAGTAAGTCGACATGGCACTCCCCTCAGGGTGCCATGCCAGCCTCTCACTGCCTATGCAGTATAGGTAAGACACCCCTCTAGCAGGCCTTACAGCCCTAAGGCAGGGTGCACTATACCATAGGTGAGGGTACCAGTGCATGAGCATGGTACCCCTACAGTGTCTAAACAAAACCTTAGACATTGTAAGTGCAGGGTAGCCATAAGAGTATATGGTCTGGGAGTCTGTCAAACACGAACTCCACAGCACCATAATGGCTACACTGAAAACTGGGAAGTTTGGTATCAAACTTCTCAGCACAATAAATGCACACTGATGCCAGTGTACATTTTATTGCAAAATACACCACAGAGGGTACCTTAGAGGTGCCCCCTGAAACTTAACCGACTGTCTGTGTAGGCTGACTAGTTCCAGCAGCCTGCCACACCAGAGACATGTTGCTGGCCCCATGGGGAGAGTGCCTTTGTCACTCTGAGGCCAGTAACAAAGCCTGCACTGGGTGGAGATGCTAACACCTCCCCCAGGCAGGAGCTGTGACACCTGGCGGTGAGCCTCAAAGGCTCACCCCTTTGTCACAGCCCAGCAGGGCACTCCAGCTTAGTGGAGTTGCCCGCCCCCTCCGGCCACGGCCCCCACTTTTGGCGGCAAGGCTGGAGGGAACAAAGAAAGCAACAAGGAGGAGTCACTGGCCAGTCAGGACAGCCCCTAAGGTGTCCTGAGCTGAAGTGACTCTAACTTTTAGAAATCCTCCATCTTGCAGATGGAGGATTCCCCCAATAGGGTTAGGATTGTGACCCCCTCCCCTTGGGAGGAGGCACAAAGAGGGTGTACCCACCCTCAGGGCTAGTAGCCATTGGCTACTAACCCCCCAGACCTAAAACACGCCCTTAAATTTAGTATTTAAGGGCTACCCTGAACCCTAGAAAATTAGATTCCTGCAACTACAAGAAGAAGGACTGCCTAGCTGAAAACCCCTGCAGAGGAAGACCAGAAGACGACAACTGCCTTGGCTCCAGAAACTCACCGGCCTGTCTCCTGCCTTCCAAAGATCCTGCTCCAGCGACGCCTTCCAAAGGGACCAGCGACCTCGACATCCTCTGAGGACTGCCCCTGCTTCGAAAAGACAAGAAACTCCTGAGGACAGCGGACCTGCTCCAAGAAAGGCTGCAACTTTGTTTCCAGCAGCTTTGAAAGAACCCTGCAAGCTCCCCGCAAGAAGCGTGAGACTTGCAACACTGCACCCGGCGACCCCGACTCGGCTGGTGGCGATCCAACACCTCGGGAGGGACCCCAGGACTACTCTAAGACTGTGAGTACAAAAACCTGTCCCCCCTGAGCCCCCACAGCGCCGCCTGCAGAGGGAATCCCGAGGCTTCCCCTGACCGCGACTCTTTGAATCCTAAGTCCCGACGCCTGGGAGAGACCCTGCACCCGCAGCCCCCAGGACCTGAAGGACCGGACTTTCACTGGAGAAGTGACCCCCAGGAGTCCCTCTCCCTTGACCAAGTGGAGGTTTCCCCGAGGAACCCCCCCCTTGCCTGCCTGCAGCGCTGAAGAGATCCCTAGATCTCCCATTGACTTCCATTACAAACCCGACGCTTGTTTCTACACTGCACCCGGCCGCCCCGCGCTGCTGAGGGTGAAATTTCTGTGTGGGCCTGTGTCCCCCCCGGTGCCCTACAAAACCCCCCTGGTCTGCCCTCCGAAGACGCGGGTACTTACCTGCAAGCAGACCGGAACCGGGGCACCCCCTTCTCTCCATTCTAGCCTATGTGTTTTGGGCACCACTTTGAACTCTGCACCTGACCGGCCCTGAGCTGCTGGTGTGGTGACTTTGGGGTTGCTCTGAACCCCCAACGGTGGGCTACCTTGGACCAAGAACTAAGCCCTGTAAGTGTCTTACTTACCTGGTTAACCTAACAAATACTTACCTCCCCTAGGAACTGTGAAAATTGCACTAAGTGTCCACTTTTAAAACAGCTATTTGTCAATAACTTGAAAAGTATACATGCAATTTTTATGATTTAAAGTTCCTAAAGTACTTACCTGCAATACCTTTCGAATGAGATATTACATGTAGAATTTGAACCTGTGGTTCTTAAAATAAACTAAGAAAATATATTTTTCTATACAAAAACCTATTGGCTGGATTTGTCTCTGAGTGTGTGTACCTCATTTATTGTCTATGTGTATGTACAACAAATGCTTAACACTACTCCTTGGATAAGCCTACTGCTCGACCACACTACCACAAAATAGAGCATTAGTATTATCTATTTTTACCACTATTTTACCTCTAAGGGGAACCCTTGGACTCTGTGCATGCTATTCCTTACTTTGAAATAGCACATACAGAGCCAACTTCCTACAGTGGTGGACTGGGGTACCAGTCCAGGTAAAACACCAAGGGGGTTCGGTTCTTCCAATGCTCGGGGACGTAAGGACACCAGTGGTCCTCTTCTCTTCAATCCAGGGCAGCTGGGTGGAGAGGTGTCTTGAACCCGTTGGGTTTCCATCACTATGAGCTGGTACAGTAAATGAGGCCACTGAACAAGGCTGCAGGTGTGGACTGAGGGTCCAGTCCGAATGGACTCCGGTCTCAGAAGGCTCGAAGGCAATGTTGCAAAGTCCACAGTGGGCCAACTCAAAGTGGGCTTAGTTTCTGGAGGGCATGGGAACCACGCTGACATCATTGCCCCACTTCAGCTCGGGCTAGGATGCACAGGTACAGTGGTGCTGTCCGGTGTCTGGTTTTGGCTGTCCTAGGTCCTCTCAGTTCTTCTTTGGGTGCCTGCAGATGCACAGAAGCAGCTCCTCTGCTCCAAGGGACATTCTTCTGGCAAATTGTGAAGCACTGGCAGCACTTAGGGTTTCTTAGTGACTCCACAGCGGCAGGACAGGTCAGTTGCTCCACAAGGGTCAGATGCAGCAGGCAAGCTGGCAGGGTTGGCGCCAAGTCAATCGTGCTCCTTGGGTCAGCAGTCTTCTTTGTACACTTCTTTTGTGTCCAGTGGAGTTCTGAGGTCCTGGTGTCAGGGGGTCCCCTAGATACTCAATTTAGGGACGTTAATGAGAGTGAGGGATAGTAGCCCATGGGCTACTTAACCCTGGGGTCAATATGCCCCCTATTTGACCACTTCTTTTGGGGCGTGGAAATCACCCTGCCCCGAATTCCATCACACAGAAGATGGCAGAATTCCTAAGGTCATGTTCACTTCAGGCTGGTCACCCTAGAGGTGTGTCCAGCCTACAAATTCATCACGCCTCCTGCATAGCTAATTTTCTCTCCTGCCCAGAAGCCAAATGGGGCCGGGGAAAGGGAGGTTGCCATCTCCTCACCTCTGAGGGAAGCCAGATCTGCATAACAAAGGCAGTGGGCTCTTTAAAGCTCCCCTGCCTTGGAATGCAGATTGGCATGTCATCCTGTTGCGAGGGGTGTGTAACACCCCTGCCAGAATGGGCTTTGATCCTGTCCACATGAGAGCAAAGGCTCTTACCCTTGGGGGTCAGAAACCTGTCTGTTGGTGGCAGCATGGTGGTAACCAGTCAGGCAGCAAACTAGCAATTGGCAGGTTTTCAGGGGGCACCTCTGAGGTGCCTTCTGGGTGCATGTAATAATTACTCCATCACTGGAATCAGTTAGAGTTTATTAATCCAAGATGCTGGATACCAAACATCCCTAGTTTCAGTGAAGCCATTGTGTAGCTGGGGAACTTGTATTGACCAGTGTCCAGCACATGTTCTGATCTCTCAGTATCTCTAAGAATCGACAGATACAACAGGATCATATCTGCTTGTGCAGATATGTCCTCACCTGTTTATAATGCACCCTGTGTTAGGGCTGAAAGGCCTTCTGTAGAGGTGACTCACAAATATTACATGTGGTGTTAGAGGACATGGCACATGTGTGTGTGTGTGTGTGCGTCTGTGTGTGTGTGTGTGTGGTGCATCACTTTTTAGAGCACCTTGTCACGCAGCCTGGAGTGGCAGTTTGTATGGGTTTGGTGCTGGGTCCCTTAGCATGGCACAAGTTAAGCTGCAGCTCTTAAGTACCCTCTTTAATACCTATACTCTAGGTATCAGAGGTAGCACTTACTAGGGACCTACAAAGGTGCTAAAGGCATGGTCAATTGGGTTTTAAGGGACCAGTGGTCTTGTTTTTAGGGAAGGAACACTGTAAAGAAATGGCTCCCTGTTGCAGTTACCCCCCACTTTTTGCCTGATACTGATGCTGACTTGACTGAGAAGTGTGCTGGGACCCTGCTAATCAGGTGTCACACTGAAGCTACATTAGTCTCTGAGGGTGGGGTGGATTTAGCCACACTGGCTGCCTGGCCTCCTAACATGCAGCAGCTCTTAATTAATGGGACAAGTGTAGAAGGCCTGAGGGATACAGGTGCCAGTGTCACTATGGTGACAGAGAAACTGGTTTCCCCTGGTCAATACCTGGCTGGACAAACTTATCCAGTCACCAACGCTGACAATCAGACTAAAGTACATCCCATGGCTATGGTAACTTTAGAATGGGGAGGGGTCAATGGCCTGAAACAGGTGGTGGTCTCCTCAAATATCCCAGTAGACTGTTTGCTTGGAAATGACCTGGAGTCCTCAGCATGGGCTGAGGTAGAACTGAAAACCCATGCAGCCATGCTGGGTATCCCTGAACTGGTGTGTGTCAAGACAAGGGCGCAGTGCAAGGCTCAGGGCGAAAAAGTAGAGCTGGAGTCTGGAAAAAGGGCCAGGCCTACCAAGAGAAAAGGAAAGTCAGCTGGGAAACCAGTTGCAACACAACAACAAAAAGAGAACCTCTCTTCTCAGGAAGAAGTTCTGCCCTCTGAGGGAACTGAGCCTATGGAGTTAGAACCTTATCAGGTTGAGCTCTTAGGCCCAGGGGGACACTCAAGGGAGCAGTTGTGTAAGGGGCAAGAAACCTGTCCCTCTCTTGAAGGCCTTAGGCAGCAAGCTGCTGAAGAGTCCAATGGCAAAAAAACTGGAACACATAGGGTGTAAGGAAATGCCTCCTTGGCATGGTTACCCCCTGACTTTTTGCCTTTGCTGATGCTATGTTTTGAATTGAAAGTGTGCTGAGGCCTGCTAACCAGGCCCCAGCACCAGTGTTCTTTCCCTAACCTGTACTTTTGATTCCACAATTGGCACACCCTGGCATCCAGGTAAGTCCCTTGTAACTGGTACCCCTGGTACCAAGGGCCCTGATGCCAGGGAAGGTCTCGAAGGGCTGCAGCATATCTTATGCCACCCTGGGGACCCCTCACTCAGCACAGACCCACTGCTTACCAGCTTGTGTGTGCTGGTGAGAACAAAACGAGTAAGTCGACATGGCACTCCCCTCAGGGTGCCATGCCAACCTCACACTGCCTATGCAGTATAGATAAGTCACCCCTCTAGTAGGCCTTACAGCCCTAAGGCAGGGTGCACTATACCATAGGTGAGGGCACCAGTACATGAGTACTGTGCTCCTACAGTGTCTAAGCCAAACCTTAGACATTGTAAGTGCAGGGTAGCCATAAGAGTATATGGTCTGGGAGTCTGTCAAACACGGACTCCACAGCACCATAATGGCTACACTGAAAACTGGGAAGTTTGGTATCAAACTTCTCAGCACAATAAATGCACACTGATGCCAGTGTACATTTTATTGTGAAATACACCCCAGAGGGCACCTTAGAGGTGCCCCCTGAAACCTTAACCGACTATCTGTGTAGGCTGACTAGATCCAGCAGCCTGCCACAACCGAGACATGTTGCTGGCCCCATGGGGAGAGTGCCTTTGTCACTCTGAGGCCAGTAACAAAGCCTGCACTGGGTGGAGATGCTAACACCTCCCCCAGGCAGGAGCTGTCACACCTGGCGGTGAGCCTCAAAGGCTCACCCCTTTGTGCCAGCACCGCAGGACACTCCAGCTAGTGGAGTTTCCCGCCCCCTCCGGCCACGGCCCCCACTTTTGGCGGCAAGGCCGGAGAAAATAATGAGAATAACAAGGAGGAGTCACTGGCCAGTCAGGACAGCCCCTAAGGTGTCCTGAGCTGAAGTGACTAACTTTTAGAAATCCTCCATCTTGCAGATGGAGGATTCCCCAATAGGATTAGGGATGTGACCCCCTCCCCTTGGGAGGAGGCACAAAGAGGGTGTACCCACCCTCAGGGCTAGTAGCCATTGGCTACTAACCCCCCAGACCTAAACACGCCCTTAAATTTAGTATTTAAGGGCTCCCCTGAACCTAAGAATTTAGATTCCTGAAACCTACAAGAAGAAGAAGACTGCTGAGCTGAAAAACCCCTGCAGAGGAAGAACAGAAGACACCAACTGTTTTGGCCCCAGACTTACCGGCCTGTCTCCTGCCTTCCAAAGAAACCTGCTCCAGCGACGCTTTCCAAGGGACCAGCGACCTCTGAATCCTCTGAGGACTGCCCGACTTCGAGAAAGACAAGAAACTCCCGAGGACAGCGGCACTGCTCCAAAAGAACTGCAACTTTGTCTCAAGGAGCAGATTTAAAGACCCCTGCAACTCCCCGCAAGAAGCGCGAGACTTGCAGCACTGCACCCGGCGACCCCGACTCGACTGGTGGAGAACCAACACCTCAGGGAGGACCCTCCGGCGACTCCGAGACCGTGAGTAACCAAAGTTGTCCCCCCTGAGCCCCCACAGCGACGCCTGCAGAGGGAATCCCGAGGCTCCCCCTGACCGCGACTGCCTGAACTCCATTTCCCGACGGCTGGAAAAGACCCTGCACCCGCAGCCCCCAGCACCTAAAGGAACGGAACTCCTGTGCAGGAGTGACCCCCAGGAGGCCCTCTCCCTTGCCCAGGTGGTGGCTACCCCGAGGAGCCCCCCCCTTGCCTGCCTGCAACGCTGAAGAGATCCCTTGATCTCTCATTGATTTACCTTGAAAACCCGACACTTGTTTCTACACTGCACCCGGCCGCCCCAGTGCCGCTGAGGGTGTACTTTTTGTGTGAACTTGTGTCCCCCCCTGTGCCCTACAAAACCCCCCTGGTCTGCCCTCCGAAGACGCGGGTACTTACCTGCTGGTAGACCGGAACCGGGGCACCCCCTTCTCTCCATTGAAGCCTATGCGTTTTGGGCACCTCTTTGACCTCTGCACCTGACCGGCCCTGAGCTGCTGGTGTGGTAACTTTGGGGTTGCTCTGAACCCCCAACGGTGGGCTACCTTGGACCCAAACCTGAGACTTGTAAGTGATTTACTTACCTGACAAAACTAACAAAAACTTACCTCCCCCAGGAACTGTGAAAATTTCACTAAGTGTCCACTTTTAAAACAGCTTATTGTGTTTTATGTAAAAAGTATACATGCTAATGTAATGATTTAAAGTTCCTGAAGTACTTACCTGCAATACCTTTCAAATGAGATATTACATGTAGAATTTGAACCTGTGGTTCTTAAAATAAACTAAGAAAATATATTTTTCTATAACAAAACCTATTGGCTGGATTTGTCTCTGAGTGTGTGTTCCTCATTTATTGCCTGTGTGTATGTACAACAAATGCTTAACACTACTCCTTTGATAAGCCTACTGCTCCACCACACTACCACAAAATAGAGCATTACTATTATCTCTTTTTGCCACTATCTTACCTCTAAGGGGAACCCTTGGACTCTGTGCATACTATTCCTTACTTTGAAATAGTGCATATAGAGCCAACTTCCTACATTGGTGGATCAGCGGTGGTACAAGACTTTGCATTTGCTGGACTACTCAGCCAATACCTGATCACACAATGTAAGGAAATGCCTCCTTGGCATGGTTACCCCCTGACTTTTTGCCTTTGCTGATGCTATGTTTTGAATTGAAAGTGTGCTGAGGCCTGCTAACCAGGCCCCAGCACCAGTGTTCTTTCCCTAACCTGTACTTTTGATTCCACAATTGGCACACCCTGGCATCCAGATAAGTCCCTTGTAAGTGGTACCCCTGGTACCAAGGGCCCTGATGCCAAGGAAGGTCTCTAAGGGCTGCAGCATGTCTTATGCCACCCTGGAGACCCCTCACTCAGCACAGACACACTGCTTGCCAGCTTGTGTGTGCTGGTGAGAACAAAACGAGTAAGTCGACATGGCACTCCCCTCAGGGTGCCATGCCAGCCTCTCACTGCCTATGCAGGTATAGATAAGTCACCCCTCTAGTAGGCCTTACAGCCCTAAGGCAGGGTGCCATATACCATAGGTGAGGGCACCAGTGCATGAGCACTGTGCCCCTACAGTGTCTAAGCAATACCTTAGACATTGTAAGTGCAGGGTAGCCATAAGAGTATATGGTCTGGGAGTCTGTTTTACACGAACTCCACAGCACCATAATGGCTACACTGAAAACTGGGAAGTTTGGTATCAAACTTCTCAGCACAATAAATGCACACTGATGGCAGTGTACATTTTATTGCAAAATACACCCCAGAGGGCACCTTAGAGGTGTCCCATGAAACCTTAACCGACTATCTGTGTAGGCTGACTAGTTCCAGCAGCCTGCCACAACCGAGACATGTTGCTGGCAGGCTGCTGGAACTAGTCAGCCTACACAGATAGTCGGTTAAGGTGCCAGCACCGCAGGACACTCCAGCTAGTGGAGTTGCCCGCCCCCTCCGGCCACGGCCCCCACTTTTGGCGGCAAGGCCGGAGAAAATAATGAGAATAACAAGGAGGAGTCACTGGCCAGTCAGGACAGCCCCTAAGGTGTCCTGAGCTGAAGTGACTAACTTTTAGAAATCCTCCATCTTGCAGATGGAGGATTCCCCAATAGGATTAGGGATGTGACCCCCTCCCCTTGGGAGGAGGCACAAAGAGGGTGTACCCACCCTCAGGGCTAGTAGCCATTGGCTACTAACCCCCCAGACCTAAACACGCCCTTAAATTTAGTATTTAAGGGCTCCCCTGAACCTAAGAATTTAGATTCCTGAAACCTACAAGAAGAAGAAGACTGCTGAGCTGAAAAACCCCTGCAGAGGAAGAACAGAAGACACCAACTGCTTTGGCCCCAGACTTACCGGCCTGTCTCCTGCCTTCCAAAGAAACCTGCTCCAGCGACGCTTTCCAAGGGACCAGCGACCTCTGAATCCTCTGAGGACTGCCCGACTTCGAGAAAGACAAGAAACTCCCGAGGACAGCGGCACTGCTCCAAAAGAACTGCAACTTTGTCTCAAGGAGCAGATTTAAAGACCCCTGCAACTCCCCGCAAGAAGCGCGAGACTTGCAGCACTGCACCCGGCGACCCCGACTCGACTGGTGGAGAACCAACACCTCAGGGAGGACCCTCCGGCGACTCCGAGACCGTGAGTAACCAAAGTTGTCCCCCCTGAGCCCCCACAGCGACGCTTGCAGAGGGAATCCCGAGGCTCCCCCTGACCGCGACTGCCTGAACTCCATTTCCCGACGGCTGGAAAAGACCCTGCACCCGCAGCCCCCAGCACCTAAAGGAACGGAACTCCTGTGCAGGAGTGACCCCCAGGAGGCCCTCTCCCTTGCCCAGGTGGTGGCTACCCCGAGGAGCCCCCCCCTTGCCTGCCTGCAACGCTGAAGAGATCCCTTGATCTCTCATTGATTTACCTTGAAAACCCGACACTTGTTTCTACACTGCACCCGGCCGCCCCAGTGCCGCTGAGGGTGTACTTTTTGTGTGAACTTGTGTCCCCCCCTGTGCCCTACAAAACCCCCCTGGTCTGCCCTCCGAAGACGCGGGTACTTACCTGCGGGTAGACCGGAACCGGGGCACCCCCTTCTCTCCATTGAAGCCTATGCGTTTTGGGCACCTCTTTGACCTCTGCACCTGACCGGCCCTGAGCTGCTGGTGTGGTAACTTTGGGGTTGCTCTGAACCCCCAACTGTGGGCTACCTTGGACCCAAACCTGAGACTTGTAAGTGATTTACTTACCTGACAAAACTAACAAAACTTACCTCCCCCAGGAACTGTGAAAATTTCACTAAGTGTCCACTTTTAAAACAGCTTATTGTGTTTTATGTAAAAAGTATACATGCTAATGTAATGATTTAAAGTTCCTGAAGTACTTACCTGCAATACCTTTCAAATGAGATATTACATGTAGAATTTGAACCTGTGGTTCTTAAAATAAACTAAGAAAAGATATTTTTCTATAACAAAACCTATTGGCTGGATTTGTCTCTGAGTGTGTGTTCCTCATTTATTGCCTGTGTGTATGTACAACAAATGCTTAACACTACTCCTTTGATAAGCCTACTGCTCCACCACACTACCACAAAATAGAGCATTACTATTATCTCTTTTTGCCACTATCTTACCTCTAAGGGGAACCCTTGGACTCTGTGCATACTATTCCTTACTTTGAAATAGTGCATATAGAGCCAACTTCCTACATTGGTGGATCAGCGGTGGGGTACAAGACTTTGCATTTGCTGGACTACTCAGCCAATACCTGATCACACGATGTAAGGAAATGCCTCCTTGGCATGGTTACCCCCTGACTTTTTGCCTTTGCTGATGCTATGTTTTGAATTGAAAGTGTACTGAGGCCTGCTAACCAGGCCCCAGCACCAGTGTTCTTTCCCTAACCTGTACTTTTGATTCCACAATTGGCACACCCTGGCATCCAGATAAGTCCCTTGTAAGTGGTACCCTTGGTACCAAGGGCCCTGATGCCAAGGAAGGTCTCTAAGGGCTGCAGCATGTCTTATGCCACCCTGGAGACCCCTCACTCAGCACAGACACACTGCTTGCCAGCTTGTGTGTGCTGGTGAGAACAAAACGAGTAAGTCGACATGGCACTCCCCTCAGGGTGCCATGCCAGCCTCTCACTGCCTATGCAGGTATAGATAAGTCACCCCTCTAGTAGGCCTTACAGCCCTAAGGCAGGGTGCCATATACCATAGGTGAGGGCACCAGTGCATGAGGACTGTGCCCCTACAGTGTCTAAGCAATACCTTAGACATTGTAAGTGCAGGGTAGCCATAAGAGTATATGGTCTGGGAGTCTGTTTTACACGAACTCCACAGCACCATAATGGCTACACTGAAAACTGGGAAGTTTGGTATCAAACTTCTCAGCACAATAAATGCACACTGATGGCAGTGTACATTTTATTGCAAAATACACCCCAGAGGGCACCTTAGAGGTGTCCCCTGAAACCTTAACCGACTATCTGTGTAGGCTGACTAGTTCCAGCAGCCTGCCACAACCGAAACATGTTGCTGGCCCCATGGGGAGAGTGCCTTTGTCACTCTGAGGCCAGTAACAAAGCCTGCACTGGGTGGAGATGCTAACACCTCCCCCAGGCAGGAGCTGTCACACCTGGCGGTGAGCCTCAAAGACTCACCCCTTTGTGCCAGCACCGCAGGACACTCCAGCTAGTGGAGTTGCCAGCCCCCTCCGGCCCCGGCCCCCACTTTCGGCGGCAAGGCCGGAGAAAATAATGAGAAAAACAAGGAGGAGTCACTGGCCAGTCAGGACAGCCCTAAGGTGTCCTGAGCTGAAGTGACTCCAACTTTTAGAAATCCTCCATCTTGCAGATGGAGGATTCCCCAATAGGTTTAGGGATGTGACCCCCTCCCCTTGGGAGGAGGCACAAAGAGGGTGTACCCACCCTCAGGGCTAGTAGCCATTGGCTACTAACCCCCCAGACCTAAACACGCCCTTAAATTTAGTATTTAAGGGCTTCCCTGAACCTAAGAATTTAGATTCCTGCAACTTACCGAAGAAGAAGACTGCTGAGCTGAAAACCCCTGCAGAAGAAGAAAGAAGACACCAACTGCTTTGGCCCCAGTCCTACCGGCCTGTCTCCTGCCTTCTAAAGAACCCTGCTCCAGCGACGCTTTCTCCAGGACCAGCGACCTCTGAATCCTCAGAGGACTGCCCTGCTTCCAAGAGACCAAGAAACTCCCGAGGACAGCGGCACTGCTCCAAAAGAACTGCGACTTTATTTCAGGGAGCAGATTTAAAGACCCCTGCAACTCCCCGCAAGAAGCGTGAGACTTGCAACACTACACCAGGCGACCCCGACTCGACTGGTGGAGAACAACCAACTCAGGGAGGACCCTCCGGCGACTCTACGACTGTGAGTAACCAAAGTTGTACCCCCTGAGCCCCCACAGCGACGCCTGCAGAGGGAATCCCCAGGCTTCCCCTGATCGCGACTGTCTGAACTCCATTTCCCGACGGCTGGAAAAGACCCTGCACCCGCAGCCCCCAGCCCCTAAAGAAACGGAACTTCTGTGCAGGAGTGACCCCCAGGAGGCCCTCTCCCTTGTCCAGGTGGTGGCTACCCCGAGGAGCCCCCCCCCTTGCCTGCATCGCTGAAGAGACCCCTTGGTCTCCCATTGAAACCTGAAGGAAACCCGACGCTTGTTTGCACACTGCACCCGGCCGCCCCCGCGCTGCTGAGGGTGTACTTTCTGTGTGGACTTGTGTCCCCCCCGGTGCCCTACAAAACCCCCCTGGTCTGCCCTCCGAAGACGCGGGTACTTACCTGCTGGCAGACCGGAACCGGGGCACCCCCTTCTCTCCATTATAGCCTATGTGTTTTGGGCACCTGTTTGACCTTTGCACCTGACCGGCCCTGAGCTGCTGGTGTGATAACTTTGGGGTTGTTCTGAACCCCCAACGGTGGGCTACTTTGGACCAAAAACTGAAACCTGTAAGTGACTTACTTACCTGTGAAAACTAACAAAAACTTACCTCCCCCAGGAACTGTGAAAATTGCACTAAGTGTCCACTTTTAAAACAGCTTATTGTGTTTTATGTAAAAAGTATACATGCTAATGTAATGATTTAAAGTTCCTGAAGTACTTACCTGCAATACCTTTCAAATGAGATATTACATGTAGAATTTGAACCTGTGGTTCTTAAAATAAACTAAGAAAAGATATTTTTCTATAACAAAACCTATTGGCTGGATTTGTCTCTGAGTGTGTGTTCCTCATTTATTGCCTGTGTGTATGTACAACAAATGCTTAACACTACTCCTTTGATAAGCCTACTGCTCGACCACACTACCACAAAATAGAGCATTAGTATTATCTCTTTTTGCCACTATCTTACCTCTAAGGGGAACCCTTGGACTCTGTGCATACTATTCCTTACTTTGAAATAGTGCATACAGAGCCAACTTCCTACATTGGTGGATCAGCGGTGGGGTACAAGACTTTGCATTTGCTGGACTACTCAGCCAATACCTGATCACACAACAAATTCCAAAAATTGTCATTAGAAATTGATTTTTGCAATTTGAACTATTTTTCTAAATTCTTAAAAGACCTGCTAGGGCCTTGTGTTAGATCCTGTTTAGCATTTCTTTTAGAGTTTAAAAGTTTGGTAAAAGTTTGAATTAGATCCTAGAACTAGTTTTAGTTTCTTAAAAAGTATTCCAACTTTTAGAAGCATAATGTCTAGTGCAGAGATGAATGTGGTGGAACTCGACACCACACCTTACCTCCATCTTAAGATGAGGGAGCTAAGGTCACTCTGTAAAATAAAGAAAATAGTAATGGGCCCCAGACCTTCCAAACTACAGCTCCAGGAGCTGTTGGCAGAGTTTGAAAAGGCCAACCCCTCTGAGGATGGCAACTCAGAGGATGATGATAGTGACTTGGAGGGTGATTCCCCCCTACCAGTCCTATCTAGGGAGGACAGGGCCTCTCAAGCCCTGACTCCACAAATAATAGTCAGAGATGCTGGTTCCCTCACAGGAGGGACCAACAACTCTGAAATCACTGAGGATAACTCCAGTGAAGAGGACATCCAGTTAGCCAGGATGGCCAAAAGATTGGCTTTGGAAAGACAGATCCTAGCCATAGAAAGGGAAAGACAAGAGATGGGCCTAGGACCCATCAATGGTGGCAGCAACATAAATAGGGTCAGAGATTCTCCTGACATGTTGAAAATCCCTAAAGGGATTGTAACTAAATATGAAGATGGTGATGACATCACCAAATGGTTCACAGCTTTTGAGAGGGCTTGTGTAACCAGAAAAGTGAACAAATCTCACTGGGGTGCTCTCCTTTGGGAAATGTTCACAGGAAAGTGTAGGGATAGACTCCTCACACTCTCTGGAAAAGATGCAGAATCTTATGACCTCATGAAGGGTACCCTGATTGAGGGCTTTGGATTCTCCACTGAGGAGTATAGGATTAGATTCAGGGGGGCTCAAAAATCCTCGAGCCAGACCTGGGTTGACTTTGTAGACTACTCAGTAAAAACACTAGATGGTTGGATTCAAGGCAGTTGTGTAAGTAATTATGATGGGCTGTACAATTTATTTGTGAAAGAACACCTGTTAAGTAATTGTTTCAATGATAAACTGCATCAGCATCTGGTAGACCTAGGACCAATTTCTCCCCAAGAATTGGGAAAGAAGGCGGACCATTGGGTCAAGACAAGGGTGTCCAAAACTTCCACAGGGGGTGACCAAAAGAAAGGGGTCACAAAACCTCCCCAGGGGAAGGGTGGTGAGACAGCCAAAAACAAAAATAGTAAAGAGTCTTCTACAGGCCCCCAAAAACCTGCACAGGAGGGTGGGCCCAGAGCCTCTTCACAAAACAATTCTGGGTACAAGGGTAAAAACTTTGATCCCAAAAAGGCCTGGTGTCGTAACTGTAGTCAGTCTGGACACCAAACTGGAGACAAGGCCTGTCCCAAGAAAGATACCACTTCTAACTCCACTCCAGCTAAAACTGGAATGGCCAGTCTCCAAGTGGGATCAACAGTGTGCCCAGAGCAAATCAGGTGTCACACTGAAGCTACATTAGTCTCTGAGGGTGGGGTGGATTTAGCCACACTGGCTGCCTGGCCCCCTAACATGCAAAAATACAGGCAGCAGCTCTTAATTAATGGGACAAGTGTAGAGGGCCTGAGGGATACAGGTGCCAGTGTCACTATGGTGACAGAGAAACTGGTTTCCCCTGGCCAATACCTGGCTGGACAAACTTATCCAGTCACCAACGCTGACAATCAGACTAAAGTACATCCCATGGCTATGGTAACTTTAGAGTGGGGAGGGGTCAATGGCCTGAAACAGGTGGTGGTCTCCTCAAATATCCCTGTAGACTGTTTGCTTGGAAATGACCTGGAGTCCTCAGCATGGGCTGAGGTGGAACTGAAAACCCATGCAGCCATGCTGGGTATCCCTGAACTGGTGTGTGTCAAGACAAGGGCACAGTGCAAGGCTCAGGGTGAAAAAGTAGAGCTGGAGTCTGGAAGAAAGGCCCAGCCTACCAAGAGGAAAGGAAAGTCAGCTGGGAAACCAGCTGCAACACAGCAAGAAAAAGAGAACTTCTCTTCTCAGGAAGAAGTTCTGCCCTCTGAGGGAACTGAGCCTATGGAGCTGGAACTTTATCAGGTTGAGCTCTTAGGCCCAGGGGACCCTCAAGGGAAGAGCTGTGTAAGGGACAAGAAACCTGTCCCTCTCTTGAAGGCCTTAGGCAGCAAGCTGCTGAAGAGTCCAATGGCAAGAAAAATGGAACACATAGGGTCTATTGGGAAGATGGACTCCTGTACACTGAGGCAAGAGATCCCAAACCTGGTGCCACTAGGAGAGTGGTAGTGCCTCAGGGTTTCAGAGAGTTTATTCTGACCTTAGCCCATGATATTCCCCTTGCTGGGCATTTGGACAAACCAAGACGTGGGAGAGGTTAGTCAACCACTTCTACTGGCCCAACATGTCCCAGAAGGTTAAGGAGTTTTGCCTCTCCTGCCCCACCTGTCAAGCCAGTGGTAAGACAGGTGGGCATCCAAAGGCCCCCCTCATTCCACTTCCAGTGGTGGGGGTCCCCTTTGAAAGAGTGGGTGTGGACATAGTTGGTCCACTAGAACCTCCCACAGCCTCAGGAAATATGTACATCCTAGTAGTAGTGGATCATGCTACTAGGTATCCTGAAGCTATTCCCCTTAGGTCGACTACTGCCCCTGCAGTAGCCAAGGCCCTCATTGGTATCTTTACCAGAGTGGGTTTCCCTAAGGAGGTGGTGTCTGACAGAGGTACCAACTTCATGTCAGCATACCTAAATCACATGTGGAATGAGTGTGGGGTGACTTATAAATTCACTACACCATATCATCCCCAAACTAATGGCCTTGTTGAGAGATTCAACAAGACATTAAAGGGCATGATCATGGGGCTCCCAGAAAAACTCAAAAGGAGATGGGATGTCCTCCTGCCATGTCTGCTTTTCGCTTACAGAGAGGTGCCTCAGAAGGGAGTAGGATTCTCACCCTTTGAACTTCTGTTTGGCCACCCTGTAAGGGGACCACTTGCTCTTGTTAAAGAAGGCTGGGAGAGACCTCTTCATGAGCCTAAACAAGAGATAGTGGACTATGTACTTGGCCTTCGCTCAAGGATGGCAGAGTACATGGAAAAGGCAAGTAAAAACCTTGAGGCCAGCCAACAACTCCAGAAGTTGTGGTATGACCAAAAGGCTGCACTGGTTGAATTTCAACCAGGGCAGAAAGTCTGGGTTCTGGAGCCTGTGGCTCCCAGGGCACTCCAGGACAAATGGAGTGGCCCTTACCCAGTACTAGAAAGGAAGAGTCAGGTCACCTACCTGGTGGACCTGGGCACAAGCAGGAGCCCCAAGAGGGTGATCCATGTGAACCGCCTTAAGCTCTTCCATGACAGGGCTGATGTAAATCTGTTGATGGTAACAGATGAGGACCAGGAAGCTGAGAGTGAACCTCTCCCTGATCTCCTCTCATCAGACCCTAAAGATGGCTCAGTGGATGGAGTGATCTACTCAGACACCCTCTCTAGCCAACAGCAGTCTGACTGTAGGAAGGTCCTGCAGCAGTTTGCTGAACTCTTTTCCCTAACCCCTGGTCGGACACACCTGTGTACCCATGATGTGGACACAGGAGACAGCATGCCTGTCAAAAACAAAATATTTAGACAGTCTGACCAAGTTAAGGAAAGCATCAAGGTGGAAGTCCACAAGATGCTGGAATTGGGAGTAATTGAGTACTCTGACAGCCCCTGGGCTAGCCCAGTGGTCTTAGTCCCCAAACCTCACACCAAAGATGGAAAGAGAGAGATGAGGTTTTGTGTGGACTACAGAGGGCTCAACTCTGTCACCAAGACAGATGCTCATCCCATTCCTAGAGCTGATGAGCTAATAGACAAATTAGGGGCTGCCAAATTCTTAAGTACCTTTGACTTAACAGCAGGGTACTGGCAAATCAGAATGGCCCCTGGAGCAAAAGAAAAGACAGCATTCTCCACACCTGATGGGCATTATCAGTTCACTGTTATGCCCTTTGGTTTAAAGAATGCCCCTGCCACCTTCCAAAGGTTGGTGAATCAAGTCCTTGCTGGGTTGGAATCCTTTAGTGCAGCTTATCTTGACGATATTGCTGTCTTCAGCTCCACCTGGCAGGATCACCTGGTCCACCTGAAGAAGGTTTTGAAGGCCCTGCAATCTGCAGGCCTCTCTATCAAGGCATCCAAATGCCAGATAGGGCAGGGAACTGTGGTTTACTTGGGACACCTTGTAGGTGGAGGCCAAGTTCAGCCACTTCAGCCTAAGATCCAGACTATTCTGGACTGGGCAGCTCCAAAAACCCAGACTCAAGTCAGGGCATTCCTTGGCTTGACTGGGTACTACAGGAGGTTTGTGAAGGGATATGGATCCATTGTGACAGCCCTCACAGAACTCACCTCCAAGAAAATGCCCAAGAAAGTAAACTGGACTGTAGAATGCCAACAGGCCTTTGACACCCTGAAACAAGCTATGTGCACAGCACCAGTTCTAAAAGCTCCAGATTACTCCAAGCAGTTCATTGTGCAAACAGATGCCTCTGAACATGGGATAGGGGCAGTTTTGTCCCAAACAAATGATGATGGCCTTGACCAGCCTGTTGCTTTCATTAGCAGGAGGTTACTCCCCAGGGAGCAGCGTTGGAGTGCCATTGAGAGGGAGGCCTTTGCTGTGGTTTGGTCCCTGAAGAAGCTGAGACCATACCTCTTTGGTACTCACTTCCTAGTTCAGACTGACCACAGACCTCTCAGATGGCTGATGCAAATGAAAGGTGAAAATCCAAAACTGTTGAGGTGGTCCATCTCCCTACAGGGAATGGACTTTATAGTGGAACACAGACCTGGGACTGCCCATGCCAATGCAGATGGCCTTTCCAGGTTCTTCCACTTACAAAATGAAGACTCTCTTGGGAAAGGTTAGTCTCATCCTCTTTCGTTTTGGGGGGGGGGGGGGGGGGGTTGTGTAAGGAAATGCCTCCTTGGCATGGTTACCCCCTGACTTTTTGCCTTTGCTGATGCTATGTTTTGAATTGAAAGTGTGCTGAGGCCTGCTAACCAGGCCCCAGCACCAGTGTTCTTTCCCTAACCTGTACTTATGATTCCACAATTGGCACACCCTGGCATCCAGGTAAGTCCCTTGTAACTGGTACCCCTGGTACCAAGGGCCCTGATGCCAGGGAAGGTCTCTAAGGGCTGCAGCATATCTTATGCCACCCTGGGGACCCCTCACTCAGCACAGACACACTGCTTGCCAGCTTGTGTGTGCTGGTGAGAACAAAACGAGTAAGTCGACATGGCACTCCCCTCAGGGTGCCATGCCAACCTCACACTGCCTATGCAGTATAGATAAGTCACCCCTCTAGTAGGCCTTACAGCCCTAAGGCAGGGTGCACTATACCATAGGTGAGGGCACCAGTACATGAGTACTGTGCCCCTACAGTGTCTAAGCCAAACCTTAGACATTGTAAGTGCAGGGTAGCCATAAGAGTATATGGTCTAGGAGTCTGTCAAACACGGACTCCACAGCACCATAATGGCTGCACTGAAAACTGGGAAGTTTGGTATCAAACTTCTCAGCACAATAAATGCACACTGATGCCAGTGTACATTTTATTGTGAAATACACCCCAGAGGGCACCTTAGAGGTGCCCCCTGAAACCTTAACCGACTATCTGTGTAGGCTGCCCTGGGTGGAGATGCTATCACCTCCCCCAGGCAGGAGCTGTAACACCTGGCGGTGAGCCTCAAAGGCTTACCCCCTTTATTCAGGCACCGCAGGGCACTCCAGCTAGTGGAGTTGCCCGCCCCCTCCGGCCACGGCCCCACTTTTGGCGGCAAGGCCGGAGGAGATAATGAGAATAACAAGGAGGAGTCACTGGCCAGTCAGGACAGCCCCTAAGGTGTCCTGAGCTGAAGTGACTAACTTTTAGAAATCCTCCATCTTGCAGATGGAGGATTCCCCCAATAGGGATAGGAATGTGACCCCCTCCCCTTGGGAGGAGGCACAAAGAGGGTGTACCCACCCTCAGGGCTAGTAGCCATTGGCTACTAACCCCCATACCTAAACACACCCTTAAATTTAGTATTTAAGGGCTTCCCTGAACCTAAGAATTTAGATTCCTGCAACTTACAAGAAGAAGAGGACTGCTGAGCTGAAAGACCCCTGCAGAGGAAGAAAAGAAGACACCAACTGCTTTGGCCCCAGACCTACCGGCCTGTCTCCTGCCTTCCAAAGAAACCTGCTCCAGCGACGCTTTCCCAAGGACCAGCGACCTCTGAATCCTCAGAGGACTGCCCTGCTTCAAGAAAGACAAGAAACTCCCGAGGACAGCGGCACTGCTCCAAAAGACCTGCAACTTTGTTACAGAGGAGCAGATTTAAAGACCCCTGCAAATCCCCGCAAGAAGCGTGAGACTTGCAACACTGCACCCGGCGACCCCGACTCGACTGGTGGAGAACCAACACCTCAGGGAGGACCCTCCGGCGACTCCGAGACCGTGAGTAACCAAAGTTGTCCCCCCTGAGCCCCCACAGCGACGCCTGCAGAGGGAATCCCGAGGCTCCCCCTGACCACGACTGCCTGAACCTAAAGTCCCGACGGCTGGAAAAGACCCTGCACCCGCAGCCCCCAGCACCTGAAGGAATGGAACTTCTGTGCAGGAGTGACCCCCAGGAGGCCCTCTCCCTTGCCCAGGTGGTGGCTACCCCGAGGAGCCCCCCCCTTGCCTGCCTGCACCGCTGAAGAGACCCCTTGGTCTCCCATTGAAACCTACAGAGAACCCGACGCTTGTTTACACACTGCACCCGGCCGCCCCCGCACTGCTGAGGGTGTACTTTTTGTGCTGACTTGTGTCCCCCCCGGTGCCCTACAAAACCCCCCTGGTCTGCCCTCCGAAGACGCGGGTACTTACCTGCTGGCAGACTGGAACCGGGGCACCCCCTTCTCTCCATTGAAGCCTATGTGTTTTGGGCACCTCTTTGACCTCTGCACCCGACCGGCCCTGAGCTGCTGGTGTGGTAACTTTGGGGTTGCTCTGAACCCCCAACGGTGGGCTACCTTGGACCCAAACCTGAGACTTGTAAGTGATTTACTTACCTGCTAAAACTAACAATAACTTACCTCCCCCAGTGTAAAGAAATGGCTCCCTGTTGCAGTTACCCCCCACTTTTTGCCTGATACTGATGCTGACTTGACTGAGAAGTGTGCTGGGACCCTGCTAACCAGGCCCCAGCACCAGTGTTCTTTCACCTAAAATGTACCATTGTATCCACAATTGGCAGACCCTGGCATCCAGATAAGTCCCTTGTAACCGGTACTTCTAGTACCAAGGGCCCTGATGCCAAGGAAGGTCTCTAAGGGCTGCAGCATGTATTATGCCACCCTAGAGACCCCTCACTCAGCACAGACACACTGCTTACCAGCTTGTGTGAGCTAGTGAGAACAAAATGAGTAAGTCGACATGGCACTCCCCTCAGGGTGCCATGCCAGCCTCTCACTGCCTATGCAGTATAGGTAAGACACCCCTCTAGCAGGCCTTACAGCCCTAAGGCAGGGTGCACTATACCATAGGTGAGGGTACCAGTGCATGAGCACTGTGCCCCTACAGTGTCTAAGCAAAACCTGAGACAGTGTAAGTGCAGGGTAGCCATAAGAGTATATGGTCTGGGAGTCTGTTTTACACGAACTCCACAGCACCATAATGGCTACACTGAAAACTGGGAAGTTTGGTGTAGGAAGTTGGCTCTGTATGTGCTATTTCAAAGTAAGGAATAGCATGCACAGAGTCCAAGGGTTCCCCTTAGAGGTAAAATAGTGGTAAAAATAGATAATACTAATGCTCTATTTTGTGGTAGTGTGGTCGAGCAGTAGGCTTATCCAAGGAGTAGTGTTAAGCATTTGAGGGACATACACATAGACAATAAATGAGGTACACACACTCAGACAAATCCAGCCAATAGGTTTTGTATAGAAAAATATCTTTTCTTAGTTTATTTTAAGAACCACAGGTTCAAATTTAACATGTAATATCTTGTTTGAAAGGTATTGCAGGTAAGTACATTAGGAACTTTGAATCATTTCAATTGCATGTATACCTTTCAAGTTATTCACAAATAGCTATTTCAAAAGTGGACACTTAGTGCAATTTTCACAGTTCCTGGGGGAGGTAAGTTTTTGTTAGTTTTACCAGGTAAGTAAGACACTTACAGGGTTCAGTTCTTGGTCCAAGGTAGCCCACCGTTGGGGGTTCAGAGCAACCCCAAAGTTACCACACCAGCAGCTCAGGACCGGTCAGGTGCAGAGTTCAAAGTGGTGCCCAAAACGCATAGGCTTCAATGGAGAGAAGGGGGTGCCCCGGTTCCAGTCTGCCAGCAGGTAAGTACCCGTGTCTTCGGAGGGCAGACCAGGGGGGTTTTGTAGGGCACCGGGGGGGACACAAGCCCACACAGAAATTTCACCCTCAGCGGCGCGGGGGCGGCCGGGTGCAGTGTTAGAACAAGCGTCGGGTTCGCAATGGAAGTCAATGAGAGATCAAGGGATCTCTTCAGCGCTGCAGGCAGGCAAGGGGGGGCTTCCTCGGGGAAACCTCCACTTGGGCAAGGGAGAGGGACTCCTGGGGGTCACTTCTGCAGTGAAAGTCCGGTCCTTCAGGTCCTGGGGGCTGCGGGTGCAGGGTCTTTTCCAGGCGTCGGGACTTAGGTTTCAGAGAGTCGCGGTCAGGGGAAGCCTCGGGATTCCCTCTGCAGGTGGCGCTGTGGGGGCTCAGGGGGGACAGGTTTTGGTACTCACAGTCGTAGAGTAGTCCGGGGGTCCTCCCTGAGGTGTTGGTTCTCCACCAGCCGAGTCGGGGTCGCCGGGTGCAGTGTTGCAAGTCTCACGCTTCTTGCGGGGAGTTGCCGGATTCTTTAAAGCTGCTTCTTGAAACAAAGTTGCAGTCTTTTTGGAGCAGGTCCGCTGTCCTCGGGAGTTTCTTGTCGTCGTCGAAGCAGGGCAGTCCTCAGAGGATTCAGAGGTCGCTGGTCCCTTTGGAAGGCGTCGCTGGAGCAGAGTTCTTTGGAAGGCAGGAGACAGGCCGGTGAGTTTCTGGAGCCAAGGCAGTTGTTGTCTTCTGGTCTTCCTCTGCAGGGGTTTTCAGCTAGGCAGTCCTTCTTGTTGTTGTTGCAGGAATCTAATTTTCTAGGGTTCAGGGTAGCCCTTAAATACTAAATTTAAGGGCGTGTTTAGGTCTGGGGGGTTAGTAGCCAATGGCTACTAGCCCTGAGGGTGGGTACACCCTCTTTGTGCCTCCTCCCAACGGGAGGGGGTCACAATCCTAACCCTATTGGGGGAATCCTCCATCTGCAAGATGGAGGATTTCTAAAAGTCAGAGTCACCTCAGCTCAGGACACCTTAGGGGCTGTCCTGACTGGCCAGTGACTCCTCCTTGTAGCTTTCTTTGTTCCCTCCAGCCTTGCCGCCAAAAGTGGGGGCCGTGGCCGGAGGGGGCGGGCAACTCCACTAAGCTGGAGTGCCCTGCTGGGCTGTGACAAAGGGGTGTGCCTTTGAGGCTCACCGCCAGGTGTCACAGCTCCTGCCTGGGGGAGGTGTTAGCATCTCCACCCAGTGCAGGCTTTGTTACTGGCCTCAGAGTGACAAAGGCACTCTCCCCATGGGGCCAGCAACATGTCTCTGGTGTGGCAGGCTGCTGGAACTAGTCAGCCTACACAGACAGTCGGTTAAGTTTCAGGGGGCACCTCTAAGGTGCCCTCTGGGGTGTGTTTTGCAATAAAATGTACACTGGCATCAGTGTGCATTTATTGTGCTGAGAAGTTTGATACCAAACTTCCCAGTTTTCAGTGTAGCCATTATGGTGCTGTGGAGTTCGTGTTTGACAGACTCCCAGACCATATACTCTTATGGCTACCCTGCACTTACAATGTCTAAGGTTTTGTTTAGACACTGTAGGGGTACCATGCTCATGCACTGGTACCCTCACCTATGGTATAGTGCACCCTGCCTTAGGGCTGTAAGGCCTGCTAGAGGGGTGTCTTACCTATACTGCATAGGCAGTGAGAGGCTGGCATGGCACCCTGAGGGGAGTGCCATGTCGACTTACTCATTTTGTTCCCACTAGCACACACAGGCTTGTAAGCAGTGTGTCTGTGCTGAGTGAGGGGTCTCTAGGGTGGCATAAGACATGCTGCAGCCCTTAGAGACCTTCCTTGGCATCAGGGCCCTTGGTACTAGAAGTACCAGTTACAAGGGACTTATCTGAATGCCAGGGTGTGCCAATTGTGGATACAATGGTACATTTTAGGTGAAGGAACACTGGTGCTGGGGCCTGGTTAGCAGGGTCCCAGCACTCTTCTCAGTCAAGTCAGCATCAGTATCAGGCAAAAAGTGGGGGGGTAACTGCAACAGGGAGCCATTTCTTTACATTTGGTATCAAACTTCTCAGCACAATAAATGCACACTGATGCCAGTGTACATTTTATCGCAAAATACACCCCAGAGGGCACGTTAGAGGTGCCCCCCTGAAACTTAACCGACTATCTGTGTAGGCTGACTAGTTCCAGCAGCCTGCCACACTAGAGACATGTTGCTGGCCCCATGGGGAGAGTGCCTTTGTCAATCTGAGGCCAGTAACAAAGCCTGCACTGGGTGGAGATGCTAACACCTCCCCCAGGCAGGAGCTGTAACACCTGGCGGTGAGCCTCAAAGGCTCACCCCTTTGTCACAGCACCGCAGGACACTCCAGCTAGTGGAGTTGCCCGCCCCCTCCGGCCCCCACTTTTGGCGGCAAGGCCGGAGAAAATAATGAGAATAACAAGGAGGAGTCACTGGCCAGTCAGGACAGCCCCTAAGGTGTCCTGAGCTGAAGTGACTCTAACTTTTAGAAATCCTCCATCTTGCAGATGGAGGATTCCCCCAATAGGGTTAGGATTGTGACCCCCTCCCCTTGGGAGGAGGCACAAAGAGGGTGTACCCACCCTCAGGGCTAGTAGCCATTGGCTACTAACCCCCCAGACCTAAACACGCCCTTAAATTTAGTATTTAAGGGCTACCCTGAACCCTAGAAAATTAGATTCCTGCAACAACAAGAAGAAGGACTGCCCAGCTGAAAACCCCTGCAGAGGAAGACCAGAAGACAACTGCCTTGGCTCCAGAAACTCACCGGCCTGTCTCCTGCCTTCCAAAGAACTCTGCTCCAGCGACGCCTTCCAAAGGGACCAGCGACCTCTGAATCCTCTGAGGACTGCCCTGCTTCGACGACGACAAGAAACTCCCGAGGACAGCGGACCTGCCCCAAAAAGACTGCAACTTTGTTTCAAGAAGCAGCTTTAAAGAACCCTGCAACTCCCCGCAAGAAGCGTGAGACTTGCAACACTGCACCCGGCGACCCCGACTCGGCTGGTGGAGAACCAACCCCTCAGGGAGGACCCCCGGACTACTCTACGACTGTGAGTACCAAAACCTGTCCCCCCTGAGCCCCCACAGCGCCGCCTGCAGAGGGAATCCCGAGGCTTCCCCTGACCGCGACTCTCTGAAACCTAAGTCCCGCCGCCTGGAAAAGACCCTGCACCCGCAGCCCCCAGGACCTGAAGGACCGGACTTTCACTGCAGAAGTGACCCCCAGGAGTCCCTCTCCCTTGCCCAAGTGGAGGTTTCCCCCAGGAAGCCCCCCCTTGCCTGCCTGCAGCGCTGAAGAGATCCCTTGATCTTTCATTGACTTACATTGCGAACCCGACGCTTGTTCTAACACTGCACCCGGCCGCCCCCGCGCCGCTGAGGGTGAAATTTCTGTGTGGGCTTGTGTCCCCCCCGGTGCCCTACAAAACCCCCCTGGTCTGCCCTCCGAAGACGCGGGTACTTACCTGCAAGCAGAGCGGAACCGGGGCACCCCTTTCTCTCCATTGAAGCCTATGCGTTTTGGGCACCACTTTGAACTCTGCACCTGACCGGCCCTGAGCTGCTGGTGTGGTAACTTTGGGGTTGCTCTGAACCCCCAACGGTAGGCTACCTTGGACCAAGAACTGAACCCTGTAAGTGTCTTACTTACCTGGTAAAACTAACAAAAACTTACCTCCCCCAGGAACTGTGCAAATTGCACTAAGTGTCCACTTTTAAAGTAGCTATTTGTGAATAACTTGAAAAGTATACATGCAATTGAAATAATTCAAAGTTCCTAATGTACTTACCTGCAATACCTTTCAAACAAGATATTACATGTTAAATTTGAACCTGTGGTTCTTAAAATAAACTAAGAAAAGATATTTTTCTATAACAAAACCTATTGGCTGGATTTGTCTCTGAGTGTGTGTACCTCATTTATTGTCTATGTGTATGTACAACAAATGCTTAACACTACTCCTTGGATAAGCCTACTGCTCGACCACACTACCACAAAATAGAGCATTAGTATTATCTCTTTTTACCACTATTATACCTCTAAGGGGAACCCTTGGACTCTGTGCATGCTATTCCTTACTTTGAAATAGCACATACAGAGCCAACTTCCTACATTGGTGGATCAGCGGTGGGATACAAGACTTTGCATTTGCTGGACTACTCAGCCAATACCTGATCACACGACAAATTCCAAAATTGTCATTAGAAATTGATTTTTGCAATTTGAAAAGTTTTCTAAATTCTTTAAAGTCCTGCTAGGGCCTTGTGTTAGTCCCTGTTAGCATTTCTTTTAGAGTTTAAAAGTTTGGTAAAAGTTTGAATTAGATTCTAGAACCAGTTTTAGTTTCTTAAAAAGTATTCCAACTTTTAGAAGCATAATGTCTAGCACAGATGTGAATGTGGTGGAACTCGACACCACACCTTACCTCCATCTACAGATGAGAGAGCTAAGGTCACTCTGTAAACTAAAGAAAATAGCAATGGGCCCCAAACCTACCAAAGTACAGCTCCAGGAGCTTTTGGCAGAGTTTGAAAAGGCCAACCCCTCTGAGGATGGCAACTCAGAGGATGAAGATAGTGACTTGGAGGGAAATTCCCCCCCTCCAGTCCTACTTAGGGAGAGCAGGGCTTCTCAAGCCCTGACTCCACAAATAATAGTCAGAGATGCTGGGTCCCTCACAGGAGGGACCAACAACTCTGAAATCACGGAGGATAACTCCAGTGAAGAGGACATCCAGTTAGCCAGGATGGCCAAAAGATTGGCTTTGGAAAGACAGATCCTAGCCATAGAGAGGGAAAGACAAGAGATGGGCCTAGGACCCATCAATGGTGGCAGCAACATAAATAGGGTCAGAGATTCTCCTGACATGTTGAAAATCCCCAAAGGGATTGTAACAAAATATGAAGATGGTGATGACATCACCAAATGGTTCACAGCTTTTGAGAGGGCTTGTGAAACCAGAAAAGTGAACAAATCTCACTGGGGTGCTCTCCTTTGGGAAATGTTCACAGGAAAGTGTAGGGATAGACTCCTCACACTCTCTGGAAAAGATGCAGAATCTTATGACCTCATGAAGGGTACCCTGATTGAGGGCTTTGGATTGAGGAGTATAGAATTAGATTCAGGGGGGCTCAAAAATCCTCGAGCCAGACCTGGGTTGATTATGTTGACTACTCAGTGAAAACACTGGATGGTTGGGTAACTGGAAATGAAGTGTATGACTATGTTGGGCTTTATAATTTGTTTATGAAAGAACACATTTTAAGTAACTGCTTCAATGAAAAGTTGCATCAGTATCTGGTAGACCTAGGTCCAATTTCTCCCCAAGAATTGGGAAAGAAGGCCGACCACTGGGTCAAGACTAGGGTAACCAAAACTTCCACTGGGGGTGACCAAAAGAAAGGGGTTACAAAGCCTCCGCAGGAGAAAGTGGGTGACACTAGAAACAAAGAAAAAGAGTCCCCTGTAGGCCCCCAAAAACCAGACCAGGTGGGTGGGCCCAGAGACACAACCCAAAACAAAGGTGGGTACCAGGGTAAGAACTGGGATGCCACTAAGGCATGGTGCCATAACTGTAGACAGACAGGGCACCACACCAAGGACACTTCTTGTCCCAAAAACAAACCCCCTAGCAAAATCCCAGGGGTAACCAGTGTAGCCATTGGGGATGACTCCTCAGATGAGGAGGTCTTCATAGCCTTCAACTGGAAAAAGGGCCCAACAGGTGAGTTGGAGATTCCAGAGGGAAGTAGACACTTCCACCACCTACTGGTGAATGGAATCCCAGCCACTGCCCTGAGAGACACTTGTGCCAGTCACACTATTGTGCATGACAGGCTGGTGTTCTCAAACCAGTACACCCCAGGTGAGATGGCCAGAGTAAGAGTTAGCCCAGACAGGGTCACTGATAGGCCTGTGGCTTTTGTGCCCATAGAAGTGGGTGGGACTTTTAGCTGGAGAAGGGTGGTAGTCAGTACAGACCTCCCCCTTGATTGTCTCCTTGGAAATGACTACCCAGAGGTTAGTCAGAGCCCAAGAGAGGAACTGGTCCAGTGCCAGTCCTCTCCCAAGGATTCTGGAGTGCCTGCCTCTGCAGTAAATGCAAGTAGGCCCCAGAAGAAAAAGAAAAGGAAACAGAGTAGGAAAGGTGGACAACCTTTAGCCAAGGTTCCAGCAAGCCAAGGAGATTCTGCTCCAGTAGAGGAGAACTCCAAAAGTGGCTCTGATAAAGTCCAACCTGACCCACAAGAAGTCCTGGCTAGTCAGGCAACTGTTAAGCCTGAGTGGGTGGCTCCTCAGCTAACAGAAGAAAGAGTGGAAGAAGGGTGTTTACTACAAGATGTGGTAACCCCCCACTCTAATACAGCAGACAGGCACCCTGAACCCAAAGAAGCCTGTAACTTAGCCCCTTCCCTTGTAGGTGAAGAGCTAAAGGTGTGGTTCTGGGCACTGACAGCTGTCAGTGGCCTCTGCTGGGTGTTAGCCTTTATGGCTGCACTATCCTTGGCATGGTGGTCTGACCCCATGCCAAATAGCAAGTTAGGCCCCCTGACCCTGTTGGTCATGGTGGGGTTACTCCAGCTCAGGGTAACCTCTTTGGGTAAGCTAGGGGTGACCCTGGCTAAGATAAGATTAGCAGAGGTGGATACCTCTAACCCCAAAATAGAGAGAATGGGTGAAGACATAAAAAGCACAGACAAGAGGCAATTCAGACTAGGTCCTATCACTGTGGAAGTGGGTCAGTTCCCCAGAGGGAATGACCTGAGCAGGAGGATGTAAGGCAGAGTAGGCCCTGCAACAAACCAGCCTATTTCCTCTACTCTTCCTCGCCTCCCAGACTAGGAAGACTCTCCCAGCTTTGGCTGAGTCTCCTGGCCTGTGGGCTGGGGGGGGCTTGTGTAAAGAAATGGCTCCCTGTTGCAGTTACCCCCCACTTTTTGCCTGATACTGATGCTGACTTGACTGAGAAGTGTGCTGGGACCCTGCTAACCAGGCCCCAGCACCAGTGTTCTTTCACCTAAAATGTACCATTGTATCCACAATTGGCAGACCCTGGCATCCAGATAAGTCCCTTGTAACCAGTACTTCTAGTACCAAGGGCCCTGATGCCAAGGAAGGTCTCTAAGGGCTGCAGCATGTATTATGCCACCCTAGAGACCCCTCACTCAGCACAGACACACTGCTTACCAGCTTGTGTGTGCTAGTGAGAACAAAATGAGTAAGTCGACATGGCACTCCCCTCAGGGTGCCATGCCAGCCTCTCACTGCCTATGCAGTATAGGTAAGACACCCCTCTAGCAGGCCTTACAGCCCTAAGGCAGGGTGCACTATACCATAGGTGAGGGTACCAGTGCATAAGCACTGTGCCCCTACAGTGTCTAAGCAAAACCTTAGACAGTGTAAGTGCAGGGTAGCCATAAGAGTATATGGTCTGGGAGTCTGTTTTACACGAACTCCACAGCACCATAATGGCTACACTGAAAACTGGGAAGTTTGGTATCAAACTTCTCAGCACAATAAATGCACACTGATGCCAGTGTACATTTTATTGCAAAATACACCCCAGAGGGCACCTTAGAGGTGCCCCCTGAAACTTAACCGACTATCTGTGTAGGCTGACTAGTTCCAGCAGCCTGCCACACTAGAGACATGTTGCTGGCCCCATGGGGAGAGTGCCTTTGTCACTCTGAGGCCAGTAACAAAGCCTGCACTGGGTGGAGATGCTAACACCTCCCCCAGGCAGGAGCTGTAACACCTGGCGGTGAGCCTCAAAGGCTCACCCCTTTGTCACAGCACCGCAGGACACTCCAGCTAGTGGAGTTGCCCGCCCCCTCCGGCCCCCACTTTTGGCGGCAAGGCCGGAGAAAATAATGAGAATAACAAGGAGGAGTCACTGGCCAGTCAGGACAGCCCCTAAGGTGTCCTGAGCTGAGGTGACTAACTTTTAGAAATCCTCCATCTTGCAGATGGAGGATTCCCCCAATAGGGTTAGGATTGTGACCCCCTCCCCTTGGGAGGAGGCACAAAGAGGGTGTACCCACCCTCAGGGCTAGTAGCCATTGGCTACTAACCCCCCAGACCTAAACACGCCCTTAAATTTAGTATTTAAGGGCTACCCTGAACCCTAGAAAATTAGATTCCTGCAACAACAACAAGAAGGACTGCCCAGCTGAAAACCCCTGCAGAGGAAGACCAGAAGACAACAACTGCCTTGGCTCCAGAAACTCACCGGCTTGTCTCCTGCCTTCCAAAGAACTCTGCTCCAGCGACGCCTTCCAAAGGGACCAGCGACCTCTGAATCCTCCGAGGACTGCCCTGCTTCGACGACGACAAGAAACTCCCGAGGACAGCGGACCTGCCCCAAAAAGACTGCAACTTTGTTTCAAGAAGCAGCTTTAAAGAACCCTGCAACTCCCCGCAAGAAGCGTGAGACTTGCAACACTGCACCCGGCGACCCCGACTCGGCTGGTGGAGAACCAACCCCTCAGGGAGGACCCCCGGACTACTCTACGACTGTGAGTACCAAAACCTGTCCCCCCTGAGCCCCCACAGCGCCGCCTGCAGAGGGAATCCCGAGGCTTCCCCTGACCGCGACTCTCTGAAACCTAAGTCCCGCCGCCTGGAAAAGACCCTGCACCCGCAGCCCCCAGGACCTGAAGGACCGGAATTTCACTGCAGAAGTGACCCCCAGGAGTCCCTCTCCCTTGCCCAAGTGGAGGTTTCCCCGAGGAAGCCCCCCCTTGCCTGCCTGCAGCGCTGAAGAGATCCCTTGATCTCTCATTGACTTACATTGCGAACCCGACGCTTGTTCTAACACTGCACCCGGCCGCCCCCGCGCCGCTGAGGGTGAAATTTCTGTGTGGGCTTGTGTCCCCCCCCGGTGCCCTACAAAACCCCCCTGGTCTGCCCTCCGAAGACGCGGGTACTTACCTGCAAGCAGACCGGAACCGGGGCACCCCTTTCTCTCCATTGAAGCCTATGCGTTTTGGGCACCACTTTGAACTCTGCACCTGACCGGCCCTGAGCTGCTGGTGTGGTAACTTTGGGGTTGCTCTGAACCCCCAACGGTGGGCTACCTTGGACCAAGAACTGAACCCTGTAAGTGTCTTACTTACCTGGTAAAACTAACAAAAACTTACCTCCCCCAGGAACTGTGAAAATTGCACTGTGTCCACTTTTAAAGTAGCTATTTGTGAATAACTTGAAAAGTATACATGCAATTGAAATGATTCAAAGTTCCTAATGTACTTACCTGCAATACCTTTCAAACAAGATATTACATGTTAAATTTGAACCTGTGGTTCTTAAAATAAACTAAGAAAAGATATTTTTCTATAACAAAACCTATTGGCTGGATTTGTCTCTGAGTGTGTGTACCTCATTTATTGTCTATGTGTATGTACAACAAATGCTTAACACTACTCCTTGGATAAGCCTACTGCTCGACCACACTACCACAAAATAGAGCATTAGTATTATCTCTTTTTACCACTATTTTACCTCTAAGGGGAACCCTTGGACTCTGTGCATGCTATTCCTTACTTTGAAATAGCACATACAGAGCCAACTTCCTACACCCAGGAACTGTGAAAATTGCACTAAGTGTCCACTTTTAAAACAGCTATTTGTGTTTTATGTGAAAAGAATATATGCTACTGTAATTATTCAAAGTTCCTAAAGTACTTACCTGCAATACCTTTCAAATGAGATATTACATGTAGAATTTGAACCTGTGGTTCTTAAAATAAACTAAGAAGTGAAAATGTCACTTACCCAGTGTACATCTGTTCGTGGCACCAGTCGCTGGAGATTCACATGTTCTGCATAGCTCGCCATCTGGTGTTGGGTCGGAGTGTTACAAGTTGTTTTTCTTCGAAGAAGTCTTTCGAGTCACGGGACCGAGTGACTCCTCCTTCTGTCTCCATTGCACATGGGCGTCGACTCCATCTTCGATTGTTTTCCCCGCAGAGGGTGAGGTAGGAGTTGTGTTGTAGTAATAGTGCCCATGCAATGGAGTGACTAAGTATGTACCTATTTAAGGTGAAAATAATATATACAAATGTACAAAGTTGAAGCTAACTTTCGAACTGCTACAGGCTCCCGGGGAGGCGGGTGGGCACATGTGAATCTCCAGCGACTGATGCCACGAACAGATGTACACTGGGTAAGTGACATTTTCAGTTCGATGGCATCTGTCGCTGTAGATACACATGTTCTGCATAGACTAGTAAGCAGTTATCTCCCCATAAGCGGTGGCTCAGCCTGTAGGAATGGAAGTGGTCTGAAATAATGTTCTTAACACGGCTTGACGTACTGTGGATTGCTGTGCGGATAGCACGTCTACACAGTAGTGCTTGGTGAACGTGTGTGGCGTAGACCATGTGGCTGCCTTACATATTTCTTGCATTGGGATGTTCCCTAGAAAGGCCATGGTAGCACCTTTTTTTCTGGTTGAGTGTGCCCTTGGTGTAATGGGCAGTTGTCGTTTTGCTTTAAGGTAGCAGATTTGGATGCATTTAACTATCCATCTGGCTATACCTTGTTTTGATATTGGGTTTCCTGCATGAGGTTTTTGGAATGCAATAAATAGTTGTTTTGTCTTTCTGATGTTCTTTGTTCTGTCAATGTAGTACATTAATGCTCTTTTGACATCTAAGGTATGTAGTGCCCTCTCAGCTACGGAATCTGGCTGTGGGAAGAACACTGGTAGTTCCACTGTTTGATTTAGGTGGAACGGTGAAATAACCTTTGGTAAAAATTTAGGATTAGTCCTTAGGACGACTTTATTTTTGTGTAGTTGTATAAAAGGTTCTTGTATTGTAAACGCCTGAATTTCGCTTACTCTTCTTAGAGATGTAATGGCGATGAGAAATGCAACCTTCCAGGTTAGGAACTGTATTTCGCAAGAGTGCATGGGTTCAAAAGGTGGACCCATGAGTCTTGTTAAGACAACATTTAAGTTCCATGAAGGAACAGGTGGTGTTCTTGGTGGTATAATTCTTTTAAGGCCTTCCATGAATGCTTTAATGACTGGTATCTTATATAGGGAAGTTGAATAGGTAGTCTGCAGGTATGCAGATATTGCTGCAAGGTGTATTTTAATGGAAGAGAAGGCTAGGTTAGATTTTTGTAAGTGAAGCAAGTAACCCACTACATCCTTTGGAGTTGCGTGTAAAGGTTGGATCTGATTATGATGGCAGTAGCAAACAAACCTCTTCCATTTACTTGCATAGCAGTGCCTAGTGGACGGCCTTCTGGCTTGCTTTATGACTTCCATACATTCTTGGGTAAGTTGTAAGTGTCCGAATTCTAGGATTTCAGGAGCCAGATTGCTAGATTCAGCGATGCTGGATCTGGATGTCTGATCTGTTGGTTGTGTTGTGTTAACAGATCCGGCCTGTTGGGCAATTTGATGTGGGGTACTACTGATAGGTCTAGCAGTGTTGTGTACCAGGGTTGTCTTGCCCAAGTTGGTGCTATTAATATGAGTTTGAGTTTGTTTTGACTCAATTTGTTTACCAGAAAAGGAAGGAGAGGGAGAGGAGGAAAAGCGTAGGCAAATATCCCTGACCAGTTCATCCATAGGGCATTGCCTTGGGATTGCCTGTGTGGGTATCTGGACGCGAAGTTTTGGCATTTTGCGTCCTCTTTTGTTGCAAACAAGTCTATTTGAGGTGTCCCCCAGAGCCTGAAGTAAGTGTTTAGAATTTGGGGGTGAATTTCCCATTCATGGACCTGTTGGTGATCTCGAGAGAGATTGTCTGCAAGTTGATTCTGGATCCCTGGAATAAACTGTGCTATTAGGCGAATGTGGTTGTGAATTGCCCATCGCCATATCTTTTGTGCCAGCAGGCTCAACTGCGTTGAGTGTGTCCCCCCTTGTTTGTTTAGATAATACATTGTTGTCATGTTGTCTGTTTTGACAAGAATGTATTTGTGAGTTATAATTGGTTGGAAAGCCCTTAATGCTTGAAAAACTGCTAGCATTTCTAGGTGATTGATATGCAGTTTTGTTTGATGTACGTTCCATTGTCCTTGTATGCTGTGTTGATCGAGGTGTGCTCCCCACCCTGTCATGGAAGCATCTGTTGTTATTACGTATTGTGGCACTGGGTCTTGGAAAGGCCGCCCTTTGTTTAAATTTATACTGTTCCACCATAGAAGCGAGAGGTAAGTTTGGCGGTCTATCAACACCAGATCTAGAAGGTGACCCTGTGCTTGTGACCATTGTGATGCTAGGCACTGTTGTAAGGGCCTCATGTGCAGTCTTGCGTTCGGGACAATGGCTATGCATGAGGACATCATGCCTAGGAGTTGTAATATCATCTTTGCTTGTATTGTTTGTGTTGGATACATGCGTTGTATGATCTTGTTGAAATTTTGAATTCTTTGTGGACTTGGAGTGGCTACTCCTCTTGTTGTGTCTATTATGGCTCCCAGGTATTGTTGTACCTTGCACGGTAAAATGTTGGATTTTGCAAAGTTGACGGTGAAACCTAGTTTGTAGAGGGTTTGTATGATTTGATTTGTGTGGTGTAAGCACTTTGTTAGTGAATTGGTTTTGATTAGCCAGTCGTCTAGATACGGGAATACATGTATTTGCTGCCTTCTGATGTGTGCAGCCACTACTGCTAGACATTTGGTAAAGACTCTTGGTGCGGTTGTTAAACCAAAAGGCAATACCTTGAATTGGTAATGTATTCCTTTGAATACGAACCGTAGGTATTTTCTGTGCAATGGATGTATTGGTATATGGAAATACGCGTCTTTGAGGTCTAGGGTTGTCATGTAGTCCTGTAGTTTTAGCAATGGTAACACTTCTTGTAGCGTGACCATGTGAAAGTGGTCTGATTTGATGTAGGTGTTTAGTATTTTGAGGTCTAGGATTGGTCTCAGTGTTTTGTCCTTTTTTGGTATTAAGAAGTACAGTGAATAGACTCCTGTGTTTGTTTGTGTGTTTGGTACTAATTCGATTGCATTCTTTTGCAATAGTGCTTGAACTTCTATTTCCAGAAGTTCGGAATGTTGTTTTGATAAATTCTGTGCTTTTGGTGGTATGTTTGGAGGGAATTTTAGGAATTCTATGCAATAACCATGTTGGATAATTGCTTAGACCCAAGTGTCTGTAGTTATTTCCTCCCATGCTTTGTAATAATGACCTATTCTTCCCCCCACTGGTGTTGTGTGGAGGGGGTGAGTGACATCTGAGTCACTGCTTGGTTGTAGGGGTTTTGGGGCTTTGAAATTTTCCTCTATTCCTAGGGAATTGCCCTCCTCTGTATTGACCCCGAAAGCCTCCCCTGTACTGTCCCTGGTAGCTGGACGGTGTTGCCTGCGAGGTGCTGGCTTGTGTGGCCTGACCCCGAAACCCCCCTCTAAAGGGTGTCTTGCGGAAGGTGCTGTAGGTTCCTCTGCTCTGCGGGGAGTAGAGTGCGCCCATGGCTTTAGCAGTGTCAGTGTCTTTTTTTAGTTTTTCGATTGCCGTGTCCACTTCTGGTCCGAACAGTTGTTTTTCGTTGAAGGGCATATTGAGCACTGCCTGCTGTATCTCTGGTTTGAACCCAGACGTTCTTAGCCATGCGTGCCTTCTAATGGTCACAGATGTATTAATTGTTTTTGCAGCTGTGTCTGCTGCGTCCATAGAGGACCGTATCTGGTTATTTGATATGTTGTAGGAAGTTGGCTCTGTATGTGCTATTTCAAAGTAAGGAATAGCATGCACAGAGTCCAAGGGTTCCCCTTAGAGGCAAAATAGTGGTAAAAAGAGATAATACTAATGCTCTATTTTGTGGTAGGGTGGTCGAGCAGTAGGCTTATCCAAGGAGTAGTGTTAAGCATTTGTTGTACATACACAGACAATAAATGAGGTACACACACTCAGAGACAAATCCAGCCAATAGGTTTTGTATAGAAAAATATATTTTCTTAGTTTATTTTAAGAACCACAGGTTCAAATTTAACATGTAATATCTTGTTTGAAAGGTATTGCAGGTAAGTACATTAGGAACTTTGAATCATTTCAATTGCATGTATACTTTTCAAGTTATTCACAAATAGCTATTTTAAAAGTGGACACTTAGTGCAATTTTCACGGTTCCTGGGGGAGGTAAGTTTTTGTTAGTTTTACCAGGTAAGTAAGACACTTACAGGGTTCAGTTCTTGGTCCAAGGTAGCCCACCGTTGGGGGTTCAGAGCAACCCCAAAGTCACCACACCAGCAGCTCAGGGCCGGTCAGGTGCAGAGTTCAAAGTGGTGCCCAAAACGCATAGGCTAGAATGGAGAGAAGGGGGTGCCCCGGTTCCGGTCTGCTTGCAGGTAAGTACCCGCGTCTTCGGAGGGCAGACCAGGGGGGTTTTGTAGGGCACCGGGGGGGACACAAGCCCACACAGAAATTTCACCCTCAGCAGCGCGGGGGCGGCCGGGTGCAGTGTAGAAACAAGCGTCGGGTTTTCAATGTTAGTCTATGAGAGATCAACGGATCTCTTCAGCGCTGCAGGCAGGCAAGGGGGGGCTTCCTCGGGGAAACCTCCACTTGGGCAAGGGAGAGGGACTCCTGGGGGTCACTTCTCCAGTGAAAGTCCGGTCCTTCAGGTCCTGGGGGCTGCGGGTGCAGGGTCTTTTCCAGGCGTCGGGACTTAGGTTTCAGAGAGTCGCGGTAAGGGGAAGCCTCGGGATTCCCTCTGCAGGCGGCGCTGTGGGGGCTCAGGGGGGACAGGTTTTGGTACTCACAGTCGGAGAGTAGTCCGGGGGTCCTCCCTGAGGTGTTGGTTCTCCACCAGCCGAGTCGGGGTCGCCGGGTGCAGTGTTGCAAGTCTCACGCTTCTTGCGGGGAGATTGCAGGGTCTTTAAAGCTGCTCCTCGAAACAAAGTTGCAGTCTTTTTGGAGCAGGTCCGCTGTCCTCGGGAGATTCTTGTCTTTTTCAAAGCAGGGCAGTCCTCAGAGGATTCAGAGGTCGCTGGTCCCTTGGAAGGCGTCGCTGGAGCAGAGTTCTTTGGAAGGCAGGAGACAGGCCGGTGAGTTTCTGGAGCCAAGGCAGTTGTCGTCTTCTGGTCTTCCTCTGCAGGGGTTTTCAGCTAGGCAGTCCTTCTTGTAGTTTGCAGGAATCTAATTTTCTAGGGTTCAGGGTAGCCCTTAAATACTAAATTTAAGGGCGTGTTTAGGTCTGGGGGGTTAGTAGCCAATGGCTACTAGCCCTGAGGGTGGGTACACCCTCTTTGTGTCTACTCCCAAGGGGAGGGGGTCACAATCCTAACCCTATTGGGGGAATCTTCCATCTGCAAGATGGAGGATTTCTAAAAGTTAGAGTCACCTCAGCCCAGGACACCTTAGGGGCTGTCCTGACTGGCCAGTGACTCCTCCTTGTTGCTTTCTTTGTTCCCTCCAGCCTTGCCGCCAAAAGTGGGGGCCGTGGCCGGAGGGGGCGGGCAACTCCACTAAGCTGGAGTGCCCTGCTGGGCTGTGACAAAGGGGTGAGCCTTTGAGGCTCACCGCCAGGTGTTACAGCTCCTGCCTGGGGGAGGTGTTAGCATCTCCACCCAGTGCAGGCTTTGTTACTGGCCTCAGAGTGACAAAGGCACTCTCCCCATGGGGCCAGCAACATGTCTCTAGTGTGGCAGGCTGCTGGAACTAGTCAGCCTACACAGACAGTCGGTTAAGTTTCAGGGGGCACCTCTAAGGTGCCCTCTGGGGTGTATTTTGCAATAAAATGTACACTGGCATCAGTGTGCATTTATTGTGCTGAGAAGTTTGATACCAAACTTCCCAGTTTTCAGTGTAGCCATTATGGTGCTGTGGAGTTCGTGTTTGACAGACTCCCAGACCATATACTCTTATGGCTACCCTGCACTTACAATGTCTAAGGTTTTGTTTAGACACTGTAGGGGTACCATGCTCATGCACTGGTACCCTCACCAATGGTATAGTGCACCCTGCCTTAGGGCTGTAAGGCCTGCTAGAGGGGTGTCTTACGTATACTGCATAGGCAGTGAGAGGCTGGCATGGCACCCTGAGGGGAGTGCCATGTCGACTTACTCGTTTTGTCCTCACTAGCACACACAAGCTGGCAAGCAGTGTGTCTGTGCTGAGTGAGAGGTCTCCAGGGTGGCATAAGACATGCTGCAGCCCTTAGAGACCTTCCTTGGCATCAGGGCCCTTGGTACTAGAAGTACCAGTTACAAGGGACTTATCTGGATGCCAGGGTCTGCCAATTGTGGATACAAAAGTACAGGTTAGGGAAAGAACACTGGTGCTGGGGCCTGGTTAGCAGGCCTCAGCACACTTTCAATTGTAAACATAGCATCAGCAAAGGTAAAAAGTCAGGGGGCAACCATGCCAAGGAGGCATTTCCTTACATATGTTCTGACCTTCCTCAACCACCTGCTTTGCCCTCTTTTGTAGTTCCTTGGGTAGATGCTCGATGAGGTGTTGCATCTCATCCCAATGGGCTCTGTCATAGCGCGCAAGTAGTGCTTGAGAGTTAGCGATGCGCCACTGGTTTGCAGCTTGTGCTGCGACTCTTTTCCCAGCTGCATCGAACTTGCGGCTCTCTTTATCTGGGGGCGGTGCATCCCCAGATGTGTGGGAGTTGGCTCTTTTCCGAGCTGCTCCTACTACGACGGAATCTGGTGGCAGCTGTGTGGTGATGAAAACAGGGTCTGTAGGAGGTGCCTTATATTTCTTTTCCACCCTTGGCGTTATTGCCCTACTTTTGACCGGCTCCTTGAAGATTTCCTTTGCGTGCCGAAGCATACCTGGCAGCATAGGCAGGCTTTGGTAGGAGCTGTGGGTGGAGGAGAGGGTGTTGAATAAAAAGTCATCCTCGACTTGTTCACGTTGTGAAATTGTGCCGCTCTAGCCACCACTTGAGAATATGCTGTGCTGTCTTCTGGTGGTGAGGGCTTTGTTGGATATGCCTCCGGACTGTTGTCCGACACTGGGGCGTCATATAAGTCCCAAGCGTCTTGATCCTGGTCACCTTGGCTCATGGTGGTGTGAGCCGGGGAATGTGACGGAGTTTGTGCTGGTGAGACGTTAATTACAGGTGGAGGAGAGGGTGGCGGAGTCACCTTTTTCACCATCTTGGTTTGTGGCGCCTGGTCTGTTTATAACTCCAGTCTCCTTTTTCTCCTAATAGGGGGAAGGGTGCTTATTTTTCCTGTTCCCTGCTGTATGAAAATACGTTTTTGCGTATGGTCCACTTCGGTGGATTGCAGCTCTTCCTCAAACCTATGCTTTCGCATCTGAGAGGACAGTGATTGCTCCTCTGTATAAGAGCCTGGACCTGGGTCGGTTACGGGTTGTTTCGGCACCGAAACCCTGTCTATGTTTTTTCGGGTCCGAGGTGGCTTTTTTATTTTTTGGAGTCGAAACCTCTCGGCGTCGATCTTCGTCGGTGCCGCTGTCTCGGCGTCGAGCCGTTTCTACACCGCTATCTCGGTGTCGTTGCTTTTCTCCAGCACTTTCTCGATCCCGAGAAGGCTGCGTGCCGGTGTCTCGACCGGAGTCGGACGATCTCGGCACTGTTTGGGCCTTTATCGGTGCTGATGGTCGGTCACCGAATTTATGGGTGGAGCCATGGCCTGGTGGCAGTGGCGTCCCCTGGGCCTTGTCACTTTTCTTATGTGTTGTTTTCGACATCTTACTCACGGTTCTTTGATCGTCGAATTCCTCGGAGTCCGATTCGTGGATCGAAAAGGTTTCTTCTTCCTCTTGTTCCTTGAACTCTCGGTGCGCTGTCGGCGTGGACGCCATCTGAAGTATCCTGGCTCGACGGTCACGGAGTGTCTTTCGGGACCGGAACGCGCAACAGGCCTCGCAAGTCTCCTCACTGTGCTCAGGTGACAGGCACAGGTTACAGACCAAATGTTGGTCTGTATACGGGTATTTGTTGTGGCATTTGGGACAAAAACGGAACGGGGTCCGTTCCATCGGCGTTGTTCTACACGTGGTCGGGCCGACCAGGCCCCGACGGGGGATCGAAAGCTACCCCGAAGGGCACCGGAGCGCGTCACCCTTCGAAGCGGTGTTGAATCTAACTACGCCGATCCCGAACGCAACAATACCGACGAAAATCTTCCGAAATTTACTAACTTTCCGTTCCGAAACTCGGAGCGACAGGAACACGTCCGAACCCGATGGCGGAAAGAAAACAATCGAAGATGGAGTCGACGCCCATGCGCAATGGAGACAGAAGGAGGAGTCACTCGGTCCCGTGACTCGAAAGACTTCTTCGAAGAAAAACAACTTGTAACACTCCGACCCAACACCAGATGGCGAGCTATGCAGAACATGTGTATCTACAGCGACAGATGCCATCGAACATATATTTTTCTATAACAAAACCTATTGGCCTGGATTTGTCTCCGAGTGTGTGTTCCTCATTTATTGCCTGTGTGTATGGACAACAAATGCTTAACACTACTCCTTTGATAAGCCTACTGCTCGACCACACTACCACAAAATAGAGCATTAGTATTATCTCTTTTTGCCACTATCTTACCTCTAAGGGGAACCCTTGGACTCTGTGCATACTATTCCTTACTTTGAAATAGTGCATACAGAGCCAACTTCCGACACATAGGTAAGTCGCCCCTCTAGCAGGCCTTACAGCCCTAAGGCAGGGTGCACTATACCACAGGTGACGGCATAGGTGCATGAGCACTATGCCCCTACAGTGTCTAAGCAAAACCTTAGACATTGTAAGTGCAGGGTAGCCATAAGAGTAGATGGTCTGGTAGTCTGTCAAAAACGAACTCCACAGCTCCATAATGGCTACACTGAATACTGGGAAGTTTGGTATCAAACTTCTCTGAATAATAAACCCACACTGATGCGAGTGTTGGATTTATTAAAAAATGCACACATAGGGCATCTTGGAGATGCCCCCTGTATTTTATCCAATTGTTCAGTGCAGGACTGACTGGTCTCTGCCAGCCTGGGGCTGAGAGACGAGTTTCTGACCCCATGTGGTGAGGGCCTTTGTGCTCTCTGAGGACAGAAACAAAAGCCTGCTCTGGGTGGAGGTGCTTCACACCACCCCCCTGCAGGAACTGTAACACCTAGCAGTGAGCTTCAAAGGCTCAGGCTTCGTGTTACAATGCCCCAGGGCACTCCAGCTAGTAGAGATGCCCACCCCCTGGACACAGCCCCCACTTTTGGCAGCAAGTCCAGGAGAGATAATGAGAAAAACAAGGAGGAGTCACTGGCCAGTCTGGACAGCCCCTAAGGTGTCCTGAGCTGAGGTGACTCTGACTTTTAGAAATCCTCCATCTTGTAGAAGGAGGATTCCCCCAATAGGAATAGGGATGTGCCCCCCTCCCCTCAGGGAGGAGGCACAAAGAGGGTGTACCCACCCTCAAGGACAGTAGCCAGTGGCTACTGCCCTCCCAGACCTAAACACACCCCTAAATTCAGTATTTAGGGGCTCCCCAGAACCTAGGAAACTAGATTCCTGCAACCTAAGAAGAGGAGGACTGCTAAGCTGAAAAAGCCTGCAGAGAAGACGGAGACACAAACTGCTTTGGCCCCAGCTCTACCGGCCTGTCTCCCCACTTCTAAAGACACTGCTCCAGCGACGCTTTCCCCAGGGACCAGCGACCTCTGAATCCTCAAAGGACTGCCCTGCTCGAGAAGGACCAAGAACTCCCGAGGACAGCGGCTCTGTTCACCAAAGACTGCAACTCTGAAACAAAGCAGCAACTTTGAAACAACTTGCGTTTCCCGGCGGAAGCGTGAGACTTGCTACTCTGCACCCGACGCCCCCGGCTCGACTTGTGGAGAACAAACACTTCAGGGAGGACTCCCCGGTGACTGAGAAGCCAGAGTTGACCCCCCTGAGCCCCCACAGCGACGCCTGCAGAGGGAATCCAGAGGCTCCCCCTGACCGCGACTGCCTGCTCCTCAGATCGTAACGTCTGGTAAAGACTCTGCACCCACAGCCCCCAGGACCGGAAGGTTCTGAACTCCAGTGCAGAAGTGACCCCCAGGAGGCCCTCTCCCTTGCCCAGGTGGTGGCTACCCCGAGGAGTCCCCCCCCCTTGACTGCCAGCATCGTTGAAGAGACCCCCTTGGTCTCCCATTGACTTCTATTATGAACCCGACGCTTGTTTGCACACTGCACCCGGCCGCCCCCGTGCTGCTGAGGGTGTACTTTCTGTGTGGACTTGTGACCCCCCCGGTGCCCTACAAAACCCCCCTGGTCTGCCCTCTGAAGACGCGTGTACTTACCTGCTGGCAGACTGGAACCGGGGCACTCCCTTCTCCATTGAAGCCTATGCATTTTGGGCACCACTTTGACCTCTGCACCTGACCGGCCCTGAGCTGCTGGTGTGGTAACTTTGGGGTTGCTCTGAACCCCCAACGGTGGGCTACCTTGGTCCCAAACTTGAACCCCGTAGGTGGTTTACTTACCTGCAAAAACTAACAATCTCTTACTCCCCCTAGGAACTGTGAAAATTGCACTGTGTCTAGTTTTAAAATAGCTATATGTGATTTAAATGAAAACTGTGTATGCTATTTTGATTATTCAAAGTTCCTAAAGTACCTACCTGCAATACCTTTCATTTGAAGTATTACATGTAAAATTTGAACCTGTGGTTCTTAATATAAACTAAGAAAATATATATATATATTTTTGCCACTATCTTACCACTAAGGGGAACCCTTGGACTCTGTGCATACTATTCCTTACTTTGAAATAGTGCATACAGAGCCAACTTCCTACAGTCGGAGTAAAGTGCTTCAGATAGAAAGGCTTGGTCACCCCGAGCTGGTCTCTGGTGACGCAACACCTGTCTGTTCATAGAGGAGCATGAGTAGCATTTAGCCAAGTACCCATGTGGGCAATAGTCAGAGCTTTGTTGAACAGCAATAGTGGTTCAAATTATGCATGCCGTAGTTGTGCCACTTCTGTGAGGACACTGAATCATTATATTTGCAGTTGCCTTCTGTTGAGGTTAATAAAAAAAAAAATAAAGCCACCCGTCTAATGACCACATGAATGAAGCAGACTTCTCTGTGGAAAGGCAACAGGGAAAAACAGCCATATATCAGGGGAAAAGTTCAGTCCACTGCTCTCCTGCAGGACTAGATAAACCTTTTCATCATCATATTGTGGGGAGAATCCATCCCCACCATCACTATCATCACCAAAATCAGGTTGCCCATGGTCTGAGTCCAACCCAAACATTTGATGGAGCACTGAAGGGCAGCACCTAAGCGGTCTTATCAGAGTCTGAGTGTATAGGGGCCCAGCACATCGGAGTCACGGCAGACTGCAGAGTCAATGCAGAGGCGCTCAACACTATCTTCTAGCATGCAGGAGCTATGTGGAAAAATATATTGTATCCAGTCTGGTGCCTGGAGATATTCTAATGATTAGCAATCTGTGGTTAGACATATCCATCAGAAATGCTTGTTCATATTAAAAACTTCCAAGAGGTGGTCCCATGTATGCTTGAAATCCAGGAAGAATATGGTGGGTTGCCTGGACTGATAACAAACTGGACAAGTTGTGATAATTCCAAAGGGGAGCACGGCCCTCCAATCAATGGAACATGTTTGTGTTCCAGATTGTTGTGGCAAACTGAACCCTTGAAGTACTTTGAGAATTATATTACATACTTGAGTGAGAATGATACTTAATTCGACACTGGCAGGATGCTCTGAGGAATAGGCTGCTCCCTCTCCTACTGGACAACATTCCTGCTGTCCCTAATGGGACAAGTGGCACTTGTTAAAACACTGATGCTCCACGGATGCACAAAAGGAGATGGTCCTAGAATCTTTTGCTTGCAATATTGTGAATGTTCTCTGAAACATTCTTCTGGGCATTAGTCCAAGTGTGAAGAGACTAATGCCCACAAGAATGTTTCAGAAAACATTCACAATATTGTAAGCAAAAGATTCTAGGACCATCTCCTTTTGTGTTTTTATTTTAATTGTTTATATTTCCAATAGGTAGATAAAAACACAGGATTCAATGTGTAAAATGTTTTGTCTCATTTCAAGCCTACAAAGCACAAGTTAATTCTTTGAGGAGGTGGGGCTGGGGCAAATAAGCATAAATGTATCGAAGGGCACTGTGAGACTCAATTGTTATTTGATTCGCAATCCAGGTCTTTGTGAATCACATGGCAATGGGAGTGGGATAAAGGGTCATTATGCATTTGCATGCAACTTACAAGCATATTTATCAGTGCTTTGTGACCACTGTTGCTGCCAATAAGCATTGAATGATTATCAACTAGTGTGCAAACGTATTTGTTTTGTGAAATTGTGACTTCTACCACTGGAGACTGCCAACGGGGAAGCTGGCCCATTGTGAAATCAAGTGCAGAAATTGATTTCTCATGTCTTTACATGTGCTGACATTTGCAAGGGTTTCTAGAAGGAATTATGGCAGAGGAAAATCGATGAGGAAGTACAGAGCCGTATTGGATTCAGATATCAGATACGTAAAATACCTAGCCAGCTTCATTACAGATGATGGGCAAACAGTGAAGAAACACGACTTGGTCAAAGGTACATCTAGCCACTATTTGTTAAAAACATACAATCCTGGATACCCACAGGGTTTTATGTAAACAAAGTGTCTTTCTGTTACAGAGTTCCAAAACAGGACTGTACAACGTATTCTTGACTTAGAGGTAACAGACTCAACACATCTAACTCTGTCCTCAACTTCTGCGTTTCTATACAATATTGTTCCTTCCATGTGTTTTTATGCAAAAAGCCACACAAAAAAAAACCTCTGAAACAGCATCCATGATTAGGGCATTGGGATATTTGGTGCTAGGGCACTTATGAGATGTTTTTGGTTAAAACCAATCATTTTAGGTTTTAGAGACAAAACATCCTATTCTAAAATGAACACTAGATAAGGATCTTATTTGTTGCCTGTACATCTTTTAAAGGTTCACACTGCAAAATAATACTGCGCTAAGGGCTGCTCCCTTCTGGCTTCAAAGAGACCAGGAGGGGGGAAGCTGAACCTCCAGAACACTTTATATTGCCACCCCCACCAACCACCATCAAGCAAGCTCCGCAATACTCACTGTGATAGAGCAGGTGCAGTAGACCAGGTACCCGCCAGTCTCAGAGTCAGCATCTACAGAGTCGATAGCATGGAGGATCAGCTCCTTCTGAAGGTGGGCACACCGCTGTACGTCTTTCTCATCCTGAAAGGGGCAGGAGAAACAGGATTGAGGTGCAGTACAACACATGTGAGTGCCTTAGCCAGTACCAGGAGCCATGGCATACACTAATAACAAATGCTCACCAATAACAGTGGAGTGAATGTGGCATGATTAAAGAGTGCCCACCTTTCTCTCTGCTCTTCTACAAACCTAATTTCCCCAAACTGACCCACTATGCACATGGACTGTCCCACATACCAGCCCCATAAGCCAACTTTAGAAACTGAGCTCAGGTCAGTTAAACCTGCCCTCCACCATTGTTACCAGGCTTTAGAGTACCCAATCGGAGACACATAAATGAATGGACCATAACAATTGCATGTTAGTTTAAGACCTTGACATCGACAAGGACCACAAATTACTGTTAGAACCGATTCAAATGAAAGGCACTAAATCTGGACTCTGCCAGAATTCCTGGTATGGAGGGATTCTGATTGGAAGGGAAGCACGGAAGAGTGTGGCTGGCATAATAATTGCCAAATCACTTAAGGGTAGCTAGTTATATACTAGAGAGAGGAGAAACAGCATTTGTTCTTATGCTGCTAGTACACGAGACCAGCTATCACACCAAAGATATGTTAGAATATTTGTACAGCCACAAGCAATTATCTTACACCAGAAAAAAGGTTTGTCTAGAAAAGAGACCTGTGGACTGTGCCCGGAGCCCCGTCAGCGACGAAAACCTGGAGAATAAGGTGGTTATGTTCTTCCAGACAAACCTGCCAGGGCTACAGAAACATCAGTAGGAAAAAGTACTGCAGTGTAGCAGTTGGTATACAAAAATCTGTGTGAACCCAGCCTGCAAAAAAGTGTACATCCTAAAAAAAAAAATCCTTGCTTGTAACAGGTTGTTCGGTGGCATGTGTAGATGCAGATACACATGCTATGCGTTATCCTGCCATCTAGTGTTGGGCTCTGAGTGTTACAAGTTGTTTTTCTTCGAAGAAGTCTTTTCGAGTCACGAGACAGAGGGACTCCTCCCTTTCGGCTCCATTGCGCATGGGCTCGGACTCCATCTTAGATTGTTTTCTTTCCGCCATCGGATTCGGACGTGTTCCTCTTCACTCCGTATTTCGAATCGGGAAAGTTAGCTAAATATCGAAAATTCGACGGTATTGTTCTCGCTCCGTACCGGGTTAGTGTTATCGTATCGGCACCGATCGCAGAAGCGCTCCGGCAGCCCTTCGGGGCTTCCGCTCTTCAGGGGGGCCTGGTCGGCCCGAACGCACCCATCGACGAAGACTAATGGATCGGACCCCCTTCCGCTTCTGTCCGAAGTGCCACTCGAAGTATCCTTATGCAGACCGACACCTGGTCTGTAATCTGTGTTTATCACCAGAACACAGGGAGGATACTTGTGAGGCCTGTCTTAGTGATAGTAGAGCGAGAAGACTACAAATGGTGTAGACACCGAGAGAACAACTCGACGCGAGGAGAAGGAAAGAATTTCCATCCAGGGGACGGACTCTGACGATTCCGAAAGTGAGCGAACCACGACGATGCAGAAAACAGTGAGTAAAGCTGCCCCGTCCAAAACTCACACCAAGATCGTTAAGGCCAAGGGGACGCCACCGCCAGCAGACCATGGCTTAACCCATTGAAAAGAAGGTGACCAAACATCGGCACCGAAAAAGGCCAGAGATTTGCCGAAGACTTCCGACTCTGGTCGAGATTCCGGCACCGAACGATCTCGGCACCGAGAGTTCAACTCACCCAAGGTGAGAAAAATAACGTCGGAACCGAGAAAGACTTTATCGGAAACATCGGTACCGAAAAAAGCAGCTTTGGAGCCGAAAAGAAGCTCTTACACAGAAGAGCAAGGACTTTCCAGCCAAATGCATGAAAAACACAGATTTGAGCAGGAAATAAGTATGGTTGAGCCAGACCATACGCAAAGGAGGTTGCATATCCAGAAGGAAACTGGAAAAATACAAACTCTTCCTCTAATTAAAACAAAAAGAAAACTGGCATTTCAAGAGTCAGAAATGCAGCCAAAGGCGAAGGTGGCCAGAGAAAAAACACCACCACCAAGTTTTTCTCCACAACCTTCCCCACTACACTCACCACAGTTGTCTCCGGTGGGAACACGTCCTATGCAGTCACCTACGCATAAAGGGATGACGCAGGATGATCCTGATGCATGGGACTTGTATGATGTCCCAGTATTAGACAACAGTCCGGACTGTTACCCAACAAAGCTGTCACCTCCAGAGGACAGTACTGCATATACGCAGGTACTAATAAGGGCAGCTACGTTCCACAATGTAGCAATGCACTCTGAGCCAATAGAGGATGATTTCCTGTTCAACACCCTGGCATCCACCCACACTTCCTACCAGAGTATGCCAATGCTCCCAGGCATGCTCAAACATGCAAAACAGGTATTCCAGGAGCCAATTAAAGGGAGGGCTATCACGCCTAAGGTGGAGAAAAAATACAAGCCTCCCCCAACGGATCCTGTGTTTATAACACAGCAACTTACACCAGACTCGGTGGTTGTAGGAGCAGTAAGAAAGAGGGCAAACTCTCAATCGTCAGGAGACGCTCCACCACCTGACAAAGAGAGTAGGAAGTTTGATGCAGCGGGCAAACGAGTGGCAGCACAGGCAGCCAACCAAATGGCGGATCGCAAACTCACAAGCCCTACTTGCTCGCTACGACAGGGCACACTGGGACGAGATGCAACACATTATACAACACTTGCCCAAAGAACACCAGAAACGTGCCCAACAGGTTGTGGAAGAAGGACAAGCAATATCCAACAACCAAATAAGGTCTGCATTAGACGCCGCAGACATGGCAGCATGAACAGTCAACACTGCGGTAACCATTCGCAGGCATGCATGGTTACGAAGCTCTGGATTCAAGCCAGAAATCCAACAAGCAGTGTTGAACAAGCCTTTTAACCAGGAACATTTGTTTGGGCCGGAAGTGGACACAGCAATTGAAAAATTAAAGAAGGACACGGACATGGCCAAAGCCATGGGTGCGCTCTACTCCCCACAGGGCAGAGGCACATTTAGAAAGCCACAATTTAGGGGGGTGGGGGGGGGTCGAATGCAAACACCAGAGCCTTACACCTCGCAAACCAGACCCACCTATCAGGCACAATACCAGAGGGGAGGAATTCGTGGCTCATATAGAGGAGGACAATTCCCAAGAGGAAGGGGAAAGTTCCAAACACCTAAAACAAGCCAAACCAAACAGTGACTTCAATGTCAGAGAACCCCAACACTTAACACCAGTGGGGGGGGAGACTTACCGCATACTATCAAAACTGGATGGACGCATGGATCCTAGCCATTATCCAACATGGTTATTGCATAGAGTTCACAAATTTCCCCCCAGATGTGCCCCCGAGGGCACACAATATGTCCAAACAACACTTAGACCTATTACAAATAGAGGTCCAAGCATTATTACAAAAACAAGCAATAGAGTTAGTACCCAACCATCAGAAAGGAACAGGCGTCTACTCACTATATTTCCCAATTCCAAAGAAGGACAAAACGTTAAGACCTATATTAGACCTCAGAACACTGAATCTCTTCAAGTCGGATCACTTCCACATGGTAACACTTCAAGACATGGTTCCCTTACTAAAAAAGGAGGACTACATGTCAACATTAGATCTCAAAGATGCCTACTTTCACATACCCATCCATCCTTCTCACAGAAAATACTTAAGGTTTGTAATACACAGCATACACTATCAATTCAAAGTGTTACTGTTCGGGATAACAACAGCCCCAAGGGTATTCACAAAATGCCTTGCAGTAGTAGCCGCTCACATAAGGAGACAGTACATGCACGTATCCCATACTTAGACGACTGGCTAGTAAAAATAAACACTCAACAAGTGTCTTCTTCACACGCAATACTTTATAGAAACTCTACACAAACTAGGGTTTTCTATAAATTACCAGAAATCACATCTGCAGCCATCTCAAATACAACAATACTTGGGAGCAACACTCAACACACAAAAAGCGATTGCCACTCCAAGTCCACAAAGGGTCCAAGCGTTCCAAAATATAACATCAAGAATACAGCCAAACCAACAACACCCAGTAAGGTTTGTAATGAAACTTCTAGGCATGATGTCTTCATGCATAGCCATTGTCCCAAACGCAAGATTACACATGCGGCCCTTACAACAGTGCCTAACAAAATAATGGAAACAAGCACAGGTTCAACTCCAAGATCTAGTGTTGATAGACCGCCAGACACACTTCTCGCTTCAATGGTGGAACCCTATAAATTTAAACCAAGGGCGGCCATTCTGGGACCCAGTGCCTCAAGACGTGATCACAACAGATGCTTCTATGATGGGGTGGGGAGCACACCTCAACAAGCACAGCATACAGGGACAATGGGACAAACAACAAAAACAACTCCACATAAATCATTTAGAACTGTTGGCAGTGTTTCTAGCATTAAAAGCATTTCAACCACTGATAGCCCACAAACACATTCTTGTCAAAACCGACAACATGACAACTATGTATTATCTCAACAAACAAGGAGGGACACACTCGTCACAACTGTGTCTCTTAGCACAAAAAATTTGGCATTGGGCAATTCACAATCACATTCGCCTAATAGCACAATACATCCCAGGCATTCAGAACCAGTTAGCCGACAATCTCAGTCGAGATCACCAGCAAACTCCCAAATGGGAAATTCATCCCCAGATCCTACAGGATCACTTCCTCCGCTGGGGAACACCAAACATAGACCTATTCGCAACAAAACAAAACGCAAAATGCCAAAACTTTGCGTCCAGGTACCCACACCCTCAATCCAAGGGCAATGCACTATGGATCAGTTGGTCAGGGATATTTGCTTACGCTTTTCCCCCTCTCCCACTCATTCCTTATCTGGTCAACAAACTAAGTCAAAGCAAACTCAAACTAATACTCATAGCACCAACCTGGGCTCACCAACCATGGTACACAACACTGTTGGACTTATCAGTAGTACCTCACATCAAGTTACCAAACATACCAGATCTGTTAACACAACACAAACAACAGATCAGACACCCGAATCCAGCATCGCTCAATCAATGGACATTTAAACCTTACACAAGAGTGTATGGAGATCATTAAACAAGCTAGAAAACCTACGACAAGACATTGTTACGCAAACAAATGGAAAAGATTTGTTTACTACTGCCACACTAATCAGATTCAACCACTACATGCCTCCACAAAGGATATTGTAAGCTACTTATTACACTTACAAAAGTCTAATCTAGCATTCTCTTCCATTAAAATACATCTCACTTCAATATCTGCCTATCTGCAGATTACACATACAACATTGCTTTTTAGAATCCCAGTCATCAAAGCATTTATGGAGGGACTAAAAAGAATCATACCCCCAAGGACACCACCAGTACCTTTGTGGAACCTTAATATTGTATTAACACGACTCATGGGACCACCATTCGAACCCATGCACTCTTGTGAGGTGCAATACTTAACTTGGAAAGTAGCCTTCCTAATAGCTATCACATCGCTTAGAAGAGTAAGTGAGATACAAGCATTTACTATTCAAGAACCCTTTATACAAATACATAAACATAAAGTGGTTTGCCATACAAATCCCAAATTCCTACCAAAGGTCACATCACCATTCCACCTAAACCAAACAGTGGAACTCCCAGTATTCTTTCCGCAACCAGACTGAGTAGCCGAAAGAGCCTTACATACATTAGACATAAAGAGAGCACTAATGTATTACATTGACAGAACAAAACAATTTTGTAAAACAAAACAATTGTTTGTAGCCTTCCAAAAACCTCATGCAGGTAATCCTATATTGTAGGAAGTTGGCTCTGTATGTACTATTTCAAAGTAAGGAATAGCATGCACAGAGTCCAAGGGTTCCCCTTAGAGGTAAAATAGTGGTAAAAATAGATAATACTAATGCTCTATTTTGTGGTAGTGTGGTCGAGCAGTAGGCTTATCCAAGGAGTAGTGTTAAGCATTTGTTGTACATACACATAGACAATAAATGAGGTACACACACTCAGAGACAAATCCAGCCAATAGGTTTTGTTGTAGAAAAATATCTTTTCTTAGTTTATTTTAAGAACCACAGGTTCAAATTTAACATGTAATATCTTGTTTGAAAGGTATTGCAGGTAAGTACATTAGGAACTTTGAATCATTTCAATTGCATGTATACTTTTCAAGTTATTCACAAATAGCTATTTCAAAAGTGGACACTTAGTGCAATTTTCACAGTTCCTGGGGGAGGTAAGTTTTTGTTAGTTTTACCAGGTAAGTAAGACACTTACAGTGTTCAGTTCTTGGTCCAAGGTAGCCCACCGTTGGGGGTTCAGAGCAACCCCAAAGTTACCACACCAGCAGCTCAGGGCCGGTTAGGTGCAGAGTTCAAAGTGGTGCCCAAAACGCATAGGCTATAATGGAGAGAAGGGGGTGCCCCGGTTCCGGTCTGCTTGCAGGTAAGTACCCGCGTCTTCGGAGGGCAGACCAGGGGGGTTTTGTAGGGCACCGGGGGGGACACAAGCCCGCACAGAAATTTCACCCTCAGCGGCGCGGGGGCGGCCGGGTGCAGTGTTGAAACAAGCGTCGGGTTCGCAATGTTAGTCAATGAGAGATCAAGGGATCTCTTCAGCGCTGCAGGCAGGCAAGGGGGGGCTTCCTCGGGGAAACCTCCACTTGGGCAAGGGAGAGGGACTCCTGGGGGTCACTTCTGCAGTGAAAGTCCGGTCCTTCAGGTCCTGGGGGCTGCGGGTGCAGTGTCTTTTCCAGGCGTCGGGACTTAGGTTTCAGAGAGTCGCGGTCAGGGGAAGCCTCGGGATTCCCTCTGCAGGCGGCGCTGTGGGGGCTCAGGGGGGACAGGTTTTGGTACTCACAGTCGTAGAGTAGTCCGGGGGTCCTCCCTGGGGTGTTGGTTCTCCACCAGCCGAGTCGGGTCGCCGGGTGCAGTGTTGCAAGTCTCACGCTTCTTGCGGGGAGATTGCAGGGTTCTTTAAAGCTGCTTCTTGAAACAAAGTTGCAGTCTTTTTGGAGCAGGTCCGCTGTCCTCGGGAGTTTCTTGTCGTCGTCGAAGCAGGGCAGTCCTCAGAGGATTCAGAGGTCGCTGGTCCCTTTGGAAGGCGTCGCTGGAGCAGAGTTCTTTGGAAGGCAGGAGACAGGCCGGTGAGTTTCTGGAGCCAAGGCAGTTGTTGTCTTCTGGTCTTCCTCTGGAGGGGTTTTCAGCTAGGCAGTCCTTCTTCTTGTTGTTGCAGGAATCTAATTTTCTAGGGTTCAGGGTAGCCCTTAAATACTAAATTTAAGGGCGTGTTTAGGTCTGGGGGGTTAGTAGCCAATGGCTACTAGCCCTGAGGGTGAGTACACCCTCTTTGTGCCTCCTCCCAAGGGGAGGGGGTCACATCCCTAATCCTATTGGGGGAATCCTCCATCTGCAAGATGGAGGATTTCTAAAAGTTAGTCACCTCAGCTCAGGACACCTTAGGGGCTGTCCTGACTGGCCAGTGACTCCTCCTTGTTATTCTCATTATTTTCTCCGGCCTTGCCGCCAAAAGTGGGGGCCGGGGCCGGAGGGGGCGGGCAACTCCACTAGCTGGAGTGTCCTGCGGTGCTGTGACAAAGGGGTGAGCCTTTGAGGCTCACCGCCAGGTGTTATAGCTCCTGCCTGGGGGAGGTGTTAGCATCTCCACCCAGTGCAGGCTTTGTTACTGGCCTCAGAGTGACAAAGGCACTCTCCCCATGGGGCCAGCAACATGTCTCTAGTGTGGCAGGCTGCTGGAACTAGTCAGCCTACACAGATAGTCGGTTAAGTTTCAGGGGGCACCTCTAAGGTGCCCTCTGGGGTGTATTTTGCAATAAAATGTACACTGGCATCAGTGTGCATTTATTGTGCTGAGAAGTTTGATACCAAACTTCCCAGTTTTCAGTGTAGCCATTATGGTGCTGTGGAGTTCGTGTTTGACAGACTCCCAGACCATATACTCTTATGGCTACCCTGCACTTACAATGTCTAAGGTTTTGCTTAGACACTGTAGGGGTACCATGCTCATGCACTGGTACCCTCACCTATGGTATAGTGCACCCTGCCTTAGGGCTGTAAGGCCTGCTAGAGGGGTGACTGACCTATACTTGCATAGGCAGTGAGAGGCTGGCATGGCACCCTGAGGGGAGTGCCATGTCGACTTACTCGTTTTGTTCTCACTAGCACACACAAGCTGGCAAGCAGGGTGTCTGTGCTGAGTGAGAGGTCTCCAGGGTGGCATAAGACATGCTGCAGCCCTTAGAGACCTTCCTTGGCATCAGGGCCCTTGGTACTAGAAGTACCAGTTACAAGGGACTTATCTGGATGCCAGGGTCTGCCAATTGTGGATACAAAAGTACAGGTTAGGGAAAGAACACTGGTGCTGGGGCCTGGTTAGCAGGCCTCAGCACACTTTCAGTTGTAAACATAGCATCAGCAAAGGCAAAAAGTCAGGGGGCAACCATGCCAAGGAGGCATTTCCTTACACAGGCCAATAGGTTTTTGTATAGAAAAATATATTTTCTTAGTTTATGTTAAGAACCACAGGTTCAAGACTTACAAGTAATACTTCAAATGAAAGGTATTTCATGTAGGTACTTTGGGAACTTTGAATTAGCAAAATAGCATATACAGTTTTCACATAAATGACATATAGCTATTTTAAAACTAGACACAGTGCAATTTTCAACAGTTCCTGGGGGAGGTAAGTGTTTGTTAGTTTTTGCAGGTAAGTAAACCACCTACGGGGTTCAAGTTTGGGTCCAAGGTAGCCCACCGTTGAGGGTTCAGAGCAACCCCAAAGTTACCACACTAGCAGCTCAGGGCCGGTCAGGTGCAGAGGTCAAAGTGGTGCTCAAAACGCATAGGCTTCAATGGAGAAGGGGGTGCCCCGGTTCCAGTCTGCCAGCAAGTAAGTACCCGCGTCTTCGGAGGGCAGACCAGGGGGGTTTTGTAGGGCACCGGGGGTGCGTGGGGGGTGCACAAGATCCACACAGAAAGTACACCCTCAGCAGCACGGGGGCGGCCGGGTGCAGTGTGCAAACAAGCATAGGGTTCGCAATAGAAATCAATGGGAGACCAAGGGATCTCTTCAGCGATGCAGGCAAGGGGGGGGGGGGCTCCTCGGGGTAGCCACCACCTGGGCAAGGGAGAGGGCCACCTGGGGGTCGCTCCTGCACTGGAGGTCGGATCCTTCAGGTCCTGGGGGCTGCGGGTGCAGAGTCTTTACCAGGTGTCAGGTCTTTGAAGCAGGCAGTCGCGGTCAGGGGGAGCCTCAGGATTCCCTCTGCAGGCGGCGCTGTAGGGGCTCAGGGGGTCAACTCTGGCTACTCACGGTCTCGTAGTCGCCGGAAAGACCTCCCTGTGGTGTTTGTTCTCCACAAGTCGAGCCGGGGGCGTCGGGTGCAGAGTGCAAAGTCTCACGCTTCCGGCGGGAAACATGTTGTTTTAAAGTTGCTTCTTTGTTGCAAAGTCGCAGTCTTTGGGGAACAGAGCCGCTGTCCTCTGGAGTTCTTGGTCCTTCTAGATGCAGGGTAGTCCTCTGAGGCTTCAGAGGTTGCTGGTCCCTGGGAACGCGTCGCTGGAGCAGTGTCTTTAGAAGGGGGGAGACAGGCCGATAGAGCTGGGGCCAAAGCAGTTGGTGTCTCCGTCTTCTCTGCAGGTTTGTCAGTTCAGCAGTCCTCTTCTTCTTAGGTTGCAGGAATCTATCTTGCTGGGTTCTGGGAGCCCCTAAATACTCGATTTAGGGGTGTGTTTAGGTCTGGGAGGGCAGTAGCCAATGGCTACTGTCCTTGAGGGTGGCTACACCCTCTTTGTGCCTCCTTCCTGAGGGGAGGGGGGCACATCCCTATTCCTATTGGGGGAATCCTCCATCTGCAAGATGGAGGATTTCTAAAAGTCAGAGTCAGCTCAGCTCAGGACACCTTAGGGGCTATCCTGACTGGCCAGCGACGACTCCTTGTTTTTCTCATTATCTCTCCTGGACTTGCTGCCTAAAGTGGGGGCTGCGTCCAGGGGGCGGGCATCTCCACTAGCTGGAGTGCCCTGGGGAATTGTAACACGAAGCCTGAGCCTTTGAGGCTCACTGCTAGGTGTTACAGTTCCTGCAGGGGGAGGTGTGAAGCACCTCCACCCAGAGCAGGCTTTGTTTCTGTCCTCAGAGAGCACAAAGGCTCTCACCAAATGGGGTCAGAAACTCGTCTCTCAGCAGCAGGCTGGCACAGACCAGTCAGTCCTGCACTGAACAATTGGGTAAAATAGAGGGGCCATCTCTAAGATGCACTCTGTGTGCATTTTTAAATAAATCCAACACTGGCATCAGTGTGGGTTTATTATTCTGAGAAGTTTGATACTAAACTTCCCAGTATTCAGTGTAGCCATTATGGAGCTGTGGAGTTAGTTTTTGACAGACTCCCAGACCATATACTCCTATGGCTACCCTGCACTTACAATGTCTAAGGTTTTGCTTAGACACTGTAGGGGCATAGTGCTCATGCACCTATGCCCTCACCTCTGGTATAGTGCACCCTGCCTTAGGGCTGTAAGGCCTGTTAGAGGGGTGACTTACCTATGCCATAGGCAGTGTGAGGTTGGCATGGCACCCTGAGGGGAGTGCCATGTCGACTTTGTCATTTTCTCCCCACCAGCACACACAAGCTGGCAAGCAGTGTGTCTGTGCTGAGTGAGGGGTCTCTGGGGTGGCATAAGACATGCTGCAGCCCTTAGAGACCTTCCCTGGCATCAGGGCCCTTGGTACGAGGGGTACCAGTTACAAGGGACTTATCTGGGTGCCAGGGTTGTGCCAATTGTGGAAACAATGGTACATTTTAGGTGAAAGAACACTGGTGCTGGGGCCTGGTTAGCAGGGTCCCAGCACACTTCTCAGTCAAGTCAGCATCAGTATCAGGCAAAAAGTGGGGGGTAACTGCAACAGGGAGCCATTTCTTTACATATATCCAAACAAGGCATCGCCAGATGGATAGTTAAATGTATTCAAACTTGCTATAAGCCACAGTAGGACAGGCTGTATTAAGAACATTATTTCAGACAACTTCAACTCCTACAGGCTAAGCCACCGCATTTGTGGGGAGATTACTGCTTATTAGTCTATGCACAGCATGTGTATCTGCAGCTACACATGCCACCGAACGGAAAATGTCACTTACCCAGTGTACATCTGTTCGTGGCATGAGACGCTTCAGCTTCACATGCGCCCTCCCACCTCCCCGGGAGCCTGTAGCCGTTATTAGTTGAATGAAAATTGTAAATTTGTAAATAACTATTTTAATACACATTATGTACATACATACCTACTCCATTGCATGGGCACATCTAGTATACTCACAACTCCTACCTCACCCTATGCGGGGAAAACAATCTAAGATGGAGTCGACGCCTATGCGCAATGGAGCCGAAAGGGAGGAGTCACTCGGTCCCGTGACTCGAAAAGACTTCTTCGAAGAAAAACAACTTGTAACACTCCGAGCCCAACACTAGATGACAGGAACAGTGCACAGCATGTGAATCTGCAGCGCAACATGCCACAAACAGATCTACACTGGGTAAGTGACATTTTCCATACTGCTCACGATTAGTGAGCACAATATAATATAGAAGATGAGATCCTGCTTGGTTTACTGAGTTCCTCTGTTAGGAAAAAAAAATAGATCTCACATAATTTGTGGCATGCTTCATCCGCCAACAAAAACACAATATTCTAAATAGGGACGGAAATATTGAAAATGTATATAATTAAAACTGCCTAGAGTTCACGTCCCTACCACCAGTTTATTAGTGGCAACCCTGACAGGGTTAAAAGAAGAAGAAAATTGGTGTGATGATCATGAGGTGTTATTGTCCTACCCTCTTTAGTGTTAATTTTGTAGACTTGTTTGACCGATTCCTTGCACCCAACTGGGTTAGTGGCTTCATCAGGCGTAAAGATCCTACATATCTGTTGTAGGAAGTTGGCTCTGTATGTGCTATTTCAAAGTAAGGAATAGCATGCACAGAGTCCAAGGGTTCCCCTTAGAGGTAAAATAGTGGTAAAAATAGATAATACTAATGCTCTATTTTGTGGTAGTGTGGTCGAGCAGTAGGCTTATCCAAGGAGTAGTGTTAAGCATTTGTTGCACATACACAAGACAATAAATGAGGTACACACACTCAGAGACAAATCCAGCCAATAGGTTTTTATATAGAAAAATATCTTTTCTTAGTTTATTTTAAGAACCACAGGTTCAAATTCTACATGGAATATCTCATTCGAAAGGTATTGCAGGTAAGTACTTTAGGAACTTCAAATCATCAAAATTGCATGTATACTTTTCAAGTTATTGACAAATAGCTGTTTTAAAAGTGGACACTTAGTGCAATTTTCACAGTTCCTGGGGGAGGTAAGTTTTTGTTAGTTTTACCAGGTAAGTAGGACGCTTACAGGGTTCAGTTCTTGGTCCAAGGTAGCCCACCGTTGGGGGTTCAGAGCAACCCCAAAGTCACCACACCAGCAGCTCAGGGCCGGTCAGGTGCAGAGTTTAAAGTGGTGCCCAAAACACATAGGCTAGAATGGAGAGAAGGGGGTGCCCCGGTTCCGGTCTGCTTGCAGGTAAGTACCCGCGTCTTCGGAGGGCAGACCAGGGGGGTTTTGTAGGGCACCGGGGGGGACACAGGTCCACACAGAAATTTCACCCTCAGCGGCGCGGGGGCGGCCGGGTGCAGTGTAGAAACAAGCGTCGGGTTCGCAATGTTAGTCTATGAGAGATCTCGGGATCTCTTCAGCGCTGCAGGCAGGCAAGGGGGGGATTCCTCGGGGAAACCTCCACTTGGGCAAGGGAGAGGGACTCCTGGGGGTCACTTCTCCAGTGAAAGTCCGGTCCTTCAGGTCCTGGGGGCTGCGGGTGCAGGGTCTCTCCCAGGCGTCGGGACTTTAGGTTCAAAGAGTCGCGGTCAGGGGAAGCCTCGGGATTCCCTCTGCAGGCGGCGCTGTGGGGGCTCAGGGGGGACAGGGTTTGGTACTCACAGTATCAGAGTAGTCCTGGGGTCCCTCCTGAGGTGTTGGATCGCCACCAGCCGAGTCGGGGTCGCCGGGTGCAGTGTTGCAAGTCTCACGCTTCTTGCGGGGAGCTTGCAGGGTTCTTTAAAGCTGCTGGAAACAAAGTTGCAGCTTTTCTTGGAGCAGGTCCGCTGTCCTCGGGAGTTTCTTGTCTTTTCGAAGCAGGGGCAGTCCTCAGAGGATGTCGAGGTCGCTGGTCCCTTTGGAAGGCGTCGCTGGAGCAGGATCTTTGGAAGGCAGGAGACAGGCCGGTGAGTTTCTGGAGCCAAGGCAGTTGTCGTCTTCTGGTCTTCCTCTGCAGGGGTTTTCAGCTAGGCAGTCCTTCTTCTTGTAGTTGCAGGAATCTAATTTTCTAGGGTTCAGGGTAGCCCTTAAATACTAAATTTAAGGGCGTGTTTAGGTCTGGGGGGTTAGTAGCCAATGGCTACTAGCCCTGAGGGTGGGTACACCCTCTTTGTGCCTCCTCCCAAGGGGAGGGGGTCACAATCCTAACCCTATTGGGGGAATCCTCCATCTGCAAGATGGAGGATTTCTAAAAGTTAGAGTCACCTCAGCTCAGGACACCTTAGGGGCTGTCCTGACTGGCCAGTGACTCCTCCTTGTTATTCTCATTATTTTCTCCGGCCTTGCCGCCAAAAGTGGGGCCTGGCCGGAGGGGGCGGGCAACTCCACTAGCTGGAGTGTCCTGCTGGGTTGGCACAAAGGAGGTGAGCCTTTGAGGCTCACCGCCAGGTGTGACAATTCCTGCCTGGGAGAGGTGTTAGCATCTCCACCCAGTGCAGGCTTTGTTACTGGCCTCAGAGTGACAAAGGCACTCTCCCCATGGGGCCAGCAACATGTCTCGGTTTGTGGCAGGCTGCTAAAACTAGTCAGCCTACACAGATAGTCGGTTAAGTTTCAGGGGGCACCTCTAAGGTGCCCTCTGTGGTGTATTTTACAATAAAATGTACACTGGGATCAGTGTGCATTTATTGTGCTGAGAAGTTTGATACCAAACTTCCCAGTTTTCAGTGTAGCCATTATGGTGCTGTGGAGTTCGTGTTTGACAGACTCCCAGACCATATACTCTTATGGCTACCCTGCACTTACAATGTCTAAGGTTTTGTTTAGACACTGTAGGGGTACCATGCTCATGCACTGGTACCCTCACCTATGGTATAGTGCACCCTGCCTTAGGGCTGTAAGGCCTGCTAGAGGGGTGTCTTACCTATACTGCATAGGCAGTGAGAGGCTGGCATGGCACCCTGAGGGGAGTGCCATGTCGACTTACTCGTTTTGTCCTCACTAGCACACACAAGCTGGCAAGCAGGGTGTCTGTGCTGAGTGAGAGGTCTCCAGGGTGGCATAAGACATGCTGCAGCCCTTAGAGACCTTCCTTGGCATCAGGGCCCTTGGTACTAGAAGTACCAGTTACAAGGGACTTATCTGGATGCCAGGGTCTGCCAATTGTGGATACAAAAGTACAGGTTAGGGAAAGAACACTGGTGCTGGGGCCTGGTTAGCAGGCCTCAGCACACTTTCAATTGTAAACATAGCATCAGCAAAGGCAAAAAGTCAGGGGGCAACCATGCCAAGGAGGCATTTCCTTACATCTGTCACTTCCCCAAGGTCTGTCAATCAGGAATGTTGACAGACAACAGAACAGAGTAATGAAACAAACATTGTCAAAGCCAATAGGTATCGGCAGTCTGAGAGCTATAGGTGCCGAAAGGGAGGAGTCCCTCGGTCTTGTGACTCGAAAAGACTTCTTCGAAGAAAAACAACTTGTAACACTCCGAGCCCAACACTAGATGGCAGGATAATGCACAGCATGTGAATCTGCAGCGTCTCATGCCACGAACAGATGTACACTGGGAGTAGGAAGTTGGCTCTCTATGCACTATTTCAAAGTAAGGAATAGTATGCACAGAGTCCAAGGGTTCCCCTTAGAGGTAAGATAGTGGCAAAAAGAGATAATACTAATGCTCTATTTTGTGGTAGTGTGGTCGAGCAGTAGGCTTATCAAAGGAGTAGTGTTAAGCATTTGTTGTACATACACACAGGCAATAAATGAGGAACACACACTCAGAGACAAATCCAGGCCAATAGGTTTTGTTATAGAAAAATATATTTTCTTAGTTTATTTTAAGAACCACAGGTTCAAATTCTACATGTAATATCTCATTTGAAAGGTATTGCAGGTAAGTACTTCAGGAACTTTAAATCATTACATTAGCATATATACTTTTTACATAAAACACAATAAGCTGTTTTAAAAGTGGACACTTAGTGCAATTTTCACAGTTCCTGGGGGAGGTAAGTTTTTGTTAGTTTTGTCAGGTAAGTAAATCACTTACAAGTCTCAGGTTTGGGTCCAAGGTAGCCCACCGTTGGGGGTTCAGAGCAACCCCAAAGTTACCACACCAGCAGCTCAGGGCCGGTCAGGTGCAGAGGTCAAAGAGGTGCCCAAAACGCATAGGCTTCAATGGAGAGAAGGGGGTGCCCCGGTTCCGGTCTGCCAGCAGGTAAGTACCCGTGTCTTCGGAGGGCAGACCAGGGGTTTTTTGTAGGGCACCGGGGGGGACACAAGTCAGCAGAAAAAGTACACCCTCAGCAGCGCGGGGGCGGCCGGGTGCAGTGTGCAAACAAGCGTCGGGTTCTCTGTAGATTTCAATGAGAGATCAAGGGATCTCTTCAGCGGTGCAGGCAGGCAAGGGGGGGCTCCTCGGGGTAGCCACCACCTGGGCAAGGGAGAGGGCCTCCTGGGGGTCACTCCCGCACAGGAGTTCCGTTCCTTTCGGTGATGGGGGCTGCGGGTGCAGAGTCTTTTCCAGCCGTCGGGAAATGGAGTTCAGCCAGTCGCGGTCAGGGGGAGCCTCGGGATTCCCTCTGCAGGCGTCGCTGTGGGGGCTCAGGGGGGACAACTCACGGTCTCGGAGTCGCCGGAGGGTCCTCCCTGAGGTGTTGGTTCTCCACCAGTCGAGTCGGGGTCGCCGGGTGCAGTGTTGCAATTCTCACGCTTCTTGCGGGGAGTTGCAGGGGTCTTTAAATCTGCTCCTTGAAACAAAGTTGCAGTTCTTTTGGAGCAGTGCCGCTGTCCTCGGGAGTTTCTTGTCTTTCTTGAAGTCGGGCAGTCCTCAGAGGATTTAGAGGTCGCTGGTCCCTTGGAAAGCGTCGCTGAAGCAGGTTTCTTTGGAAGGCAGGAGACAGGCCGGTAAGTCTGGGGCCAAAGCAGTTGGTGTCTTCTGTTCTTCCTCTGCAGGGGTTTTTCAGCTCAGCAGTCTTCTTCTTCTTGTAGGTTTCAGGAATCTAAATTCTTCGGTTCAGGGAAGCCCTTAAATACTAAATTTAAGGGCGTGTTTAGGTCTGGGGGGTTAGTAGCCAATGGCTACTAGCCCTGAGGGTGGGTACACCCTCTTTGTGCCTCCTCCCAAGGGGAGGGGGTCACATCCCTAATCCTATTGGGGAATCCTCCATCTGCAAGATGGAGGATTTCTAAAAGTTAGAGTCACTTCAGCTCAGGACACCTTAGGGGCTGTCCTGACTGGCCAGTGACTCCTCCTTGTTATTCTCATTATTTTCTCCGGCCTTGCCGCCAAAAGTGGTGGCCGTGGCCGGAGGGGGCGGGCAACTCCACTAGCTGGAGTGTCCTGAGGTGCTGGCACAAAGAGGTGAGCCTTTGAGGCTCACCGCCAGGTGTGACAGCTCCTGCCTGGGGGAGGTGTTAGCATCTCCGCCCAGTGCAGGCTTTGTTACTGGCTTCAGAGTGACAAAGGCACTCTCCCCATGGGGCCAGCAACATGTCTCGGTTGTGGCAGGCTGCTGGAACTAGTCAGCCTGCACAGATAGTCGGTTAAGGTTTCAGGGGGCACCTCTAAGGTGCCCTCTGGGGTGTATTTTACAATAAAATGTACACTGGCATCAGTGTGCATTTATTGTGCTGAGAAGTTTGATACCAAACTTCCCAGTTTTCAGTGTAGCCATCATGGTTCTGTGGAGTCCGTGTTTGACAGACTCCCAGACCATATACTCTTATGGCTACCCTGCACTTACAATGTCTAAGGTTTGGCTTAGACACTGTAGGGGCACAGTACTCATGTACTGGTGCCCTCACCTATGGTATAGTGCACCCTGCCTTAGGGCTGTAAGGCCTACTAGAGGGGTGACTTATCTATACTGCATAGGCAGTGTGAGGTTGGCATGGCACCCTGAGGGGAGTGCCATGTCGACTTACTCGTTTTGTTCTCACCAGCACACACAAGCTGGCAAGCAGTGTGTCTGTGCTGAGTGAGGGGTCCCCAGGGTGGCATAAGATATGCTGCAGCCCTTAGAGACCTTCCCTGGCATCAGGGCCCTTGGTACCAGGGGTACCAGTTACAAGGGACTTACCTAGATGCCAGGGTGTGCCAATTGTGGAATCAAAAGTACAGGTTAGGGAAAGAACACTGGTGCTGGGGCCTGGTTAGCAGGCCTCAGCACACTTCCAATTCAAACATAGCATCAGCAAAGGCAAAAAGTCAGGGGGTAACCATGCCAAGGAGGCATTTCCTTACACTGGGTAAGTGACATTTTCCATAACATTTATGTTCTGGCACAGCTTTAGGTAAAATAAAGACTGTGCCAAGTAGATCATGTATCCCTAATTATAAATGCACTCATTATTACATAGCAGAGGCTTAGAACTTACAAGCTTTATGTATGGTATTTTGCTAAGTTGTGGCAGTCTCTTTTAGAGTTAAGAGTTACAATGGGGGTTCCCTACTAAGCTATGGCCTAATGACTTGGGTATGTTGGTGATCCTAATTTGGGGTGGCAGAGGTTAGGAGACCATAGATATTTTAGTGTGCACTGGAAAGCCGACGGAACATTTAAGCATAATGCCCACCAAGGGCAAAGACCTCACTGTGCTGTGTAAAGTCCTGATTGACCACATACAACAGGATGCATATCGAACAAGATAAAGTTAACATTGGGAGTCAGCATAGCCAGTTGCTTGAGTGGGAATGTCTTGGCGCTTACCCTTCCTAAATTCTGTTCATGGGAAGATTCTCTGGGGAAAAAGATTATAATGTTAAATACCTTCTGCCACTCAAAGAAAAGATGGGAGAATCCCAGATACGGCGAGATCATATGGTGTAACAATATGTACCAATTACTTCTCTCTGGCGGTCCCTATATTTTAATCTTAGTTTGCAAAGAAGAGCTTGTAGGGATGGACACTTCCACAATTATCAGGTTAAAGTTGTTTCCAGGGGAATGAACTTCACTCATCTCCCAGCATCAGCAGCCCATGTGTTCTTGTGCGGCAGCTACTTACATGGCACAACTTGCTTTCAATCTGGCATGATTCTAGTTTTTCCTGCAGCTTGATCCTAAAAGGTTCTGTGAAACACTTTCAAAATCTCAGAGAAGCAACTTGCATGCGTCATAGAATGGTAAAGGCTGCTGCTCATAGCAGTAGTGAAAACAAGAAGCAGAGAACCAGCCAGGCCACCACCACATACTGGTACAGACATACCAGGTTCATAACCTCTTCTAGTACAGAAACATGAGAGAATTAGTAGCAGCTCGCCTACTGATACAAATGACATTGAAGGAAAGCGTACTAGGTTCAGGGAAGCAGCGTAGCCATCCCTCTGGTGCACGGTGTTCTTTCAAGCAAAAAAATGCTCATACATTTGCCAAGGAATTTTAGTTTTGTTACGGAAACCATAGTTAAGACTTCCAAACATAGCAACATGTAATTTTAACGACATGAGGATAATCAGGTCCATTAGCCCAGCCTACTTTACATCGCCCTTAGCTAAATGAACAAAATGTTGTTCCAGACTATGCTGCACCTCAGGTAGCTTTAGGAAAACAAAACAGTTCCAGTCTACGCTGCACTCGGCTAAAGGAAAACACTCTAGACAACTAACAAACAGTGCAGGTATCTGAACTGCTAGAAAGCCCACTCAGACTCCCACTAAACCACACGAATGCTAGCAATACACATAACATAACTGTAAAGAAATGGCTCCCTGTTGCAGTTACCCCCCACTTTTTGCCTGATACTGATGCTGACTTGACTGAGAAGTGTGCTGGGACCCTGCTAACCAGGCCCCAGCACCAGTGTTCTTTCACCTAAAATGTACCATTGATCCCACAATTGGCACACCCTGGCATCCAGATAAGTCCCTTGTAACTGGTACCTCTGGTACCAAGGGCCCTGATGCCAGGGAAGGTCTCTAAGGGCTGCAGCATGCATTATGCCACCCTAGAGACCCCTCACTCAGCACAGCCACACTGCTTACAAGCCTGTGTGTGCTAGTGAGAACAAAATTAGTAAGTCGACATGGCACTCCCCTCAGGGTGCCATGCCAGCCTCTCACTGCCTATGCAGTATAGATAAGACACCCCTCTAGCAGGCCTTACAGCCCTAAGGCAGGGTGCACTATACCATAGGTGAGGGTACCAGTGCATGAGCACTGTGCCCCTACAGTGTCTAAGCAAAACCTTAGACGTTGTAAGTGCAGGGTAGCCATAAGAGTATATGGTCTGGGAGTCTGTTTTACACGAACTCCACAGCACCATAATGGCTACACTGAAAACTGGGAAGTTTGGTATCAAACTTCTCAGCACAATAAATGCACACTGATGCCAGTGTACATTTGATTGTAAAATACACCACAGAGGGCACCTTAGAGGTGCCCCCTGAAACTTAACCAACTATCTGTGTAGGCTGACTAGTTCCAGCAGCCTGCCACACTAGAGACATGTTGCTGGCCCCATGGGGAGAGTGCCTTTGTCACTCTGAGGCCAGTAACAAAGCCTGCACTGGGTGGAGATGCTAACACCTCCCCCAGGTAGGAGCTGTGACACCTGGCGGTGAGCCTCAAAGGCTCACCCCTTTGTCACAGCCCAGCAGGGCACTCCAGCTTAGTGGAGTTGCCCGCCCCCTCCGGCCACGGCCCCCACTTTTGGCGGCAAGGCTGGAGGGAACAAAGAAAGCAACAAGGAGGAGTCACTGGCCAGTCAGGACAGCCCCTAAGGTGTCCTGAGCTGAAGTGACTCTAACTTTTAGAAATCCTCCATCTTGCAGATGGAGGATTCCCCCAATAGGGTTAGGATTGTGACCCCCTCCCCTTGGGAGGAGGCACAAAGAGGGTGTACCCACCCTCAGGGCTAGTAGCCATTGGCTACTAACCCCCCAGACCTAAACACGCCCTTAAATTTAGTATTTAAGGGCTACCCTGAACCCTAGAAAATTAGATTCCTGCAACTACAAGAAGAAGGACTGCCTAGCTGAAAACCCCTGCAGAGGAAGACCAGAAGACGACAACTGCCTTGGCTCCAGAAACTCACCGGCCTGTCTCCTGCCTTCCAAAGATCCTGCTCCAGCGACGCCTTCCAAAGGGACCAGCGACCTCGACATCCTCTGAGGACTGCCCCTGCTTCGAAAAGACAAGAAACTCCCGAGGACAGCGGACCTGCTCCAAGAAAAGCTGCAACTTTGTTTCCAGCAACTTTAAAGAACCCTGCAAGCTCCCCGCAAGAAGCGTGAGACTTGCAACACTGCACCCGGCGACCCCGACTCGGCTGGTGGAGATCCGACACCTCAGGAGGGACCCCAGGACTACTCTGATACTGTGAGTACCAAAACCTGTCCCCCCTGAGCCCCCACAGCGCCGCCTGCAGAGGGAATCCCGAGGCTTCCCCTGACCGCGACTCTTTGAACCTAAAGTCCCGACGCCTGGGAGAGACCCTGCACCCGCAGCCCCCAGGACCTGAAGGACCGGACTTTCACTGAAGAAGTGACCCCCAGGAGTCCCTCTCCCTTGCCCAAGTGGAGGTTTCCCCGAGGAACCCCCCCCTTGCCTGCCTGCAGCGCTGAAGAGATCCCGAGATCTCTCATAGACTAACATTGCGAACCCGACGCTTGTTTCGACACTGCACCCGGCCGCCCCCGCGCTGCTGAGGGTGAAATTTCTGTGTGGACTTGTGTCCCCCCCGGTGCCCTACAAAACCCCCCTGGTCTGCCCTCCGAAGACGCGGGTACTTACCTGCAAGCAGACCGGAACCGGGGCACCCCCTTCTCTCCATTCTAGCCTATGTGTTTTGGGCACCACTTTGAACTCTGCACCTGACCGGCCCTGAGCTGCTGGTGTGGTGACTTTGGGGTTGCTCTGAACCCCCAACGGTGGGCTACCTTGGACCAAGAACTGAACCCTGTAAGTGTCTTACTTACCTGGTAAAACTAACAAAAACTTACCTCCCCTAGGAACTGTGAAAATTGCACTAAGTGTCCACTTCTAAAACAGCTATTTGTGAATAACTGGAAAAGTATACATGCAATTTTGATGATTTGAAGTTCCTAAAGTACTTACCTGCAATGCCTTTCGAATGAGCTATTACATGTAGAATTTGAACCTGTGGTTCTTAAAATAAACTAAGAAAAGATATTTTTCTATATAAAAACCTATTGGCTGGATTTGTCTCTGAGTGTGTGTACCTCATTTATTGTCTATGTGTATGTACAACAAATGCTTAACACTACTCCTTGGATAAGCCTATTGCTCGACCACACTACCACAAAATAGAGCATTAGTATTATCTATTTTTACCACTATTTTACCTCTAAGGGGAACCCTTGGACTCTGTGCATGCTATTCCTTACTTTGAAATAGCACATACAGAGCCAACTTCCTACATTGGTGGATCAGCGGTGGGGTACAAGACTTTGCATTTGCTGGACTACTCAGCCAATACCTGATCACACGACAAATTCCAAAATTGTCATTAGAAATTGATTTTTGCAATTTGAAAAGTTTTCTAAATTCTTAAAAGACCTGCTAGGGCCTTGTGTTAGATCCTGTTTAGCATTTCTTTTAGAGTTTAAAAGTTTGTAAAAGTTTGAATTAGATTCTAGAACCAGTTGTAGGTTCTTAAAAAGTATTCCAACTTTTAGAAGCAAAATGTCTAGCACAGATGTGACTGTGGTGGAACTCGACACCACACCTTACCTCCATCTTAAGATGAGGGAGCTAAGGTCACTCTGTAAAATAAAGAAAATAACAATGGGCCCCAAACCTACCAAAATACAGCTCCAGGAGCTTTTGGCAGAGTTTGAAAAGGCCAACCCCTCTGAGGGTGGCAACTCAGAGGAAGAGGATAGTGACCAGGAGGAAAATTCCCCCCTACCAGTCCTATCTAGGGAGAACAGGGTCCCTCAAACCCTGACTCCAAAAATAATAGTCAGAGATGCTGGTTCCCTCACAGGAGAGACCAACACCTCTGAAATCACTGAGGATAACTCCAGTGAAGATGACCCCCTGTTAGCCAGGATGGTCAAAAGATTGGCTTTGGAAAAGCAGCTCCTAGCCATAGAAAGGGAAAGAAAAGAGATGGGCCTAGGTCCCATCGATGGTGGCAGCAACTTAAATAGGGTCAGAGATTCTCCTGACATCCTAAAAATCCCCAAAGGGATTGTAACAAAATATGAAGATGGTGATGACATCACCAAATGGTTCACAGCTTTTGAGAGGGCTTGTGTAACCAGAAAAGTAAACAGATCTCACTGGGGTGCTCTCCTTTGGGAAATGTTCACTGGAAAGTGTAGGGATAGACTCCTCACACTCTCTGGAAAAGATGCAGAATCTTATGACCTCATGAAGGGTACCCTGATTGAGGGCTTTGGATTCTCCACTGAGGAGTATAGAATTAGATTCAGGGGGGCTCAAAAATCCTCGAGCCAGACCTGGGTTGATTTTGTAGACTACTCAGTAAAAACACTAGATGGTTGGTTAACTGGAAATGAAGTGTGTGACTATGTTGGGCTTTATAATTTGTTTATGAAAGAGCACATTTTAAGTAACTGCTTCAATGAAAAGTTGCATCAGTATCTGGTAGATCTAGGTCCAATTTCTCCCCAAGAATTGGGAAAGAAGGCAGACCACTGGGTCAAGACTAGGGTAACCAAAACTTCCACTGGGGGTGACCAAAAGAAAGGGGTTACAAAAACTCCCCAGGAGAAAGTGGGTGACCCTAGAAACAAAGAAAAAGAGTCCTCTGTAGGCCCCCAAAAACCAGAACAGGTGGGTGGGCCCCAAGACACAACCCAAAACAAAGGTGGGTACCAGGGTAAGAACTGGGATGCCACTAAGGCATGGTGCCACAACTGTAAACAGTCTGGGCACCACACCAAGGACACTTCTTGTCCCAAAAACAAACCCCAGAACAAAATTCCAGGGGTAACCAGTGTAGCCATGGGAGATGACTCCTCAGATGAGGAGGTCTTCATAGCCTTCAACTGGAAACAGGGCCCAACAGGTGAGTTGGAGATTCCAGAGGGAAGTAGACACTTCCACCACCTACTGGTGAATGGAATCCCAACCACTGCCCTGAGAGACACTTGTGCCAGTCACACTATTGTGCATGACAGGCTGGTACTCTCAAACCAGTACATCCCAGGTGAGATGGCCAGAGTAAGAGTTAGCCCAGACAGGGTCACTAATAGGCCTGTGGCTCTTGTGCCCATAGAAGTGGGTGGAACTTTTAGCTGGAGAAGGGTGGTAGTCAGTACAGACCTCCCCCTTGATTGTCTCCTTGGAAATGACTACCCAGAGGTTAGTCAGAGCCTAAGAGAAGAACTGGTCCAGGGCCAGTCCTCTCCCAAGGATTCTGGAGTGCCTGCCTCTGCAGTAAATGCAAGTAGGCCCCAGAAGAAAAAGAAAAGGAAACAGAGTAGGAAAGGTGGACAACCTTTAGCCAAGGTTCCAGCAAGCCAAGGAGATTCTGCTCCAGTAGGGGAGAACTCCAAAAATGGCTCTGATAAAGTCCAACCTGACCCACAAGAAGTCCTGGCTAGTCAGGCAACTGTTAAGCCTGAGTGGGTGGCTCCTCAGCTAACAGAAGAAAGAGTGGAAGAAGGGTGTTTACTACAAGATGTGGTAACCCCCCACTCTAATACAGCAGACAGGCACCCTGAACCCAAAGAAGCCTGTAACTTAGCCCCTTCCCTTGTAGGTGAAGAGCTAAAGGTGTGGTTCTGGGCACTGACAGCTGTCAGTGGCCTCTGCTGGGTGTTAGCCTTTATGGCTGCACTATCCTTGGCATGGTGGTCTGACCCCATGCCAAATAACAAGTTAGGCCCCCTGACCCTGTTGGTCATGGTGGGGTTACTCCAGCTCTGGGTAACCTCTTTGGGTAAGCTAGGGGTGACCCTGGCTAAGATAAGATTAGCAGAGGTGGATACCTCTGACCTCAAAATAGAGAGAATGGGTAAAGACATAAAAAGCACAGACAAGAGGCAGTTCAGACTAGGTCCTATCACTGTGGAAGTGGGTCAGTTCCCCAGAGGGAATGACCTGAACAGGAGGATGTAAGGCAGAGTAGGCCCTGCCACAAACCAGCCATTTCCTCTACTCTTCCTCGCCTGACAGACTAGGAAGACTCTTCCAGCGTTGGCTGAGTCTCCTGGCCTGTGGGCTGGGGGGGGCTTGTGTAAAGAAATGGCTCCCTGTTGCAGTTACCCCCCACTTTTTGCCTGATACTGATGCTGACTTGACTGAGAAGTGTGCTGGGACCCTGCTAACCAGGCCCCAGCACCAGTGTTCTTTCACCTAAAATGTACCATTGATCCCACAATTGGCACACCCTGGCATCCAGATAAGTCCCTTGTAACTGGTACCTCTGGTACCAAGGGCCCTGATGCCAGGGAAGGTCTCTAAGGGCTGCAGCATGCATTATGCCACCCTAGAGACCCCTCACTCAGCACAGCCACACTGCTTACAAGCCTGTGTGTGCTAGTGAGAACAAAATTAGTAAGTCGACATGGCACTCCCCTCAGGGTGCCATGCCAGCCTCTCACTGCCTATGCAGTATAGATAAGACACCCCTCTAGCAGGCCTTACAGCCCTAAGGCAGGGTGCACTATACCATAGGTGAGGGTACCAGTGCATGAGCACTGTGCCCCTACAGTGTCTAAGCAAAACCTTAGACGTTGTAAGTGCAGGGTAGCCATAAGAGTATATGGTCTGGGAGTCTGTTTTACACGAACTCCACAGCACCATAATGGCTACACTGAAAACTGGGAAGTTTGGTATCAAACTTCTCAGCACAATAAATGCACACTGATGCCAGTGTACATTTGATTGTAAAATACACCACAGAGGGCACCTTAGAGGTGCCCCCTGAAACTTAACCAACTATCTGTGTAGGCTGACTAGTTCCAGCAGCCTGCCACACTAGAGACATGTTGCTGGCCCCATGGGGAGAGTGCCTTTGTCACTCTGAGGCCAGTAACAAAGCCTGCACTGGGTGGAGATGCTAACACCTCCCCCAGGTAGGAGCTGTGACACCTGGCGGTGAGCCTCAAAGGCTCACCCCTTTGTCACAGCCCAGCAGGGCACTCCAGCTTAGTGGAGTTGCCCGCCCCCTCCGGCCACGGCCCCCACTTTTGGCGGCAAGGCTGGAGGGAACAAAGAAAGCAACAAGGAGGAGTCACTGGCCAGTCAGGACAGCCCCTAAGGTGTCCTGAGCTGAAGTGACTCTAACTTTTAGAAATCCTCCATCTTGCAGATGGAGGATTCCCCCAATAGGGTTAGGATTGTGACCCCCTCCCCTTGGGAGGAGGCACAAAGAGGGTGTACCCACCCTCAGGGCTAGTAGCCATTGGCTACTAACCCCCCAGACCTAAACACGCCCTTAAATTTAGTATTTAAGGGCTACCCTGAACCCTAGAAAATTAGATTCCTGCAACTACAAGAAGAAGGACTGCCTAGCTGAAAACCCCTGCAGAGGAAGACCAGAAGACGACAACTGCCTTGGCTCCAGAAACTCACCGGCCTGTCTCCTGCCTTCCAAAGATCCTGCTCCAGCGACGCCTTCCAAAGGGACCAGCGACCTCGACATCCTCTGAGGACTGCCCCTGCTTCGAAAAGACAAGAAACTCCCGAGGACAGCGGACCTGCTCCAAGAAAAGCTGCAACTTTGTTTCCAGCAACTTTAAAGAACCCTGCAAGCTCCCCGCAAGAAGCGTGAGACTTGCAACACTGCACCCGGCGACCCCGACTCGGCTGGTGGAGATCCGACACCTCAGGAGGGACCCCAGGACTACTCTGATACTGTGAGTACCAAAACCTGTCCCCCCTGAGCCCCCACAGCGCCGCCTGCAGAGGGAATCCCGAGGCTTCCCCTGACCGCGACTCTTTGAACCTAAAGTCCCGACGCCTGGGAGAGACCCTGCACCCGCAGCCCCCAGGACCTGAAGGACCGGACTTTCACTGAAGAAGTGACCCCCAGGAGTCCCTCTCCCTTGCCCAAGTGGAGGTTTCCCCGAGGAACCCCCCCCTTGCCTGCCTGCAGCGCTGAAGAGATCCCGAGATCTCTCATAGACTAACATTGCGAACCCGACGCTTGTTTCGACACTGCACCCGGCCGCCCCCGCGCTGCTGAGGGTGAAATTTCTGTGTGGACTTGTGTCCCCCCCGGTGCCCTACAAAACCCCCCTGGTCTGCCCTCCGAAGACGCGGGTACTTACCTGCAAGCAGACCGGAACCGGGGCACCCCCTTCTCTCCATTCTAGCCTATGTGTTTTGGGCACCACTTTGAACTCTGCACCTGACCGGCCCTGAGCTGCTGGTGTGGTGACTTTGGGGTTGCTCTGAACCCCCAACGGTGGGCTACCTTGGACCAAGAACTGAACCCTGTAAGTGTCTTACTTACCTGGTAAAACTAACAAAAACTTACCTCCCCTAGGAACTGTGAAAATTGCACTAAGTGTCCACTTCTAAAACAGCTATTTGTGAATAACTGGAAAAGTATACATGCAATTTTGATGATTTGAAGTTCCTAAAGTACTTACCTGCAATGCCTTTCGAATGAGCTATTACATGTAGAATTTGAACCTGTGGTTCTTAAAATAAACTAAGAAAAGATATTTTTCTATATAAAAACCTATTGGCTGGATTTGTCTCTGAGTGTGTGTACCTCATTTATTGTCTATGTGTATGTACAACAAATGCTTAACACTACTCCTTGGATAAGCCTATTGCTCGACCACACTACCACAAAATAGAGCATTAGTATTATCTATTTTTACCACTATTTTACCTCTAAGGGGAACCCTTGGACTCTGTGCATGCTATTCCTTACTTTGAAATAGCACATACAGAGCCAACTTCCTACAATAACTACACTTCACGACAAATTTTCAACCAACCATTTCAGCTCAAACAAGTGAATTACGATTAACCAAGAATTGAATTGGGCCTGTTCAATACATTTGTGCAACATCAAAACTCAAACAAAAGGTCTCTTAGGCATGGGTGTGGGAAAGATCAGAGCCTATGAGTTTAGAAGGCTTTTTCAAAAAGGTAAAACAGATTGTTTTGTAACAACACGAAGAAATCTGCAAGTTACCCTTTTTTAATTCCTACAAAAACTGCTTGCTCAGGACATCTGCTTAGATGAGTGCACGTTAAATGTCATTGCCTATGGTGAGATGTCTGACAAAATTTCAATATTTTCTGAAGGCTGAGTTAAAAGACTACAGTGAACAAAAGTAGAAGCAAGTCTGCTCCAAAGCCATTGTGCACTGCATTTTTGCATTAACACCAAATGGAAACTAGTAACAAGCATTGACAGTGTTCACTAGAGCCCCCGCCCACAAGCGCAACAGTATCTAGATAATATGATTTACAATGCGACAGCACCTCCCCATATCTTGACTGCATTCAATTCTCCATACTCTACCTTGTTAGTTTTGACTCCTGGGTCTTTGGAAATTACCCCCGTTCCACTGCAGGGGGCATCCAATAGTACACGATCGAAGCCGCCAATCACCTGGAATAGAAGGGGTTTGGGGAACTTTGATGAAGATATTCTGTCTTTGACATGGACTATCATGAAAAGCTTTTCAGAATAGACAGATCTCTACACCATGCAGGCACCATCAACAGCCTTCACCATGCAGCACTCCTTAAGCCACATTTACACTCATATGTCTCACTGCAGTGTCAGGATGGGAGGTATCTGCTGCGAGACACCATGAGATGGTGAATATTACAAATATGTTTCAGTGTTACATCACAGAACAGAACTCTAACAATGTCCCTGGGCGATGTCATTTCCCTCATAACGTGCTCCATTCCAACAGCTGCAGGAGACAAGCAACATCACCCTAACCTTGTTATGAGGGAATACTGAAGCGAATTACGTTTTACCTGTGGTTAAAGTAAACAGATGTCATCTGGCTCTCACCTTGGGGAACTCTCGCCCATCACAGTTGCTGATGACAGCATTGGTAACTCCTAGACGGTGCAGATTTCCTATCACACTCTTGAGGCGATCAGCATTGACGTCGTTTGCCAGAACTACTCCAGTGTTCTTCATTAGCTGAGCTGGTGAAGGGCAGACAGAGGAGGGGGATTAGGGAAATCTCACACAAACAACTCTAGAACTGTTCTCTGGGAAATAGAGTAGGGAACGAGGGGGCGTTGGGAAAAAGGTAAGATCGGAGGATGAATGCAGCACACTAGAGGTAAATCTGTAAATAAGGACTAGTTCAGGCAAGGGAGATAAATATGGCATTAAAAGGCCTGGCAAGTTAACAGAAGAGGCACAGTCCTTGCAAGAATAACAGTCTGAAGAAGAGGCTGGCCACAAGAGACAGGTATTGCAAGATAGAGGTAAAATGAAAAGACAAATAAAAGTTGGTAGAAGTGCTGAAAAAATCCAAATCTTACAAATGTAGCTGGTTTTTCCTCCAGGTGCACAACACATGTCCAGAATGCGCTCATTCTCCTGCGGTGCTAAGGCCATGACAGGAAGCATGCTGGAGGCCCCCTGCAGCATGTAGTGTCCTGCTAGATACTCTGGGGTGGCACCTGTGTGGCAACAAAATTAGATACAATATTTTGATCTCTGGCACTGCCAAACCAACACCATTTTCAAAAAGGAAACGCACCCACCAAATGATAGATCCTAACCTCCCACATCATACTTCTTACTCACCAATCGGCACAGAGGAATCAAAAATAACTAGGCCTGTCTTGGACCACTTCCCCAGTGGGTCGAGGTTCACTCCTCGGTTAATCAAGGCCTAAGCAAAGATAAAGTACAAGGGGTTAGAAATTGCAAAGAGCCATTTTAAATCTGCAGGAACAGCGGGAAGCATGACAAGTGGACACCAGAGTCGCCTCACCTGAGCGAGATCACGGCGTCGAGTCTTCAGTGTGTTTGTTCGGATGGTGACTGGACGATGCACCTCATTTGCCTCCAGAAAATCCACTAGCTGGAAAGAAAGAAAACTGCCAAATGAGAAGGAGAGAACAGGAAGGAGAGAGGGAGGAAAAGAAACAAAGAAAAACGTGAAAAGGAAATAAAATACCAACAAACAAAAAAAATAGACAAGAAGGAAACAAAAAATACCAATAGGCCAAAACAAACAAGTGAGAACTTAAAGGAAAATAACATAGGATGGAAAGCTTAAAAGAAGAAATAATAGGAAAAGATTTAAGCTTCTACAGCGAAAACAAAAGTTTTATAGAAACGAGAATAAAAAGAAAAAAGAAGTAGAAATTAAAGAACTAAAACCATAATGAGAACAAGAAAGAACAAGTAGCACAACAACAATAAAAGGGTATTAAGATAAAATGAAAGAAAACTATCAGTATCACCAAGGATGGGCGAGAGCGAACATAACTCATTAATCCTGTCTGGCTAACAGTGTATAGAAGACACGTTGATTGGTGAGCGCCAGCTGACCATAGTTAAGATGTGATCCTACTCAGCCCACAGAGATCCCTCTTGTAAGGAAATGCCTCCTTGGCATGGTTGCCCCCTGACTTTTTGCCTTTGCTGATGCTATGTTTACAATTGAAAGTGTGCTGAGGCCTGCTAACCAGGCCCCAGCACCAGTGTTCTTTCCCTAACCTGTACTTTTGTATCCACAATTGGCAGACCCTGGCATCCAGATAAGTCCCTTGTAACTGGTACTTCTAGTACCAAGGGCCCTGATGCCAAGGAAGGTCTCTAAGGGCTGCAGCATGTCTTATGCCACCCTGGAGACCTCTCACTCAGCACAGACACACTGCTTGCCAGCTTGTGTGTGCTAGTGAGAACCAAACGAGTAAGTCGACATGGCACTCCCCTCAGGGTGCCATGCCAGCCTCTCACTGCCTATGCAAGTATAGGTCAGTCACCCCTCTAGCCGGCCTTACAGCCCTAAGGCAGGGTGCACTATACCATAGGTGAGGGTACCAGTGCATGAGCATGGTACCCCTACAGTGTCTAAACAAAACCTTAGACATTGTAAGTGCAGGGTAGCCATAAGAGTATATGGTCTGGGAGTCTGTCAAACACGAACTCCACAGCACCATAATGGCTACACTGAAAACTGGGAAGTTTGGTATCAAACTCCTCAGCACAATAAATGCACACTGATGCCAGTGTACATTTTATTGCAAAATACACCCCAGAGGGCACCTTAGAGGTGCCCCCTGAAACTTAACCGACTGTCTGTGTAGGCTGACTAGTTCCAGCAGCCTGCCACACTAGAGACATGTTGCTGGCCCCATGGGGAGAGTGCCTTTGTCACTCTGAGGCCAGTAACAAAGCCTGCACTGGGTGGAGATGCTAACACCTCCCCCAGGCAGGAGCTGTAACACCTGGCGGTGAGCCTCAAAGGCTCACCCCTTTGTCACAGCCCAGCAGGGCACTCCAGCTTAGTGGAGTTGCCCGCCCCCTCCGGCCACGGCCCCCACTTTTGGCGGCAAGGCTGGAGGGAACAAAGAAAGCAACAAGGAGGAGTCACTGGCCAGTCAGGACAGCCCCTAAGGTGTCCTGAGCTGAGGTGACTCTGACTTTTAGAAATCCTCCATCTTGCAGATGGAGGATTCCCCCAATAGGGTTAGGATTGTGACCCCCTCCCCTTGGACCCACCCTCAGGGCTACTAACCCCCCAGACCTAAACACGCCCTTAAATTTAGTATTTAAGGGCTACCCTGAACCCTAGAAAATTAGATTCCTGCAACAACAAGAAGAAGGACTGCCCAGCTGAAAACCCCTGCAGAGGAAGACCAGAAGACAACAACTGCCTTGGCTCCAAAAACTCACCGGCCTGTCTCCTGCCTTCCAAAGAACTCTGCTCCAGCGACACCTTCCAAAGGGACCAGCGACCTCTGAATCCTCTGAGGACTGCCCTGCTTCGACAACGACAAGAAACTCCCGAGGACAGCGGACCTGCTCCAAAAAAGACTGCAACTTTGTTTCAAGAAGCAGCTTTAAAGAACCCTGCAACTCCCCGCAAGAAGCGTGAGACTTGCAACACTGCACCCGGCGACCCCGACTCGGCTGGTGGAGAACCAACACCTCAGGGAGGACCCCCGGACTACTCTACGACTGTGAGTACCAAAACCTGTCCCCCCTGAGCCCCCACAGCGCCGCCTGCAGAGGGAATCCCGAGGCTTCCCGTGACCGCGACTCTCTGAAACCTAAGTCCCGACGCCTGGAAAAGACCCTGCACCCGCAGCCCCCAGGACCTGAAGGACCGGACTTTCACTGGAGAAGTGACCCCCAGGAGTCCCTCTCCCTTGCCCAAGTGGAGGTTTCCCCGAGGAAACCCCCCCTTGCCTGCCTGCAGCGCTAAAGAGATCCCTTGATCTCTCATAGACTAACATTGAAAACCCGACGCTTGTTTCTACACTGCACCCGGCCGCCACCGCGCTGCTGAGGGTGAAATTTCTGTGTGGGCTTGTGTCCCCCCCGGTGCCCTACAAAACCCCCCTGGTCTGCCCTCCGAAGACGCGGGTACTTACCTGCAAGCAGACCGGAACCGGGGCACCCCCTTCTCTCCATTATAGCCTATGCGTTTTGGGCACCACTTTGAACTCTGCACCTGACCGGCCCTGAGCTGCTGGTGTGGTAACTTTGGGGTTGCTCTGAACCCCCAACGGTGGGCTACCTTGGACCCAAACCTGAGACTTGTAAGTGATTTACTTACCTGACAAAACTAACAAAAACTTACCTCCCCCAGGAACTGTGAAAATTGCACTAAGTGTCCACTTTTAAAACAGCTATTTGTGAATAACTTGAAAAGTATACATGCAATTGAAATGATTCAAAGTTCCTAATGTACTTACCTGCAATACCTTTCAAACAAGATATTACATGTTAAATTTGAACCTGTGGTTCTTAAAATAAACTAAGAAAAGATATTTTTCTATAACAAAACCTATTGGCTGGATTAGTCTCTGAGTGTGTGTACCTCATTTATTGTCTATGTGTATGTACAACAAATGCTTAACACTACTCCTTGGATAAGCCTACTGCTCGACCACACTACCACAAAATAGAGCATTAGTATTATCTATTTTTACCACTATTTTACCTCTAAGGGGAACCCTTGGACTCTGTGCATGCTATTCCTTACTTTGAAATAGCACATACAGAGCCAACTTCCTACACCTCTATTAGGAGAAAAAGTGCCCTCACGCACAACTTGCAGCACGCATCATCACTAGCCTTACCCCAAAACCAAAACACAATATTATGTTTAGATGGGATCAAGCATGTAGTGGGATTGTAGATAAGTAGATTATTATTTGTGGTGGACAAGTGTCCACCGAAAGGATAAGGCCACGATCTTACTAGATGTCAAGCATATAAACTAAAATAAACCTGTGATCAAATCCCTGGTAACAAGAAACAAAGCAGCCAAGTTTAAATCAAAGACAATGAGTAAAGTATTTAAGCACTGCATACACAATACAAGAGTCTCACAAAACAAAATAAAATTGCACAACCAATTTTTTAAAAAAGAGACACAGTTTATGAGTAAAACATGACCAAAATGACGACTATCCAATAAGGGACACTGGGGATAAGAATTTTTAAAGATTTAAGCGAAAAGAGTGGCACAAAAATCCAATGATATATGGACCTGGTAGACCATGGCCTAAGCATGATTTGGGGTCAACCACATTTGAGCCCTGTTCATATACAAATGGATTGGTACCAGTGAACGTTTGGAAGTCAAAAGGTTCTATAAAGATTCAAAGTCCTAATCCAAAAAGGGACTTTGGCATTCATTTTTTTTTTGTTTTTGTTTTTTTTTTTAAAGAAAAAGCTGCCTCTTCGCGGGACAAACCTGAAATGGTAGCCACCACCATGGAACTGCCAGTCAGATAGCTGCCACAGGTTGGTCCCACTGAGGCTCAGGAGCTTCTGAGGTTTTCCTTGAAAACGTTTCTAAGTCCGAAAACAGTAAGGGACTGTCATTTTGAGGTCAAAGCCTACCAGACAGCGCAACTGTCTGGTATGCCAACGACATCTTAGGGACATCTGGAAAGCTTCCCTGGGAATTCATCCTGGCTGTTTCTTACCATTGGCTTTGTGTTTTGTAACTCACATTTGCTTGCTTTCTATTTGCTGGCTTTGTTTTAGGCTTTCCAGCTTGAGTTTTAACCTTCTGTGGTCCATATCCTATTTAAGGGGTCCTTCCACCAGTGCTCGTTTTCTGTAAACATGACTTTAAATCATGTTCTTATCTTGTCAAATTTGCTGTGTATTCAACAATAGGGGACAAATATCAGGTTCTGGCTTGGTGTTTACTTTTTTTTTTTTTTATGTGACAATCATGGTGTTTACGGGTGGGGGCTTTGGGGGCTGTGCTGGACTGAAGGATGTATGACAGTGGTTCCCCACCTGTGGTCCAGGGTCCCGGGGGGGGTTCATGAAGCCTCCTCAGGGGGTCTACGTCTGCTTAGAAAATTAAATAGGATTAACATATTAAAAGAGGTATATAAATAAAGTGGCTAAATGTACAATCGAAAGTTTTAAAACGCACTGTAAATGTCAAGAAATTTTTAATTGGAGGCTAAAAGATAAATTAGTATCCTCAGACTGATCCATGCGAGCAGTGCAGGTATATCCATCAGAATATAGTATGGATGATGCGTGGCTTCAAGTGAATTTAGAAAACCTCCAACCTTCCTATTATAATTAGCATTTTTATTTGTTATTTTTTTTGCAGGTTAAGTAAAATGTGTTATCATTCGTGTAGGTGTTTGATTAACGCTGGTTTCTGTATTTCTTGTGAATTGATTTGCAGTACAAATCATCAATAATATTTAGTCAAGGTTTTCTGGCTTACAGTAATGACTTGTGGTTGGGGGGGGGGGGGGGGGGGGGGGGGTTGTCCCCGAGATACAATAATGATAAAGTGGGGGTCTGCAGAAATCATAAGATTACGAACCACTGCTGTATGTTATTTCTTTCTAGCACATAACAGAATTTAAATGTCTGTTAGTTTTTCAGAATGTATCAGAATTGGAGAAACACAAATGTGAAGTGTGGTGGAAAACAAATATTTTAATACGATAATAAAAAAATTAAAATAAAAATACTATAGGTAATGACA